>NC_139224.1:4340608-4948108 GCF_055691185.1 Crinia signifera | reverse complement strand
GTTGTCCCTCCCGGGTCCTGTACATGACTGTACAGGGAATGAGCCCCATAGCCTCTGTGCCAGCAGCTATTGCCAGGCAGCAGCCCAGTCTCTGCCTTCCTCGCCTCCATCTCCTCCTCTATTTGCAGTCTCCTCTCTTCCTCTTTCATTTGCAGCAAATTGCTGAATACACAGCAAATACAATCAGCCGAATGAAGATACTGCTATCACCAAAGACATTGTTGAAAATAAAGAAATCTCTAAATGTTTAAGTCCTATTAAGGTAGTCAGCCATAACTAATATATAAAAGGAAGGTTTGCTTGTGTATGAGGAGGGAGCGGGCCGGGAGAGAATAGGGACTCCTGATCGTCCCATCAGCCAGATAGACATGCAAATAGCCATTCTACCACTTGAAAACACTATTATTAAAATATGAGACCTACACAATAAAAAAAAAAATTGCAAAAAAAATAAAATAAAAGTTCTATCTTGTTCTTCCTTCACAACCATGGCTTAAATAATAATAATAAAAAATACTGTGTTAAAAAAATCAATTCTTAAGCAAGGCTTGCAGAAAAAAAAAACTTTAATAGGAAAAAAAAATTACCATAATAATGAGGGTGAAAAATGTTAGCAAGACTAAAAAAAAAACCCTATTTTACTGGCATTTCTGCCTGGCTTTGTGATATGGTTCAGGGGAAAGAGCTCTTGATATTGTGCAGATAATTCTTATCAGTACTATGCAGCCTATATCCAAAATAACTGTCCTAATTACTCCCCCCCCCCCTCCTCCCCCCTCCCACCTCTCTAGAGATCAGATGCGGGGGGAGATGGACACCGGCTGCAGCTCACTGTAGTACAGGTATGTGTTCATAACCAAATCACTGCACTGATAAAGACATATTGGATCTTTTGGGATGTTTCCTACTCCCCACCTCCCCTCCTGTGGACCAGAAAATTGTTATTATGTGTTCTTCCTTTTGAAATAAAAATAGTATTAACGCAATGTCCCTTTGATCACCAATCGGTTGAAATATATCTATCTATATATCTATCTATATATATATATATATATATATATAAAATATAGCTTCATTGCCTACCACATTTATATATATATATATATATATATCTCATTCCTCACCTCTTTTGTTGCAAATAAAATGTCTCATTAGGCAGCCGCCTGACACCGTTGCTGGGGGTTTTATTTATGGGGGGAACATAGAATCTGTTTCTGTAATAAAAGACGATTTCTCAGCTAAATGATCGCATTGGAAGCGACCAGGGAGTGGGAACAAATGAAATGTATTCGGTGCATTTCGCCGGATAATGATGTTCTCTTAGTTTATTTATTTTTGCAGTAAAGATGTCATCTGTAAAATAGAAATATCCCCATTCCCCCAGCAGTTTAATCAGCCGCATTCTGCATTTTGCCGGATCTGACAGCTTCCCCAGCCTCACCTATTCAGGGCTGATTTAAAGGGGGGTACACTGGGGGCTCCTCTAGCCCCCCCTTCCCTTATTATTGGGATCCAGGGGTAATTTTTCATCTCTGCTAGCTAATCTTTGTTCCTCGGGAAGATAATAAATTGACTAATCGTTATCTCCCCGGCTCCTGGAGGCTGCTAGAGAATAGGGTTGAGCGGGGTTGAAAATTGGCTGCAAAGTGCTGCAGAATAATTGACGTTTCTTATCTCTACCTTGCAGATAATCTGCGGCTTTCACAACCCACACAACAAACACATCCCCGCCATCACATGCATCATTTACCAGCCGATCTCGCCGTTTGATGGGCATATAGACAAAATCTATGGGTTTTCCAACCCCCCCTCATGCAGGGCCCGATGGGGATAATATATTGCACTTTGGATATACTATACTGAAACACCCCCCCCAAACAACAAAACTAAATATTGCATTTTTTAGAACTAGCTACATTACACTTATCATCTAACTTGTCACCAAGTCGCCCTATAATCCTACAGAGAGATTCTAATTGCTCGGCGTCCTCATTGCAGCTGTAACCTTTCCGATTTGTCGCAGATTTGTATCGCGATATACTTCTTGTTATTATACAGAGCGATTGCGCAGCTTTATGTCCTGATGATTATAATAAATAACAATATCGCTAATATGGGGTTGGCAACGGTCGGATTAGAGACAAATCCTTACAGTCTATTTGGAGAGGTGTTTGTGATTGTTGGTTCGTGGGATTTTATCTTGTAACTCCCCAATATAAAGGTCCTAATTAAATCGGTATAGATGGAATGGAGAGGGGGGGGGGGGGATTACCAGGGGCCGCGTGCCAGGGAGGGTGCCCCCGATGATAAGGGGGGGGGGGGGGTGGGTGCTTGGAGTGGGTATTTATTATCCCTTAAGCATAGACGAGATAACCTGCTCGGGATTTCTATACCTACACAGAGATCTGACTGAGGACTAGCTGGGCTAATTGAAGGATACACAGTATTAATTGCAGCAGATAAGATAGCTGGGGCTGGAGAATTGGGATGGTGTTTGTGTACAGGGTGGCAGTGGCTGTCAGCGAGTATATGGGGGCTCCCTGCAATAATGTCCTCACAGTATGGAATCATATATATTCAACTAACCAGAACCCCCCCCCCCCCTTATCTCTCATACACTAGTGGATCTGTATAACTGGTGAGCTATGATGTCATCACTGATGCTCATTAGGAATACGTTTATATGCTAAGGTATAATACGTCATTTCTGTTTATTATTACTACGTATATTTGAAAACAGTTTTGTAAATAGTGACCTGTATAGCAGCAGTCAGCCTGCAGATTGCTTCTATCTATCTATCTATCATCATCTATCTATCATCTATCTATCTATCTCATATCTATCTATCTATCTATCTATCGTCATCTATCTATTTATCTATGTCTCTCTCTCTGTCTCTATCTTTCTTTGTGTACTTTGTTTCCCTTTAATATCCTTGCCATATACACAATTATATCAGTAGATAATTACCAGTTATGCAAATAATAACTAAATACCTGAGGGCTTTGCTTATGAAGTGGTGTAAATGCTTTATCACCCCCTTGTGATACTTAATTATACCCCCCCCCCCCCCCCCCCTAAGTTCCGGGTCTCACCAGAAATTTGGAACACAGTTCCAACCAGGACTGGGGTCTGACCTAGATTATTCCGGAGTCAGAGCCAGTGGCGGAGCATGTGGGTTGTGGGCCCAGGAGCAAAAATAGTATATGACCCCCGCCCCAACCCAGGTTTACAATATGCAACACAGCAGGGGGTGGGTGACAGGTGGTAAAATCAGTGGGTGACATGCGCAGCAGTGGGCCCCTTAGTCCTCGGGGCCCAAGTGCACTGCACCTGCTGCACCAATGGTAGTTCCGCCTCTGGTCAGATCCCTAAACTGCAGTAACAAGCAAAGGAAAAGGGGCATCATTAATCCTATTTCACATCGCACCTCAGTCCCAGGTTATTGCCTGGTTGGTGTCGCACCTCATGTCTCATTACAGAACTGGCACAATGCTTGGTGATTCTGTTTAGCGAGCAGCTACCCGCAAACTGGTAGTGCCAGTAGCAGCCACCTAGGATACCATCAGCTGGGTGAGTGCTTGTCCTTCACTGGTCCTGGGACTGTGACCCAGGGGTGAAACGAAAATATACATTTATAAGGGTTTTGGGAGGGGGGGGGGGGGGGGGGGGACAAAACAACACTCTTTAGATAAAGAGAATTAATTAAATATAAAGTTTGGGACCCTGTGTCTCACTATCCATTGTAGAACTACAAGTACCAGCATGCCATGACATCCAGCATCTCACAAGATTTCAGTCTATAGCTCATAAAAACATAAGGGTAGGATGGGAGTTCTATTGAAGATAGGATGTTGTCAATAGCAACCAACCAGATTCTACTTCTTATTCATTTAATACCTTCTAGTAATAGTATCTGACTGGTTTCTATGGCAACATCCCAACTTCAAAAGAAAAATGCCCATCTTTACCCCATAATAGAATATGACGATAGTCTGCCCATTTTTTGGTTTATTTTATGATACACATATTAATGTATGCTAGGAATAAAGACAACCAACAGGTACATTATGTAAATACTATATTTCATTATAAATGTCATCATTTATAATTGTATCAGCCGAATGCCAATCTGCCTATAATTCTGCTTGATAACTGTTTATTTTGCAGCGGTGTAATACTTCTTCCCGCCATCAGAGCTGACGGGTGGCGCTGTCTTCAGCAGGGGTATGTTTAAAGGGTATTTACTACCTCAGACATTTTTTAATGAAATAACCAAGTGGTGAAAGACAACAACCAATGGAAGGGGTGTGAATAAAATGACTTTCTGATTTCCTGCTTAATTCAAGAAATAAGTTTTCTAGGCCACCCTACTATAAGATAATACCCTCTCTGGCAGGCCCGGTAGACAAGGCCATAAAAATGGCGCCATTTAATGGCGATACAAGATCTTGACTTCTGGCCGCTTTGCAGCATATTTCACAGATTATTGATTGCATTCTGCCCTCTGCAAAATTAAAAAGCACCAACCCCTGATTTATCTGATGAAAGAAACCAAAATATAACTCTTATTTTCCTTGACGAATCTGGCGTTGTTGTCGAGGCGGCTTTGGTACTTTATTATTGTTATCTAGAATAAAAAATAATGCTACACATTGCTTGGAAACAGGCACCTCCAACACAGACTATACTTATATATATATATATATATATATATATATATATATATATATATTGGAATATACAGACTTGCTGGGATCAATAATAGCTCAGTGTTACTACTTACATGTCGCCGTATTTCTATTTTCTGGCTTGCGAGATAAGTGCAATATACATATGGATACAGGAAAAAAAAAATAAAGAAACCTTTAAATATCTAAGCTGGAAATGTTCTACATGTTTTGCTATTTTTGCAGCCTGGATTTTTGGTCCCCTGTAAAGAGAACTGAACATGTTTTTTTTTTCTTCTCCTTTCTTTTAATAACCCAAATATTACGTATTAAAGACTCGGGAGTGACTCACAATGACAAAAAACTGTATTTTTCCAATACACACCAGCACACATTTAATAACCTCCCATGCATCTCAGCTAGGCCCTCTGTCTGATGGTTACTGTGGTAACGCAGATAAAACGCAGCCATTTTCCATATCTCTATGAAAGTCTATTATATTGCAGGATTAGTTCATTTTCTCATAAGGTCAAACACAAAGTCACACAACCTGAAATATTTAGAATCTATGTACACTGGATTTTTTTTCCCTTTGGCCTTTCAGCATCCACAGCAGGGTGAGGTTTTAAGGGGTGTTTCTGCTCTGAAAATGTTAAGCAATATTGTGTGATTAATAACTGAGGAAAGACACAATTGTTTTTTTTTTTCTCTTAGCCTTTTTAATAGTTAGGGTGCCTTATCTATGCATCTCTGCCTAGGAGCTGTGCTCACATGATTCACATAATTGCCTGGTGCCTGCAATATGCAAGTAGACAGCGCCATCTGCTGCCGGTTACTGTGCATTGCAGCCGGTCCATTTATATACCCTGTTGATAAATTAATCAGGTTTTCATTTACTGATGATGTCATCTGTTATAGCTGCACTTCGGGTGGATAAAGGCTATGATAATTATTGTTGTGTTTTATGAAATATACAAAAAATACATATTAGTATTTGTACATCTTGTGTTAAAGGTTTACAATACCGGTGTTATTTTCTGCTAAGAGTATAGGTTTGGTTGCATTATTAAAGATGGCAACGATCAGCTGAATTCTAATGTATGATTAATAGCACTGTACTGTATGTGTTACATGTAAACATTTTGCAACTATATCTCTGTTCATAACCTTTGAGTCCTATTGGAGAAAGAGCACTATATAAATACAATTATTATTATTATTGATTGGGGCAGTATGTATGGTGAAATAGTTAGCATTGCTGCCTCACATTACTATGGTCATGGGTTCGATTCCCACCATGGCCCTAACTGTGTGGAGTTTGTATATTCTCCCCATACTTGCGTGGGTTTCCTCCAGGTACTCTAGTTTTCATCCCACAATCCAAAAATATACTGGTAGGTCAATTGGCTCCCCAAAAAATTAACCCTAGGATGTCTGTGTGTGCGTGTATACATGTGGTAGGGAATATAGATTGTAAGCTCCACTGGGGCAGGGACTGATGTGAATGTTCAAATATTCTCTGTACAGCGCTGCGGAATATGTATGCGCTATATAAGAAACTGATAAACAAATAATTGTTATTATTAATTAGGCCTTCCCATGTTCAAAATAATTTAAATGATTAGCTTGCACATGCTTTTTATGTAAAATATAATGACTTTATGTACCATAATCTGTGCTTTAAAATCTTGTATTTACATTGGCATGCAGCATTGTTAATTTCCATCAGGGGGGGGGGGGGGGCACTGTTGATGCCCAGCGCAAAGCAATGTCTCCAGACCGTGCGCATTAAAAAAAACAATAATGTTTTTTTTTCTATTTAAGGCAAAAAAGCTGTTAAGGAGAAGCTGATAGCAGGATATTGTTTACTCCAGACAGGTGTTTTAATGCTCTCCCTCAACAGGTGCAATAATGTAGGTGGGTGGTATCTGGACCTACTTCATTGCGATACAGAGATGAAGAGTCATTGCAAATAACAGCCACTCCTGGGCAGAAATACGCAATGTACTTGGTGTTTAGCAACATTATTGTCGGGGGGGGGGGGGGGGGGGGAGGGGTTGTTGCTATTATTGTTCCCCCACATCTGGCAGAATGTTTCTGGATGCATCCACTGACCGATATGTCGCGCCCTATATTGTCCTGTGTGTATGGATGACCGGTGCATTGTTACATTGGTCATCCCATCAGCCACGATCCAGGTGGTCATGATGTGTACCCATCCTTACTTTGACAGTATGTTATATATAAGCAGCGCGAGATGCAGAGCAGACAGTTATGTGCATATATGTGCCGCTTACAGTGGCGGTACCAGGGTGGGTGCTACCTGGGGCGGCCAAGAAACCACCTGTGTGTGTGCAGCCAAGACTCTTCCAGCACTGCTGATCCTTCTCAGTGAGGGGAGAGAAGTGCTGCAGGATGTCACACTGCAGCACCCATCTCCTGTCACTGTGGAGGAGCCGTCATTTTGGTGTCACCCCCTGGAAGGGTGGCACCCAGGAGTGCCCCCCCTTGTGATGCCACTGATACTAGGAGCAAAGTTATATTTATTGCTTGCCATAACCTATTACTTACTACCCCTTTATTAGATCAATATTGACATTTTAGAAGTTAAATATGATGTAAAAGTAACGCTCTTTGCATATCCAAAGTGTTCTAAATGACTTTACACAGCTTTTCTAGGACGCAGCTTCTCTCAGATATGTCAGGTAACAGTACTGGGGGGGGGGGAGAGTGCCAGCTGCCCGCCACCACTTGGTGCACAGATGAAAGTCTTCGCTCTGCCTTTTCAGTTTTGCCTCCTTGTCCAGCTTGGGCACCCAGGTACTTTGTAGGTCCCGGCGCCGGCGACACTGACTATAGCACCCGGAGGGCTGATGCATACTGCTCTGCCTCTATGGCTTCCCGTCACCTCCAGACCAGTCATTATGAAAGTATAAAAGCATCAACTAGAGTGAAACTGGTGCAAGCTTATTCTGCCACTGATTGTGATAACCTTCAGTATCAACAGTCTGAACTCTGCAAAGCAAATATCTCATCCAGAGGCGACTACCAGGAAGTACGGGCAAACCAGCAAGCGATGAAGCCTCTAATTAATCATTCTAGATTCTGAGACTGCATAGGGCCATAGTACTGTATACACTCATCTGTTATCATTGAGAAAGCAGCAATAATACATCCACTTACTGCACATTCCCAGATCCGGCTGTCTACACTCACAGCTGCCACTGTGCAAGGGGTGCAAATGGATTTATGTCTGCATGCAGGGTAAATAGCTTATGGTATAGTGGGTCGATAATGTCTAGGTCGACCACTAATGGTCGACACCTATAAATTGTCAACATACCCTAGGTCATCATTGACAGAAGGTCGACATTGGCATGGATGGTGCAGTGGTTCGCATTACTGCCTCACAGCGCTGGGTTAGATTCCCACAATGGCCCTAACAGTGTGGAGTTTGTATATTCTCCCCGTACTAGCGTGGGTTTCCTCAGGGTACTCCAGTTTCCTCCCACAATCCAAAAATATACTGGTAGGTTAATTAGCTCCCAACACAATTAACCCTAGAATGTCTGTGTGCATGTACATGTGGTAGGGAATATAGATTGTAAGCTCCACTGGATCAGGGACTGATGTGACTGTTCAAATATTCTCTGTACAGCGCTGCTGAATATGTGTGCGCTATATAATTACCTGGCAATTAATAAATAAATGGTCGACACTGAAAATGTTGACACAAGTGCAGGAGCCGGACCAGCGTCGGTTGTCCGGGCGGCAGTTGTACGTGGGCAAATGGAGTGTGGGCTCCGTAGCCACGCTCTGGGACCCGTGGCGGTCTTGACGGGGGCTGGACGCAGCACAGACTGGGCAAGCCTGATGCTGCGTCAGTGTCCCGACTACAGCTACTCTACTCACCCTATCAGTCCTTCTCTTCTCTCAGCTGCTGGGCACCCCATGTCCGTCTTCACTATCTTCTTGCTTTGGCTGCAGCTGCCGATCGTGACGGATACTTCCGGGTCACGTGACCGCTGGGTCTGTCGACTTGTGGTGTTGGTGACTACAGATACCGCTATGAGCACGAAATTCGCCCCCAGCTATGCAAATTTGTTTATGAGCTGGTGGGAGGACCAACGGATATGGAGCAGTGGCGCGCTGGGGGTGAATCTCGTGCTCTGGGAGCGATACATAGACGACATCATTTTCATATGGAGAGACAGCGAAGCATCACTTAAGGACTTCATCCTGTACATTAACACCAATGACAATAATCTACATTTCACAAACCACTACAGGAAGGAAAGCGTTGAATTCTTAGACCTCACCATCTACATAGACAACTCAGAAAACTTACCAAAAAACAGTAGACAAGTAAGAATGACAGTTATTATTATTATCCTTTATTTATATGGCGCCACAAGGGTTCCGCAGCGCCCAGTTACAGAGTGCACATAATCAAACTGGAAAACAGTGACTTACAGTTGAGGACAATACAGGACAGATACAGGGTCAATGATTATAGGAACATCAGCCGATTGCTGCAACATAAGTATCCAGGTGGCAGCAGACAGCGAGCTTTGGTGCAGTGAAAGACTGCTGAAGTAAGAATGGATAATCACATGAGGTAAGAGGTCCCTGCTCGTGAGATCTTACATTCTAAAGACTGGGTTCGATGATATTAGCTGCGAAGGGTGTAAGGTGCTGTTCCAACACGTTTAAACGCCGGCAACGGCACCAGAATTATCCCGATCTCGCACCCTTCGCTGGACCGATTTCATTTCAAATTGCTCGCACTCCTATGGAGGTGCGAGCGCTTTTAGGTGAATTCCGTCCGCCGTGAAGTGCGCCCAGTGCCATGATCATCCGCATCTAATAGGATCGACCCCTATGCCTGGGATACTACGATTACACATTGTGATAAGATGATATCACACTCCGGACAGGGGTACATTTAAAGCTTCTAAAAATAAAAACAGGTAATGTTGTCCATAGCAACCAGTCAGATTCTCTCATCATTCTCAATTTTATCCTATAAAACGATAGAAGCTGATTGGTTGCTCTGGGCAACATCACTTATTTTCATTTTTAGAGGCGTTAATAAATTTACCTGTACGTGTCTCTAGACCTATTAGAGGATTCTGGGGTGAAATACTTTGATAACTGTAGTTCCACTATAATTTCCCTAATTGCGACTTTGACAAATATTTCCATATCAGACACTTCATGCAGATGGGCTCCACGGTTCTAACCTCCCCTCTGTACCAATTGTACTGTATGGTATAAGTACCTTTTGGCCCGTAGTAGATGGGCAACCTGGGCAGAAGATCTGGGTGTTTCCCTCTCAGCTGAGGGGTGGGGGGAGATGTTTATTAAAGTCAAAATGTATTAGCCACTCAGAAATGTTTGTTAACCCCTTCCTGACACAGCCAGTTTTTGCGTTCCTGACAGAGCCATTTTTTTCAAATCTGACATGTTTCACTTAAGTGGGGATAACTTTTTTTTGCTTTTACTTATCCCAGTGATTTTGAGATTGTTTTCTCGTGACACATTGTACTTCAAATTAGTGGTAAATTTGGGTCGATACAGTCTGTGTTTTTTTGTGAAAAATACCAAAATGTCGTGAAAAAATGGAAAATTTTGCAATTTGCAAAATGTCACATTTTCTGCTTGTGAGACAAATAAACATACCACTCAAAATAGTTAATAACTAACAAAGACCATATGTCTACTTTATGTTGCAATCATTATTTCAACCTCCTTTTCATTTTTTTGGACACTAGGAGGCTTCAAATATGAATAGCAAATTCTCAAATTTTCAAGAAAATTTCAAACACTGATTTTTTTAGGGACCAGTTCAGTTCTGATGTGACTTTGAGGGACTTGTATGAGACACCCCCATAAATGATGCCATTTCAAAAACTGCACCCCTCACAGTATTCAAAACAGCATTTTGGAAGTTTGTTAACCCTTTATGTGTTTCACAGGAATTAAAACAAAGTGTCGGTGAAATTTCAAAATTTCTTTTTTTTTTTGCAGAGTTTCAATTTTAATACATTTTTCTAACGAATACAGTAGATTTTACTAGAGAAATGTGACTAAAAATTGATTCCCCCAATTCTTTTGTTTTCATAAATATCCTATATGTGGCCCTAGTGTGCACGTTGACCAAACCACAGGCTTCATAATAGAAGGAGCACCTACTTGATTTTGGAACCTCCTTTTTTATGAGATTTTTTTTTAGGCACCATGTAGGTTTCTAGGCACCATAAGTGCTAAAAGTTAGGAACCTCCCCCACAAGTCACCCCATTTTGCAAACTACACCCTTCAGGGAATTCATTTAGGGGTATAGTGTACATTTCAAACCCCCAGGGGTTTCACCAATTTTGATACAACTGGGCTGTGAAAAATGAAAAAATTAAATTTTTCATTTTCACAGCTCAGTTGTATCAAAACTATACCCCCTGATGAATTCCCTGAAGGGTGTAGTTTGCAAAATGGGGTCACTTGTGGGGGGGTTCCACTGTATGGGTGCTTCAGGGGTCATTCAACCAGAATCTGTGCTGCAAAATCCAAAAATCACTCCTTCCCTTCTGAGTCCTGCCATGCACCCAACTGGTATTTTTTGGTCACATGTGAGGCATTGCCATACTCAGGAGAAATTGGGGCACAGATTTTGGGGTGCTTTGTCTCCTTCATTCCTTGTGAAAATGAAAAATTTTGAGCCAGATCTGCATTTTTGTGTAACTTAACAGCACCGATCACCACCGATCACTGTGTTACCGAGCGGCTTAGCCGCCGGTAACACAGAAAACGCTGCAATTGGCTGTTCACATTTGAACAGCCAATCGCAGCGATCGCCGCGAGGGGGGGATGTCTGCTGTCAGGGACAGCAGACATCTCCAAACTGTCACCGCGTCTATAGACGCGGTGACAGTTTAAAACCATGACGTATATATACGTCTTCGGTCGGGAAGTACCTCCCGACCATGACGTATATATACGTCATATGTCGGGAATATCTTTCTATATATATATATATATATATATATGTGTGTGTGTGTGTGTGTGTGTGTATATATATATATATATATATATATACACATATATATACACATATATATGTGTATATATATATATATACATATATATATAGGTGTATATATATATACATATATACACATACATATATGTGTGTATATATATATACACATACACACACACATATATATATATATTTATATATATATATATATATTTCAGTACATTTTTTTTTTTTTAACATCTCATACATGCTGCTGCGGCTTGCGGGGGGGGGGGGGGGTGGGAGGGGGGAAGCGCTGCGTGCGCTGAGGCTGCCTACTGCTGCTGCTGCCGGGGGAGCTGGGCGAGCTGCCGGGTGGGTGGGAGGGGGGTGCTGCTCATCGGTGGTGATCGGTGCTGTACTTAACA
Organism: Crinia signifera; assembly: GCF_055691185.1. Lineage (NCBI taxonomy): Eukaryota > Metazoa > Chordata > Amphibia > Anura > Myobatrachidae > Crinia > Crinia signifera. The sequence goes on along the minus strand of NC_139224.1, from coordinate 4,935,993 downwards.
GCACCGATCACCACCGATCCCTGTGTTACCGAGCGGCTTAGCCGCCGGTAACACGGGAAACGCTGTGAATGGCTGTTCAGATTTGAACAGCCAATCACAGCGATCGCCGACCGGGGGGGCATCCCTGCCCCCCCTGGGCGGCGAGGGGGGATGTCTGCTGTCAGGGACAGCAGACATCTCCAAACTGTCACCGCATCTATAGACGCGGTGACAGTTTAAATCCATGACGTACATTTATGCCATGTGTCGGGAAGTACTTCCCGACCATGACGTAAATGTACGTCAAATGTCGGGAAGGGGTTAAACTTACTCTCTTATATATCTCACACCCTCTCGTTTACATACGATTTGGTCAGAGGGTTGCCAGTTATATTAGGGTAACTGCAGTGAGATTGGGAACCTCATCAAAGTTCTCTAGACCTGTCCAAAACTCCATTCACTCTGGATTAAAGTGTTTAGTCTTATCTCCAAAGTTCCTTGGATGTCACTGGCAGGGCAACCGAGAGGAATGCTGGGCCCCGGTAACATTTCAGGGAGTGGCCTAAGTGTGGGAGGTGTGGTCACCTCCTGTGCTTAGGCCATGCCCCCAAAATGTTTAGAGGGGGTGAAAGAAAACTCTAAACACCTACAGCATGTGCTGTGCTGACAGCAGGCTTAGCATGAGTTCTCACGCTGTCAATGAGACACTCATGCTGAGCCTGCTGTCAGCACAGCACATGTTGTATGTGTGCTGCTGCCGGGAGGGACAGAGGGGGAAGTTGGACCAGGGCCCCTGCCAGGCCCCTCCAGCAACCCTGGGCCTGGGTAATTAGTACCTGCTCCCCCCCCTCTCGGCTGCCCTGGTCACTGGCATTGCAACCAGAAATGGTCCTTTTTCATCATTTTCCCAGCAAACCTGAATCAGGGACTATGTTTTGTTATATACGGTTCACTCTCTTATTATTCTAGTAGAATGTACTAATGCGCTGGTTTTCTGTATGGTCGTGATTTTATATGACCCATAGCATGCCTCACTTTTTGCCTCTGGATGTTTCCCCTATCCCTCTCCCCTCCTCAGTAGCGGATCTACGGTGAAACTAATGAAGCGTAAGGAACTGTTATTTTAAATAAGTGATTTTTTTTTTAACCCTTTCAAGTCCAACGTCTAGTCAGGCTCAACAGCCCTAGCGCTAGAAGCAGATCCAATGGTGAGACACTTTACAATAAGAACATTAACATCCTCCAACATTCAATGTAGACCATTTTTGGATAAAAAATAAATATATATATATATATATATATATATATATATATATAACAACCCAAATCTCCTATACCGCGCTATTATTGGTGTCTAAAAATCAGGTCGCCAGTCACACTTAACCCTCTACTAGCAGGGTTCACCAAACCTAAATACCCACAATAGTGCTATCCGGCGCCCTTAATATTCAAATGGAAGTATTCCGTCTCTATAATAATACAAATACAATTGTCATAACATATATAATATTTATTAAAACACTTAAAATAATTCAAATTCTTGTCTGAGATGTGTTTTCACAAGATTATGCATACAACATGTGCCCGACGCGTTTCGTCTCGTTGCGAGACTTCATCAGGGGTGCATATATTTAGAATGAATCTTATGATGATTCAAGGTAGGGTTACCTAATGGTCACATATAGGTGTAGTTCCTTTAATCGACTTAGATGCTTCTTTAACTGTCAGGAGCCGCCGCCGCACTTACGCCTCCCCGTCCTCCGGGGTGCGCGGCAGGCGGCTCTCTGACTGCCGGGACGTTGCTGGGCAACGTCCCGAGCTTCGGCCACGTCATGTCCGGCGGCCGGGCGTCGGGACGTTGCCTAGCAACGACGTCCCGTTGTCGCCCGGCAGTTCCACCAGCGTCCGCGTCATCAGGACGCGTCCCCCCGCAGCGTGCAGTGCGCACGCCAGTCTTTATAACGCGGCCAGTCCAGCCAGATAGCGCTGGCTATAGTACTTTGTTTGGCACCCTGTGGGGGTCTTTCCCTCACCATCCAGCTTCCCTGCAGTTGGCTCCTTTCCGTTGGATTCTCCAGCTCTGCCTTCCTGCATTCGGGCTTCCAGTGTGGGATCCTCCAGCTCAGAGCTCTGGCTGCAGTTCTCTCAGGCTTCCGGTGTTCCTCAAGCTTCCCGGAGCCATTCCTACTTTACTGCCTTCGTTCGGAGTGGTATCGTTACTACCCCTTATTGTTATTTTTTCTTGCTGTACCGTTTATTATTTTTTGTACTCTTGTTAGTGTCAGCTTGTTTTTATTACGGGGGTTGGTTAGGGTCTCCCGTCCATAGTGTTACCGTCATCCTTTCCTCTGTCTCAGCCACCGGGGGTTATAGTCAGCCTTCCCCTTGTCCACCTTGTTCCTCCGTTGGTAGGTTGTGGCCACCCCTTAAGACGCTTTGGAGGGCACCGGAGTTGCACAGGCTTAACCCGTGCTTCAAACGTGGCTGCCGTGCGGGAAGATTTAGGGCCTCTGCATCTACCAGTGGACGTACAGAGTGGCAACGGAGTCAGGGGCTGAGACAGTCTCATCTATCCCGCTGCTGACCACTCCACCTCTGGTCAGTTGCTGGTACACGTCACTGCCACACCAGTTCTCCTCACGTGGCACTCACCCTTCATTCCCCTGTCGGTCTCGGTACGGTGCATGTCGATCGGCTATGATTACTGGCTAGCACCTATTGAGTTCTCTAGCTTCCTTGGTTGCCTAGCACGTCTGAGCCGTGTCGACACCACCTCCTGGGTATACAGCACCGTGCGCCTAACAGTAATTTAAAGGCTGTTCAAAGGTTTTTGGGTTTTGCAAATTATTACAGGAGGTTTATTTCGCATTTCTCAGATATTGTTGCCCCCATTGTGGCTCTCACTAAAAAAGGAGCTGATCCGGCATCTTGGTCTAGTTCTGCTATTGAGGCTTTTAAGAAGCTCAAACAGGCATTTTCCTCCGCTTCCATCCTTCGTCATCCTAATCCTGAATTTCCCTTTGTCCTCGAAGTGGACGCTTCAGAGATTGGCGTGGGTGCTGTCCTCTCCCAGATGGATAAAGTTGATGGCTTATTGCATCCTTGTGCGTTCTACTCCAGAAAATTCTCAGAGGCTGAATCCAATTATGACGTCGGTAACAGGGAGTTATTGGCTATCAAGTGTGCCTTGGAAGAATGGAGGCATTGGCTGGAGGGGGCCAAATTCCAGGTCACCATTTTTACCGACCACAAAAATTTGGCATACTTACGATCAGCCAAGAGGTTGAATTCGAGGCAGGCCAGATGGGCGTTATTTTTTGCCAGGTTTAATTTTTTAATCACTTATCGACCTGGGGCAAAAAATGTTTTAGCTGACGCTTTGTCCAGAAGTTTTTCAGCCATACAAGATCCATTGTCTCATTCTGAGCCCATTATTCCTCCTTCATGTATTCTGGCTGGGCTCACTCAAGGTCTCATGGATTCAGTGCTTTTGGCCCAAGCTTCGGCGCCTGCTACCACTCCAGAGGGTAAATTATTTGTTCCTCAGAAACTTCGTGAAAAGGTGTTTTTGGAGTTTCATTCTTGTAAGTCCGCTGGTCATCCGGGTGTTTCTAAAACTTTATCTTTAATGTCCCGGGCAGTCTGGTGGCCAGAAATGAGGAGAGAGGTGGAGCATTTAGTTTCCGTGTGCAATACATGTGCTCAGAACAAATCTTCTCGTCTTTCTCCCATAGGTCAGCTCATTCCTTTACCTGTGCCTGATAAACCTTGGACGCACATCTCCATGGATTTTATTACGGATTTACCACCATCGTCTGGTTTTAATACCATATGGGTCGTGGTAGACAGATTTAGCAAGATGGCACATTTTGTTCCTCTCAAGGGCTTACCCTCGGCTAAAACATTAGCCTCTTTATTCATCATCCATATCTTTCGTGCTCATGGGCTGCCCTCTGACATTGTGTCGGACAGAGGTGTCCAGTTCGTTGCCAGATTCTGGAGGACGGTTTGTTTAGCTTTACAAGTTAAACTTAGTCCATCGACTGCCTTTCACCCACAATCGAATGGTCAGACAGAACGGGTTAACCAATCCTTGGAACAGTTCCTGCGATGTTACGCTTCCAAGACCCAGCGGGACTGGGTTGAGAACTTGCCTTTCGCTGAATTTTCATATAATAATGCTTGGCATGCCGCCACCAGAAAGTCTCCGTTTTTCTGTAATTACGGTTTCCACCCTAGAGCAAATTCTTTCTTTCCCACTTATGCCAAAGTGGGTAATTCTAGGTGGGTGGCTTCTAAGAGAAAAATTTGGCGCGTGGTTCGGGGAGCGCTCCTCTCTGCTGCCATGTCGGCCAAACACTTCTCTGACCGCCACAGGAGACCTTGCCTGTTTAAGGTTGGAGACTGGGTTTGGCTTTCTACTAAAAACATCAAGCTCCGGCAGTTCTCACGTAAATTGGGTCCACGTTTTATCGGTCCCTATAGGATCGTTAAAAAGGTTAACCCGGTCGCATTTAAATTGTGGCTTCCCCGTTCTCTCAAAATTAATAACACCTTCCACTGCTCCCTGTTCAAACCTGCTCTCCAGCCAGTAGGTCATAGACCAGTGCCCATCCTACGTCGTGGTCAAGAGGAGTATGTGGTTGAATCCATCTTGGATTCCAAGATTTCCAGAGGAAAAATTTTTTTCTTAGTGCATTGGAGGGGATTTGGACCTGAAGAGAGGTCTTGGGTCGCAGATCAGGATCTTCACGCTCCTTCACTCAAAAGGAGTTTCTTTCGGTCTTTTCCTGACAAGCCCGGAATTAGAGGTCAGTTGACCTCTCCTCAAGGGGGGGGTACTGTCAGGAGCCGCCGCCGCACTTACGCCTCCCCGTCCTCCGGGGTGCGCGGCAGGCGGCTCTCTGACTGCCGGGACGTTGCTGGGCAACGTCCCGAGCTTCGGCCACGTCATGTCCGGCGGCCGGGCGTCGGGACGTTGCCTAGCAACGACGTCCCGTTGTCGCCCGGCAGTTCCACCAGCGTCCGCGTCATCAGGACGCGTCCCCCCGCAGCGTGCAGTGCGCACGCCAGTCTTTATAACGCGGCCAGTCCAGCCAGATAGCGCTGGCTATAGTACTTTGTTTGGCACCCTGTGGGGGTCTTTCCCTCACCATCCAGCTTCCCTGCAGTTGGCTCCTTTCCGTTGGATTCTCCAGCTCTGCCTTCCTGCATTCGGGCTTCCAGTGTGGGATCCTCCAGCTCAGAGCTCTGGCTGCAGTTCTCTCAGGCTTCCGGTGTTCCTCAAGCTTCCCGGAGCCATTCCTACTTTACTGCCTTCGTTCGGAGTGGTATCGTTACTACCCCTTATTGTTATTTTTTCTTGCTGTACCGTTTATTATTTTTTGTACTCTTGTTAGTGTCAGCTTGTTTTTATTACGGGGGTTGGTTAGGGTCTCCCGTCCATAGTGTTACCGTCATCCTTTCCTCTGTCTCAGCCACCGGGGGTTATAGTCAGCCTTCCCCTTGTCCACCTTGTTCCTCCGTTGGTAGGTTGTGGCCACCCCTTAAGACGCTTTGGAGGGCACCGGAGTTGCACAGGCTTAACCCGTGCTTCAAACGTGGCTGCCGTGCGGGAAGATTTAGGGCCTCTGCATCTACCAGTGGACGTACAGAGTGGCAACGGAGTCAGGGGCTGAGACAGTCTCATCTATCCCGCTGCTGACCACTCCACCTCTGGTCAGTTGCTGGTACACGTCACTGCCACACCAGTTCTCCTCACGTGGCACTCACCCTTCATTCCCCTGTCGGTCTCGGTACGGTGCATGTCGATCGGCTATGATTACTGGCTAGCACCTATTGAGTTCTCTAGCTTCCTTGGTTGCCTAGCACGTCTGAGCCGTGTCGACACCACCTCCTGGGTATACAGCACCGTGCGCCTAACATTAACACTCTTTTTGTGTTAGATGGATCCCCTATTTGGGTGTAACCCTGTAATTGGACGTATGGTGGGACTACTAAAATCTTAGTTGTTCCTCTTACTGAGGGTTTCCCAAGGGGGGAGTACCCTTTTTTGGGGTGGGATTAGACAGACCCTCTGTTAGCAAACCAGATTAGGCCCCTCTATTAACACAGGTCCTAATTATGACCAAAATTGGAGATAGTCCTCAAAGTAGTAAGGAGCTATTTTCCAGGCCCTTGATTTTCATACAATATTTTTCAGAACATAGAAATTTATCCTTTCCTATATAGAAGGTGCATGTGTTCATACCAAACCTCAGCCTGCAAGTGCAACCCTACCTTGAATCATCATAAGATTCATTCTAAATATATGCACCCCTGATGAAGTCTCGCAATGAGACGAAACGCGTCGGGCACATGTTGTATGCATAATCTTGTGAAAACACATCTCAGACAAGAATTTGAATTATTTTAAGTGTTTTAATAAATATTATATATGTTATGACAATTGTATTTGTATTATTAGAGAGACGGAATACTTCCATTTGAATATTAAGGGCGCCGGATAGCACTATTGTGGGTATATATATATATATATGTAGTGGGGGACGGCGGCACTCGGAAGAACAATAATGACACCAGGAGACTGGATTAATCACCGACGTTTCTAAGCCGTTCCGGCTTCTTTATCAAGGTGCAGAAGACAATGGTCAAACAGTGTAAAAAGATTTAAATACCCTTACCTTCTTCCCACGCCGTCCACGCCGTACGCCGAGCAGGTGGGGCGCCACCTGATGACATCACCACTGCCGGCCCCGGTCAGTGGATAGACGGAGGATTAGGGGCGGGTACACACACTTCTGATAAACAAACAAAATATACATGATTACAAAATGTGCCAGCGTAAAAAATCGCTAGTGTACATATGAATGCAATAACATTAACTCTGTGAAAACAATTCGTGCAAACCAAACTTCGGAAGGGCACATATCTATTATGCGCCAACAGTGTACGTGTATAAACAAAAACCGTTAATGCTATATAATGGACTTATGTAAACAAATACAATATACATGTGAGCATCACACTTAAACGACAATAACCCTCTTGGATCCCGCAACGAACGATTGGACTTCGCTGTAATATGTATGTCGACACCAATCATGTGTCGACCAATGTATGGCACTTTCCCTAATCTATAGGGGTCCTATATACTGGCCAAATAGGCTATTTCTCGCAAACTGCTCTTGTACATATTAAACCACACAGAACGGCTACAGTGCCCAAAATAACAGTAAATACTTAATGACATGTTATGTCTAACTGCAGTTGATATATTAATTAATTAATAACCAGGGGTCGGGTCCCTCACTAGTTAAGAACACACTATGTAAATAACATTAAAAGTTGTAGTTGTTTTTAAAAAAAAATAATAATTATTTCATGTTGTTATAAAAAATACGAATAACCCGCATGCTCATTTAACCCCTTAGGGGACAAGGTCTCAAGCCTGTGGATCCACCGACTTTCGGCTCTACACAATCGTAGATTCCTATCTCCTCCCCTTTTTGAATCTTCAATCTGTTCAATAATTCTGTGTCTAAGGGAAGCCAACGGGTGCCTAGCCTCAGCAAAGTGGCGGGCCACTGGCTGTTCGCTGGTCCCGGAACTGATGGCCCCCTTAATGGAGGAACGATGTGCAGCCGCACGTTCTTTGAATGCCCGTACGGTCTTGCCGACATAGTGTCGACCGCACGGGCAACTGATCAAATAGACCACGAAATTTGAAGAACAGGACACCCTCTGTTTGATTTTAATGTTTTCCTGAATAGGGATGGTAGAATGTGTCCCCAGGGGTCATAAAATTACATGTGGTACACCCACTGCACTTAAAGCAACCTGGTTTGGGCACCCCCAAAAAGGTGGGTACCTTAGGGCTTACAGAAACAACATCATTTTTAACTAGGTAGTTTTTTAAGTTTTTGCCCCTGGTATAAGCGCACATTAGCTTTTTATTATGTAAGGCCCGTAGTTGAGGGTCGGTTTTAACTATTGGCCAATGGGTTTTAGCAATGCCATTGATGGCATGACTCTGTGGGTGATAAGAATTAACCCAAATGTATTTGTCGTCCTGCCGTTCTCACAGATGTTACGAGTACGTAGAATCATCAGTGAGAATCGTCAGTGAGCCGGCAGACCTTGAAACCTCATTGGTAGCTATGGTGGATAAATTTGCTGCCAGAGGGTATAATAGAGATGAGTTGGAAAAATTTAAAGTAAAAGTCTTAAAAATACCTAGGGACCAGGCTATCAACCGCCCCCCAAAACCCCAGGGAGACGACAAATACATTTGGGTTAATTCTTATCATTTTTTTTTTTTAAAACAACTACAACATTTAATGTTATTTACATAGTGTGTTCTTAACTAGTGAGGGACCCGACCCCTGGTTATTAATTAATTAATATATCAACTGCAGTTAGACATAACATGTCATTAAGTATTTACTGTTATTTTGGGCACTGTAGCCGTTCTGTGTGGTTTAATATGTACAAGAGCAGTTTGCGAGAAATAGCCTATTTGGCCAGTATATAGGACCCCTATAGATTAGGGAAAGTGCCATACATTGGTCGACACATGATTGGTGTCGACATACATATTACAGCGAAGTCCAATCGTTCGTTGCGGGATCCAAGAGGGTTATTGTCGTTTAAGTGTGATGCTCACATGTATATTGTATTTGTTTACATAAGTCCATTATATAGCATTAACGGTTTTTGTTTATACACGTACACTGTTGGCGCATAATAGATATGTGCCCTTCCGAAGTTTGGTTTGCACGAATTGTTTTCACAGAGTTAATGTTATTGCATTCATATGTACACTAGCGATTTTTTAATGTACGCTGGCACATTTTGTAATCATGTATATTTTGTTTGTTTATCAGAAGTGTGTGTACCCGCCCCTAATCCTCCGTCTATCCACTGACCGGGGCCGGCAGTGGTGATGTCATCAGGTGGCGCCCCACCTGCTCGGCGTACGGCGTGGACGGCGTGGGAAGAAGGTAAGGGTATTTAAATCTTTTTACACTGTTTGACCATTGTCTTCTGCACCTTGATAAAGAAGCCGGAACGGCTTAGAACAGGGACGTGCAGTCAGGGGAGGCAGGGGAGGCAGTGCCTCCCCTGTCATAAATGGTTAAAATAATAAAAAAAAAATACAAAGAAAATACTTATGACACATATTCTGTGTTGTAAGTATTTGCTTTATATTCTAATAATTTTTACTACAGCATTTTCTTTTAATATTGGTTTCGGAGGCACTGAGTGCAGTGCCTCCGGCTCTCAATGTAAAAGACCCAGAAAGAGGGGACGGGTAGGGGGCGGGCCAGAGCATCGGGCAGTAAAAGCTCATTAGAAAAGCTGTAAAAGCGGCACCTATAGCAATGCCTCAGTGACAGGGACGTGCATTATGCCTATATGAAAGCACGCCCCTGTCACTGAGGCAGATGTGATTGGGCATCAGATGTTCCTGCAGCATCAAGCCACCAAGGAACAATCTGCAGTCACTTACCCACTCCCCTTCTTCTTCCCGGGAGGACAGTTGAGTTTCCCTGCCAGCCACCTAGACCTACAGCTGGCGTGCCGAACGGGACCTCCACTCAGGACCGACAATTACAACAGCCACATAGAGAGCGACATGGCAGCACAGTGCATCCCAGAACCCCGTTGTGTGCCAGCAACCCACTCCCAAGAAACTGCTGAGCCCCAGCAACCCCAGATGTAGCACCCTGTCTGGTGCTGGCAAACCTGCTCACAGCACCCCGCTCTCATGCCACCGCTGTGCGCGGCAACCGCGCTCCCTGGACACTGCGAGCACCGGCAAACCCACTTCTAGCGCCGGACCCTGGGCACCCCCTGCATCCACGGCTGAAGAGTATAGCAGCGCACTGTTGGTACATTAAGGTGAGGAGGACTTACTCGGGGGCGAGCGCCGGATTCTTCTTCTAGTAATCACCGGTGTGAGCAGAGCAGTACAGGAGCAAGCAGCGCTGCTGAGGAAGAAAAGTAGACTTGTCCTGAGGTAAGGCACCTGTGGATGTACCCACAGACCGCTGCGCTGCTTGCTCCTGTACTGCTGCTGCAGGCACCGGTGATAACTAGTAGGTGTTTGCGACGCTGGAGACTGGTGTGACACTGCCCGACATTGTTCCCGCTGAGGAGAGGTCAGTTTAATGATGGGGAAATCATTAACTATATTTTAAAAGGAGGGAGTGGGAAAAGCTATTTATATATATATATATATATATATATATATATATATATATATATATATATAGTGGGGGTGAGTGGGGAGCATTAAATATTTAAGGTTAGGGATGATATGAGGAGTTGATATAATGAGTTGGTCTGAGAGGGGAATATATATATGGTACATAAGATACTGTACCACAGCAGTCAGAATGCCAGTGGTCAGAAGAAGAGAATCTCATCAGGGGCTCAGCAAGTTAACCCATCCTCACCTATAACCTGACAATAACCCACCCCTCTACTGCCTAAACCTAACACCCATATCCCAATACTAATCCTAACCCTAACAGCCCACAGCCAACCCTAAGTTCCCCCATTGGTGCCTAAACCCAACCCCCCACTCCTTCCTCGGCCACACGCAAGCAAGCCCAATTGAGGTGCAAACTGTTGGTACTGTATGTATTGGTATATATATATATACAACCTGCACATGGGGAGTAGGCCCAGCATGGGATCCGGTGCTAGCAGGATGGCCTCTGTTTTAAGTGCCCCGGGCACCTCATAGACTTGATCCAGCCCTGCACACAGAGGGCCAGATAGATAGATAGATAGATAGATTCAAGATGACCACCGCAAACTCTGGCTCTGATACTAGCCAGTGCCTCACCTGCCACTGAACTCACCGCACGTCACTGGCTTAGAAACGTCGGTGATTAATCCAGTCTCCTGGTGTCATTATTGTTCTTCCGAGTGCCGCCGTCCCCCACTACATATCTACAACCTGCGAAAGCAGGCGATCTACGGCGGGCACCGCATTATCAAAATATTCAGAACGACCTGGGAGTGCCACTCCATCCAACACACATATATATATATATATATATATATATATATATATATATATATATATACACAATTAATTTAAACATTTAAACCAGATTGTTTGAATTGCAAAAAAAAAATTGGACTGCAAAAGCTTAAGTTGTATTAGAATTCTCATCTGTCTCGCTTGTGGGGTCAAGTTTGAAAGGGGCAATACGGATGGTGTAATGGTTAGCATTACTGCCTCACAGAGCTGAGGTCATGGGTTCTACCCCCACCATGTGTTATATATACGGGGCAGTACGGACGGTGTAATGGTTACATTACTGCCTCACAGCACTGAGGTTATGGGTTCTATCCCCACCATGTGTTATATATACAGGGCAGTACGGACGGTGTAATGGTTATATTACTGCCTCACAGCACTGAGGTCATGGGTTCTATCCCCACCATGTGTTATATATACAGGGCAGTACGGACAGTGTAATGGTTATCATTACTGCCTCACAGCACTGAGGTCATGGGTTCTATCCCCACCATGTGTTATATATATATGGGGCAGTTCGGACGGTGTAATGGTTAGCATTACTGCCTCACATCGCTGAGGTCATGGGTCCTATTCCCACCATGTGTTATATATACGGGGCAGTACAGATGGTGTAATAGTTAGCATTACTGCCTCACAGCACTGAGGTCATGGGTTCTATCCCCACCATGTGTTATATATACGGGGCAGTACGGATGGTGTAATGGTTACATTACTTCCTCACAGCACTGAGGTCATGGGTTCTATCCCCACCATGTGTTATATATACAGGGCAGTACGGATGGTTTAATGGTTAGTATTACTGCCTCACAGCGCTGAGGTCATGGGTTCTATCCCCACCATGTGTTATATATACAGGGCAGTACGGATGGTTTAATGGTTAGTATTACTGCCTCACAGCGCTGAGGTCATGGGTTCTATCCCCACCATGTTTTATATATACGGGGCAGTACGGATATTGTAATGGTTAGCATTACTGCCTCACAGCACTGAGGTCATGAGTTCTATTCCCACCATGGCTCCAACTGTGTGGCGTTTGTATATTCTCCCCGTACTTGCGTGGGTTTCCTCCAGGTACTCCAGTTTCCTCCCACAATCCAAATATATACTGGTAGGTTAATTGGCTCCCAACAAATTAACCCTAGAATGTGTGTGTGTGTACATGTGGTAGGGAATATAGATTGTAAGCTCCACTGGGGCAGGGACTGATGTGAATGTTCAACTATTCTCTATAAAGCGCTGCGGAATATGTGTTCGCTATATAAGAAACTGTTAATAAATAAATAATAAATGCCACTCTGGCCATGTCGCTCCACGCCGTGCACTTGCTGCTACCCGTCGCCACACTTCCAGCGATGAGTCCTGCTGGGGACATAGCTCCTACCCCTGCTGCTGCACCGGTGCTGGGAGCAGAGACGCTGTCACACTCTTACAAAACAATAGAAAGCTTCTACATTTTCTTACACGATGGAGCCTAAAGTTGCTGGAGACTCCTTTAGGCTCCATTGTGTAAGAAAATTAATCATATGAATCATCTGCATCCTGCCTGCTTACTGGTGAATGGGGAGATAATGCTATGAAACATGGTTCCACATGGACGGGGTTGGTCTTCATGAGCAATCGGCATCATTTTGGGCCAGTGGCGTAACTATAAATTTTGCTCCCCCCCTGCCAAAAAAATTGTGGCGCGCCCCCAGCGTGTTTCCCCAGTGTGTGACATGATGACGTCACACGCATAACGGAAGAGAGAGGAAGAGAGACCAGCAGACACTGCTGCTTCCCTTTGCTCCGACGCATCCCAGGCCGCCCTAGCACACCCATCTGCCCGCCCATCCTGTACACAGTAGCCAATAGCCGGCTCTGTGTACAGTCAATTGAATCAGTGGGTGGGATTTGTCATCTCTGCCATGGCCGCACCCGCGCTGTCTCTGACTAGCCTCCGGTGCTCAGCCAGTGGGCAGCGGCAGGCAGCAGCATGTCAGTGCGTCAAGCGGGTGCCAGCACCCACACAGACCTCACTGAGGCTTGCTCCCCCAAGCGGCAGCTGAGACTGCCTTACAGTAGTTACGCCACTGTTTTGGGCCTAATGACATTACCGCCAAGACCTACGCCCTGAAGTGGCCAGCAGGGTCCCTTCTCTAGGCTTCTCCAGGGGAGGAGACACAAAACGTTAGTAATTATGATATGACTATTTCATGGCATTATATTGTTCCTGCAGTTGCAATAGGCCTAAATATATCATTGTCCAATTAGGCCCTATGTCAGCTACCCAAATTACCTTTTGGTCTTCTTTCTCCCTCCTCCTCTACACTAAACTAGCCCTCGCTTCAATGCAAACTTCAGGGTGTACGAACAAGGGCATTTTTCCCATAAATTTTGAAGTCCGTATCATCACCGTCTATTCCGACAAGGGAAATCATTGAAGCACTGCGCATTCCTGGTGTCACAGCTTCACACTGTAACAGGCTACACTTCCTTCTTGGAATACCATTAAGTAACTGTGTGCAGCCTGTAATCCTGTGTACACGCATGGGTATAGGGGTGTACAGCAGGACAAGGGGGAACCACAAGGAACGGCTCATTTTCTAAAGTCCTTTTCATCTCTCAGAACTCAGATTTTTTTTTTTGTCTCAGAACAAAGACTCAAAAGAAGTCTGAGAGTTGATGGTCACCAAGCGCTGCCCTTGTCCTTATTCACCACAGTCGGTCTGTAAAGGAGAAAGAGGGCCTTATGGAACTAGGGAATTGCTGACATTTTCCTTCTCGACTGACCTCAGCCCACGTTACGATGAATGCTTTCACTGCTGGGACAGATGTACAGTATATATTAAGCATTGCATTTCTGCACACAGGACTTGTACTAGTGAAAAACCGCTCTGTTCTCAGGCTAGAAAAATATTATACGGCAGCCTGTACAATGAGGAAGAATGGGCTGGACAGTATTTTAAGTGAATACCGGAGCAGAACTATTGAAAGCAGTGGTAGCTCTGGGAAGGGGGGGGGGCAGAGTCAATTTGGAATGGCAGTTGGTGGCAGTTGCTGTGCCTCCACTAATTGAGCCATAATGAGTAGAAACCTGATTTAGAGATATATGCAAACCCATTTTTCTTGCGTTTGAGCGATTATTGGTGATCTTCGTACACATTAGTCAAACCGTTTAAATGTGTTTTTTTTTTTATCTTCTTTGAATTATTTTGATGAGATTACCAATGCATTCAAAGTTTTGTCCATCCCTAATTTGTATATAGGGCCGGATGATGCAGTTGTAGCCTCCTGGGCCCCAGTCTGTATGACATGCGCCTATCTTTGAAATTGGGGCAATTAGTAGGTAGGATGCGCAGTTAACCTGCTAAAACCAGCTGAGATCAACAGCAAACAAATTATTAGCGTCATGTTTGTAAAATAATTTAATAATGTTAAATGTCTGTTTTGATCGACTTTTTTAATTTTTTTATTACTTGTACTTCCCAAATCTTTGCAACCCCCTAGAATACCTTCCACCAGGCCTGCTTCTGTAGAGACGATCCTAGCTACTGGCGTAGGAACCAGTGACATCAGCAGATGTAGCGTCATGTGCATGGGGCTTACGTACATACTGGCCGTTATTCCCCGTCTATGATTATGCAACAATCGATGGCCAAAATTTTCACCCAGCCCAGCGATTTTCACAGGGGTGAACAACTTTCCACAGCAGGAGACTGTGAGAAGTGGTTCACTTGTCCTGTTATACAGGGCGACAGACGGCGGGGATGGAGATGATGATGGGGCGCACATCAGTGCTCACCGTTCAATGCCCGGCCATACACACCGGGAGATTTTAAGCTCAAAGTAGCTGAAAACAGGAAAAGTGAGCTTCTTTGAGCTCAACATCGCCCGGTGTGTATGGGCCTTTAATCTTGTTGACTTTGGGCAAAATGTAATAGGGTGTGATTTTTAGACATGTTTTAAAATCACATTGAAAAAATCGCACATTTTTTGAGGGTAGGATTTTTTAGACAAAGTCGGAAGTCGCATGCGATTTAGTGTGATTTTTAGATATGTGCGATTTTTGCATCTATAAACAGCAAACACACTTGTGGCATTCTTTCTTCAATAGAAATCAAGTATTGTTCAGGAAGTTCTTCCCATCACTGTTGCAGTACAGTGAAGTGAGCAATAGGAAGACAGCATTTGGAGGTGGTACCAGGGATTAATTGGCCATTGATGATGAGACATCATCGATGGTTTATGGCCGATGTCGAATAGTTTTGACATTGATGGGAGAACCAGATGGTTTCCCACCATCGATGTCAAGCTTCAACGAATAGTTTTGTTTTGCTTTTTTTCCCCAAGGGTCTGGAACAGGGGGGTAGCTCCGCCCCCGAAACCCACAAAGCCCAGCCCTCATATTTTGATTAGCCCACAGACCAATCAATCAAAGAAAATGGATGACCATCGATATGTAAATACATCGATGGCCGTTCATTGCATAGTTATACACTATTGCACACTATATGCACTTTTGCCATTGATGGCAAAGGCTATGGTTTTACTTGCCGGTCACAACTGGGGATCCAGCAAAGGAGCCCAAAACCATCACGCGTCCTCCTCCATGTTTTACAGTAATTCATGTTACAGTGGTTACGGCAGGTATGTGTTCCCTGTGTGATAACTGTACTGTCCCTGCTTATATTGTTACCTACCTGGCTGCTGCAATGACCAGTTGTGCTGCTGATGGCTGCCTAGGCGCTGTGCAGCTCGGTGGGTATGTGTTCCCTGTGTGATACTGTACTGTCTCTCCTTATATTATTACCTACCTGGCTGCTGCAATGACCAGTGGCGCTGCTGATGGCTGCCTAGGTGCTGTGCAGCTCGGCAGGTATGTGTTCCCTGTGTGATATCTGTAATGTCTCTGCTTATATTGTTACCTACCTGGCTGCTGTAATGACCAGTGGTGCTGCTGATGGCTGCCTAGGCGCTGTGCAGCTCGGCAGGTATGTGTTCCCTGTGTGATAACTGTACTGTCACTGCTTATACTATTACCTACCTGGCTGCTGCAATGACCAGTGGTGCTGCTGATGGCTGCCTAGGTGCTGTGCAGCTCGGCAGGTATGTGTTCCCTGTGTGATAACTGTACTGTCCCTGCTTATATTGTTACCTACCTGGCTGCTGCAATGACCAGTGGCGCTGCTGATGGCTGCCTAGGCGCTGTGCAGCTCGGCAGGTATGTGTTCCCTGTGTGATAACTGTACTGTCCCTGCTTATATTGTTACCTACCTGGATGCTGTAATGACCAGTGGTGCTGCTGATGGCTGCCTAGGTGCTGTGCAGCTCGGCAGGTATGTGTTCCCTGTGTGATAACTGTACTGTCCCTGCTTATATTGGTACCTACCTGGATGCTGTAATGACCAGTGGTGCTGCTGATGGCTGCCTAGGCGCTGTGCAGCTCGGTGGGTATGTGTTCCCTGTGTGATAACTGTACTGTCCCTACTTATACTGTTACCTACCTGGCTGCTGCAATGACCAGTGGTGCCGCTGATGGCTGCCTAGGCGCTGTGCAGCTCGGCAGGTATGTGTTCCCTGTGTGATAACTGTACTGTCCCTGCTTATATTGGAACCTACCTGGATGCTGTAATGACCAGTGGTGCTGCTGATGGCTGCCTAGGCGCTGTGCAGCTCAGTGGGTATGTGTTCTCTGTGTGATAACTGTACTGTCCCTGCTTATATTGTTACCTACCTGGCTGCTGCAATGACCAGTGGCGCCGCTGATGGCTGCCTAGGCGCTGTGCAGCTCGGCAGGTATGTGTTCCCTGTGTGATAACTGTACTGTCGTTGCTTATATTGTTACCTACCTGGCTGCTGCAATGACCAGTGGTGCCGCTGATGGCTGCCTAGGTGCTGAACAGCTCGGCCGGTATGTGTTCCCTGTGTTATAACTGTACTGTCCCTGCTTATATTGTTACCTACCTGGCTGCTGCGGTGACCAGTGGTGCCGCTGATGGCTGCCTAGGCGCTGTGTTGCTCGGCGGGTATGTGTTCCCTGTGTGATAACTGTACTGTCCCTGCTTATATTGTTACCTACCTGGCTGCTGCAATGACCAGTGGTGCTGCTGATGGCTGCCTAGGCGCTGTACAGCTCGGCGGGTATGTGTTCCTTGTGTGATAACTGTACTGTCCCTGCTTATATTGTTACCTACCTGGCTGCTGCAGTGACCAGTGGTGCCGCTGATGGCTGCCTAGGCGCTGTGTTGCTCGGCGGGTATGTGTTCCCTGTGTGATAACTGTACTGTCCCTGCTTATATTGTTACCTACCTGGCTGCTGCAATGACCAGTGGTGCTGCTGATGGCTGCCTAGGCGCTGTGCAGCTCGGCAGGTATGTGTTCCCTGTGTGATAACTGAACTGTCCCTGCTTATATTGTCACCTACCTGGCTGCTGCAATGACCAGTGGTGCCGCTGATGGCTGCCTAGGTGCTGTGCAGCTCGGCTGGTATGTGTTCCCTGTGGGATAACTGTGCTGTCCCTGCTTATATTGTTACCTACCGGCTGCTGCGGTGACCAGTGGTGCTGCTGATGGCTGCCTAGGCGCTGTGCAGCTCGGCTGGTATGTGTTCCCTGTGTGATAACTGTACTGTCCCTTCTTATATTGTTACCTACCGGCTGCTGCGGTGACCAGTGGTGCTGCTGATGGCTGCCTAGGCACTGTGCAGCTCGGCTGGTATGTGTTCCCTGTGTGATAACTGTACTGTCCCTGCTTATAGTGTTACCTACCTGGCTGCTGCAGTGACCAGTGGCACCACTGATGGCTGTGTAGGCTCTGTGCAGCTCGGCGGTTATATGTTCCCTGCTTCTATAATCCCCAGGGCACATCGAGTGTATACCTGTATGTGTTATGTATATCTGTACTGTCACTGTATAACTGTTACCTATCTGGCTGTTGCACAGTAATCCAAATCTAATTCCTAGTACACACAAGTACACCTGGCCAATTACGCTGACTCTGATTATTTTCTAAGCTTCCTGGGGTGTCGGAGCCCAATCCTGTACACAGGCAATCAGCATAATATGGTGTGTTTTGCTATTATAAGCATTGCCCTTTGTGTTGTAAACATGTCAGAAAATGTCACACACTGAGAAAGCATCCTCTTACCTGCATCGGCCCATAACCCTTCCTCCAGTCTCACCCAGCTCTCACCAGCATCGGCCCATAACCCTTCCTCCAGTCTCACCCACCTCTCACCTGCATCGGCCCATAACCCTTCCTCCAGTCTCACCCACCTCTCACCTGCATCAGCCCATAACCCTTCCTCCAGTCTCACCATCCTCTCACCTGCATCGGCCCATAACCCTTCCTCCAGTCTCACCATCCTCTCACCTGCATCGGCCCATAACCCTTCCTCCAGTCTCACCATCCTCTCACCTGCATCGGCCCATAACCCTTCCTCCAGTTTCACCCACCTCTCACCTGCATCGGCCCCATAACCCTTCCTCCAGTCTCACCATCCTCTCACATGCATCGGCCCATAACCCTTCCTCCAGTCTCACCCACCTCTCACCTGCATCGGCCCATAACCCTTCCTCCAGTCTCACCCACCGCTTACCTGCATCGGCCCCATAACCCTTCCTCCAGTCTCACCATCCTCTCACCTGCATCGGCCCATAACCCTTCCTCCAGTCTCACCATCCTCTCACCTGCATCGGCCCCATAACCCTTCCTCCACTCTCACCATCCTCTCACCTGCATCGGCTCATAACCCTTCCTCCACTCTCACCATCCTCTCACCTGCATCGGCCCATAACCCTTCCTCCAGTCTCACCCACCTCTCATCTGCATCGGCCCATAACCCTTCCTCCAGTCTCACCCACCTCTCGCCTGCATCGGCCCATAACCCTTCCTCCAGTCTCACCCACCTCTCACCTGCATCGGCCCCATAACCCTTCCTCCAGTCTCACCATCCTCTCACCTGCATCGGCCCATAACCCTTCCTCCAGTCTCACCATCCTCTCACCTGCATCGGCCCCATAACCCTTCCTCCACTCTCACCATCCTCTCACCTGCATCTGCCCATAACCCTTCCTCCAGTCTCACCCACCTCTCATCTGCATCGGCCCATAACCCTTCCTCCAGTCTCACCCACCTCTCGCCTGCATCGGCCCATAACCCTTCCTCCAGTCTCACCATCCTCTCACCTGCATCGGCCCCATAACCCTTCCTCCAGTCTCACCATCCTCTCACATGCATCGGCCCATAACCCTTCCTCCAGTCTCACCCACCTCTCACCTGCATCGGCCCATAACCCGTCCTCCAGTCTTACCCACGTCTCGCCTGCATCGGCCCATAACCCTTCCTCCAGTCTCACCATCCTCTCGCCTGCATTGGCCTTATAACCCTTCCTCCAGTCTCACCATCCTCTCACATGCATCGGCCCATAACCTTTCCTCCAGTCTCACCCACCTCTCACCTGCATTGGCCCCATAACCCTTCATCCAGTCTCACCCACCTCTCACCTGCATTGGCCCATAACCCTTCCTCCAGTCTCACCATCCTCTCACCTGCATCGGCCCATAACCCTTCCTCCAGTCTCACCCACCTCTTACCTGCATCGGCCCATAACCCTTCCTCCAGTCTCACCCACCTCTTACCTGCATCGGCCCATAACCCTTCCTCCAGTCTCACCATCCTCTCACCTGCATCGGCCCGATAACCCTTCCTCCAGTCTCGCCCACCTCTTACCTGCATCGGCCCATAACCCTTCCTCCGGTCTCACCCACCTCTCACCTGCATTGGCCCATAACCCATCCTCCAGTCTCACCCACCTCTCACCTGCATCAGCCCATAACCCGTCCTCCAGTCTCACCACCCTCTCACCTGCAGCGGCCCATAACCCTTCCTCCAGTCTCACCACCCTCTCACCTGCAGCGGCCCATAACCCTTCCTCCAGTCTCACCCACCTCTCACCTGCATCAGCCCATAACCCTTCCTCCAGTCTCACCATCCTCTCACCTGCATCGGCCCATAACCCTTCCTCCAGTCTCACCATCCTCTCACCTGCATCGGCCCATAACCCTTCCTCCAGTCTCACCATCCTCTCACCTGCATCGGCCCATAACCCTTTCTCCAGTCTCATCATCCTCTCACCTGCATCGGCCCATAACCTTTCCTCCAGTCTCACCCACCTCTCACCTGCATCGGCCCATAACCCTTCCTCCAGTCTCACCATCCTCTCACCTGCATCGGCCCATAACCCTTCCTCCAGTCTCACCATCCTCTCACCTGCATCGGCCCATAACCCTTCCTCCAGTCTCACCATCCTCTCACCTGCATCGGCCCATAACCCTTCCTCCAGTTTCACCCACCTCTCACCTGCATCGGCCCCATAACCCTTCCTCCAGTCTCACCATCCTCTCACATGCATCGGCCCATAACCCTTCCTCCAGTCTCACCCACCTCTCACCTGCATCGGCCCATAACCCTTCCTCCAGTCTCACCCACCACTTACCTGCATCGGCCCCATAACCCTTCCTCCAGTCTCACATCCTCTCACCTGCATCGGCCCATAACCCTTCCTCCAGTCTCACCATCCTCTCACCTGCATCGGCCCCATAACCCTTCCTCCACTCTCACCATCCTCTCACCTGCATCGGCTCATAACCCTTCCTCCACTCTCACCATCCTCTCACCTGCATCAGCCCATAACCCTTCCTCCAGTCTCACCATCCTCTCACCTGCATCAGCCCATAACCCTTCCTCCAGTCTCACCATCCTCTCACCTGCATCGGCTCATAACCCTTCCTCCAGTCTCACCATCCTCTCACCTGCATCGGCCCATAACCCTTCCTCCAGTCTCACCATCCTCTCACCTGCATCGGCCCATAACCCTTCCTCCAGTCTCACCATCCTCTCACCTGCATCGGCCCATAACCCTTCCTCCAGTCTCACCATCCTCTCACCTGCATCGGCCCATAACCCTTCCTCCAGTCTCACCATCCTCTCACCTGCATCGGCCCATAACCTTTCCTCCAGTCTCACCATCCTCTCACCTGCATCGCCCCATAACCCTTCCTTCAGTCTCACCATCCTCTTACCTGCATCGGCCCATAACCCTTCCTCCAGTCTCATCATCCTCTCACCTGCATCGGCCCATAACCTTTCCTCCAGTCTCACCCACCTCTCACCTGCATCGGCCCATAACCCTTCCTCCAGTCTCACCATCCTCTTACCTGCATCGGCCCATAACCCTTCCGCCAGTCTCACCATCCTCTCACCTGCATCGGCCCATAACCCTTCCTCCAGTCTCACCATCCTCTCACCTGCATCGGCCCATAACCCTTCCTCCAGTCTCACCCACCTCTCGCCTGCATCGGCCCATAACCCTTCCTCCACTCTCACCATCCTCTCACCTGCATCGGCTCATAACCCTTCCTCCACTCTCACCATCCTCTCACCTGCATCGGCCCATAACCCTTCCTCCAGTCTCACCCACCTCTCATCTGCATCGGCCCCATAACCCTTCCTCCAGTCTCACCCAGCTCTCACCTGCATCGGCCCATAACCCTTCCTCCAGTCTCACCATCCTCTCACCTGCATCGGCCCATAACCCTTACTCCAGTCTCACCATCCTCTCACCTGCATCGGCCCATAACCCTTCCTCCAGTCTCACCATCCTCTCACCTGCATCGGCCCATAACCCTTCCTCCAGTCTCACCATCCTCTCACCTACATCGGCCCATAACCCTTCCTCCAGTCTCACCATCCTCTCACCTGCATCGGCCCATAACCCTTCCTCCAGTCTCACCATCCTCTCACCTGCATCGGCCCCATAACCCTTCCTCCAGTCTCACCCACCTCTCACCTGCATCGGCCCATAACCCTTCCTCCAGTCTCACCATCCTCTCACCTGCATCGGCCCATAACCCTTCCTCCAGTCTCACCATCCTCTCACCTGCATCGGCCCATAACCCTTCCTCCAGTCTCACCATCCTCTCACCTGCATCGGCCCATAACCCTTCCTCCAGTCTCACCATCCTCTCACCTGCATCGGCCCCATAACCCTTCCTCCACTCTCACCATCCTCTTACCTGCATCGGCTCATAACCCTTCCTCCACTCTCACCATCCTCTCACCTGCATCGGCCCATAACCCTTCCTCCAGTCTCACCCACCTCTCATCTGCATCGGCCTATAACCCTTCCTCCAGTCTCACCCACCTCTCGCCTGCATCGGCCCATAACCCTTCCTCCAGTCTCACCATCCTCTCACCTGCATCGGCCCCATAACCCTTCCTCCAGTCTTACCATCCTCTCGCCTGCATCGGCCCATAACTCGTCCTCCAGTCTCACCCACGTCTCGCCTGCATCCGCCCATAACCCTTCCTCCAGTCTCACCATCCTCTCGCCTGCATCGGCCTCATAACCCTTCCTCCAGTCTCACCATCCTCTCACATGCATCGGCCCATAACCCTTCCTCCAGTCTCACCCACCTCTCACCTGCATTGGCCCCATAACCCTTCATCCAGTCTCACCCACCTCTCACCTGCATTGGCCCATAACCCTTCCTCCAGTCTCACCATCCTCTCACCTGCATCGGCCCCATAACCCTTCCTCCAGTCTCGCCCACCTCTTACCTGCATCGGCCCATAACCCTTCCTCCAGTCTCACCCACCTCTTACCTGCATCGGCCCATAGCCCTTCCTCCGGTCTCACCCACCTCTCACCTGCATTGGCCCATAACCCGTCCTCCAGTCTCACCCACCTCTCACCTGCATCAGCCCATAATCTGTCCTCCAGTCTCACCACCCTCTCACCTGCAGCGGCCCATAACCCTTCCTCCAGTCTCACCCACCTCTCACCTGCATCAGCCCATAACCCTTCCTCCAGTCTCACCATCCTCTCACCTGCATCGGCCCATAACCCTTCCTCCAGTCTCACCATCCTCTCACCTGCATCGGCCCATAACCCTTCCTCCAGTCTCACCATCCTCTCACCTGCATCGGCCCATAACCCTGTCTCAAGTCTCATCATCCTCTCACCTGCATCGGCCCATAACCCTTTCTCCAGTCTCACCCACCTCTCACCTGCATCGGCCCATAACCCTTCCTCCAGTCTCACCATCCTCTCACCTGCATCGGCCCATAACCCTTCCTCCAGTCTCACCATCCTCTCACCTGCATCGGCCCATAACCCTTCCTCCAGTCTCACCATCCTCTCACCTGCATCGGCCCATAACCTTTCCTCCAGTCTCACCATCCTCTCACCTGCATCGCCCCATAACCCTTCCTTCAGTCTCACCATCCTCTTACCTGCATCGGCCCATAACCCTTCCTCCAGTCTCATCATCCTCTCACCTGCATCGGCCCATAACCTTTCCTCCAGTCTCACCCACCTCTCACCTGCATCGGCCCATAACCCTTCCTCCAGTCTCACCATCCTCTTACCTGCATCGGCCCATAACCCTTCCGCCAGTCTCACCATCCTCTCACCTGCATCGGCCCATAACCCTTCCTCCAGTCTCACCATCCTCTCACCTGCATCGGCCCATAACCTGTCCTTCAGTCTCACCACCCTCTCACCTGCATCGGCCCATAACCCTTCCTCCAGTCTCACCATCCTCTCACCTGCATCGGCTCATAACCCTTCCTCCAGTCTCACCATCCTCTCACCTGCATCGGCCCATAACCCTTCCTCCAGTCTCACCATCCTCTCACCAGCATCGGCCCATAAGCTGTCCTTCAGTCTCACCCACCTCTCACCTGCATCAGCCCATAACCCTTCCTCCAGTCTCACCCACCTCTCACCTGCATCGGCCCATAACCCTTCCTCCAGTCTCACCCACCTCTCGCCTGCATCGGCCCATAACCCGTCCTGCAGTCTCACCCACCTCTCGCCTGCATCGGCCCATAACCCTTCCTCCACTCTCACCATCCTCTCACCTGCATCGGCTCATAACCCTTCCTCCACTCTCACCATCCTCTCACCTGCATCGGCCCATAACCCTTCCTCCAGTCTCACCCACCTCTCATCTTCATCGGCCCCATAACCCTTCCTCCAGTCTCACCCACCTCTCACCTGCATCGGCCCATAACCCTTCCTCCAGTCTCACCATCCTCTCACCTGCATCGGCCCATAACCCTTCCTCCAGTCTCACCATCCTCTCACCTGCATCGGCCCATAATCCTTCCTCCAGTCTCACCATCCTCTCACCTGCATCGGCCCCATAACCCTTCCTCCACTCTCACCATCCTCTCACCTGCATCGGCTCATAACCCTTCCTCCACTCTCACCATCCTCTCACCTGCATCGGCCCATAACCCTTCCTCCAGTCTCACCCACCTCTCATCTGCATCGGCCCATAACCCTTCCTCCAGTCTCACCCACCTCTCATCTGCATCGGCCCATAACCCTTCCTCCAGTCTCACCCACCTCTCGCCTGCATCGGCCCATAACCCTTCCTCCAGTCTCACCATCCTCTCACATGCATCGGCCCATAACCCTTCCTCCAGTCTCACCCACCTCTCACATGCATCGGCCCATAACCCTTCCTCCAGTCTCACCCACGTCTCGCCTGCATCGGCCCATAACCCTTCCTCCAGTCTCACTATCCTCTCGCCTGCATCGGCCCCATAACCCTTCCTCCTGTCTCACCATCCTCTCACATGCATCGGCCCATAACCCTTCCTCCAGTCTCACCATCCTCTCACATGCATCGGCCCATAACCCTTCCTCCAGTCTCACCCACCTCTCACCTGCATTGGCCCCATAACCCTTCATCTAGTCTCACCCACCTCTCACCTGCATTGGCCCATAACCCTTCCTCCAGTCTCACCATCCTCTCACCTGCATCGGCCCATAACCCTTCCTCCGGTCTCACCCACCTCTCATCTTCATCGGCCCCATAACCCTTCCTCCAGTCTCACCCACCTCTCACCTGCATCGGCCCATAACCCTTCCTCCAGTCTCACCATCCTCTCACCTGCATCGGCCCATAACCCTTCCTCCAGTCTCACCATCCTCTCACCTGCATCGGCCCATAACCCTTCCTTCAGTCTCACCATCCTCTCACCTGCATCGGCCCATAATCCTTCCTCCAGTCTCACCATCCTCTCACCTGCATCGGCCCCTTAACCCTTCCTTCACTCTCACCATCCTCTCACCTGCATCGGCTCATAACCCTTCCTCCACTCTCACCATCCTCTCACCTGCATCGGCCCATAACCCTTCCTCCAGTCTCACCCACCTCTCATCTGCATTGGCCCATAACCCTTCCTCCAGTCTCACCCACCTCTCGCCTGCATCGGCCCATAACCCTTCCTCCAGTCTCACCATCCTCTCACCTGCATCGGCCCCATAACCCTTCCTCCAGTCTCACCATCCTCTGACATGCATCGGCCCATAACCCTTCCTCCAGTCTCACCCACCTCTCGCCTGCATCGGCCCATAACCCGTCCTCCAGTCTCACCCACGTCTCGCCTGCATCGGCCCATAACCCTTCCTCCAGTCTCATCATCCTCTCGCCTGCATCGGCCCCATAACCCTTCCTCCAGTCTCACCATCCTCTCACATGCATCGGCCCATAACCCTTCCTCCACTCTCACTCACCTGCATTGGCCCCATAACCCTTCATCCAGTCTCACCCACCTCTCACCTGCATTGGCCCATAACCCTTCCTCCAGTCTCACCATCCTCTCACCTGCATCGGCCCATAACCCTTCCTCCAGTCTCACCCACCTCTTACCTGCATCGGCCCATAACCCTTCCTCCAGTCTCACCCACCTCTTTCCTGCATCGGCCCATAACCCTCCCTCCAGTCTCACCATCCTCTCACCTGCATCGGCCCCATAACCCTTCCTCCAGTCTCACCCACCTCTTACCTGCATCGGCCCATAACCCTTCCTCCAGTCTCACCCACCTCTTACCTGCATCGGCCCATAACCCTTCCTCCGGTCTCACCCACCTCTCACCTGCATTGGCCCATAACCCGTCCTCCAGTCTCACCCACCTCTCACCTGCATCAGCCCATAACCCGTCCTCCAGTCTCACCACCCTCTCACCTGCAGCGGCCCATAACCCTTCCTCCAGTCTCACCCACCTCTCACCTGCATCGGCCCATAACCCTTCCTTCAGTCTCACCCACCTCTTACCCCCTTCCCTCAACATGTGGACAATATTGGAAAGAAGACTCAGGACCTTATTCTGGTCTATGGGAGTGGGGTGGCGGTGATCTTTCGCATCCATGGGAACAGCCAGCATTTCATGGGCGTTTCCATGGAAATTCGGCATTGACGCGGGTGCGAGGGGTGGGAGTATCCATATGCAGCACCTTATATAGAAAGTTATACCACTTAGAAATGTTTCACATGAATCCTGATCCTTATAAACAACCTCGTTTCAGTAAACAGAAGGTTATTTTTGAACAACATGGACAGGGCTATGTGGCGTTGTATGTCAGAGGCATCTGACAGAATAGCTGTGCTGTGAAAGCCGTCCAGACCCTCAGTAACGTAATCCCCCCTGCTCTTGTCATCTTATAAAGTGACGTGTTTGCTTTGGCAGAGTCCGAGAAGCAGAGAGATGCTTGTAGGTAGGAACTGCGTGTATTTGACCTGGCTCCAAAATCTGTTTTCTCCTTTCATCAAATTAGCTGGGCTGTAGTGAACAGAATGCGGCCTATGGTTTTCTTTGGACGGATCTCCTTTTGCATAAGAAATAAGAATGTGACAAAAATTAACAACAGTAATGAAAATACATAGTAACATAATAAAAGGCTGTTAGCTGAGAGAAGGCTTAACTCTTGCCAGGTCCCTTCACTGCCAATGTTCATTTATTGCAGACATCTTATGGCTTTCCAGTTGTTGTGGAACTACAAATTCCAGCATAATGCATGACCATTAATGGGCATCATATTCACCATCCTTATTTAAATGCAGTAATTCTATTTGGCAAAAATGGACCTATTTGTCATCCCTTCTGCAGTCTCTGTTCATGTGGAGACTGCAATTATCCTTATGATGTAGCATCGCTTGGTTGCATAGGCGTGCGCAGGGAGGAGGGGGGGGGGCTGGTGTGCCCATTTCCTAATGCCCAACACAATCACACCCCCATGCTGCCGCCAAATCTGGTTTCCAACCCACAGGGGGCCGCATACATTCTGTCCTGTCGGCATGCAGCCTGCTGTGGGTTGGAGGCTGGATGCTGCAGTCAGAGAAGCACGGCGCGCTAGGATCTCTCCACCCTGGCAATGAGCATGTAACCCCTGGCAATGAGACAAATTTAAAAACAAGCTGGTAAAGTGGAAATATATCAACCCTTGCAGAGAGATAAAGTGGAGAAGCCCAAATCAACCAATCAGTGTTTGCCATTTCAAATACTGCGCTAGATACATGACAGAAGCTGATTGGTTAATTTTCACAATGTCTCCACTTAGTAGACTGTTATCGCACTGTGGAACGGACAGTCTACCTGTATAACATACTCTCCCACTAGCCCAGAAGTTATGGGTGACTCCTTATTTCTTGGGTAGTCCCCCGCACTTCCAGTAGAGTAGGCGGATCTCCACCTTCCTAGTGACGTGCAGAATGGGGAGACAATCGTTACAATCGCTCTTGTTTATGGAGGAGGTGAAATAGCTGCATTTCCCCAGGAATAAAGGTGGGGCCTAATGACATAAAAGCCACCCCGAATTACCAGTAGCGTCACCTCTGGGCTTCTCATGGAGAGGAGGCACAAAACTGCCTCCCCAACTCCCCCCCCCCCCACACACACACACACTTCCCTGAAAGGGTCCTTATTGCTCCTCCGCACGTCATCTGCAGCAGCCACGTTAGGAGGTCGGAGCTTCTCTAAGCACATAGTGATTGACAGCTTGGCGGACTTGCATTCCTGCAAAGCACCATGTGGATTGGTTCATTCCTACACAAGGGCAGGCACCTCAGTATCAGTTCCCTTCAAAACAGTTTCCTACATATGTGGGAGGCGGTAAGGATGGCTATCATGAAATAACCGTAGATGGGGTTAACCTCGATGGTGTGAAACAATCTGTAAGGGAACCATTGATGGTTTTACCCACCTATGGTCACCCATGCTTTACTATTCAATGGGCCAATCAGAATCTGGGGGTAGGGCTAGGGATGGCCTTTGAGGATTTACAATCATCAATGATTTATGACCGATGTAGAATTTGTTTGCCATTGATGGAGGGGAACCAACTGAGTTCCAACATTGATGGCACAGTATAACTGAATAGCCCCCCCAGGGGCTTATGAAGCCCCACCCTCAGGTTTTGATGAAAAGGGATGATCATCGATGGTCAAAAGATGAATAGTATGTTGCCGTTGATGGCTGCTATAGCTATAGCCATTAATAGTAATCATAGAAGGTGACCGCATCGATGTCCATCCCTAGTTGGGGCTTCTCAGGTGCTTCAGGGGGCCTTTATATAGAAGCTGCTACAATACTACCTTTTGCTCCCAGACACCCCCCAGGGGTGCACCATTCCTGAGACAGATCCTGCACCTATACCGTGCCGATGAGACTCACTGGCAGTGGGTGTGGCTCCCCTATTTGAATTTTGGACTGTGCTGCATCCCCACCTCTGGAGCTGTCGCTGTTAGTGTCCTATATACACAGGGGCTAATTTTGGCCACTGCAGCACCTTTGTCTGTAATTCTACACTGATGAAAGTAACAGTCCTTCATTGGTGTACAAGGACTGCGATGCCCCCTCTGTGTGTCTTCGGATGCTGCAGTACCACTTGGTGCACCATGGAAGCCTGACCTCTCCAATGTGAGCGGTCAGGCTGCCTCTGTGTACGCCCGTCTTCTTGCATCTGTCACCACACAGCATATTCCCAATACCCTGCAATTCAATCTCATCTGCCACTTGGAATCAGGCCCGTCGTGTGGTTTATATTCATGGCCTAAATGGCCCCAGTTTTCCAGCCTGGGATGTCGTGTATATAAATATGACAGCTGTCTATCATTGTGTTAATCACCAATCATCAATGTTTTCTAAACACTGGGGTGGACCAGTGATGTTAAGACCATCGATGGCCAACCCTGATAAATATGCAGGGCATAATTATTTACCGCTCACCGTTATTTGCCTATAATTAGAGTAATGTTTACAAATGAATTGTTCTACAACCACACTCTCAACGATGGAACGCTGGCCGCCTGCGCTCCATCAATCCATCAATCCCGGTGTAAGCTAACACTTCCTCATATTTCTCCAGAGCTGCCACCATCCGTCGCCAGACCATGACCTTTCGTGTTCTGTGCAGAAGATAAAGCGGGCAGTGTGTTACAAGTATCACAGTAGCTGGTGTTCATGCTGCGTCTTAACGGATCACGTTAAAAACTACTTTTTTTTTTTTGCATAAAATTACAGCGGGGCAGATATTTCTTCTTCACACTGAGAGCTTTCTGCTGAACTATTACACAAATAAAACCTCCTCTTTAACCCACCCACATCCGTCCCAGGGGCTGAGGGCAGTGACTCAAACTGTGGGTATCGAATGCTCAGTCCCGATTCCAGCGCGCCTGCTGCCAACACAGGTGTCCCTTTTCTCCTGTCAACATCTCATGTAGTGGGGATGGGGAGCTCTGGAGTTCTCTGATGAAACTGAAATTAAATCTTTTTTTTCGCCACCAGGGGATATAGAAAAACTGCAAAATTTCGACAAAGTTTTTTTTTTTTTTTACATTTCTGTAAAAAATAATTTTTTTTCTACTTCCAAAGTAGAAATATTTCTCTCCACAATGAATAATTCACCAGCTTGTTTTTAAATGTGTCTTAACGGTTATTTTTGTAAGGCTGGTCAAATCAAAGCGAAATGTGTTGAAATGCCCATTAAGATATATTTTACACTGCTTAATCCAAGGCCACATTGTTTTACATACTCGTCAAAGGCTGGACTGCACTCAAATCCCGCAGAGCCAAGTTAGCGTAGGAAAGAATACTTACAATATTAGTTTTATATGTTTTTTTCATAAGGGTTCTGCAGCACAGTACATAGGACATAAAAACAGGAGTATTACAGAGTTAGGGTTAGGAGGGGGGGAGTTAGGGTTCGGCTATGGGAGGGAAGGTTGAGCACTTAGAGGAGGTTACAGTTAGGTTTTGGCAGGGGGTGGGTTGGGGTAGGAACAAGTGGGGAGGGTCAGGCTGTGTGTGTGTGGGGGGGGAGTTAGGCGGCAGGAAGGAACATACTTTATGTTCATACTGACCAACGGTTAAGGTTCATACTTCCCAACTTTTAAAGTTGCCTCTCTGGGAGAAGCACGGGGAGGAGACCCAATGCTGCATGTTGGGGGTGCGGGGGGGGGGGGACAGGGCTGATGTCACAAAGCCCCTCCCCAATCCACACAAACTCTGCGATTCATGGGTCCGCGGGGAGGGGAGATGGGGCTACAATGTAGTTTTTATGTAGTGGGGCTGCTGCTACCCATGCCTGGGAGGAGGCAACCGGGCCCCATCACCAGCACAACGTATCTGGCAGGTGCTGGTTCCGGCACATGCGCAAAAACCCCAGCTTCTATGGACTGCTTTGGCTGCAGACCACAGAAGCCAGATAGGCTGCAGCTGATAGGCAGGGAGTGGCTTCCCACTGGAACCTCCTCCCTCAAACAATCCATAGCGCTGTATTTTGCTGCTGATTGCAGGTGTCATTGATACACATACCCTCTAACTGTACCGATTTACCCGGTACAGTACCATTTTCTAAAGGCTTGTACCGTATAAATTCCCCTGTACCGATTGCACCGATTTTTGAGCCTTCAGTCGCAGCACCTCTCATTCTCAGCCGAGGAGGCTGCGGGGACTCTGGGAGGTGTAGTTTCCGACGCCGGCTATTCCCCAGGGAGCTTGAAGGGGAGCTGCCAAACAAAACTACAACTCCCGAGGTGCACCAAGGGGGGACACGGCCGGCCCGCCTCCTACTGCTCAAGGATAGACTCTGGAGAACGTCATGCATGCTGTCTGTAGTGTGCACTGCAGCAGGGTCAATGAAGCGCAGGAGAGGACCAGCACTGGGTGGTGGACGTGAGGCAGGGCAGGAAAAGTGATTATTTCCCACTCGCGCACACACAGGTATTGAATGTATGGCCATGCCCCCTTTCCCATAGCCATGCCCCTCTCCGATAATTTTTCTTTTTATTTGCACCGATTTCTGACCCTCACATGTTGGGATACAGTAACTTTGCTAGTGCAGTCCACCAATAAATTCTCAGTTGCATAATCGTCAGCATTGTGTACAAATCTGAATCAGGCTCCAGGTCATTACAATGAACCTCAAAGTGACTTTGGGAGTGTGGGCGGGTGCATGGGACACCATGATGCCACACTGTAGTAGCGCTATGCTCCTCTGGAAACATATTGAATGGACAGGATATCTTCGTGGGCCCCTTGGAAGGCGCCTAGGTTGCCTTGTGAAATATCTGCCTCTCGTTAGGTTAAGAGCACAAGTTTTACAGATCTCCTCAGTATCATAAGTTAAATAATTAGCTCCAACTGGCAAGCGTTTAAAATGAGTGAGGCTGTAATGAATCCTCCTGTGCACCAGTAAGGAGATCTGGAAAACATGCTGTGACAGAGAACCCTGATCACTGGACTTGGGGAAAAAAAAATGTGGTACTTGTTTCCTAGCAGGGCGCCCAGATTTCCTACGTACGCTAACGTGGTGAAATCGCATCGCACATCGCATTGCATGGCTTTTTGTGGCGTGAGATGTGAGATGCGATCTCAGTAGTTAATATGGTAAAACACCACCACTCTCCACGTCACCCGGAAGCGTGGCGAGCGGCGGTGGAATGCGTCCTCCGACCTTTTCATACCCCCACTATCCTCGTCGGCGTGGAGTTGATTCTATATAGTGTGGCGAGCGCAGCGAGCCACCGAGGCCGAAGCGTGGCGAGCGGATGCGGAATACATGTAAAATAATCTGCGTACCCTTGAGGGGCTCGATACGCTCGCCACGCTTCAGGCTTGGTGGCTCGCTGCGCTCCCCACACTATATAGAATCAACTCCACACCGATGTGGATAGTGGGGGAATGAAAAGGTGGGAGGACGCGTTCCGCCGCCGCTCGCCATCGGGGTGACGTGGAGAGTGGTGGTGTTTTAGGTGTTTTACCATATGAACTACTGAGATCACATCTCACACCACAAAAAAGGGCCATGCGATTTCACTCAGGGTGCAGTGAATAAATTAACTAAATGAACTACTGAGATCGCATCGCATCACACATCGCATCGCACGCAGCGCAAGGCACAAAAAGCCACGCAATCCGATTTCACTAAGCAGAATAGCCCACTAAGCAAATAGCTTAGTGGGCGCCCTGCTAGGAAACAAGTACCAAAAATGTTGTATAGTGTGTACATACAGTGCTACCTGTCCCCCTGCAGGCCAGAGTCCTGCATTGCAGCAGTGAGGAATCAGATCCCTCTGCAGCTAGGCATGCTGGGAGATGAGAGTGCTGCCAGTCGTCCAGACAGGAAGTAGGGGGTGAGTGTGCAGCTGTGCCGAGTTGTTACAGTGTATGATATATATATAATTTCAGACAGTGGGTAAATGCTTTATTAACTCTGCCCCTTCCTTAGAAAAGAACAGGCAGAGGAATGGTGGTACATAGAGCGGAGACATAGCTACAGATATACTTCCTATACTCTCCCTGTACACACACATTACACAAGTTCTGTGGCTCATTACAACCAGATGAAACTCAGGCTTGAAGTCAGCCAGCCACAGAACCTGTGAATTCATGAATGTCCCAGGTGTTGTAAGTATATCTATAGGTAGCCATGGTTCTCTGCTGATAGGTGAGTGTGAGAGGTATGGTATATCCACACAGGTGCTGGCAATCATACATTACCAGGGTAGTCCAGAAACAGAGCATTGTGTCCTCCTGGAGTTGTTTATGTTGGGAGGTATGCAGGCTTGCCTACCCCCCTGAGAAGGTGGAAATCCTCCCACATTGGCCAGGCAGCCCCCGCACCCCCCTTCCCTGCTGCACAAAATTACTGGTTTTCCTGGGTCAGCGGCGAGGGGCAGGGCTAAAATGACGCAAATCAAGTCATTTTAGCCCCTCCCCCAATTTGCGGACCCGCGAATTACGTTGTTTGACTGTCATGTGGACAGGGCTTGATGACACCTGCCCGTCCCGACCCCCTGACATGCTGCTGTCGGCAAGTTTGGAGGTATGGTTATAGATCTATTCAGGCCTGTAACACAGAAAAAAGATTGACATGAAAGTAGTCGACGCATGAAAAGGTGGACATGAGTTTTTTTGTTGTTGGTTTTTTGGGGTGTCAATTTATAGATATCATGTGGACTCCATATTATTATACCGCGGCTTTGCTCACTTCAAGTGTTTCTCATTCTCGATTGGAGTCCACGTGAATGGAAATGTATGAAAAAGTTCTAAATAATTTTTTTCCCGGTACTTGTTTCCTAGCACGGCGCCCATCGCATACCGCATTTAGTGGGATGCGATGTGATGCGATATTCACGTTAAATTAACAGGAGTGCTTGTACAATTAAATATTGCATAGCATCGCATGCCATAAAATGGCATGCGATGCGATTTTTACCTGATGGGTGCTTACAATGTTAAATACACCCCCATTGTCAACGACACCCCCACTATCAACGCCAACCCGAAGCGCGGCGAGCACCGGCGGTACGCGTCCTCCGACCTTTTCATACCACCACTATCCACGTAGGCGTGGAGTTGATTTTTGATAGTGTAGCGAGCCACCGAGCCCGAAGTGTGGCGAGTGGACATAATCCGTGTCCGCTCGCCACACTATCTAAGATCGACTCCATGCCAACGTGGATAGTGGGTATGAAAAGTTCGCAGGACGCGTAATTCTGCCACTCGCCACGCTTCAGGTTGCCGTTGATAGAGGGGGTGGTGTTGACAATGGGGGTGCATTTAACATTGTAAGCACCCATTAGGGTGCTTGTACAATTAAAAATTGCATCGCATCGCATGCCGCTATATTGCATGCGATGCGATTGCATAAGATGTACTGCGATCCAAATCGGGGGCGCCGTGCTAGGAAACAAGTACCTATTTTTTTTTTTGTGCCAAAAACATGTTGACCTTCTGCTTGCAACGACCTTTTAACTACGTTGACTTAGACACTATCGACACAATATGTAGGTTTCTTTAGGGCAGGGGTGGGGAACCTTTTTTGTGCCAAGGGCCGTTTGTATGGGGAAAAAATCCTTTGGGGGCCATATGTAAAATTTTCTCTTACAAATTGTCCTGCTGCAGCCGTCCCACGCTCCGGCGGCTGCCGCTGAATAGGACTGACTGTCTCCGGCTGCTGTTGATTAAGAGGAATCTTGCGAGAACTACCGACCTCTCGCGAGAATTCCCCTGTACTTGACTCCCGGCAAAGCCGCCGGCCGGGTAAGCGGGCCACTCAGACCGACTACGGGGGCCGCATATGGCCCCCGAGCCTGAGGTCCCCCACCCCTGCTTTAGGGGTTTACCAAGATGTGAAGATGGCATTGTCCTATACTACCCTGTGGGCTACGGATTTCGGTCACTATGGGCCTAATTCGCACCTGATGGATATCGGTCACTATGGGCCTAATTTGCACCTGATGGTTACTCTGAGAAGTCGCAGTGGCCTGCGAGGAGAAATCTGCTGCACTGACCGAAATTCTAAATTGTGTGAGAATTGCAAATGGGTCGCCAATCGCCATCCACTCGCAAAATCATGGCGCAATTCCAGAACCATCAAATGATTTTTCCAGTCTGAGCAAGTGTGAACCTTCCGTATCTCTGCAACTGAGACAGGGTCATCGCTGATGTCACAGACCCTACTCGAAAACACCTGGATGCGCCTACGGTTTTTACACCACACCCAGAAAATGGGCACCCAGATACACCAGCTTAGTGTTCGGCTGCAGGGTGGTGGGGGGTTATTATTAGTGGGGGCAGGGGGAGGGGAAGTATAGTGATCTGACCCCTGCCAGGATTCCTTCCATCAAGATGCTGGCATCAGTATGTATCCATGTTTATCATATGGAGAAAGTGAGTAAATGGATAGCGACCTCTCCTTATAGGATATGACTGTAGATAAGAATCACTCGGCCCATCTCGTCTGCCATTTTTCTTATACTTTCGGCAATCTCAAACTTTTATTGATCCTTATTTCTTTGTGAGGATATCCTTATGTCTATCTCATGCATGTTTACATTGCTCTACTGTCTCAGCCTCTACTGATGGGAGGCTATTCCACTGTTCCACTATCCTTGGGCCCTTATTCAGATCTGATCGCAGTACAAATTTGTACTCAAAATGGGCAAAACCATGTGCACTGCAGGTGGGGCAGATGTAACATGTGCAGACAGAGTTACATTTGGGTCAAGTGTGTTGAAACTAAAATCTAAATTGCAGTGTTCAAATAATGCAGCCAGTATTTACCCTGCACAGAAATAAAATAACCCCCAAATGTAACTCTGCACATGTTACATCTGCTCCACCTGCAGTGCACATGGTTTTGCCCATTTTGTACTGCGATCAGATCTGAATAAGGCCCTTTCTGTGCCTCTCAGATTTCCCCTGAACCTCGCACCCCCCGGTGTCAGTGTCCTTGTGTTCTAATACTTCTCTTCATTTGAAGAATGTTTCCCTCCTAGACCTTGTTAAATCCCTTATTTGAGATGCCTGAAGCTGGTGGTACCCCAGCGATAACTGCCTATGTAACAATGGCGGTATGTGCTCGCCATGCTTCAGCCATGGTGCCTCGCTGCGCTCACCACACTATTCTCTCACCACCCCAGAGTGGATGGTAGGACATGAAATACAGCCTGTCAGCGCGTGTCGGCAAAAAAAAAAGTGAAAAAATCATGTCGGCATTTTGAATGTTGACCTTCCCATTGTCGACCTAATGACTGTATTCCCCGGTCCTGCTATTACTGTTATGATGATCTGTCACGGGCTGGGAACTGTTATGACCAATAATAATCTTGGAAATTGCAATTAATTACCGTATTTGGCTCCATAAGACGCACCGAGGTATCAGAGGAGGAAAACAGGAAAATAAATATTCTGAACCAAACAGCACAGAGCAAGCAATTCATGTCATCCCCCCACATTCCCCTCACCAGCGCCTCTGTCATGGGTGCTGGGAGAACCATTACACTCTGTGGAACAGTGCTCACAGGCAGGGCCATCTTAACAGCATCATGGGCCCCCGGGGCCCTCCCTACACAACCACTCACAAAAATGGAAATGATCAAAGCAATTAATTAACTCATACTACTTTACACATTCAATACCCCCCAGTAAAATTCAGTAACCACCCCCCACCCAGCACATTCAGTAGCCCGGCTGGGCAGCAGGGTCATGTTGGCAGCGGGTTCCTGCGGCGTATGTGATATCAGTGGTGGGGTCCCGCTGCCGACCTGACCCTGCTGCCCAGCCGGATCACTTCCCTGCCTTGCCCAGGTAGGAGGGGGCTCACCCACGTATTCTCTCCATAAGACAAACACACTTTTCCCCCCCACTTTTTGGGGGAGAAAAAGTGAGTCTTATGGTCCGAAAAATCCGGTATAGATTGTAAATTACAGGCAGGGAAATATTTCCAGCGGTGCCTTCTGTATGTAACTAGTCTATGGAACACGTGTCGCATTTATTTAGTGTTTGCAATATTTACTCTCCCCCAAAATTTTGGGTTCCTACAGCACAGAGGTCTTTGGTTATAATAAGGGGGTTCACGGTGCTAGTGATTATCATATTCACGTTGCATATCTTTGTGTGTTTGTATGGTATTAGGAGGGAGTCTAAACACACGCACGCACGCAACTTTTTTCCAACTGGCGAATAATGTGTTATCGCAGAGTTTCCCAACCGCCATTACAGTCCAGGGTCTACGACTATCCATGCTTGAGTCCATATGGTTGTATCGAACTGAGGGTCTATTTAAGTCACCTGTACTGCAGTATGGCTATCCTTAAAACCTGGACTGTAATGTGGGAGTTTGGGTAACTCTGCGTTAATGTCTCAGGGACTCGATAAACATTCTGCTGGTAAATCCTGAAGATAAATGACGTTGCAGTATAAAGGGGCACGGAACAGTGTATGTCCTCACTTAGGACCTTATTTTGGTTCATTCTTTCTGACAAAATCCTTCTTAGATGGACAAAACCATGTGCACTGCAGGGGGGGCAGATTTAACATGTGCAGAGAGAATTAGATTTGGGTGAGTAATTTTGTTTCTGTGCAGGGAAAATACTGACTGCTTTAT
This sequence comes from Crinia signifera, assembly GCF_055691185.1. NCBI lineage: Eukaryota > Metazoa > Chordata > Amphibia > Anura > Myobatrachidae > Crinia > Crinia signifera. The sequence continues at coordinate 4,898,727 of NC_139224.1, read as the reverse complement.
TTTTACACTGCAATAAAGATCTCACTTTGAAGTAAAACCCCACCCAAATCTAATTCTCTCTGCACAAGTAACATCTGCCCCACCTGCAGTGCACATGGTTTTGCCCATCTAAGAAGGATTTTGTCAGAAAGAATGAACCAAAATAAGGCCCTTAGAACTATACCAGGTCACAGGACTAGTCTGATACTTATATGTAGAATGTGCTGGGATAATAGGGTTCACACCACTTCTATCTAAAGCTCTTTACAACCTCAACTGAATCCTATTTTCTTGTCCCGTCTGCAGAAATTAGCTGCCTTTATCCCAAAATGCGTTTTGTGCTTAAAATATACCGCACTCCCCGTGGGCAATGTTTTTACAAAGTATATTATTTCGGAGAAATAAAACACACGCATCTTCTACTTGTACGAATTTAGGAAATAGAACAATATTGAAGGGTTGTAGCTGTTAATCGGCATCTCAGCTTGGTTCTCCTCTGCAGAGCCTGTCAAGCTCGCAGGCTCTAATTGCAAACGTATTTGATTTCTCCGTCCGAACACGCTCATAAAAATACATGAACAGCCGTGGTTGCATTAAGCAGCTGGTTATAAATGGATGGTCACGTTCGCTTTCAAGGTAGTAGCCAGGACGAGTGAGTTTTGCCAGTTTTGTGGTAGACGTGAGGCAAGGTGAATACTTTGGGGTTTGTGTTGGCCCACGTTGATGCTTTGAGACAGCGTTTCTTTCCCTTCACTATTTTTAGAGCACAACGTTTCCAAGTATTGAGAAATCCGGGACCAGTAATCAGCATTCGCTGCTTGTTTAATTAGCAACTTTCAGCTGGAAGTATCGCGTTTAGCTTTCGAATTTAGTGATATTACCCAACTTTATACAGATGGAGTGACCTTTAGTGCAACGTCATGCCACACCAACTGGACGTAACGCATTTAGCTATAAGATTTAGTGGTATTGCCCAACTCTATACAGATGGAGTGACCTTTAGAGCAACGCCATGCCACACCAACTGGACGTAACGCATTTAGCTATCAGATTTAATGGTATTGCCCAACTCTATACAGATGGAGTGACCTTTAGTGCAATGTCATGCCACACCAACTAGACGTAACGCTTTAAGCTATCAGATTTAATGGTATTGCCCAACTCTATACAGATGGAGTGACCTTTAGAGCAACGCCATGCCACACCAACTGGACGTAACGCATTTAGCTATCAGATTTAATGGTATTGCCCAACTCTATACAGATGAAGTGACCTTTAGTGCAATGTCATGCCACACCAACTGGACGTAACGCTTTTAGCTATCAGATTTAATGGTATTATCCAACACTTTATGCAGATGGTGCGATCTTTAGTGCAACATCACGACACATCAACTGGAAGTAACGCGTTTAGCTTTCAGATTTAATGGTATTTCCCAACTATTTATACAGATGGTGTGACATTTAGTGCAACATCACGCAACTGTCTCACCTGCTTTCTAAATATAGGCCACACCTTTCCCACTGCTGAACAAATGATTGTACCAATCTGTCAAAATGGAGATCTTGGATACATTCATTATGTGGCACATGGATAACTTCAAGTATTTGCTCTGTTAACTTTAACAACCAATAAGTAGTGTGCTTTCATTTTCTAAAGTCACCTAGACAAATTATTAAATCGGATTGGCTGTTTTGGGTTGAAGCCTTCCCCTCCTCCCACCTTATATGTACCTGTGCACCAGATCCTTCCGAACACGCTGCTTCATCTCCATGACTGTTGCAACATCATCTACGGAGGACCCAGGCTTGCTCGAAGCAAATCAGAATTCTCCAGCTGAGATGTCAAGTAATGGGAATCAGACAGGCCAGCTTGCAGTGTATATCCGGCGTGGCAGTTGGTAATAGTGTTTTGCAATCTTCACCGCATCCGGGAAACCAGCAGGCAGTGTTTGCGAAGCTGGAATACCAGAAATACGACCTGAGGAGGGGGTGACTTTATCACACGTGCACCACCACAGCGGATAACATTGATAAGAGTTCAGTTTTTTTACAGGCCACAAAATTCCCAGCATCGTGACCTGAACATCGTTTAATACAGGTGACCATATCATAATGATCCTCTCAGGTTGTGTAAATGGTATGTAGCGGTGGACAGTCGGAGAGGTACATTGAGCAGTGACAAAAAAATGACAAGTGATCACTTGAAACAAGATAAGTGAGCTTGGGGGGTGGGGGGTGTCTTCTGTACTTTCAATATTGCATGACAATTGCTTCCAGTTTACAACATCACCTACGTTGCCATGGAAATATTCTTTATTGCAATCAGAATTTTAATCCCCTCTACATCAGCAATCTGCAAGCCATGATAGGAAAATTTTGCCATTTCTTCCATGATTGTACAATTTACCAATTTAAACAATCTGCACCTGTACACTATTTATATTTGCCAGTGCTTTGCGATTAGGTTGGGTGTTTTTATCTTCACATTGGATCTTCAGATCTGAAAATGCCCATACACCCTAATTGTAATCTCTATAGCAGTGATTGTCAGCAGTGGAAGAATTGTATGATTGTCAAAACCAATGGATTGCCATCGCAGGTTGGCCAACGTGTGGGACAATCTGCAATGGCAATGGCGATTACTTTTTCTATATGCTTTGTCTGTATATTGCACTTGTGTATAGTTGTGTAGATATAATCTATACATGTTGATACTTCCATAGTCTTAGGACCAGCAACATTTTGGATTTATGATTAGTTTTTTTCCCCTACAAATCTCTGAATTATTCATACAGGGTTGGTGTAGGTGCCCTGAGATTACCTCTCCATGCTCCTGAGGTCCTTGGCTTACTTGTCTCCACCACCTGCAGTGCTGTCTCCTCATTGGAGGCCGCATCTTGGGTATCGGCGGCTGTTGGGGCTCCTGGCTCCAGTGCTGCTTTCCTGTCATTTGTCCCACTATAATGTAGGTTCCATGAAGCATCAAAAACATTTCCCCAACTTTACTGGGTCATACAGTGAGCTCTTCTCCCAAAGCTGGATTTACCAATGGTAAAGATCACAATTGCAGCACTGAGTATACATGGGGCATGTCTGAACCCTTTTACATCCCTAATTTATTTTTGACATTCTGCTGCAGAATCCTCTAAATCAGGGCTTGCCAAACCGGTCTTCGACAGCTACCAGCAGGTCAAGTTTCCCAGATCACCTAGCTGGTGTACAGGTGTGGTCTTTACTAACTGTCACATTTCCCAGATCACATAGCTGGTGCACAGGTGCAGTCATTACTAACTGTCACATTTCCCAGATCACCAAGCTGTGCACAGGTTCAATCATTACAGTCATGTTTCCAAGAACACATAGCTGGTGCACAGGTGTTGTCATTACTGTCACATATTCAAATATGTGCTGCATTAGTTCCTAACCGACACATTCTACAGATCCATAGATGGCCTGGGCTATTGGTAGATCTTAAGGACCAGTTTGGCGACCCCCTGTATTAGATGTTCTAGGCTGAAACAGCCTTCGGCATGAACACTTTGTAGGGGTTTAATGTATAGACCCGCTGTTACCGCTGCATTGTCAGGCCAACGTCAACAGACCTCAGATGTACAGAACTGGAGAATACCATCTGTATTGTTACACCTGTGATTTTGTTTAGCTGTGGTTCATGTTGGAACTGTAATAGTCCAGGCAGGATGTCATATTGAGTACAGAAATGCAAGATGACGTAATTTGTGTTTTTAGGAATTGAGGTGCAGGTTTTAAATAGTTCTTAAAAAAAAAGGTGCTGCAAGTATAATATTTTTTTTATTTTTTTAACATAATAGGTTTTATCTATCATCCATAATGACTGAAAAGAAGACTTCTGTGGCCATTATTGGTGGAGGCATCTCAGGATTGGTCTGTGCAGCAAGGCTGGCACAACTGGGAATCACTAACACCACAGTCTTTGATACTGGAAAGCGGGCACCAGGTGGGAGGTGTAGCAGCAGGTTTATCAACATCGATGGCAAACTCCACATATTTGATCACGCGGTCCAGTTCTTCACCACCAGCGACCCCAGATTTGCCAAAATTGTGTCCTTTATGCATGGCAAGAAGGCAGTGAGAGTTTGGCCAAGTAGAATTGTGAGACTTAAATCGGGTGAAAAGCCAACCGAAGTTAGGGACCTGCAGACTTTTATTGGCACACGTGGAATGCAATCGGTCCCTGAGTGTCTGTCAAATCTCAGTCATGTCAAAGGAAACACGTGGGTCAGCAGCGTTCACTGGGACCCTCTTATCAAAAAGTGGAAAGTAGGTGACCATGGCTGGTTTGATTATTTGGTAATTGCCCATAATGGGAAGTGTGCCACCAAGCTTATGGCTGACTCTGGGGCACCACAAATCCACAGTCTCCTTAAGGTGAAGTTTAGTCCTGTCCTGTCACCTCAGACTAACATCATGCATCTCTGTTCCCTCTGGGTTTTGCTAATTGCTTTCCCACGGAGCATTAAGTTGGACTATGATGGAGCATTTGTGGAACATTCAGATTTATCATGGATTGGAAATAACACTTCTAAGTACAGTACAGAAAATCAGCTTGAATGCTGGACAATTATTAGCACCAAGTCTTTTGGTGCCATCCATAAGGTTCCACAAGAGTTTATACCACCTTCTAAGGAGAAAGAAGTTACGGAGCTACTACTGAATGGTTTCGCGACTGTAACTGGTGTAAACCGAAAAACGTTGACTCCACGTTTTACCAAAGTGCAGTTATGGGGGGCAGCAAACCCCTTGAATGTGCTACATAGAGAGGAGTGTGTCTTCCAATCAAGTCATAATGTAGGCATATGTGGGGACTGGCTGGTAAGTCCGTGTATTGAAGGAGCAGCGATTAGTGGCCTGGCCTTAGCTGAGGTGATCAGCCAACATGTAGATGGTGAGAAGAGAGATGTGGGATTGAAGGGACACCTTCAGCCTCTGGACTCTGAAGCTATTGGTGCATTTCCAACAAATAAAACTTTATTTTTTAAGCCTACAAAATAATACCGAAAGTATTGTATCTCGTAAATTGATGCAGGAAGATGGAAAACATTCATATCGAACCCGAGACAGAACTGAGGCATGGAGGAGGAGGAGGACACTTTGAAACAGTCACATAGTTGAAGGAGGAAGACATTTACATGGAACCAGAGATAGAGCTGAGGTACTGAGGAGAAAGAACGTTCATGTTTAACCAGTGATGTTACTAGTTCCTAGAGAATTGATGAGCTGCATTCTTAAATATTGATTAATCTCTGCAGAACTACACATCTCAGCATGACTTAATAACAAAACATGCTGGGATGTGTAGTTCCATAACCACTCCAATTAATTTGAAAGATGAAGATTTGGTTTCAGCTTTTGTAAATTAAAAATAATTATTCCTCTGAATGTGTCGGCTATTCCCGGGAAACCGCGGCCTGCTTTTTTTGGATTCAGATTTTACAACAGGTTCCTCTACCTCCACCCACTTTATCTCTTTCTAATCTATGTGTCCCCACTTTCGGAGAATGGTTACTAGAGAAGGTTCCTTTTGGGGAACGGCAACAAATAATATGCTGCAGCTTCTCAGATACTGACATGTTTCTAATACTTATTAGTTACAAAACAAAAGCACACTTTTCATCTGTTGCTATGGGTTACAGATCCATCTCTGCAAAGTTACAGTGGAAGGAGCTTAAGGTAATGTTCCCCATTATTTTAAAAATGTCCTCATAATTGGTAATACTCAATGACCTGCTTAAACAGTTCTAATATAAAGGACATTTATGAAGGTATGCAATCCTATATTACATATAATTTATATGGTTTTATGTGGATTTAAAGTTCATCACAGTCATTGGGCGAGATGCTGCAAACAAAAAATGCTGTAAAAAATGCATTTATTAGAGAATTCTGCCCAGTGTCATTTAACTTCTAGGGCGGGATTCTCTAATAAATGCGGCTGCACATCGCCGGCATTCACATAGTTAATAATCGCATATGCACTAAAGGATAAGAGCTGTCCTTTGCATTGTGGCCGGCGATGTGCAGCGGGTCCCCCCTCCATCCCTGGACCCTTACCCGGCTCCACTTCCTTCTCCCTGCACTTGGAAGTGGTGCAGGGAGGAGGAGATCACTGGTCCGGGCAGCACAGCAGAAGGCTGCCCGGACACAGGTAATGGGGGGCGGCGTAGATTGGTGGGGGGGTGCGTGGGGCGGCGGGGGACACGGATGGAAGCCTATAGGCTTCCATGGGGTTACGCCATTTAGAACTGGTGTAACCCCCCGCAGCGAACCCCCGGCGGCGGGGCTTTGCTGCATATGAAAATGCAGTAAAAACCCAGTTTTTTACGGCATTTTTTGTTTGCAGCATCTCGCCCCTAGGGGCAATAGATTCCACTTGGCCAGTCACACTACATTATAAAGCCTACGGGAAATAAAAATGAGTCTAAATCAGTTTACACTAAAATTATACAGGATCAACCAAAGCATAAAAGAGACGATAAACGAGTTCAGGTACAAATAAGATAAACAAGAAGGCCGTGCTCGTGAGAGCCAACATTGTAGTGGGTGAAAAGGACGTCAGGAAGGGTGCGCTAAATCAAGGTGAAAGGTGCACTTTGACCAAGTGCTTAAAAGGCTGGAGGTTGGGAGAAAAGTGAGGTGGGAAAAGAGGTTCCAGAGGAGCCTTGCAGGAGGAATGTTGGAGGTAGGAGTATGGGAAGGAGAAGAGCCGGCAAAGTGGGGTGGGTGAGGAACTGTGTATCTCCTGATGAGGTCAAAAATATTTGGAGGAGAGATGTTAATGAGGGCTTTCTGAGTGATTTTCTTTACTTGAATCATCAGGCATGTGGAAAGGTTTTGCAGAATATGCAGCGGAGCTACGGGAAAAAGAATCTTACCACAACATTATAGGGTAAAGACTATAAAACCGGGTTGCAGAAGATGGTGAGAGAGTTAATGAGGGTTTTGGTGTTGTCTTAGATGAGAAATGGGTGTAGTGCCAGGAAATTGAAGGGCACTGCGCAGGGGACTGGATGGGAAGTATAGATATAATATATATACTGAAGCTGAGGGCACAGAGATGATGTTGAAGCTCTCTTTCTGTGGAACAGGAGAGATTACAAAGTTGTCACATGTGAGAGAGATGTTAATAGGGTGGAAGATGATGAATTTTGTGTTGGACATGTTGAGTCTGACACAACATTCGGATGTCCAGGTGAAGGTGGTGACGGGCAGTTGGACAGATGAGACGGTAAATGTATATTTGAGTGTTATGAACGTAGAGGCTGCATTAGTGTACACACGCTGAAGAAGCAACAGGACATGTACTATATGACCAACCACAAAAATCCAAATGGACTGATGAGAAATGGGTGATAGATCTTATAAGAAGGTGAAGTGGCCAAGTAGCGAGGGAGTGGAAAGAAAGTGGGACAGGCCTTTCAAGGAGTTTGGACATCAAATTAATAGAAATGGGGCTGTAGCTAGAGTTGATCAAAAACAATGTGTTTACGAATGTGAGAGATGGGCACAGGTTTGACATGGGGGGAAGTGCACCAGTGGCAAAGGGACAAGAGGTGTTCTCAGTGCTGCAGACTAGGTCGGGGGAAATGGAGAAGGGAAGAAGCTCCACCATCCGTCTATTATGACCTGCGGGTGGTATAGCATATTTCCATTAATACACATTCTGGACATTCTCTGTTTCTGTGAATACTGTCTGTCTGTGAGTGACATGTATGATGTTATTTTGGATAACCAATGCAGTAGATTGATGTCAATTAAAGGTAGTTACTAACCTATGCATACATTGGGTGCCGGACGGGGTCCCGACAGTCATTTACCCGACGTCGGGTTCCCGACTCTTAAAACCCAGACAGACGGGTGCCCGACGTCCACCTGCTATTTTCCTTAGTGGGGGTCCATGACCCCCATAGAGCAGGGTTGCCTACCCTCCCGGAATGACTGGGAGTCTCCTGAAAATTGGGTCCCCCTCCTGGCCCCCCCGGAAAGTTGGGCAACCCTCCCGGATTCAGGGGGATCCCCACTGCACCCCCCGATCGCGGCCGTCTTCCCCCGATGTCGGCATTTGAATGCTGCAATCTGCGGGTCTCGGAGGAGGGGGCGGAGCTAAAATGCTACAATCACGTCATTTAAATGACGCCACGCTCAAGCCCCGCCCCCAGAACTGCTGCCACAAGTCCAGTAAGGTGGGCAGCACTTAGGACCCACTACCCCGGGCGTATGCTTCATAGTAACCACTTGCATGAGAGCAGATCCACTTCCTGCTTCAATTGAGGCTGGCGTGGCGCATGGGAATCCTCCAGTGGTTACAGCACCACTCACACAATTCTGTTATACCAGGCACCTGCCATTTCCCGACAAGCAATGCTGAAATGCTACACATGGAATTGTTAGACACCTTCAGCCCGGGACATGGATTACAGCTATGGTCAGCTTTGGGTCCTAGAGTTTAGGTTCACAAAAAAAAAGCCCCCCTGTATTTTTCTGTAATTATTTGTTTTGTCCAGAACCGGCCATCAGCAGTTTATGTTCTGGGCAGCTTTGTTTATATGACAACTGACATCATATACTTCACTAATATACAGAAACCTGTGTGGAGGTGAAGTCACGCTAAAGCTCCGTACACACTGAGCAATATGATCGCTGAGCAATATTGGCTTAATATTGCTCAGCGTCACGTTTTCATCAGCGTCCAGAGATGGTCGCTGATAAAAACAAGACACTCTGCCGGGTGAAGCCGCTGCTCCTGCGACCAGCATCCACCCCAGGGCTCAGCGACCATATCCCCAGCGATTGTGGCTGTGATCACCCTGTGTGTACAGGGCTTAAGGGGCATAGTTATTTGGGAATGTGGATAGCAGGAATCCTGGCATGGGGCCAGAAGCCCGGCACTGGAATACCGACATCGCTGTAGATAACAATGCCGGCATCACAACTGGTTTAGGCACTAATGGGGAGGGTTAGGTTATGGGGGATTTCTGTTGATGTTTTTTTCTGAAGACAGCATCTTTGGGGTTATTCTAGTTTACACGTTAACCTGGGTGTACTCGAAGGGGGTGTTACGCTGCCCGCAAGGGCACATGGAGCAACTGTCGGCTACTGAAGGCGGGAAGTCAGGCGTGAGCCCGTAGCCGGGACCGCCGGTTAGGACGGCCACAGCGGATGCTACACTAACTCTGTTGAGTCCCTGAGGCAGATGGTAAACCCCTGCAGAGCTAGGCTTCACCTGTGGCCGCCGCGTCCGAAGGAGCGAGTTAGGCCCGCTCCGACCCCGATGCAGCCAGGTCTTAGGAATAGACAAGGGGTAAACGATCGCCAAAGGGTAACCCAAGAGGACCAACTAACTACCGGGCCTAACTGGGAAAAGACCCCTAACTGCCGGCACCTGGCCAAAACGGGATTGCGACCTAGTCGCAGACACAAAAAGACAAAAGAGGAGTCTCCAGCTAGACACACCACAGGGATGACGACTCCCCAAAACAGGGACCTGAAGGAAGGGGGCAAAATCCTGCCTGAAAGACTCTAATAAAGATATGAAAGAGAGAACAGATCCCGGAGGGAAAAGAGGCATAAAAAACAGGAGAAGGATAACAATGAGCCCGCGGAGGGGCACGGCCACGGAGGGCCACGGGATAAGAAAGATAAGACCAAGGCTCCACTGGAGCACTTACGTGACCCACGGAAAGATGGAGGCTGTGGGCCAAACGCAGGCTCAGGCGGAAGCAGGACCCTGGCAGAGAACTCCACGGAAGGCAGGGACAGGAGGGATGACTGGCAGCAGGTCTGCAGGACCAAGGACCTAAGGACTGGATGCCAAGGGGACCGGAAATGCACAAGCTAGATGCTAACAGGGCAAAAGCTATAACCGGCGTCTGTGCCCAGCAGAAATTCGCGCCACCTGACTGATGTCAGGCGCGCGCGCTCCCGGCCGCCGGGCGGAAGTTCGGGGACGTTGCCGAGCAACGCCCCGAAGCCTAGCCTCAGAGTGAAGCTTGGGAAGCTGCCCGGCAACGTCCCCCGCCGCGCCACAAGATGCCGCATCCGCCGTCCGTCCGGGTGCAGGGACTCCCGGACGGCGGCGTGCAACAGGGGGGCAATTTTTTTGTGGCTGCACATGCGGATAGTTATTTATGAGCACGTGCAGCCGCTGTGTGTGAGTGACCATGGCGAATAGATTATTCACTGGGCGCTTGCACACAACAGTGTGGGGCGGCGGGCCAGGGGATTCACGTTTCATGGGCGTTCCCATGGTAATTCCCCGATGGTTCCGGGGAGGCGGGCAGTTGAGGTCAGCTGCCCATCCGCTCAGGGCAGCTGCAGAACTGGGACACCACAGAGGTGACTCAGATCTGCGAGCACTTGCAAAATTGATCGATTTTGTCCCCACACGAAGGCTGCGAATGGATGTTTATGCAGAATGCTGCAATTAATAGCTTCCAATCTTTTTTTATTTTTATTTTTTTTAATTGCAGCTCTTATTAGCAGGATTAGCAGTTTCCCGGCTGTGTATGGAAGCGGGAAGGCTGCTGATTTGTTTTTAATAGTATGGACTTTAGGAAAGCTGAAATTGTATATTTCCATCTTGTTCGATTTATTTAAACAGGCTCTTAATGTTCTTCATTATCTCCACTTTCCTGCCATTGACTGTAATGTATAGGAATTGTGTACTGCACGTGTTCTACCTCTAATCCTCAAGTACCACCAACAGGCCATGTTTTTGGAATCTCTAGTCTTGTACATGTGAGTTCACCTATGTTGGGTCAGTAATTATCCCACTCACTGACTAAAGCTGGATATATCTACGGACGGATCGGGCAACGTGTTCTCCATTCACACTGCCCGATCCGTCGTAACTGACTTCACAAGTGGGCGGGTGCATTTTCCTTATAGCCTGACCTGTTGGAAAAACTTGAGGGTTGAGAGCTACTGGGGTACTGCTGGCCAGGCCCGATTCAGGTGGACACATGATTCTTACGCAGTCTGCGCAGGTGTATAAATCGCACGCGCCCTGATTGTCTTGACAATAATTGTGAGAATTTATACGCAAAATAATTGACAGGGGTTCATGTGGGTGGGGGTGGAAGTGGGGGGGGGGGGGATTTACAGGGACTGCCAGTAGGATCACAAATGTGTAGGCACTGTTTTCAGCCCTGTATGGAATTTAAATCTGTTGCAGGTGTATGGGGGCCATTATTTAGCGGTAGAAAGTTTAGGATGGGCTGATTTCAGGGTATTTGTGCAAATCTGATGTTTATACAACAATACCTATTGTTATGTATGGGGGTGATTCTGGTTGTCTTGCTAAGCAGCAAAACTTTGCTGCTCAGTGAGCCTTCTAACGCCACCCGGCGGCCGTGCGCTGAGCATCCCTGCCGCTTTGCAAGTGGATATTTAGCATAAACATCCATTTGCCTGGGGATGCAGAGGAAACGCTGGGTGTCCCCAAGTAAAAAAAAAAAGAAAGAGTAGTGGCCCTGGGGTCACTCAGAAGCGCTAATCGTGCTGGATCTTAACCTTCAATAATTCATTTATAATCTATGCATATATGCAGACCAAAGGAAATGTAGAAAACTCTCTCAAATGACACAGGATTTGCTGCTTCTTATCTAGGGTGTGTGTCCTTTTAGAAATATAAATTGGGTATTTGTAATCCCAACGCGCGCTGTGTAGCTTGTGAGACTGAGGAAGCTGCCGAGCAGAGCAAAAGGCGGAGAAACGCGTTTTTGAGTGAGCCCCACTGTGCTGGTCCTGCATCTACAAGATACACAGCGCGTGTCTGGATTACAAATACCCAATTGGGTGGTCTCAGCAAAAGCAACACTTCCAATTTAAAGATTTCCGGATTACAGATCTGGTAAAAGTTTGGAGAGACTGGACCCTTATTCAATTCATCCAAAAAGCGCATTACCCACCAGGGTTTGAAACCTTATACAGGACTGGTAACTATTTAACAACCATTGCCTCCATTAGAACTCTATGACATATAGGAGGTTATTCTGGTTGATTCGCAAGGCTGCGTGCGAATTCGCAGCCTTGCGAGTCCACCAAACCCCGCCCGGCGAACGACCCCCCCCCCGCTCAAAGTGCGGATGCACGCAGGACCGATGTGATCCGAATGAGGCCCATAGCCTCATATATTGTTGTCTAAAAGCCGCAATCTTTTATATCCTTGTATGTTGTATGTCTTGTTTGTCCGAATTATATGCACAATTGATATATATTGTATATTAATTATTTTATGCATGTTTTTAATAAATGTTATTTTTTGGTTTATAATCAGTATGGACATTTAATTCACTGAGCAGGACTGCGCTTTTTAAAGTGACAGACACCTTCTTGGTTTCTGTCATTATTCTCCATTTCCGTCCCCAAGTTAAGGCCTATGGCCTGCCTCCATCCCCTCTGTGCAAGTTTCCGAAGTCTCCACAGGCGCAAGTCTCTGAAGGCGCCCGCGCAGAAGCCCTGCACATGCGCATATGCAAATATGAAACATATGTCTCCGGTGCGAACACGCCAGGGAACTGAAGCAACCATAATCTGGTCTTATGTCTGTTTTGGTCAGGTGAGATCCTTTTGGTCACTGATATAGGGCAGTATTTCCATTGCTCCCCAAGCTGATAATTGGACCTCTGATGTTGATTTGTGTTCTAGTCCATTTCCTCTGCCCTTGGCCACCTAATTACCCCGGCCCTCTTTGTACAGGAAGTGTAACTTCCTTTGACTGGTAAGTAAGCATGTTACAATGTCACAGCGGTGGCGAAGGGTTAATCACTCTGCAGGTGGACTGGAACTCTTGTTTCACATGGGAAGGCTGCTAAAGCCATCATTAACTTATGTCTGTTCTGAGACCTCTTGCAGAAAGGAGCAGGAAGAAAGGCAGGAAGAGTGTCTCAGATCTCCAGGAAGTGGCTGCAAGATGTCCCCCGTCCCTGGATACTTGAACCCCTTTTCCTGCTGGCTGCTTGGAATATTTGTTGATCCTTGGAGTCACTTACATGACCCTTGGAGTGGTTGGAGTCTGACCTTTCAGATGCGCTGTAAGTCTTTAAGTTTAATGACCCGGATGGTGCGTGCCAAATAACATGATGGAACTACATAGAAGTTACTCGGTGGCACACAAGACCTGTCCGTGTTTCAGCTTTCATTGTGACAATCACATAATAATGAAATGGGGAAACAAAACCGAGTTACTCTTCTCGCTGGTATCAAATGATGCTACATTGTTGCGCTCTATTCCAAAATCATATATGACGCTATAGAGTCCAGTAACAACCTATCTACGAAAAATTGCCCTCCGAGGGCCATGCAAAGTCCCCGAGGCTTCCAGATGTATACCGAAGGTGGGAGAGAGAGTCTGCTACCAGCCTGTCAAAATGACAGAACAACATAACAGTGCCCGAATTGCCCTGTTGGGTGCCATCTAGTGGCTGCTTTGCATGTGTACCCGCCCTTATCTGATAAAAGTTTCCAAGTGGCAGGACCCCCTGACCGGTATGAGCCACAGTCCTGTGTGGTGATGGCTGTTGTGCGGAGCCCAGTGGATACATAGCTGCAATGCCCCATGAATGTCACATTGACACCACATTCCTGTATTCCACTTCTAGCTTCCACGGTCAGGCTTATGATGCTGGCTCAGGCACAAATAAGGCCTGATTCAGAGCTTATCGCAGGGTGAAGTCCCTCCCATGTGCACGGCAGCGAGGGGGAAATCCATTCGAAATCATTCGCCATCCAATCAAACCCCCCCCCCCATTGCTGGCTTCGTTCGGAGGGGGACCGTGCGGATGTGCACACGACCGTACTGTGCTCATGGTAATCCCGGTCATCGTCAGGGCTGCAAATCAGACCCATAATCCTATGTCAGTGCTCAGAAGTCATTGCATGAAACCCTACGGTTCCTGCTGGTACGGTTCCTGCTGGTAGTCCTGGTCAGTCTAGAGAGGGCTGGACATCGAACATCGATAATGCAAACCAATGATGGTTTGCCATCTACGCATGCGCTGTCCCCAACTATTATTAGTGACCCATCTGTGGTTTTCACCCAGTGGATGGAAACAACGACCATTGCATATACAGCATCAATATGAGCATCTTTCCCTAGCCAGACAGATGTAGGGCCGCATCAGCCGTTTCAATCTCGCCTTTTAGCGGCCATTAAAGAGCTGAGGAAGGATCTCTTGTTCTTGGTGAAATCTGGGAACGCGTTCGCATTCATGGAGGCAGGAAAGTAAAAGCGGTGATCCGATGAACACGAGCGCAGCATCCCACCCAGCAGGGGAAGGGTTAATGTCTTCATCAAAGTTAAAAGTCTTAAAGAGTCATGGGTTCAGCGCGGCCTGTGCTTCGGTTACAGCACACAAAGTGCAGGGCACGGCACACATGGAGCCTGGGGATGAAATAAATGTCACCTTCAGGAAACAGGTGTTTCTGGGAATGTTTCCTGCCAGCGCGGCGGCTGCACATAATTTTTTTTTTTTTTAAATTTAATCATTATCTGTTATTTTTCCGAGGCAACAGATGGGGTTTCCCTGCGGCTGAATGGAAACCTGGTGGTGCATTTGGCCCTCTGCTGCTACTAGGTTACAAGTACAGGACGGAATTCTAAGGTAAAAAAAAGAGATACAATTCGGGTATTCTCAAACCATTGCAGGACATGCCGGAATATGTAGTTACAAAGCAACAGCAAATGTTTTTGTCTCGGTTTCATTCTACACGTCTTGTTTTAATACTTGTGGGGGGTGCATTTTCTAATTTTGGGCGAGGCAATATTCGATACTCATGACAGCACAAATTTAAAATACAGGTCTTCATTGGGTTGACTACAACTTTTTGTATTTTGATAAAAGTAACCAAGGAGACTGGCATTTCCACTTTAGATGCTGGCCGGGCCGCTCCTTTGAGCTTGGAGGTAGTTGGGCGGGACTTGACCTATAGGTGCTGCCACTGGAAGAATCCACACTGGTCAGCAAATCTGGTCTTCGCTGTAGTCATAAATGTAAAAACCTGTGGTTGACGGCAAAATCGGGTATATTTGTAAGCAGGGACAGTGCCGTAACTAGGTATGGGTGAGCAGTACGGTGCACCAAGCACAGAGGCTCTGGGGCGTACCCCTACAGCAGCTCGGGAGACTGCTGCAGTTTCCTGGTGCCGGCGACCCTGCCCCTTGTATTTCTGCAACTGTGCTTTTTTTTTTTAGACACTGAAGCCTCGCACGGATCTGATGGATGCATGTCCGTATTTGGCTGCCTGAAAATTAGTCAATCATATACAAATCACCACAAAAAAATACCAATAATGAGAATTCGGCAGCTTAGTAAATTTGACGAATTCTCAGGCCATATTTTCCGTCCAATCCCGGTCGTACCACGGATCGGTTGTAATCAGCAATCTCAATAAATTTCCCCTTTGTATTACAACAGTGCCACCTGGTGACAAAATTAGTCACTTTTTTCTTTCAATAAATAGCTAGTTCATTCGCTGAAGTCTTGTGCAAATTTCTCTTTCTTCCAAACATTAAAGTCATCCTGGGGAGAGTCCCAACAGTTCTGGAAAGTCATCTTAACTATATACCCATTCCTTTTATATGAAGTATCTGCTGAATATTTACCGTACTTGAATGAATAATGTTCAGCCAAATTTCATTGTTATTCTTACCAGTTTCTTATATAGCGCATACATATTCCACAGAGCTGTACAGAGAATATTACCAGTTTCTTATATAGCGCATACATATTCCACAGAGCTGTACAGAGAATATATGAACATTCACATCTGTACCTGCCCCAGTGGAGCTTACAATCTATATTCCTTACCACATGTACACGCACACACAGACATTGGTACTTGTGTACTATCACGGCGCCCATCGCATCGCAGACCATATCGCATGCGATGTTCCACAATGTCATACAATTTTAAAATTGTATGTATAGCGTGGCGAGCGGACGCGCAGAACTTCACAGGTATACGCGTCCCCTCGCGGGGCTCGCTGCGCTTGCCATGCTTCGGGCTCGGTGGCTCGCTGCACGCGCCACACTTTATAAAATCAACTCCACGCCGAAGTGGATAGTGGGGGTATGAGAAGGTCGTAGGACGCGTACTGCCACCCCTCGCTTCGCTCGCCACGCTTTGGGTTCACGTATATACTTGGGGGGTGGTGTGGGGGTGCATTTAACATTGTAAGCACCCATTAGGGTGCTTATACAATTTAACATCGTATATGGGGCATCTAGTCGCCTGATTTTTGATCGCATCGCATGCCATCGGGTGTATGGCATGCGATGCGATAAAAAATCGGGCGACTAATTATCGTGGGCGCCGTGCTAGTACACAAGTACCCAGACATTCTAGAGTTAATTGTTGTTGGGAGCCAATTAGCCTTCCAGTATATTTTTAGATTGTGGGAGGAAACCGGAGTACCCGGAGGAAACCCACGCAAGCACGGGAGAATATACAAACTCCACACAGTTAGGGCCATGGGGAGAATCAAGCCCATGACCTTAATGCTGTGAGGCAGTAATGTAACCATTACACCGTCCGTACTGCCCAAATATTCATGGAATCTTTATTGGTTAATATGTAACTAGGGGGGCCCTAATCACCATAGTGTTGCAATTTATTGCGTTTGCAGGAGCTTATATCCTTTAAATCTTGAGATCACCTAAATATACTTATACTATATTTAGTAACTGCCTTTAAATATATATTTCTTCTTAAAGTGAACTTACCTTTTCTAGTATTGTCAAGACCGATTGTTTATATTGGGCATTGATAACAGGATTTCCCTGTTTAAGCACATTACAGCAGTTGAACATGGATGCAGTCCAGGTTTTGATTGAGGTCAGGAATGAACTGCAGCCAGTTGATATAGTAGCACTTGTTAGCCGCCTTTTAAGAATGTTATCTGTATACAGAGAAAAGGGCTCCTGATGCTGTATAAGATGGCCAGGTGATACGCTGGGGGTCTGGGGTTACATAAGAAGCCATTGGACTGTATACCATTATTGTTTGTCAGAATATGGACTATGATGCTGTAACCTGCTGTGAATTGCTGTTCTTACCATGTTAGTGACCAAACTGCTGGAGCAGAACTAAGCCTGCGATGTGACCCTCGTCACATTACTAATTGTCCTTGGGTATCACCGCATTTAAGCACAGGCCTGAGCACGGCAGTACAATTCCCTGAAAGTGGTCCTCTACGTAACCTGCCCTTAGGAACGTTGCAGGTTCCAGTAAACAGTTTGCTAGTTTTTGGTTTGAAGCTAGAACTTGTAAAGATGATGACACATTACATAACAGGGAACACAGAGTTACTCTAAAGGACATGAATAACTTTGACCTCTCAGACCCCTTTTGCACAACTCTTCCCAAGGTGATGACAACAAGCTTGTTGCTGATATAAGAGGAAAGAAAAAATCATGGGATTTCTGGAAACCGAGAACACAGAAGCCAAAGCAAGTGCTGGGAGCTGGACGAGAAGTCTATCTGCCCTCAAGCGATATTTGAACCTTATTGCAAGGACCTGGCTCGGGGCCCCTGCTCCCCTCTGAGCGCTCGTTGTTGTTTTCCAAGCCATGCCAGGAAAAACTGCAAATTGTGTTTGTCATGGGTTTCAAATGGTGGAGGAGAGGAATTCTGTCCTCTTCATTTTTTCCATGAGCCGTGTTTATGCGTTAAACTGTCAGTACTTGGGCGGAGGCCAGGGAATAATGACCTAAATATACGATTGTTCGGAAAATGGGTGAAGGGGTCATCTCCAGCGCGCACCTTCTCTGGAAATTTGTTGCAATATTTTTCTGGGGTTTTTTTTTTACATTTTTTGTTTTAAACATTTTTCCATCGTTATTTGGGTATGCCAAAATGATCGAAACACTACTGTCATTTATTCAAATTTATAAAGTAGTAATAATAATAATAATGATATTTATATAGCGCTTTTCTCCCAATAGGACTCAAAGTGCTTTACCATTGTCATTACAGCTCAATATACACAACAAGCTTAACAGTAGATGTCAGTGAAATGCTGAGTAAATAAGTATGTCTTTAGTCTATTCTTAAAGGATTCTACAGAGGGGGCTTCTCACACTGTGCGAGGGAGAGAGTTCCATAGAGTTGGAGCAACAAAGTTGAAAGCTCGACCCCCAGATGAATTCAGGGAAATTCTGGGTACTGTTAGAAGTCCTTCTTCAACGGATCGTAGTAATCCAGTGGGACAATAAGGGATCAGAAGCTGCTGCAGGTACCTTGGGCCCTGGTCATGTAGGGCCTTGAAAGTCAGTAAGCCAATCTTGAAAACGATTCGCCATCTTACAGGTAGCCAGTGAAGGGCGTAGAGAATGGGAGTTATGTGGCTGGAGCGGGGCTGATTGGTTAATAGTCTGGCGGCTGCATTTTGTACCAGCTGCAAGTGGTGCAATTCTTTTGCTGGAAGACCCAGGTAGAGGGCATTGCAGTAGTCTAGGCGTGATGATACAAATACATGCATGACTTCAGGCAGGTCTTCTGAGGGAATTAAGTGCTTGATTCTGGCTATGTTTCTCATATGAAAGAATGAGGATTTGATTGTGGCTGACACCTGATGTTTAAGTGTCAGGCCACTATCTAGGACAACACCAAGATTCCGCACATGATCAGAGTTTTTTAGTGCTGTGCCCCCCCCAGCGTAAGACCTGTCAGTTGGCTATGCTGCCGTCTTGTCCTGTGATTTGGCCAGTCTCAGCCAACTGGCATCATCCACTCCTGGAGCTCAGCTAGATGCCATTTAAGGTTGTTATTGTGTTATCAGTACCTGGAGCATAGGACAGGTAGAGTTGTGTATCATCTGCATAGCAGTGGTAGACCAGGCCGTGGCGTCTGATTATGTCACCCAGTGGAAGCATGTATACTGCAAAAAGCATGGGAGATAGTATAGAACCCTGTGGGACACCACAGGACAACGGCACTGGTGGTGAAGAGTATACTCCCGATGACACTCTCCTGTTACCTGCCAGCGAGAAATGATTTGAACCAGCTAAGGACTGTGCCACCCAGGCCACAGAAATTTTTCAGGTGCTCAATTAGAATCCCATGGTCAATGGTGTCAAATGCTGCAGAAAGGTCCACTAGGGTTATATATTCTTCTTCAAAGGTCACAAATGCCGTTTCTTTCAATATAGTAGATAAACATTTTGCTTGTTTTGATGTTGGGATTGTGTATATATGGTGTAAGCACCTGATCGTGGACAGAACTGTACATAGCTGCTGCTTCTGGGCCACCCCACTCTGGTCTAGGGATTGCCATCGCTGGAGAAGTTCTGAGGTACTTATGTAGTTTCACGGTGGCATTCTAAGCTATGTTATCAGCAAAGCCCAATGGCTGCCTAGCGTAGTCAGCGTAGTGACCCCGTGAGGCAGCTACTCACCGTACTGTTGCCGGGAACTGCATCTCTGTTCCCGGCATCCCTGGCAAGCCTAGTCAGCACCTCTCACACAGCGCCGACATGATTCCCTCTCTGCCGGAGAGGGGATCATGCGGGCGCCGGCGGAGAGGCGCTTCAACTGTCTGAGACGCAGGAGCGTCTGAGACGCAGGAGCGTCTGATACGCTTCTGCATCTGAGTAACTATTGCTGCAGGGTACAGCAACTCTGCTGACAGGGTTAGGGGTTCGGTAGCGCGTGCGTCTCCTGCACAAAGAGGGGGTGCGGACGCAAGTGCATCTCATGCACAATAAAGGAGGCATTTGACAGTGCTCCATGTTACATACTGGCAAATGTCTCCATTTGAAACCCACACTATCCACGCCAGCCCGAAGCGTGGCGAGCGGACGTGTTATGCATCCTCCCGACCTTTTCATACCCCCACTATTCACGTATAAAGTGTGGCGAGCACAGCGAGCCACCGAGCCCGAAGTGAGGGGACTCGCAGGGCTCGCTGCGCTCGCCACGCTTCGGGCGCGGTGGCTCGCTTCGCTCGACACACTTTATTAAATCAACTCCACGCCAATGTGGATAGTGGGGGTATGAAAAGGTCGGGATGACACGTAACGTGTCCCCTTGCCATGCTTCGGCCTGGCGTGGATAGTGGGGGTATTTCAGGAACACATTCACACCTGCCATATCATACATCTGAGACAGTAATGACAACATGTGTTAACTGGTAAATGTATTTTAGTTAATAATAAGAAGAAGAAGAAGAAGAAGAAGAAGAAGAAGAAGAAGAAGAAGAAGAAGAAGAAGAAGAAGAAGAAAGCAACTTAACAAAGTACAATAATATCGAAATTATCAAAAAGAAAGAAAAGATGAAGCAGTTATTATTCTGATTCTGCATTCACAGAAGTGGATGCAGTTGTGTCGGCATCTGTGTCGTCTGCTTTGTCAGCCTGTGGGAGCAGAGTTAAGGCTTAAAGTATACGCTGGAAAGTGTTTTCGCTAAATGAATTCCTGTAGGTAGGAGCCCAGATTCTGGCACGCGGTGCCCCTCTGACGTTTGTTACGCCACTTACACGATCCACAAAGGCGCTCAATGTTTTGGGTGTGAAACCAAGTGTCCGGATCAACAAAATTGTAGTGGTGCTTCACCAGTGCATGGTGGTACCCTGCCTGCTCCAGCTGCTTGATGTTATATGTACGCCAGCAATCCGAGTATATAGTCATCCCCGGTTCGATGTATTTGTTGATGGCGGCCATCAGGGTGCTGGCGTCACGTCTTTCCACAGGTGTCACGAAGCACTCACGGGTGTCTCTGGAAATGCCTCCGAACAGCCACTGTTGAGGCAGCATGCATCCCACATGACTTTTCCTCTATACAAAGAGGCTCTCGTCCACCTCAACTATTTTCCCTGGAACGCCAATCCGGCGTTGGGGCTGCGACATTAGGTCCACGGTGCAGGCCTCCCGCATAAGGTTGTTATACTGCAGTGTTTTTTTTCTAAATCGAGAAATGCCGCTCACAAAACGTGACGCTGGTTAGTTCCTCTGCCCAACAAACACGAAGCGTATGAGCATCATGAATGTGAGATGGCATCCACGAAACCACTGTGTGGCCCGGACGCTAACCTTTTTGCCGCAGCTTCTTATGTGGCAGCGCCACATCCGCTCCTTCACATTGAGTCGCATTGGATGGCCATTAGGACACGTCTTGGTCTTAGGGAGAAAGTGGTGAAGCTTCAAGAAATTCACCGACGACTTCTCCATCTGTGGCAGGTTAAAAATGGTTAATTTGTCGGCAGCCATAACTGATACAATGTACTGCTGACTGACTACGCTGGCCGCGGGAACAGTACGCTGGCTCTGAAAGGGACGATGGCTACACTAATCGGCTGCAGGAACACTAAGCTACGCCGATTATGACAGGGACGCTCGCGGAAACACTACACTACTTTTAACTACGCTGGCCGCGGGAACACTACGCTCATTCTGATAGGGACGCTATGCTGACTACGTAACTGCCGCCGTGAAACTACACAAGTACCAGTTCTGATGGCAAATTCACGGTTTTTAAACCTTTCAGTGCCAACGTTGCTGTGAGAGGTCCTAAAATATCTGCTAAAACTGCCAGCGCCGCTCACAGCTCCTGTTCTTTTATATAAATACAGATACAGCCAAGACAATTAATTGAGGTGTAATTTGAATATTTTAACAAAAAAAAAGAGAACAGTCGCTGTGTATTTTTTACCGGATGTTTTCAGGATCTCTCGCAGCAACGTTGGCCCTTAAAGGATAAACTACTGCGCATGCTCACAGCACGCCCCTACCATCCCCAGGGCCATCCCTTTGCTGCACTTGGAAGAGTAGAAGGTGGGCCTAGTCTAGTATACATGTGCAGTATTACCCTGATTTTGGCATTGCCCTCCCACCCAACATCTGTGCCAGCTACAAGACTCTGATGTAGCATAAAACGTAGCTTCCCTTGGACAGGGCAGTGATGGCAATATTTCTTGCTTTCTCTCCTGTCAGGGTGGTGTCTGGGTATTCAGAAACCCCCCCTATTTGCACTACTGTGTACTATCTATAGGCGGTTTATACTGGCATTTAAATGCACATGCAAACCATTGTAACTCCAACATTAACTTGATAGATGAAGTAAAGGCAGCCCTATTGTCTTCTTAATTACGTGTCTTATTTATAATGTCTTAATATATTTAAAATTTGTAAATTAACTTTATCATGGTTCACACAAAGAGAATAACATTCTAATAAAGTACTCATCTCCATTGCCCCTAATAATAGGCGCTACAGCTTAGTGATATGGGGGTGTGGTATTGGGTTCCGACCGTTGGGATCCCGACAGTCATTAGCCCGACGTCGGGATAATGACTGGCCGGACTCAGACAGCATGACGAGCGCAACAAAGCCCCCTTGCGGGGCTTTGTATGCTCACCACCTATTCTATTCTCCCTCTATGGGGGTCCTGGACCCCTACAAAGGAAGAATAGCCGGTGGCCGTTGGGAACCTGTCTGTCGGTGTTTTAACAGTCGGGACCCCACCCCGATATGGTTATATCTGCACTTAGCACTACTTGTATGACAGGTCGATCATTCGGGACATTTTTTTCTGTCATTACTTATTTTTCCCAAAACAGCAAAAAGAAAATAAAGAATGATTCATTCCAGTATAAACCAGAGAGAGAATCCGATGTATTCTGTATTATCCAGAATACAAATAAATAAAAATAAATGTTTGATCTTGTCTCCAATTTTATTAAACGATGCAGTTATTAGATGGTTACACATGCACATATACTTACGTCATTTAAAGATGATTTCTCTTAATATCTTAGAACTTTTCCGCTCTTTAATGCTGAAGTCACTGCCCTGATCATTAACCCTTTGAGTGCCAACATCGATGTGAGAGATGTGTAAAATATCCGCTAAAAATACCAACGACGCTCACATTTGTTATATAAACTCAAATAAAAAAGGAGGTCAAAAAGCCTGCACTGGTTTCATTAAGTCAGTATAATGTATACCGTGTATACTGTGTTTATGTTATTCCTTCTAGTACACAGCCTTAATTGCTGATTGTGTTTTTTATTATTGCAGATTAGTAACAATAAAAGCAATAGTAAGTCATATATAACTGTACATGCAATATAGAAACACAGTCCTGATGTCTAACTTAATCCTAATGTATGGGTAAGATATACATTCCACAATATAGGACATTAAAGCACATTTCTGTAGGAAATATTAAATATATGTTCTATATATTTCTCAAACTGAGAGCTCTGTCTATCTGTCTCACTACCAGCGGAATAAGGGAACATATCTCTTATATATTTGGCTACATCTGTCACTCAAAGTGTGTGAGTGTGTGTATAACGCTGGGTGGAGCCTCTGACTCACATGACAGAGAACCAGCTCAGTGAGCCCACAGACAGTGCCAGACACCCTCTGCCTCCCCATGTTGCCCAGCACTGCTACTCCACCGCCACCAGGTGAGCGCCCCCCTCCCGCGATTTGCGGCAAAAAGCCCCCCCGACCTCCCGCTATTCGCGGCAACCCCCCGACCCCCCCTCCCGTGATTCGCGGGAAAAACACAACCTCCCCCGCGACCCCACCTCCTGCGATTCGCAGCAAAAAGAACACCCCCGCGCCCCCCCCCCCGCGCGATTCGCGGCAAACACCCCCCGTGACCCCCCTCCCGTGATTCGTGGCAAAAAGAACCCCCCCCGCGACCCCACGGCACACCCCCCGCGACCCCCCCTCCCGCGATTCTTGGGACGCCACCCCGTGACCCCCCCTCCCGCGATTTGCGGCACACCCCCCGCGACCCCCCCGCCCACGATTCGACCCAACCCCCGCCCCCGCAACCCCACCCTCCCGCGATTTGCGTCAACCCCTCCCCTCCCTCGATTCACAGCAACCACCCCCCGCAACCCCCCCTCCCGCAATTCGCGGCACCCTTCCCCACTCCTGCGATTCGCGGACACCCAAGTTGCAATACAGGGCATCTTTCATACAATTCTAACCATATTTCTCATATACAAACGTTCACAAATTAAGGGGGCGCAGTCCCTTACGACGGTGTGAAGAGTGCCCGTAGGGCGCGATGAATCACCTAGTATTTATATACAAGCCTTAAATATCCTGTAAGAAGACCTAATATCTATTTGATTTAAACATTGAACTTAAACACCACTGAAGTGAAGAGAACCCTTATTTAAAATAAATTAATGGTTTTTGTGACACCCATATAGATATTGGTTTTATATGATATTATTTGTCAATGAAAACCTAAAATTTGATGATGTTTATAGCATAGTGGCCACTGGGGGGCGATGTTCTGCTAATGTTTATGAAAACTCTATAGAACATGTATAAGGATATGGTAAGACACTTCGGACCTGGGATCCTAATCCCAGGTCTGGCGCATCTACATTAAACCCAGGTTGCCCATTATACAGAGGGGGACCGGGGTTTCACCCTTCTTATAACCCGGGTCTAATTACCCGGGTCGACCCAAGTTATTAGGTGTGGTGCATTAGTAGTAGTAGTACGTTTATTTATAAGGCACCACAAAGTGTCCGCAGCGCTGTACATAGCAAACAAAAAACAAATTACAAGGTAACGTACAGGGTGTGTAGATAAAATACAGCATAAATAGGGGTATACTGTAGCTGGTAGAACTAAAATCAGCATCAGTTCAGAAGTAGGTGTCGAAATTGTCGAGGAGACTGAAGATGAAGTAGAGGAAGGGAAGAACAGGGCAGGAGCACTGGTGAGGTAAAGAGGTAGGGTGAGTACGTGAGGAAGGAGGACCCTACTCATAAGAGTTAACAGACTAAAAGGAGGTGGGTGGACGAATGAAAAACAATAGGATAAGTAGGAATGGATGGAGGGGTAGGGTAGGATAGGAGGAGCAAAAGAGGTTAGGAGGAGGAGGGATAGGCCAGTCGGAAGATGTGGGTTTTGAGGGAGCGCTTGAAGGAGGTAAGGGAATCAAAAAGCCTGATGGGTGGCGAGAGGTTGTTCCAGTGCAGGGGGGCAGCGCGAGAGAATTATTGGACACAGGAGTGGGAGGAGGTGATTAGGTGAGAGGTCAGTCGGCGGTGGAGCGAAGAGGACGGGAGGGAGTGTGGATAGAGATCAGTGAAGAGAGGAAAGGAGCGGTGGAGGAGAGAGCCTTGTTGGTGGTGGTGAGGAGTTTAAAGAGAACTCGGAAAGGAATGGGGAGCCAGTGTATAGATAGACCGAGGGGGGAGGCGGAGGTGGAGCGGCGGGAGAGGAAGATGAGCCTAGCAGCGGTGTTAAGAGTGGATTGGAGAGGGGCGAGAGGTAACCCAGAGAGAAGGATGTTGCAGTAGTCAAGGCGGGAGATGACAAGAGAGTGAATGAGAATTTTGGTCGCGTCAGTGGAGAGGAATGGTCTGATGCGCGAGATGTAGCGGAGGTGGATCTGCATCTCAACCCCGTTCCGACCTGGCTTTTTTTTGCTCTGTGAATGGGGTTTAAGTTGCATTTTCCCTTTATTAAAGAATCAACAAATCAAATGATATTAACAGACCTGAAAAAAACACTGCGATTTCATCCACCTGTAAAGCAACAAATACTGTATGTGTTGGTACCAGCCTGTGACATCATCACACCAGTGGTCTTTTTATTCATCCGCCCCAGTCATAAAAAGACAGGGAGTTACCTGAAATAACACAGGGTAGAGTATAGAACAGTGTCATTGTGAGTAGGGGTCCTGCTGCGTATTCATGACCCACCAACACCCGCATCCCGGATAGGAGGCAGATTACTATTTATGTACCAAGGATGTCCGGGTGGGCCCCGGCTATTTACAGACCTGACCACCCAGTGATATGGGGTGGGCACTGCTATAGGAAAAATAAATAAAGTGGATAGATATTTAACCACAAAAGTGCTGTATGTTTCCATCGGGATACGGTCACTAGGTCTACAAGCATTAGGTTGACACAACTACGTCAACATGACTGAAGGTCAACATGGGTTAGGTCGACATGGGGTTTTTCTGTTTTTTTTTTGAGCCAACATGTGCCGGCTGGCTGTACTTCATGCCCTACCATCCACTAGGGCATGTTGGGAGAATAAAATAGTGTGCCGAGCGTAGCAAGGGACCTTTGTGGTGCCATATAAATAAACGATAATAATACAAAGATGACATCACAGGCAGTTAGCCTGCTGTGACATCACTGACCATACTCCACGCATGAATCCCCCAATGTATGCTGTGCAAAATCACTAGAGCACAACATGACTTCTCCTTTTTCAGTGGTGGGAAGTAATCACAAAAAAATATATACACACAAGGTATATCGGGCGCAGATAAATATAAGAATATATGTATAATTGAAAGCACCCTACATCCTCTAGCTTTTTGTAGCTATTTTGTTGAGGCGAATACGCCTATTTGTGCATGGTTTCACTACAAGGGGGATTTACGAAAATCCTAAAGCAGGACATAGAGAGATGTGTGTTAGGCAAACTAACGCTGCAGATCTCCACACATCCTGAGAGGGTTCTTCTGATCCCTCTCCGGCAGCCTCTGATCTCTTTCCTTTTGTGGATATTGCCAATTTGTTATGTGGATGTTGGTGGTGATTAATATTCTGAATTTACTTGATTCATATACTCTGGGCCTAATTCAGTCCCATTCCGAATGGGGCGAATTTGGGGATTGCACATGCGCAAGTGCGTATTTGGGTGGAACCCGGCAACCAATGGATTTGGCCAGTTATACACTCATGGGCCATTCCGTGTGGGGAGGAGTGGATGGGGGGGGGGGGAGGTAATGGGGCTAGCATTTTATGGGTATTCCCCTGAAAATTCTGGGCGTTCCCATGAGAACACAGGCGGGCTGATGCCTGCCAGGGACTGCCCCCTCTTCGACGCACACCAAAGGAAATATATTTCCGAAGGCAGGAGAAATCATTCAATGGTCGGTGACCATCGAATGATTTCTCCTGCCAAGGGGATGTGATTGCGAATACATCCCCTCCCATGGTACCGCGGGTATTCGGGGGTGGGTGCGGGCTTTCGGCGGGGTGGCATTTTAGCGATCGGTAAGCAGTGAACTTCGCTGCTTTCCAAGCCTTACACCCCCTCTGTGTATACCTAGAGTCATCTATATACTTCTCCTCGTTTCATAGTTCTGTCCAAATCTGAGCGCTCTGTGACAGTAAAGAAAACGTCCCAATAGACAGCAATAGCAACATTACCGGTCTGCAGTTCTAAGAGCCTTGCAATACGGCTCTAATTCCATACTGTTCCTACGCAGCTTCTTACCAGAATATAAACAGGAAGCTAAAGTGACCCTCTCAACTCTTTCATGGCCTCATAAATTGGTGGTGTTCCCTCTGGTGTGAAAGTTGGAGGAATCATTGTTTGGACTTGGTGGCTCGGAGCAGACAGTAGCCGCTGAAAGACTGTACCGTCCTCCGTGTGCACATCGGCAGAGATATCACATAGGGCCGAGCAGGAACCCAGTGTCTGAAAGTTCACTTATTTGGAAATTGTACTGTTTTCAACGGTTCTCTTATCAGATGAAGCATTTCCTTCATCAGCACTAATAGCCGTGTAGCCGAACAATGGACGAGCTTCCTATCATTTCCAAATAGGACGTGAAAAGCTCTCAGCTTTAAGAGTAGAGGATGCTGGAATAGGGCAATGGGAAGCGCCTGAGTCACTCAAATGGTTCTTTCATTCCAGAAGTTCCAGGCAGTTTACAAAATATGAGAAGGACGAGATTGATGGGACGACCGGCATGGGATCTTAGTGTAATGAAAACCTGATATATTTATTTACCTCAGATTTACACATAGTATTGTTTACCTCTGATAGATACACGTTAGTCTAACATAGGTGCTTCTACAGTGTGCACCAACCCTTTAATGTCACTCTTCTAGGCCGGGCACCATCCCTGTAATCTCACTCTTCTAGGCCGGGCACCATCCCTGTAATCTCACTCTTCTAGGCCGGGCACCATCCCTGTAATCTCACTCTTCTAGGCCGGGCACCATCCCTGTAATCTCACTCTTCTAGGCCAAGCACCATCCCTGTAACCTCAGACTTCTAGGCCGGGCACCATCCCTGTAATATCACTCTTCTAGGCCGGGCACCATCCCTGTAATCTCACTCTTCTAGGCCGGGCACCATCCCTGTAATCTCACTCTTCTAGGCCGGGCACCATCCCTGTAATCTCACTCTTCTAGGCCAAGCACCATCCCTGTAACCTCAGGCTTCTAGGCCGTGCACCATCCCTGTAACCTCAGACTTCTAGGCCGGGCACCATCCCTGTAATATCACTCTTCTAGGCCGGGCACCATCCCTGTAATCTCACTCTTCTAGGCCGGGCACCAACGCTGTAATCTCACTTTTCTAGGCCAAGCACCATCCCTGTAACCTCAGGCTTCTAAGCCATGCACCGTCCCTGTAACCTCAGGCTTCTAGGCCGTGCACCATCCCTGGAACCTCAGGCATCTAGGCCGCGCACCATCCCTGGAACCTCAGGCTTCTAGGCCCTGCACCATCCCTGTAACTTAAGGCATCTAGTCCGCGCACCATCCCTGTAACCTCAGGCATCTAGTCCGCGCACCATCCCTGTAACCTCAGACACCTAGGCCGGGCACCATCCCTGTAACCTCAGGCATCTAGGCCACGCACCATCCCTGTAACCTCAGGCTTCTAGGCCCTGCACCATCCCTGTAACCTCAGGCCTCTAGGCCACGCACCATCCCTGCAACCTCAGGCTTCTAGGCCGTGCACCATCCCTGTAACCTCAGGCCTCTAGGCCACGCACCATCCCTGTAACCTCAGGCTTCTAGGCCGTGCACCATCCCTGTAACCTCAGGCATCTAGGCCGCGCACCATCCCTGTAACCTCAGGCTTCTAGGCCGTGCACCATCCCTGTAACCTCAGGCTTCTAGGCCGTGCACCATCCCTGTAACCTCAGGCTTCTAGGCCCTGCACCATCCCTGTAACCTCAGGCCTCTAGGCCATGCACCATCCCTGTAACCTCTGGATTCTAGGCCGTGCACCATCCCTGTAACCTCAGGCTTCTAGGCTGTGCACCATCCCTGTAACCTCAGGCTTCTAGGCTGTTCACCATCCCTGTAACCTCAGGCTTCTAGGCTGTGCACCTTCCCTGTAACCTCAGGCTTCTAGGCTGTGCACCTTCCCTGTAACCTCAGGCATCTAGGCCGTGCACCATCCCTGTAACCTCAGGCATCTAGGCCGTGCACCATCCCTGGAACCTCAGGCATCTAGGCCGTGCACCATCCCTGGAACCTCAGGCATCTAGGCCGTGCACCATCCCTGTAACCTCAGACTTCTAGGCCGTGCACCATCCCTGTAACCTCAGGCTTCTAGGCCGTGCACCATCCCTGTAACCTCAGACTTCTAGGCCGTGCACCATCCCTGTAACCTCAGGCTTCTAGGCCGTGCACCATCCCTGTAAACTCATCTAGGCAATGCACCATACCAGCTGTCCTTGCCCATGATGAAAAGAAAGGCATTGTGATGCATGGGCATAAGACCCCAAAAAAGTCTCACCTTGGGTGTGGGATTATTTTTATGCAAATTATGATGTTTGTGAAGGCATCTGCTTCGTTTATGAGACCAAAATTAATAGAGGAAGGGATGTTAGCCATCTAGACACCTCCTCCATATGACATTCATGAAATGTATTTTAGAAGTCCAGTATCTTTCAGTCCAGCTACCACGACACAGAAACAAGATAGCAAGTGCACCATACACCACTAAAATTGTAATTTATAGTATAGTATTGTCCAATAATATGAGCCTGCCCGCCACTTGTCAAGGTGACCTCATCATACAGGACCCTATCAGTATAGGGGTTCACCTCGGGGATGCAGGGCACCCCCAAACCACCCCACCCCAGGTCACCACATACATAAAAAGTATCAGAATGTTAGTGTTAAAAGATAAGAGAGAAAGCAGTGAAGTATCAGTGTTAGATAGGTGACAATGGCTGCTTAGTGGTAAAAGTGTTCACAAAAGTAAAAAATAGGTGTGTGAAAGAGTTACATAGATAAGAAAAACAAATAAAGGGTGATATAAATGTTAAGTGGTGGTGCCCACAAATGGCTCAGACACAACATCTTACACACTCATTATCAGCCTCCTCACTAGTATCAGAGGTAGTCCTTCCCCAAAAAATTTGGTTGGTTTTACAAACCAAGCACTTCAGCTGCAAAAGTGGCAGTCCCTGTCACTGAAGTGCTTGATTTGTTAAACAGTGCATGTCCTTTTTCATATCTAACATAAGAGTGGATGGCAGGGTCCAAGTTCGATTCTATCTTCCAATGCTTTTCTTTTGTGCTGCTGCTCTATGTCAATGTTTCATAGATGTGCTCTACACTGCCATATGTTTGTTCTGTCTCAGTAACCAGCCAGCTTGCTGAAGCCTTTGACCAATTATTATCATTTATTGTTTATTATAATTTTATGTAACAACACATAAATGAGCAAAAATAAGAAAATAACGACTTACAATGCAAGGCAATTTCGGACAAGTAGATGATTAATAAAGAGAAGTAATTATTAGGGTGGCAGATATATATATATATATATATATATATATATATATATATATATATATATACACCCTGTACGTTACCTTGTAATTTGTTTTTTGTTTGCTATGTACGGCGCTGCAGACACTTTGTGGCGCCTTATAAATAAACGTACTACATATATATATATATATATATATATATATATGTTATCCAATCTGGTCGGCACTCTGGGTTGGCTACAACTTGTATTCGCCCGGGTGCTCGCTTGCTGTGGGGATACCACCTTCAATGCATACACCTGTAATACACCTGTCACTCCGGGACTCCATCATCCAAAACGGCGTAGACACATATTAAAATTCCATTTTGCATGATGGAGTCCCGGAGTGATGCTTATTACAGGTGTATATATATATATATATATATATATATATATATATATATATATATATATATATATATATATGTATATATATATTCTAAGAAATGCACATGAGGAGAAAGGGCCCTGCTTGTGAGAGCTTACAGACTAAATATTGATTAAGACAATGGCCCTTATTCTAGTTCACTCTTTCTGACAAAATCCTTCTTAGATGGACAAAACCATGTGCACTGCAGGGGGGGGGCAGATTTAAAATCTGCAGAGA
Source organism: Crinia signifera (assembly GCF_055691185.1). Classification (NCBI taxonomy): domain Eukaryota; kingdom Metazoa; phylum Chordata; class Amphibia; order Anura; family Myobatrachidae; genus Crinia; species Crinia signifera. Next base: position 4,867,587 of record NC_139224.1, on the reverse strand, counting down.
GAATTCGATTTGGGTGAGTCATTTTGTTTCTGTGCAGGGTAAATACTGGCTGCTTTATTTTTACACTGCAATATAGATCTCACTTTGAAGTAAAACCCCACCCAAATCTAATTCTCTATGCACATGTTACATCTGCCCCACCAGCAGTGCACATGGTTTTGTCCATCTAAGAAGGATTTTGTCAGAAAGAGTGAACTAGAATAAGGGCCAATATTATTAGCTTTGAGGTGGTCAAAAAGGACAGGAAATGAATGTCATTGAGTATAATAATACTGTTGGGGGATAAAACTAAAATGATGTCATGTGAGCTGTTTTTTTAAACCAATTTTTACAAAAATACAAAACCAACACATGTACAATGTGCAGGGGAAAAAAATAGATCTGCAGTGTAACAAACAATTGCTAAATGAAATGCAAATAGTGTGGTTTTCACTTGATAGATTTATTTACAGTTTCTTACTTAGGGCAGCATATTTATTTATTTATTACCAGTTTCTTATATAGCGCACACCTATTCCGCAGCGCTGTACAGAAAATATTATTACCAGTTATTTATATAGTGCACACATATACTGCAGCGCTGTACAGAGACTATTATTACCAGTTATTTATATAGCGCACACATATTCCGCAGCGTTGTACAGAAAATATTCTTAACAGTTTCTTATATAGCGCACACATATTCCGCTGCCCTGTACAGAGAATATTAGAACATTCACATCAGTCCCTGCCCCATCGGAGCTTACAATCTATATTTCCTACCACATGTACACGCACACACAGACATTCTAGGGCAAGTTTGTTGGCAGCCAATTAACCTACCAGTATATTTTTGGAATATGGGAGGAAACTGGAGTCGCCGGAGGAAACTCTTGCAAGTACGGGGAGAATATACAAACTCCACACAGTTATGGTGGTGGGAACTGAACCCATGGCCTCAGTACTGTGAGGCAGTAATGCTAACCATTACACTGTCCTTACTGCCCATACGCCGTTGTGCTTTACAGTTGATACATACTATAAGTATATATAGTATAAACCACACCAAATTATTAAAATTAGTCAAAAAACCAACACGGTTTGATGGTGTAATGGTTAGCAATACTGTGCAGAGTTTCTATATTCTTCCTTTGCTTGCGTGGGTTTCCTACAGTTTCCTCCCCAATCCCTCAATATACTGGTAGGCTAATTGGCTCCCAACAAAAAATTAACCCTAGAATGTCTGTGTGTGCGTGTACATGTGGTAGGGAATATAGATTGTAAGCTCCACTGGGGCAGGGACTGATGTGACTGTTTAAATATTCTCTGTACAGCGCTGCGGTATATGTTTACGCTATATAAATAACTGGTAATAAATAAATAAGTAAATAAAAAAGAATATAGGTTTATATTTAGTGCATGACTGGCCAGTAGGGGGAGATGTTGGTCAGAATAATGTACTGCAATGTGCTGAGGCGCTAGATAATAGACAATGTTCTCCAGCAAATAAAACTGAAGACTCCTCCATCTTGGATCATGTGTAACTAGCGCGCTCCTCTTCCCACTTCCGAAATTCTCCTGGCGGAACTGTGTCAGCAGTGCTGCAACTGTATATCACTTGGCTCTAGTACAGGGGTGGGCAATTATTTCAGCTGTGGGGCCATTTACTTCCAGCAGATATTTGAGGGCCGCACTCCAGAAATAAGGGGTGTGGTCACTCAAAAGGGGGTGTGTCTTTGAATGTATTGTAGCACACCATATGCCCCTTTTACACATCACACAACACAATAGTAGGCACCTTATACTTGCCCCTTACATTAGTAATTCCATGCACCTGCCCCTCCTTAGTAATTACACACACACACGCCCTTCCCCCCCCCCCCCCCCCCTTAGTTATTAGTCTCTCTCTGGGCTTCCAAGCTGCTCAGGAGGCGACTTAAGGGGCATCCAGGCAGCGCATACTCGGGAAAGGCAGATGAGGCTTGAGGGCAGTGGGCCAGTCCGGATCGGCCGGTGGGCTGCATTAGGCCCGTGAGCCGTAGTTTGCCCACCCCTGCTCTAGTATGGATATGAATGCGTCTTGCATGGAGATGAGTTTTTCATTGGTGATTTGACTACAGAGACGAATACATAATCATTGTATACAGGGGTGCAGCTAGAACATTGTGGGTCCCATAGCGAAATGATAAAGGGTCCCCGATATCTGTCGGGGACAGCTCTGGGCAGCATTTCACCAGTGTAGGCATCGTGCCTAGTGCTAAGCAGAGCAGCGGGTGTCAGGGAGACTCTTAGCTGACCCCCACCATGGGACACTGCTGTTGCGGGACAGTCACAAAAAGTATCAACAGTTGGGAGGTATCCATGAGTTCTCTATACTTCTATGCTGTATCCCCAGCCCAGAGCCTCCATCTACAGTGCCTCACTGGTAATGCTGGGTGGTGTGACATTTGTCTCAGAGCTCCCTCATGCCCCATTATGTGCCAGCCTAGAGCCATTCCATGTGCCAGGCCAGGACCCATTCATGTACCTTTATGTTCCTCAGAGACATTTATACCTCCTCCTGTGCCTCAGACACACGTATACCTCCTTCTGTGCCTCATAGACACTTATACCTCTTCTGTGCCTCAGAGACACTTATACCTCCTTCTGTGCCTCAGAGACACTTATACCTCCTTCTGTGCCTCAGAGACACTTATACCTCCTTATGTGCCTCAGAGACACTTATACCTCCTTCTGTGCCTCAGAGACACTTATACCTCCTTCTGTGCCTCAGATACACTTATACCTCCTTCTGTGCCTCAGATACACTTATACCTCCTTCTGTGCCTCAGATACACTTATACCTCCTTCTGTCCCTCAGAGACACTCATGCAATACTGTTGCTCACCTGGCCCAGGGGTGCAGCTCTTGCCCCATAGAAGATGAACTGCACCTACACTCATATTTCTATCATTAATAGAATACACTTTTCTGCAAAATGCACTAATACATTTTAATAGCTTCTTATTTTATAAATTAGCAATTTTGAGTTACACGGTACATATAATGCAGTCAGTCATATCATCTCTCTATACACATGTACATGTATAGCGCAGTGTATTCTGACTGCACAGTATAATCCTGAATCAGGTTGGGCAAGCTAGTAAAATGTGAGCAATTCCTTCAAGACATGCATCCGTGTGAAGGGGACAGGGGCCTTTTAAATAGGAATGTGTCCCTACAGATGACGTTTCTTTTAAACAACACACATACTTCAGCTGATTGCATTCCAGTGACGTCTGCTGCCCCCTACTGGTGATTACAGCCCTCTACACTAACACTTGTCTACAAGCACATGTATACTGTATTTGCGTTTACATATTCATTTTTGTTTACAGTTTCTTATATAGCGCAGCATATTCTGTTGCACTTTACAATTGTCACACACAGGCCTCATATTATCACCCTGTCTGCATCTCAAGGTGCATTTTAGACTAGATTGCATCGCATCTAGTTCAAATTGCATGCAATAAGCTGCAACACCGCGCGATTTCAACTACATGTGATGCGATCTAGTACTGCCTGCACATAATGTTTTGGCTTGCAAGATGAACTACGCGTGAGCGAGTATCGCACCTCACGCCAAAATAAACACGTGTGATGTTTACTACACGCGATGCGTTTTGAACTAAAAAGTTCAAAACGCATCTGAGAATTGCACCGTGTGTGGGCACCATCAGTCCCCAGCTGTATGGCAATGCTATTTATAGAGCAGCAGCCAATAGAGAGGAAATGTGACATCATAAGATGCCAGGGAGACTACAAATGACCTCATTTCTTTCTGGGGAAGAACAATGATTTCTGACAAATTCTGCTGCAGGAACCTTTGTGCGCTGACACATTAATATTACCAGCCAGAAAATATATTCAATGCTCAGAAAATCCATTTCCTCCTGCGTCCTCTCTCCATAAGTGGCTGCTCATTTATCTTGCAAAATGCACAGCATCTGTAATGGTGACTGGTCTATTGATCCGTCACTTACAAAGCTGGAAATCCTTATTGTGAGAGAGACTGATTGTACATTGTGACATGAGCTGAGAGGGGCCACCTTCTCTTATACAGGGGTGTAGCTACCTTAGGTGCAGGGGGTGCAGCTGCTATGGGGCCCCGAGCTGAGAGGGGCCACCTTCCCTGTCACAGTTACATGTGTTATATACAGGGTGTAGCTACCTTAGGTGCAGGGGGTGCAGCTGCTATGGGGCCCAGAGCTGAGAGGGGCCACCTTCCCTGTCACAGTTACGTGTGTTATATACAGGGGTGTAGCTACCATAGGTTCAGGGGGTGCAGCTGCTATGGGGCCCAGAGCTGAGAGGGGCCACCTTCCCTGTCACAGTTACATGTGTTATATACAGGGGTGTAACTACCATAGGAGCAGGGGGTGCAGCTGCTATGGGGCCAGAGCTGAGAGGAACCACCTTTCCTGTCAGTTACATGTGTTATATACAGGGGTGTAGCTACCATAGGTGCAGGGGGTGCAGCTGCTATGGGGCCCAGAGCTGAGAGGGGCCACCTTCCCTGTCACAGTTACATGTGTTATATGCAGGGGTGTAGCTACCATAGGTGCAGGGGGTGCAGCTGCTATGGGGCCCAGAGCTGAGAGGGGCCACCTTCCCTGTCACAGTTACATGTGTTATATACAGGGGTGTAGCTACCATAGGTGCAGGGGGTGCAGCTGCTATGGGGCCCAGAGCTGAGAGGGGCCAGCTTCCCTGTCACAGTTACATGTGTTATATACAGGGGTGTAGCTACCATAGGTGCAGGGGGTGCAGCTGCTATGGGGCCCAGAGCTGAGAGGGGCCACCTTCCCTGTCACAGTTACATGTGTTATATACAGGGTGTAGCTACCATAGGTGCAGCTGCTATGGGGCCCAGAGCTGAGAGGGGCCACCTTCCCTGTCACAGTTACATGTGTTATATACAGGGTGTAGCTACCATAGGTGCAGGGGGTGCAGCTGCTATGGGGCCCAGAGATGAGAGGGGCCACCTTCCCTGTCACTGTTACATGTGTTATATACATGGGTGTAGCTACCATAGGTGCAGAGAGTGCAGCTGCTATGGGACCCAGAGCTGAGAGGGGCCACCTTCCCTGTCACAGTTACATGTGTTATATACATGGGTGTAGCTACCATAGGTGCAGAGAGTGCAGCTGCTATGGGACCCAGAGCTGAGAGGGGCCACCTTCCCTGTCACAGTTACATGTGTTATATACAGGGGTGTAGCTACCATAGGTGCAGGGGGTGCAGCTGCTATGGGGCCCAGAGCTGAGAGGGGCCACCTTCCCTGTCACAGTTACATGTGTTATATACAGGGGTGTAGCTACCATAGGTGCAGAGGGTGCAGCTGCTATGGGGCCAGAGCTGAGAGGGGACACCTTCCCGGTCACAGTTACATGTGTGATATACAGGGGTGTAACTACCATAGGTGCAGGGGGTTCAGCTGGTATGGGGCCCAGAGCTGAGAGGAGCCACCTTCCCTGTCACAGTTACATGTGTTATATACAGGGGTGTAGCTACCATAGGTGCAGGGGGTGCAGCTGCTATGGGGCCCAGAGCTGAGAGGGGCCACCTTCCCTGTCACAGTTACATGTGTTATATACAGGGGTGTAGCTACCATAGGTGCAGCTACTATGGGGACCAGAGCTGGGAGGTGCCACCTTCCCTGTCACAGTTACATGTGTTATATACAGGTGTGTAGCTACCATACTGTAGGTGGAGAGGGTGCAGCTGCTATGGGGCCAGAGCTGAGAGGGGCCACCTTCCCGGTCACAGTTACATGTGTTATATACAGGGGTGTAACTACCATAGGTGCAGAGGGTGCAGCTACTATGGGGCCCAGAGCTGAGAGGGGCCACCTTCCCTGTCACAGTTACATGTGTTATATACAGGGGTGTAACTACCATAGGTGCAGAGGGTGCAGCTACTATGGGGCCCAGAGCTGAGAGGGGCCACCTTCCCTGTCACAGTTACATGTGTTATATACATGGGTATAGTTACCATAGGTGCAGGGGGTGCAGCTGCTATGGGGCCCAGAGCTGAGAGGGGCCACCTTCCCTGTCACAGTTACATGTGTTATATACAGGGGTGTAACTACCATAGGTGCAGGGGGTGCAGCTGCTATGGGGCCAGAGCTGAGAGGGGCCACCTTACCTGTCAGTTACATATGTTATATACAGGGGTGTAACTACCATAGGTGCATGGGGTGGAGCTGTTATGGAGCCAGAGCTAAGAGGGGACACCTTCCCTGTCACAGTTACATGTGGTATATACAGGGGGGTAACTACCATAGATGCAGGGGGTGCGGCTGCAATGTTGCCCAGAGCTGAGAGGGGCCACCTTCCTTGTCACAGTTACATGTGTTATATACAGGGGGTAACTACCATAGGTGCAGGGGATGCAGCTGCTATGGGGCCCAGAGCTGAGAGGGGCCACCTTCCCTGTCACAGTTACATGTGTTATATACAGGGGTGTAGCTACCATAGGTGCAGGGAGTGCAGCTGTTATGGGGCCAGAGCTGAGAGGGGCCACCTTCCCTGTCACAGTTACATGTGTTATATACAGGGGTGTAGCTATCATAGGTGCAGGGGGTGCAGCTGCTATGGGACCCAGAGCTGAGAGGGGCCACCTTCCCTGTCACAGTTACATGCGTTATATACAGGGTGTAGCTACCATAGGTGCAGGGAGTGCAGCTGCTATGGGGCCCAGTGCTGAGAGGGGCCACCTTCCCTATCACAGTTACATGTGTTATATACAGGTGTGTAACTACCATAGGTACAAGGAGTGCAGCTGCTATGGGGCCCATAGCTGAGAGAGGCCACCTTCCCTGTCACAGTTACATGTGTGTGTACAGGTGTGTAACTACCATAGGTGCAGGGGGTGCAGCTGCTATGGGGCCCAGAGCTGAGAGGGGCCACCTTCCCTGTCACAGTTACATGTGTGTGTACAGGTGTGTAACTACCATAGGTGCAGGGGGTGCAGCTGCTATGGGGCCCAGAGCTGAGAGGGGCCACCTTCCCTGTCACAGTTACATGTGTTATATACCGGGTGTAGCTACCATAGGTGCAGCTGCTATGGGGCCCAGAGCTGAGAGGGGCCACCTTCCCTGTCACAGTTACATGTGCTATATACAGGGGTGTAGCTACCATAGGTGCAGGGAGTGCAGCTGCTATGGGGCCCAGAGCTGAGAGGGGCCACCTTCCCTGTCACAGTTACATGTGTTATATACAGGGGTGTAGCTACCATAGGTGCAGCTGCTATGGGGCCAGAGCTGAGAGGGGCCACCTTCCCTGTCACAGTTACATGTGTGTGCACAGGTGTGTAACTACCATAGGTATAGTGAGAGAGACCCGTGTTGCTCTATCTGCCAGTTCTTCATGAAAGTTTCCACTTTCCAAACCGGAGAAAAGTTCCTCCGGAAAACTCAAGTTGGAAGCAGAGGTTGGAAAGAAAGGATGACACAGGGAGACCTTTTAATTGTACGTCCGCCTGTCAGAGCTGGGCCTGCTGACGGCTGCACAGGCCTTTGCTTTCAGCTGTGAGCCAGCTCACCCCCCACCCCCCCTGACTGACAGGCATGGCCTTTTAGAGGGAGATTTCAGTGGACGCACGGTTACTACACAGGTGACAGCGCATCGAGCCTCCTGCTCTGTTAGAAACAAGACAGAGGAAAAAGTGACAGCGCTGGACGAGGACCAAAGGCAGCACAAAGGAGCAGCCTGTCCTCGCACCTGCTCGGACGTAGCAGAGCGTGCATGTTAGGGCAGAGAGAAAGGAGCGCAGAGGGGTGGGAGAAGAGGAGCAATGACAGAAGCCCGGGGGAAATAATTCTCACTGAAAGAAACATGTCACGGGGAGATAGCTGGGCACGACACTTCAAATAGAGGGAGACGGTGGTGGTGACAGTCTGCATTCAGTATCGGGAACATGTAGCTGCATCAGCACTGCCAAAGATGCCAGGGGCGTGAAGAGCTTTGATTTAGGGAGGAGGTTCCAGGTAGGAGAAATAAAAGACAGATAATATTCATACTCCGGGCTTGCACCTTCCTGCCGCAGTGCTGCGTTATCTGTTAAAGTGTAAGCTCTTTGGGATGAGATGTGTTCAGTCGTGTTATCATTGTCACTAGCTGCAGGTTTGTGGTGGAGGTGCAAGAGTCACGCGAGCGCATTCATATAATTGGGGAACGAAACTGCTCAGAGCTAATTAACAATCACCCTTTTCATAATGCGCTGCCGTTTGATTGGCCGATACCGTCCTCTGTCGTTAAGCGTTTTTATTCGATTGTTGCTCTGTTCCCACCGCCTCTATGTGGTTTCTGACAATGAAGTGCTAGAAAAGTTGGGGATAATGAGGGATAAATGTGCTATATATTGTATATACAGCCAGAGTAACCAATGGCAACTTTCCCAAAGTCATCTGTTTGTTGGTGCATATTGTATGTGAGGCTACAAAGGACCTGATTAAGAAGAGGATGTAAATCTGTGCAGCTGGCATATGGGAACGTCCTGTGTTCCTATGCTTTGGGTGGTGCACACCTTGGCATACAGATGCGTATGGGGTAAAGATGTGCCAGTCATTTTAGTCTACTCAAAAACTTGCGCACAGAACATGTAGAGAACGCGTAGGACCCGTAGTAACACGTCTCGTCCAGCTCAAACATGGACCGATCCCAAAGGTGTCTCACTCGCCATTTCTGGCAAGTTCACGTCCTGATCCGGTTCCACAACAGCTGGGAAGAATCAGATTTTCTATATGATCACCGCTTCCCAAACTCAGTCCCCATGGCACCCGAACAGTCCAGGTTGTAAGGATATCAATGCTCGGGCACAGACGGCTTTATTAGTACCTGTCAATTTGATTTAACCACGTATGCACAAGCATGGATGCCTAAACCCTGGACTGTTAAGGTACCTTGGGGGGTATTCTAGTTCATGTGCTCGGATGTGAATTGACATCCTTGCGAGTGACCCAGATCCTGCCTTGCGCATGGTGGTACGCCGCCCCCCATTCACAAGCCGCTGGGTCCCACCCACATCTTTCGATAGTCGGCGACCATCGAAAGATGTGTAAGGTGCACGCATGTGGAAGGTTGCATCCTTACATATGCGTGTATGCATATGTCACCTCTATGTTGATGATAATCTACCTTTCCTCCCCTGTCCTTTCCCCCACTCTCCTCACTCGTATCTCCAACTGTCTCTCTGCTATCTCTTCCTGGATGTCTCCGCGCTTTCTCAAACGTAACATGTCCAATTCTGAGATGATCATCTTCCCACCCTCCCGCACAGCCTCACATCCCACAATCTCATAGACCTTCCCCTGTGCTAACTATAAGTTTGTTGGAGAAATTAACCAGCAGAGACCTCTAGTGGTAGTAACTGTCAATAGCAACTGAGAAAACAGCGCCAATTATCTGCAAAAATCTTTGACTTCTCAGGGGTGCAATTTAAGACTACAATGGGTGAAATGTAATAGGATGAGAGATTCAGAAAGTGAGAGATTTGGTAAGAATTCTCCAGTTTATTTAAAGGGGCAATCATTCACACTGCAAAACCAGTTTGATTTTGCAGTGTAAATGATTGCCGCTTTAAAAAAAAAAAAAAACCCCTGGAGACTGTACTGCATCTGGCACCTGGGCCTCATAGGGGTACAGGCCACACACAGCAACCGCCCCATAAACAACTGTCGGTACTCTTTACCTAGAACGGCGCCCACGATTGAAATCGCGGGCATCGCGGGTAAAATCGCGGTAATCGCGGGCATCGCGGGTAAATCGCGGGTACATCAAAATCGGGTACCCGCGATTACCGCGATTTTCCCATAGGGAACAATGTTAAAAAGGAAGATTGACCGCGATTTTAGCGTTAAATGCCTCAATGCCCGCGATTTTTACATAGGAAACAATGTTAAATGGGCCACAGAGCCCTAATAGTCCCCCTGAAGTCTTAAATGGCCCCCAAAATTTTTAACGCCACCCTACGATCAACGCGAACCCGAAGCGTGGCGAGCGCAGCGAGCCCGCGAGGGGCGGCGGTACGCGTCCTACGACCTTTTCATGCCCTACTATCCACGTCGGCGTGGAGTTGAGAATAGAATAGTGTGGCGAGCGCAGCGAGCCACCGAGCCCGAAGCGTGGCGAGGGGCCGCGGATACCTTCACAGTTATACGCGTCCCCTCGCGGGCTTCACAGGTGTCCGCGTGGCCACGGACACCTGTGAAGCCCGCGAGGGGACGCGTTTACCTGTGAAGGTATCCGCGTCCCCTCGCGGGGCTCGCTGCGCTCGCCACGCTTCGGGCTCGGTGGCTCGCTGCGCTCGCCACACTATTCTATTCTCAACTCCACGCCGACGTGGATAGTAGGGCATGAAAAGGTCGTAGGACGCGTACCGCCGCCCCTCGCGGGCTCGCTGCGCTCGCCACGCTTCGGGTTGGCGTGGATGGTGTGGTGGCGTAAAAAATTTTGGGGGACATTTAAGGGTTAATGGGCTCTGTGGCCCATTTAACATTGATTTCTCTGGCCAAATCGGGTGGATTGAGGCATTTAACACTAAAATCGGGTCCATCGCGGCTTTTAACATTGCTTCCTATGGGAAATCGGGAGCATCGCGTCGCGGGCATCGCGGGTACATTTATGGCCGGCCGCGACGCGACCGACGCGATTTTTCAGGTTTAACATGGTTTTCAATGGGAAAATCGCGGGCATCGCGTCGGTCGCGTCGCGGGCAGGCATAAATGTACCCGCGATGCCCGCGACGGGCGCCGTTCTAGGTAAAGAGTACCCAACTGTCTCTTGTGTGTAGAATCTAAAAAGGGACACACACATACTAGGATACGCAAGAATTGGTCTTCGTAGTTTAAGGTTGTCCCGGCAGCTAAACCACCTCCAGGCCAGTATTAATGCTTAACTACTTGTGAAAAAGGACTGAACTTGTTACACAGGGGTCAGTATGGTCACATCCTGAGCTCGGTGCCGTCTTCCCAGGATGCTGCCTTCTGGAACAGGTGTGTGGTCATGTGTGGTTCATTTTAGGAGACTCCTGTGGACTTTAGGTATAATGTGGTTTATTGTGGGATTCAATGGCGTTTAGGGAGTACCTTGGGGTTAATGTAGGGGATGGGGGATACTTTGGGATACAGGATGTATGGGGAATGGGGTACAAGGTGAGTCAGAACTTCATTTGGGGCTGTTTTAATAGAAACAAGGTTAAACTGTTGGTACTCACTAAATGACATCTAGGAAAACTTCTAAGGTTCCAATGTTAGTGCAGGGGCCCAGCAGTCGGCTGCTGTTCCTATGGAGAACCTTCATTATTACTGACTATAAAACTGTGCAGGTCCTGTCTTAAGACGGCTTTTTACCCTTTAGCTTGTTAGGGATGATCCTCTTACATCCCAACCATAGACATTAGACTGTGCATTTGTGTACATTAATCTGTAAGGTCTAGCCATTCAGGGTCTCTGGGAGCAATCTGGTCAGACGTATAACATGAGAAGGGTCATCATTGTCCCATTCCACATCTGATAATCAGATAGATCATAAGCAGCCTAATTGCCCAATAAATTCCCTGTTTGGGGGATACACTAATGAATCAGTAATCTTCAACAGAAGCCCATTGTGGAGCCTTAGTAGGTAAAGCAGCTTTGTAGCTTATCCAGTGTCTCTTCTCATGTAGCCAGTGTATGCTCAGTACCCACTGCTCTGCTACCCGGGCAGCGTTGTGGTCAGTGTTCCCTCTAAGCTGTGCGCACGTGCGCGCGCACACAACTCGACGAGCATGCGCACAGACATTACAACAGAGCGCACAAAGCAGCAGTGGTCCTTTTTTGCAGTTGTGGACTCAATTAATGTGTGTTTCACCCGTTAACTACATTGTGTGCTGTGTTTTGAATGTTTAAATGTTTAATATCATTTTGAAGTAAAGTTAACACAAATGCTGAACGTCATTTTCCAGTTATATATAAGTGACGCACAAAATTTAAAATTTCCTTCCAAAGTTGCACAGCCAAAATCTTTTGCCGCACACAGCCTTCGTAAAATTAGAGGGAACATTGGTTGTGGTACCAGTGTCTCTTCTCATGTAGCCAGTGTATGCTCAGTACCCACTGCTCTGCCACCCGGGCAGCTACTGCAATAAGGCATTGTGGTACCAGTGTCTCTTCTCATGCAGCCAGTGTATGCTCAGTACCCACTGCTCTGCCACCCGGGCAGCATTGTGGTACCAGTGTCTCTTCTCATGCAGCCAGTGTATGCTCAGTACCCACTGCTCTGCTACCCGGGCAGCATTGTGGTACCAGTGTCTCTTCTCATGTAGCCAGTGTATGCTCAGTACCCACTGCTCTGCTACCCGGGCAGCATTGTGTTACCGGTGTCTCGTCTCATGCAGCCAGTGTATGCTCAGTACCCACTGCTCTGCTACCCGGGCAGCTACTGCAATAAGGCATTGTGGTACCAGTGTCTCTTCTCATGTAGCCAGTGTATGCTCAGTACCCACTGCTCTGCTACCCGGGCAGCATTGTGGTACCAGTGTCTCTTCTCATGTAGCCAGTGTATGCTCAGTACCCACTGCTCTGCTACCCGGGCAGCTACTGCAATAAGGCATTGTGGTAGCAGTGTCTCTTCTCATGTAGCCAGTGTATGCTCAGTACCCACTGCTCTGCTACCCGGGCAGCTACTGTAATAAGGCATCGTGGTACCAGTGTCTCTTCTCATGCAGTCAGTGTATGCTCAGTACCCACTGCTCTGCTTCCCGGGCAGCTACTGCAATAAGGCATTGTGGTAGCAGTAGGTGAATGGGCATTGTGGTACCAGTAGCTGAATGGGCATCGTGGTACCAGTAGCTGAATGGGCATCGTGGTACCAGTAGCTGAATGGGCATCGTGGTAACAGTAGCTGAATGGGCATCGTGGTACCAGTAGCTGAATGGGCATTGTGGTACCAGTAGCTGAATGGGCATTGTGGTAGCAGTAGCTGAATGGGCATCGTGGTAGCAGTAGCTGAATGGGCATTGTGGTAGCAGTAGCTGAATGGGCATCGTGGTAGCAGTAGCTGAATGGGCATCGTAGTACCAGTAGCTGAATGGGCATCGTGGTACCAGTAGCTGAATGGGCATCGTGGTACCAGTAGCTGAATGGGCATCGTGGTAACAGTAGCTGAATGGGCATCGTGGTACCAGTAGCTGAATGGGCATCGTGGTACCAGTAGCTGAATGGGCATTGTGGTAACAGTAGCTGAATGGGCATCGTGGTAACAGTAGCTGAATGGGCATCGTGGTACCAGTAGCTGAATGGGTATCGTGGTACCAGTAGCTGAATGGGCATCGTGGTACCAGTAGCTGAATGGGCATCGTGGTACCAGTAGCTGAATGGGCATCGTGGTACCAGTAGCTGAATGGGCATCGTGGTACCAGTAGATGAATGGGCATCGTGAAACCAGTAGCTGAATGGGCATCGTGGTACCAGTAGCTGAATGGGCATCGTGGTACCAGTAGCTGAATGGGCATCGTGAAACCAGTAGCTGAATGGGCATTGTGGTACCAGTATCCCACCTGCTGCACCCCATCAGGCCAGCTGGCATCGCTGATACCGTCCCTGTTCCTCCTCCGTTGACTGCTGCCTTCTGTGTTTGGTGGCAGCAGTTGCGACAGCTGCCAACAAGGGGAACAAGTGTCCTGGCTTTGTGTCCAGCAGCGAGCATGATGCCAAACAAGTATACTGGGCACACAGTTGCTACAAGCTGGCAGATGACCGCCAGCGTGCCCATGCAGCATGAAAGCCAGAACCAGTGCCTGGTTCTTGTAAATGGTGAAGGACGGTCGCGGATGCCAGCAGCTGAGTGTCGGAACATTTCTGCTAATGGCTGCGTTAATACGGAAGACGATAATACTGATGCATTAACGTATCGCCAGAAACTTCCCCATCTGATATTCACCTTATGTAACAATTATTCCCTACCCCTCTTACTGTAAGCTCATAGGGCAGGATATATCCCCCCATGGCCCTAACTGTGCGGAGTTTGTATATTCTCCCCTTACTTGCATGGGTTTCTTCCGGGTACTCCGGTTTCCTCCCACATTCCAAAAATATACTGGTAGGCTAATTGGCTCCCCAAAAAATGTAACCCTAGAATGTCTGTGTGTGTATGTAGATGTGGTAGGGAATATAGATGGTAAGCTCCACTGGGGCAGGGACTGATGTGAATGTTCAACTATCCTCTGTACAGCGCTGCGGAATATGTGTGCGCTATATAAGAAACTGTTAATAAAAAAATATATAGCAGGGTCCTCTCTCTTCATTTGTTTTTTCCTCTCTTATGCTGTGTACACACACAGATCGTATGCTGATCGTAAGCAGATCACATGCAGAGGGCACAGGTTTTTTTACAATCCCGATGCGCACTCCCGTGACAGCACAAATCGAAATCCAGATAGACAGGGCAGCAGTGACTATATAGTGCAAATCTAATGCAGATTGTATGTAAATAGTACAGAGACAGCAAAGATTGCATATCACTGAAATCTTTCGAATAGCGAGGGAATCTCACCGTGTGTACACACCAGTAGTCATACTTGCCTACCTTTTATAACTTCTCTCTGGGAGAAGGCCGGAGAGGAGTGAAAGGGGGCGGGACGAGGCTACGTTTTGGGGGTGGGACGAGGCGGACGTCACCAAGCCCTGCCCCATGACAGCCAGCCGCGTTCATTTGCGGGTCCGTGGATCGGGGGAGGGGCTAAAATATGCAAAATTTATGCAATTTGCCTTCTCAATTCGCCCTCTCTCAGTGGACCTGCGAAATTCAGGATTTTATACCGCGGGGAAGTGGGGGCTGCGGGAGACTTGCCCACCTTCCTAGGGGGCCGGGAGGGGGAACCGATTTGCGGTATCCTCCCAGCCATTCCGGGAGGGTAGGCAAGTATGCTCTTAGTATACTGTATATTAATTTTTTACTCCTTCCTCCATTGAACGCCACTAACCCCAGCTCTCTGCCACTCTAATAATTACTTCAGTGTCCTGTCCTCTGACTCCACTGTCTTTATTTACCATGTAATTGTCCTGAATTGCCTTGTACTGTAAGTCGTTTTGCTTATTGATGTATTGAAAGGCTCTGCGGAACCCTTAAGGCGCCATATAAATAAACAATGGCAACTGCCTTTGTTTACATTGTGCGGCTCCGGCCCCCCCGAATAGCGGTATAGGCTGGCTTGCAATAGCGCTATTCGGGGGCGGTGCCGCACAATGTAAACAAAGACAGTGTGCGGCTCCTGCTCAGTTCATCCTGGTTCACGTTCTCGGTTCGTTGTTTTTTGCCAAGTCCCCCTGGATGCCTACATGGAACAAAGAGGACCATATCCATGCCAAGGAGTATGTAAGTATAGTTTGCCTCCACAGGTACCCTTAATGGATTTCTACTGGACAAGGGGACCGATCTTCAATCAGCTGGTAAGTACAGTATGTATGAATGGGCTCTGTATGAAATAACGTTTTATTTTTCATGTCTTTGGGGGGGGGGGGCTTTCACACTGAACCACAACCCAGCAATAACAGTGTAAACAAGAGACAGATTTGAAAGATAATTTATGGTGTAAGTGGCATTATGTGATATTATGAGCCTATTGCACTTGTCTGTATGGGTGTGCGGATGGCTCAGTGCATAACATAGCAGTGACTGCAGATTTGCACTATTTCACCTTTGTGGTAGAATTGGCTAGGCGTGTCCTTGCCGAATGTCGGCTTAAAATAGGAAATTGCAGTTGCAGTGGCTGGAGATAGGCAGAAGAACTATAATCTATATGCTGTATACAGGGCTGTGGCCGGTGGTATGGCAGTGGCTGGAGATGGGCAGTAGTATAATCTATATGCTGTATACAGGGCTGTGGCCGGTGGTATGGCAGTGACTGGAGATGGGCAGTAGTATAATCTTAATGCTGTATACAGGGATGCGGCTGCTGGTGTGGCAGTAGCTGGAGATGGCAGTAGAAGGATAATCTATATGCTGTATATAGAGCTGCGGCCGGTGGTGTGGCAGTGGCCGGAGATGGGCAGTCAGATAGACTCTATGCTGTACAGAGGGCTGCGGTCGGTGGTGCGGCAGTGGCTGGAGAAGGGCAGTCGGATAGACTCTATGCTGTACAGAGGGCTGCGGCCGGTGGTGCGGCAGTGGCTGGAGATGGGCAGTCGTATAGACTCTATGCTGTACAGAGGGCTGCGGCCAGTGGTGCGGCAGTGGCTGGAGAAGGGCAGTCGGATAGACTCTATGCTGTACAGAGGGCTGCGGCCGGTGGTGCGGCAGTGGCTGGAGATGGGCAGTCGTATAGACTCTATGCTGTACAGAGGGCTGCGGCCAGTGGTGCGGCAGTAGCTGGAGAAGGGCAGTCAGATAGACTCTATGCTGTACAGAGGGCTGTGGCCAGTGGTGCGGCAGTGGCCGGAAGAAGGGCAGTCGGATAGACTCTATGCTGTACAGAGGGCTGCGGCCGGTGGTGCGGCAGTGGCCGGAAGAAGGGCAGTCTGTTAGACTCTATGCTGTACAGAGGGCTTCGGCCGGTAGTGTGGCAGTGGCTGGAGTAGGGCAGTCGGATAGACTCTATGCTGTACAGAGGGCTGCAGCCAGTGGTTCGGCAGTGGCTGGAGTAGGGCAGTCGGATAGACTCTATGCTGTACAGAGGGCTGCGGCCGGTTGTGCGGCAGTGGCTGGAGAAGGGCAGTCGGATAGACTCTATGCTGTAGAGGGCTGTGGCCGGTGGTGCGGCAGTGGCTGGAGATGGGCAGTCGGATAGACTCTATGCTGTACAGAGGGCTGCGGCCGGTGGTGCGGCAGTGGCTGGAGATGGGCAGTCGGATAGACTCTATGCTGTACAGAGTGCTGTGGCTGGTGGTGTGGCAGTGGCCGGAGATGGGCAATCGGATAGACTCTATGCTGTACAGAGGGCTGCAGCCGGTGGTGTGGCAGTCAGAAAGACTCTATGCTGTACAGAGGGCTGTGGCCGGTGGTGTGGCAGTGGCTGGAGTAGGGCAGTCGGATACTCTATGCTGTACAGAGGGCTGCGGCCGGTGGTGCGGCAGTGGCTGGAGATGGGCAGTTGGATAGACTCTATGCTGTACAGAGGGCTGTGGCCAGTGGTACGGCAGTGGCGGGAGAAGGGCAGTCGGATAGACTCTATGCTGAACAGAGTGCTGTGGCCTGTGGTGCGGCAGTGGCTGGAGAAGGGCAGTCGGATAGACTCTATGCTGTACAGAGGGCTGCAGCCGGTGGTGTGGCAGTCAGATAGACTCTATGCTGTACAGAGGGCTGTGGCCGGTGGTGCGGCAGTGGCTGGAGAAGGGCAGTCGGATAGACTCTATGCTGTACAGAGGGCTGCAGCCGGTGGTGTGGCAGTCAGATAGACTCTATGCTGTACAGAGGGCTGTGGCCGGTGGTGCGGCAGTGGCTGGAGAAGGGCAGTTGGATAGACTCTATGTTGTACAGAGGGCTGCGGCCGGTGGTGCGGCAGTGGCTAGAGATGGGCAGTTGGATAGACTCTATGCTGTACAGAGGGCTGTGGCCGGTGGTGCGGCAGTGGCTGGAGAAGGGCAGTCGGATAGACTCTATGCTGTACAGAGTGCTGTGGCCTGCGGTGCGGCAGTGGCTGGAGAAGGGCAATCGGATAGACTCTATGCTGTACAGAGGGCTGCGGCTGGTGGTGTGGCAGTGGCCGGAGACGGGCAATCGGATAGACTCTATGCTGTACAGAGGGCTGCAGCCGGTGGTGTGGCAGTCAGATAGACTCTATGCTGTACAGAGGGCTGTGGCCGGTGGTGTGGCAGTGGCTGGAGTAGGGCAGTCGGATAGACTCTATGCTGTACAGAGGGCTGCAGCCGGTGGTGTGACAGTCAGATAGACTCTATGCTGTACAGAGTGCTGTGGCCTGTGGTGCGGCAGTAGCTGGAGATGGGCAGTCTGTTAGACACTATGCTGTACAGAGGGCTGCGGCCAGTGGTGCGGCAGTGGCCGGAGAAGGGCAGTCGGGCAGACTCTATGCTGTACAGAGGGCTGCGGCCGGTGGTGTGGCAGTGGCTGGAGATGGGCAGTAGGATAGACTCTATGCTGTACAGAGGGCTGCGGCCAGTGGTG
This sequence comes from Crinia signifera, assembly GCF_055691185.1. Classification (NCBI taxonomy): domain Eukaryota; kingdom Metazoa; phylum Chordata; class Amphibia; order Anura; family Myobatrachidae; genus Crinia; species Crinia signifera. The sequence goes on along the minus strand of NC_139224.1, from coordinate 4,849,468 downwards.
CGGCAGTGGCCGGAGAAGGGCAGTCGGGCAGACTCTATGCTGTACAGAGGGCTGCGGCCGGTGGTGTGGCAGTGGCTGGAGATGGGCAGTCGGATAGACTCTATGCTGTACAGAGGGCTGCGGCCAGTGGTGTGGCAGTGGCTGGAGATGGGCAGTCTGTTAGACTCTATGCTGTACAGAGGGCTGCGGCCGGTGGTGTGGCAGTGGCCGGAGATGGGCAGTGATTGGCAAGGTTCCTGCCATGACCCTGCGCTATAGCCCATCAGCCAGTGAGTGTATAAGAGAAGATCCTCTGTGATAGCAGGGGATTAGTTGATTGGGGGCATGTGTTGTTATTTTTTGCTTCCCATATAAGAAAGGATGCCTGTGCGGATTAGCCTGTCCCTTGATCTACTAAACCAGCGACTGCAAACGAAGAAGCGGCTTTGCTGACAGATGTGTTGCTGCAGATCTTGGGGGCAGAATACATCTTTTATATTTGCAATCCATCCTCACCCTGAATGTGTCAGGAAAGGCATGCCTGAAGCTCCTTGATCATGGTCTCTGTATTATGAAATCGCCGGCCCTTCTAAGCATTCCTTCTCGTTTTATCTCTACAATAGGTTAATTGATAGTCATCCTGACACGTGTCTGAGAGGCTGACACCGGTAGACTGTCATCTCCCCTAATATTACACAGCGGCCAACCCCAACTGGCCTTCAGCAGGTAGTGTACGGCCTAGGTTCCCACAGCCTCGGGATCACAGCACTTTCCCTATGTGATTCTCTATCAATTAAATAGGAATTGATATTATTAGACACTGATGCCTAAAGGAGGTATTGTGGTCAGTCTTACGTCTGATAGACCACATTGCAGATGTCTGTATGGCTGGCCTGGCCGTGTATGTGTACAGGATCTGGTTTGACAATGGTATGATGATAGCTACCATCAGGGACTTCCTTGTGGGTGGAGTAACCCACCAACTTCTTATATATATTATTCATTTACATTACATCCTCAGACATTGAGAGTGTATTATGCATATTAGACAGCACGGGCCCCTAGCTGACTCAGGGACAGATTTAGAAGCCTGATGACGTGATAAAGTGGAAGTTGATAATGACAACGCACCAGCCAATCAGCTTTTAACTATCAAGTTATAGGGTGTGTTTGAAAACTGACAATTAGCAGCTGATTGGCTGCTGCTTTATTACTTTTATAAATCTTATGTTTCTAGGGTCTGCACACCGGTTCTTCACTAAATTTACTGCCTGCTGATGATCCATGTCACCCCGCACCCTAGCAGTCTCTATCCATGCTACTCCTGTGTCAGCCGGAGTAATACTTGTATGGCGCCGGAGTGGGCGAGCACTACTGGTGTAATCTCTGTTACGTGGTGGTGGTTGTGTCACAATGGGAGGATACAGTGGTCTACACGTCTTCATGAAAATCACTGCACGCCAGGCGAATGGCTTCCGGCTTGTGGTGGAACTGCGGCTGACTGGAAGCCATGTGCTCAGTGCTGTGGAAATCTGCCAGTGGAAGCAGCAGGAAGCACTGACCATTTTGTTTGTACTGTACTGCGGAGGCTTCCCGGCGCGTTCCTCTGGAGTAATCTTCGGACCTTATTTTGGACTCGCAGCCTTGTGAGTCCACCAGACACCGCCCTGCGCATGCCGATACGAACGCACCCCCTCGCACGCCACATTTGTACACACGGGCTGCGTTTTGATGGGAATGCCCATTAAAATTTGGGCGCGACTATCCGCCACCGCCCCACGCCACCGAGACACAGCCTTGGGTGCACGCAACCAGCAAACAGTCTGTTCGTCGTGGTCTCACGCACCTGGCATATGCACATGCGCAGAAATGCAGCTGCGTGGACGCAAAACATCGGTCCCCGTGTGAACGTACACTTCTTATGAATGGACCAGAATAACCGCCTTAGTCACTATACAGTAAGGATGCACATCAGAAGCCACCTACTAATAATGGCTGGGCTCCCACTACTGGAACCTTTCATGCAATGGTATCTGCCCACCACCTCCCCCCTTCCTGCACACCACCCCCCCCCCCTTCCTGCACACCACCCCCCTGCTTGCACTGTACCTCCTGTCTGCATACCACCCCCTGCCTGCAATGTACCTCCTGCCTGCACTGTACCTCCTGTCTGCACCCCCCCCCCCCGCGCTGCCGGCATACCACCCCCCTGCCTGCACTGTACCTCCTGTCTGCATACCGCTCCCTGCACACCACCCCCCTGCCTGCATACCACCCCGCCAGCACACCACCCCCCTGCCTGCACTGTACCTCCTGTCTGCACACCACCCCATGCCTGCATACCACCCCTTGCCTGCACTCTACCTCCTGTCTGCACACCACCCCCCCCCGCCTGCATACCACCCCCTGTCTGCACGCCCCCCCCCTGCCTGCATACCACCCCGTCTGCACACACCACCCCCTGCCTGCACACCACCCCGTGCCTGTACTTTACCTCCTGTCTGCACACCACCCCCAGTCTGCATACCACCTCCTGTCTGCATACCACCTCCTGCCTGCACACCGCTCCCTGCCTGCACACCACCCCCTGCCTGCATTGTACCTCCTGCCTGCACACCGCCCCCTGCCTGCATACCACCTCCTGCCTGCATACCGCTCCCTGCCTGCACATCACCCCCTGCCTACACTGTACCTCCTGTCTGCATACCACCCCGTCTGCACTGTACCTCCTGTCTGCATCAGTGGCGTAAGTTCTTCCCAGTTGCCCAGAGGCAAAATATTGGTGCCCCCTACCCCCCCCCCACCAACACACACACAGCACCTTATATAAATATATGTATGCATGTACTTATGTATATTATGTTTAAAATAATGAGAGTGTGACGTCTATGGAGGGGGAGTCAGCCACAAAAGCGATATCGATGGCTTCAATTAACTGATTTAAACTTGCAGGGAGGAGAGGTGCCCCCTTGGGAGCAGGAGCCCGGCGGCAGATGACTCCATTGCCTCCCAAAGTTCTGCCTCTGGTCTGCATACCACCCCATGCCTGCTACCTTCCTCTGGTCTGTATACCACCCCCTGCCTGCACCGTACCTCCTGCCTGCACACCACCCCCTGCCTGCACTGTACCTCCTGTCTGCATACCACCCCCTGCCTGCACTGTACCTCCTGCCTGCACACCACCTCCTGACTGCACTGTACCTCCTGTCTGCATACCACCCCCTGCCTGCATACCATCCACTGTCTGCACACCACCCCCTGCCTGCACTGTACCTCCTGCCTGCACACCACCCCCTGCCTGCACTGTACCTCCTGTCTGCATACCACCCCCTGCCTGCACACACCACCCCCCTGCCTGCACCCCCCCCCTGCCTGCACTGTACCTCCTGTCTGCATACCACCCCCTGCCTGCACTGTACCTCCTGCCTGCACACCACCTCCTGACTGCACTGTACCTCCTGTCTGCATACCACCCCCTGCCTGCACACCATCCACTGTCTGCATACCACCCCCTGCCTGCACTGTACCTCCTGCCTGCACACCACCCCCTGCCTGCACTGTACCTCCTGTCTGCATACCACCCCCTGCCTGCACACACCACCCCCCTGCCTGCACACCCCCCCCCCCCTGCCTGCACTGTACCTCCTGTCTCCATACCACCCCCTGCCTGCACTGTACCTCCTGCCTGCACACCACCTCCTGACTGCACTGTACCTCCTGTCTGCATACCACCCCCTGCCTGCACACCATCCACTGTCTGCATACCACCCCCTGCCTGCATACCCCCCCCTGCCTGCACTGTACCTCCTGCCTGCACACCACCTCCTGATTGCACTGTACCTCCTGCCTGCACTGTACCTCCTGCCTGCATACCACCTCCTTTCTGCATACCACCCCCTGCCTGCACACCATCCACTGCCTGCATATCACCTCCTGCCTACACACCACCCCCTGCCTGCACTGTACCTCCTGTATGCATACCACCCCCTGCCTGCACACCACCCCCTGCCTGCACGCACACCCCTGCCTGCACTGTACCTCCTGTCTGCATATCACCCCCTGTCTGCATTTGCGATCACATCAAACTGTGATTGTAGTTTAAGAGGAACAGGGTGACCAATCGGTCGCGATGCCCCTATGTGACTTCAGCCTGAGTAGGTCTAACCTTACTTAGGCTGCCTGTTGTAGCCCGGTTTGCGAGGCCAAGAAAAATGTGGCAAATTTCTTGGCCTGGCCACTACCATAAAATGGGGGTGACTATCCCTGTTTCCGGAAACACCAGCCGGCCCTGCTTCATCTCTCCCTACAAATGCTTCTGCCTGTCAATCAGGGAGAGGTGATTGCAGTTTTGCTATGTAATCACCCATCATGCGTAGTTCCCCCACCATCGAAAAATGTGCTGCAAAAGCCATCCAAGTTGAATGAGTTGGGAGGGAATTCACAAGGATTCCTGCACCAGTACTTATATCAGGAAGCTCCAATGTTTAAACTAATATCCTCCCCACCCCACATGCTAACCCTAACCTTCCTCACAGCCTATCCCTAACCTCCCTCACAGCCTAACCCTCCTCACAGCCTATCTATCCTCCCTCACAGCCTAACCCTATCCTCCCTCACAGCCTCTCTATCCTCCCTCACAGCCTATCCCTAACCTTCCTCACAGCCTATCCCTAACCTTCCTCACAGCCTATCCCTAACCTCCCTTACAGCCTAACCTCCCTCACAGCCTCTCTATCCTTCCTCACAAATACTAACCTTAACCTTCCTCACAGCTTCTCTATCCACCCTCATAGCCTAACCATAACCTCCCTCAAAGCCTATCCCTAACCTCCCTCACAGCCTACCCCTATCCTCCCTCACAGCCTCTCTATCCTCCCTCACAGCCTAACCCTATCCTCCCTCACAGCCTAACCCTAACTTCCCTCACAGCCTAACCCTATCCTTCCTTTACATCCTAACCCTAACTTCCCTCACAGCCTAACCCTAACTTCCCTCACAGCCTAACCCTAACCTCCCTCACAGCCTCTCTATCCTCCCCACCCCGCAGGGTAAATTAATGATGAGCTGCCTTTAATTGTACCTGTGAGAGAGGAGAATTGGTTGCAGCCTACAAAGTGAACATTGATAATTATGGGGTAGATGTATGAAGCAGTTATAGGGAGGAGAAGTGATTAAGTGCCTGTTACTTTATCAACGGTCAATCAGCTCCTAACTTTCCCTTTTAAAACCAAGTCTATAACTTAAGTCAGGAGCTGATTGGCCGGTGATAAAGCACCAGGCACTTTATCACTTCTTCTCCCTTATCACTGCTTCATACACAGTAAAGGCCCCCATACACTAGGGCGACTTGTCCTTAGGACAAGTCGCCCCCGACTTCCCCCTGAGCTTCCCCGGGGGAGCTTGATTAGATTGGCACTAGATGTGCCATTTTTTACATGTGATAAATCGTCTCGATTTATCACATGTAAAAAACCCGGGGAGCAGGGGGGGGGGGGCTACAGAGGTGGGAGCAGGGGGGCTGGGGACGCTGCGGGGGACACGTCTGTGTCCCCCGCAGCGTCACGCGGGGGACACGTCACGTCTGTGACAGCGTCTGTGCGGCGAGGCGGTACAGGTAGCAGGGGGGGCTGGGGACGCTGCGGGGGACACAGGCGGCATAGAGCCGGGCAGGGGGAGCCGGCGGGAGCTGTCAGTGCTAGAAAAAAAAAGTCAATACAATGAATGGGCAGCCTGTGATTGGCTGAGCGCTCTCTCAGCCAATTGCTGACTGGCTGAGAGAGCGCTCAGCCAATCACAGGCCGCCCATGCATTGTATGGGCTTTTTTTTTATTCAATACTGACAGCTCCCGCCGGCTCCCCCTGCCCGGCTCTATGCCGCCTGTGTCCCCCGCAGCGTCCCCAGCCCCCCCTGCTCCCTCTACCACCTCTTGCCGCCCCACTAGGTCCCAAGTCGGGTGGTCGGACGTGCAGCAGGTCTGACCACCCGACGCAGATCCGATGCGCACGGGACCGCGCATCGGATCTGAGGGGACATCAAAACTAGCTGATTTTGGTCCGATTACGGCCAGATCCGACTGATCTGGCTGAAATCTGACCAAAATCGGCTAGTGTATGGGGGCCTTATGTCTCTTACATACACCACCCATGGGCCTAGGATTTAAAATTTAAATTTAAAATGCCAAATTACCATCCAGATAAATATTATATGTAAACCTACGTACAATATGTGAGAGCTATATAAATAATGGTTAATAAAGAATAACCAATTTAAAAATAAAATCTGTCCAATGTTACTCAATTCTATTTGCCAAAGAAACCAAGCAAAACAAACTGATTTATCGGTTTCCCCGTGTAAGGAACCGTTCCCTTTTCAGTCCTAATAGCGGCGTATCGGATAATTCAGACAATCTGCAAACAGAAATGCCCCAGGACTAATATTTGCGGGTGGTTTGTTTAGCCCGCGCTGAGACGAGTTACTGTAGTGTTTATGATTCATTACTCTCCGGCCTTTTATTTAGTAAATAAGATCAGTATCCGTGCTGTAATGGGCCCACGCTGAACACTTACCTTTTGTGCTGGGGACTCCTGCTTGTGTCAGACGCGACGGCCTGATTTATAACCCTCCCTGTCATCAGTCACTGGCCAACAGCCCAAGCAAACAGCCCAGCGGGACAGCCGGGGGACTCCGAGAGTGCCCCTCAAACGTTAGGGCACGGCTGTCTATGGATTCTGTATACATTATCGCATTAAGGGAGCCACATAGGACTCCATAAAGGGAACAGTGCAATGTAAAGCACATTAGTCGGGATAATGCCCCATTGATGGATTATATTTGTGGACCGAGCCATTTGCGGCTCCTGTTATTAATATCCTACAGTAACCCTACTGTTCAGTAATGCTTCCTGCTGCTTCTGGAATGAGTCGGTCCCCGCTGAGGACTTGAAAGATTTCCTAAAAAGCTGCACGGAGAGATGGAAAGAGCCCAGAGAAGGTGTCTGCGGAGAGAATTGAAAGGAAAGCCCGAGGGAGAGCTCTGATGAGTACGTAACTCCCGCGTCCAGCACTGTGTCGGATTCTACGGCTATTTATAAAGCGGGCGGCAGACACTCAGCTGCCCCAGGTTTATGGACTTTCCTGGGAGAGGAGACAAGGTGCAGAACTGCAGGGTGATTTCTGCTGTATATATTGGGGCCACTGCACAGTTGGAAGTAAATCCTGCGCAACTCAATAAAAAATGTATATACGTCCATATGCAGAACGATTGGCTACTGTCCTCATCATTGACGCACCCTTGTGTATTCCATAACACATATACATTTATTAAGTTACTTATATGGTGCCAGCATACTGCAATGTACTGGCACAAACCAGTAACAATCCTGGTTAATAGCAGCACACACAGAGGCAGGGCAGCTGAGAGGTATGCTGGGCCCCAGTAATTAGTACCTGTCCCCCCCCCCCCCCTCTCGGCAGCCCTGCACAGATGCACACATATATGCACTTGGGGCCTTATTCTAGTTCACTCTTTCTGACAAAATCCTTCTTAGATGGACAAAACCATGTGTACTGCAGGGGGGCAGATGTAAAATGTGCAGAGAGAATTAGATTTGGGTGAGTTATTTTGTTTCTGTGCAGGGTAAATACTGGCTGCTTTATTTTTCCACTGCAATACAGATCTCACTTTGAAGTAAAACCCCACCCAAATCTAATTCTCTCTGCACAAGTAACATCTACCCCACCTGCAGTGCACCTGGTTTTGTCCATCTAAGAAGGTTTTTGTCAGAAAGAGTGAACTAGAATAAGGCCCTTAGTTCCAGCTCTGCTGGGACACATTTACATTAACTCACCCTCAGTGCGCTATACCTACACAAGAACCGATGTGGTATGGGGTTCAGACAGTAGGGATCCCGACAGCCTGGACTCAGACAGCATGGCAAGCGCAAAAAAGCCCCTTGCGGGCTTGCTGCGCTCGCCACGCTGCGGGTACGAGTGAGCCACCTATTCTATTCTCCCTCTATTCTCCCTCCCTGCTATGGACCCCCACGAGGGAAAATAGCGGGTGGCCCCTCTCAGCTCTGAGCCCCATAGCAGCTGCACCCCCTGCACCTATGGCAGCTACACCCCTGTATATAACACATGTAACTGTGACAGGGAAGGTGGCCCCTCTCAACTCTGGGCCCATAGCAGCTGCACTCCCTGCACCTATGGTAGCTACACCCCTGTATATAACACATGTAACTGTGACAGGAAGGTGGCCCCTCTCAGCTCTGGGCCCCATAGCAGCTGCACACCCTGCACCTATGGTAGCTACACCCCTGTATATAACACATGTAACTGTGACAGGGAAGGTGGCCCCTCTCAGCTCTGGCCCCATAGCACCTGCACTCCCTGCACCTATGGTAGCTACACCCCTGTATATAACACATGTAACTGTGACAGGAAGGTGGCCCCTCTCAGCTCTGGGCCCCATAGCAGCTGCACACCCTGCACCTATGGTAGCTATACCCTGTATATAACACATGTACTGTGACAGGGAAGGTGGCCCCTCTCAGCTCTGGGCCCCATAGCAGCTGCACCCCCTGCACCTATGGTAGCTACACCTGTATATAACACATGTAACTGTGACAGGGAAGGTGGCCCCTCTCAGCTCTGGGCCCCATAGCAGCTGCACACCCTGCACCTATGGTAGCTATACCCTGTATATAACACATGTACTGTGACAGGGAAGGTGGCCCCTCTCAGCTCTGGGCCCCATAGCAGCTGCACCCCCTGAGGCTGTAATAATGTATAACCATAAGTGTGTTTTGTCAGTGTAACAGCAGAACATTTAGTTATTCTCGCCACTTGTGCTTTATATTCAGGAAACTAATTACTTATAGTCTTCAAATGCTTGTAAATAGCTATAAAAGTATTTTTTTCTGTTTGTGAAATTTGTAGGAATTTTTTACAAGCGCAAGTAGATATTTTTGGCTGGTTAAAAAAAAGGTGTTAATTTTCCTTTGGATGAAGAAATTTGTTTATTCAAAAAGCATTTTACATTCTGTCATGTGTGGGATAATGGCGACCTCTAGTGGTGACGGGCAGCAAGCCCATGGAATTTTTACAAAAGCTTTGATTTTGTTTTTGTTCAGATGGACAAGAAGTAGGGGTGCACATAGTCCCCAGAACTGTATGTCTATAGGAAGGTGTCTGCTTAGACTACAGGCGCCATTCATTGCATAAAATCATATTAACAACTCTGAAATGTATCAAGGATATCATTTATGCTTTGCAATCTAATTATGGCAAAAAGTATACAATTTATTTAATAATAAAATAGTGTGTTTTGTAATGCCTCTCTATGTCCTGCTGGTATCCCTGTTGCAATTGCAATATGTAGTCCATAGAGGCCAAAGCACATAGCGCCACCAGGTGTCTTTTAGATGCTACTGCACACCAACCCAAAAAGTGTTTGCTCCCCTCTTAAGCTAAGTTGCAACCTTGTATCTAGAATTATCTCTCTGGTATTGTACTTTGCAAAAATGGAATACTAACATTGTTACAAAATAGAATTAAAAAATCTGTACTATATAAACTCTCTAAAGAATTAGAGAATCAGTTTTTCTTATCCGCTCCTGTCACTAGTTTTTATATTCCTGCGCTAATATCACGCAATATAATACCTATAATTCTAAATTGCGCAACTGACGGGATATTCGCCAATAACCTGCAACATTTTGTCTTTTTTTAAAAAAAGATACAGAACATTTGTAGAAAGACGTCTCGATGTTATTCCACTTTGAAACATAGCGATTTTTGTTTTTATGCAGAAATAATAACAAAATAAATACAAAAATTTGTGGCCTTATTAGCAGGTGACATGTCGATTGGAAATAACCTTCAACCTTACAGCCACCATCTGTATTAGATGCTTCCTGTATAAATATGGATCATTTCATGAGCGTGTTTGGCATTTAAAGGGTTATTGCACTTTTAAATACGTTAAGCACCATGTCCCCTCGCTCCTAAATTTTTATAGTGATGTATGGCTTGCAGACTTGCGGTTGACCAAAGTTCTGAAACATACGCTTGTAGACCGGAATTCATGCAGATTCTGTATCCTGATGTGGTAAGACATCCATCTCATGTGCAGGGAGGGCAATGGGTAAGGCTTGTCTGTTGATGATGAGACAAATGGCTTGTAGGGCCTTGCCAAGCACAGGAGGAAGGAGACTTTTCTACTGATTCTTAGCCACCGGAAGGTATGGCATGTGTCTAACGGAACTGTGATAAAGCTGATCAGGCCTTCCACATGCACAAGGCAAGGTTTAATGTTCAACTGCCAGGAAGAAGGCCTGGAACAGCATTATGAGTAACAGCGAGCACATCACGCCAGACACCCTGACACATGGACTTTGTCACATTTAAGCAGTGAACCAAGAGTTATGATTAATAGCTATGAGACAGTGGCCAGGTCTTATTGTGCACAAAATTCAAGACGTTTGCCTAGATTTCTATATTCGCCAGGTATTCATGCCTGTTATTAGGCACTGGCAGCAGGGATAATGATGATCCCAGAGCTTATTACAACTGGCCACTTTAAATTTAGTTGCACTCTTCAGTTCCTTAGTACGGACAGATCCCAGCTCTCTGAGAACAGCATGTAGGGGAATACTGGGCACTCTGGCCTGTTATCTGCACCTTTCACTAGAAATCATTGCAGCTTGTTCATTTAAAAATCAACTTCCTCAAACGCATAACTCGTCTGATAAGTAATATTCCTAGAATACACCTAGAACACCTAATCACAGTCATGTAATTGCAGCTATACAGAGATGACTGAAATCTAGAAAGACAAGCATAATTGTCATATTACACTGGATAATGGTTAGAGATGTACAAAACAGCATGTCGTATGTTTCTGAGATCTAGATTTAGCACCTATTGTTTTTCCTATTAGCAGAAAGGAACGATACAATGATGATTTCACGTTTCGCCAGGGTTGAAGGGACACCTAGTGGCTGAATACCATACTGACCTTAATGTTGTTATTATGCTGCACTAGTATAGTTAGTATGCACCTGTTGCCAGTATACAGTGCAGGCAGCTATACTGTGATCCGAAGTAGCATTCACAAGACTGAGGTCAGTTTATTCACTAGGAAGAGGTGACATCAATGAGGTTTGCGTGGTTCCAGGTGAACGGTCCGTGTGGTCATGTTGGGGCTTGTGGGTAAAAAAGACCACATTAGTAGTAAAATATGAATATCCCCATCAACTTAACAACATTAATAGCTCCTATATTTATTAAAGAGACACAAATTAATTGTAATACCCTCGGCCAACTCTCACATTCAAACACCACTTCAAATGAATGGCAAGAAATGGGAGGTGTGAAATAACGCAGCATGTCTGGGGTCGGCCTGTTACATATACTATGGGTCTACACTATCCCACCTCATGGTAAATCTCAGAATCTGGGCCCACAGTCTGTGGGAAAGCCTATGCAGCAGTTATTTTCTGAAGGGTTAGTGTGATCTTGGCAGGGATGGGCCTCTGACAGCCTACTGGGATCTTGGAAAAGGCCTAGATTGCCCACCATTGTATCCTGTCATGCGTAACAATCTTATTATTGGTTATGAATAAGGATAAGTCAGTGTTACATTTGTTTGGGTTGGGGAGGGTAGTTTTGTGTGGGAGGCTGAGGGAGGAAAAATGAGCGTGTTGGGTCCATCTGCTTAGAATCTATGCTTTCAGTGGCAACATTTTTAAGAGGAGGGAGGTGTGGAGTCAGCATGGCCAAGAGGGGTTAGTCCCATCCAATGTAAATAAGAAGAGAATTGCCTCTGTAGTGAGAACAGCTTCAGTTATGACTGAAAACAGCCGACTTGTATGATGGATAGAAGTGCTGTGAGGCACACTCAATACAACTGTGCTGTGGGATTAATGGGAACCAAGAGGAATGCCTACGGCTGGAGCTCAGTACCAGAAGTCTACCAGTTGGAAGTGGTAGCTATACAAGACTGTATACAGCTGCCCAATGAACAGGGCGGGTAAGAGGGCAAAAAGAACCAGTGAGAGTGCCCCTACCGTCAGGCTGGCCTAAGGAGAATACATCTCATCACTCAATGAGGCTCTTTGAGGTTACTTCATACCAGGCATTAGTGTGCACAGGAGGATACAGCGTAGACCAGAGCTGAGAATGCTGTAGTGGAGCCAGGGGCCATATCAAAACTGGAGACTGCAGGTTACCTGGGACATGGCGGAAGAGGAAGCAGAGATTAGGGTGTGGAGGCCAGACAACATCTACCAGGCCCAAGATGCTCTGGGCTCCAGTATGCCCTATAGGTCTATGCCAGCCCCAATGGTGCTGATCCTGAAGGACATGCCATTCTGACTGACAGCATCCACTGGAGAACCTTTAGAGAGAGTTGTCTTGGGTGACACTCAGCATGTCTCCTTAGAACAGGTTGCTGTCCATGAGTCATGTCAAGTCATTCGTACAGAGTATTGTTACTGGAGGTGGGTTTATAAATACCTGGCAGTCCCAGGCTTGGACAATTTAGTGGAATACTAACTGGAGAGAAGATGGTGGTTTGGTGTAAGAGCCACAGTGTCCTGCAGGAACAGGTCCCCTTGACCACTGCGGAGAAGCTGGATATTTCCAAATCTTTCCTGATTGGATGAATCAACAAGGCAACTTTTGGACCTCGTAATGGTTCTGTCTTCTTTTTATTTATTGTGTGTAATAGTCGGGGACTTGCAGTGGTCATGGACCTTTTCGTCTAGCAACACCTTGTATTACCCTTCAACGGCAACTCAACAAACACGGTCAGTGCTATTTAAGACCTGCTCTATGGGGTCACGGAGGCCTCTTCAGTATTTTGCCCGATTCGCCTTCTTGAAATGGATATTTTTCCTTCCGCTAATTAGTAATATGTTATTTTTCTACTTTGCAAGTGATGAAAGCAGCTATAACTTCTACAGGCCTCCTGAAGTTTCCTGTGCAACGCTGTCCCCAGAACAGACTGTGCATGTCAGATCTTCCATCGCTGTCAGCCGCACGTTTCCGGAGCCTCAGGTCTTGGTTCACATTTCACTATCAGCATGATAGCAGATGCTTTGCCAGGATACTGTGGTAAAACTGTACACGTGTGGACGACAATTTGGGGTTTTCTTCTGTGTCAACTTTGAAGACAAATGGGACTGAAAAAAAACAACTATGTCATTTCTTTTATTATTTATTTCTTGTAGAAGTGGAGAAGTTATCGCGTTGCACATATAGATGTTCTGGGATATTCACATTAATTCTGACTTATTCTGTAGCCTGGCAATGGGTCCATATTTATGGTGACAGATACAAACCAACTTCACATCAGCTTGCACCATGTCGCCCTCTACTGAAGGGCTTGTGGTACTACATGACAACGTGAAATGCCATTCCAAGCCAGCTTTGCTTATTCTTACTGTAGGAAATATTAGCAGGGTGCAAAAATAAAGGATCCAATCAGTGGCATAACAATGGCACTGCAGGCCAAGCGGTGGCTTAGGCAAGTCGGCGCTGTGGGGGCGCATGGTCTCTGCAGATTCCTATGGGTTTGGCCGTCTGTATGGAATCTGCTGAAAATGTCCCTCCAAAAATGGCTGCCACCTTGGAGGAGACAGCTGCTAGAGGTTCTACTGGGTAGCATTTATCGCTGCACAAAAAAGATGCTGGGTAGCTATATATATATATCCATATAGACATATAAAGGTCAGGGGTATCGGCACTCACTCCTCATTAAATTTTCAGACTCTGGGTGCCCTCCCAATTATTCGGGTCATCAATAAAGATATTGGCGGGCGGCACTCACGGACAATAAACACAATACTGCAAGATGCGCTTAATGTTTCATTTCATTTTCACAATTTTCATCAGAATGATATGAAAATTCTGAACATGGATTGAAACGTTACTGGAGAGCAGCTTTCCCTGGCTGACACGGAGACCGCCCGAACGCGGGCAAAGCTGGCATACTTTTCTGTACACTTACATAATTGTATGGTCACCGCACAGCAATACCGGATGTTACAAGAGCTTTAAATGAATCTAGTAAGTGTAGAAATGTAGACATTATTCATTGTACCACCAATACTGTTCCTCAATGAGACCATCTAGTTTTTTACACCTAGAAATAATGTATATAAAAAAGTTTGATAGCAAACTATAAATGAACAGGTTAATCAGAGCGTGATCATATATCATTTATATATCCAGCATTCCTTGTAATTCCACATTCTGGATTATACTGGAAATATTAACCCTTTGAGTGTCAAGTGATTTTGTCAAAATAGGTGTAAAAATTACCAAGCAAATATTTTTATTTATTATAATGACCGGTAATGTTACCTTCTATAGGAAATGTAATAGGATGAGAGGATCAGAAAGGGAGAGATTCGGTAAGAAATCTCCAGGTTTTTTAAAGCGGCAATCATTTACACTGCACAACCAGTTTTATTTTGCAGTGTAAATGATTGCCGCTTTAAAAAACCTGGAGATTTCTCACCAAATCTCTCACTTTCTGAATCTCTGCTCCTAGTAAATGTCACCTATACTCTTTATTTACACAGCATTTGTATTTGATTTTATATAACAAATGTGAACGATGCCGGCATTTTTAGTGGAGATGTTGGCAATCAAAGGGTTAAACCTAATATGTAGTCTGTATGCTGTACAGGCAAATGCGGTGGTGTAAGCAAACACGACTGTACTGTAGGCCTCATGATGACCAGTAGATGGCACTATGGCACCTTTTCTAGACCAACTTCAGGAGGAGGGAACAGTCATATTACTCGGGATGCGGTCATCTATTAGAATGAACTTAGGTCTACAGTCATTAGGTCGACCCCACTAGGTCGACTGGCAGGAAGGTCGACCTGACTTAAGGTCGACATGGGCCAAGGTCGACATGACTTAAGGTCGAATTTGCATAAAGGTCGACATGAGGAAGGTCGACTGGTCATAAGGTCGACATGGGTTTTTCACTGTTTTTTGAGCCATGTGCCGACAGGCGGTATTTTATGCCCTACCATCCACTAGGGCGTGGTGGGAGAATAAAATAGTGTGCCGAGCGCAGCGAGGCATCGTGCCCGAAGCATTGCGAGCGTCCGATTCTCATTGCCAACTGTGTCCATGTCGGCTGTGTCGACATTCGGATCAAAAAAACAGTGAAAAACCCATGTCGACCTTATGACCAGTCGACCTTCCTCATGTCGACCTTTATGCAAATTCGACCTTAAGTCATGTCGACCTTGGCCCATGTCGTCGACCTTAAGTCAGGTCGACCTTCCTGCCAGTCGACCTAGTGGGGTCGACCTAATGACTGTAGACCTAAGTTCATTCTGACAGATGTCCCGATTCCTATTACACTGGGTGCTGGGTGCATCATTATTACAGCACTTCATGTAGCGCCAGCCGACCATCTGCACAAATGTCTGAAAACCTATTGGGAACCAGGAGACTCTCACTGCGACCGCTCAGGAGCGTGAGGCTCATCCCTATGATAATAACTGGGGGGTTGTTATTGTGGTGGAGGAGGGAGCTGAGGCAGACTCCTTAACAGGAAAGTTTATGCCGCCATCTTGTGCTTCTGGGCACTCCTATGCTGTCTCAGGTATACACATCTCTTGATGCTCTGGGGCCTCGCCCAGAAACCGCCTGCAGTTTTCTAGCCCCTTCATCTGTGGATGCCAATTCCAGCATCCGGGATCACGGAATTTAGTGCATATTCTGGGATTTGAGATTAGAATGCGCATTGGATCCCTTTCTGCCAGGCAGCGATGTGCCCCAGCAGCGCTTGGCTCAGGTGCTGCATGGCAACCGGGTTTTGCGGCTGTGCATCGTGCTGTTAGAGGTCACACTGCACAGTCACGCACTTGCCCGCAACATCTACCCGCTCCACTGCAACCACCGGATGTCACACCCCCCCCCCCCCCCCCCACGGACAAACCGCTCCAAAACACTGATCACAATTTTGGAAATGAATCCCCTGTGCCTCCGCAATTCAGTCCTTTCAGCTTTTTGTTGCATGCGCAATGGTGAAAAATTGCTCCACTGCATCTAAAGCTGGTGTATCGCCACACTATACGGCCATCTGACCCCCCCTTGAATCACCTGGAACCTTCCTGAGGTATTGCATGTGACTCCGTTCCCCGTCGCCGGTAGGGGGTCCGACCTCCTCCGATGCACAAAGGACCGAGCACCAGAGTGGATGTGAAACATCCGATTTAGGCCGCTTTCTCGGCCCGATCCGTTGGGATCTGGTCAAATTGTCCAAACTCTGACTAGTGTATTGGGGCCTTTCCATCGACACTGCAATCTCCTCTGAATCAGGCCCATTGTCACATCTCCGCTGGTCACCTGTTTGCGCATTCACTATTTTGTCTCGTGACTCCGAAGACGCAAAATTCATCGAATTATCAGCTGATCTTAATGTCTGGAACTCACGTATACGAAGTAAATGCTGCAGCGTCGGACCGGATCTCGGTTCTGTTCTGTAGATTCGCAGTCTTATCAATTACCGAAAGATTCTGCATGCGTATGAATCGCAGCGTACGGTACGTGCCAAATAGCAACATAAATCATCCATGAATCTATTCGCATCCCCCCGCAACTCGACTGGCGGGAAGCCGATGTTTGTGGGTGGTAACCGGACGTTTTCGTGGTCAGGGAGCGTCTGTGACGTCCGCTCTGGCCTCCATCAGTCTCAGTTGCACAGCTGTGGTAGGGCCGGGTTCCGCTCAGGCTGGGAAATCATTCGGTGGTGAGTGAGTTACATATGGATTTGCAGCTGACCAGCGATTCACAAGCCAATCACAGCCTCACGCGGGGCGGGATTTCACTCTGTCTGGGCAATGGCTATCTAATGGCAGGGCTCTGCAATTTGAAATAGCAGCAATCGGGTCTGAATCAGGCACTTATAACAGTGCTTTGCTAATCATCTTAATTACATTGTACTTTCCCCAGAACCCACGCTGTATGCAGCTGTAGCTATGAGCCATAAACAGGATACACACCATGGCTGATAACGCTGCAGGACACCATGCAAACACCACATAAGCCATCAGAGGGGCTACATCCAGCAGGTAGCCATCATTACTTACCCACCAAGGAACTGAACAATGGGGCGAAGGAAATGATTAACTCTGCACAAAAGGAACAAATAACGTCCAGCAGATAACCGAAGGCAAGATTGTAAAAAAGCAAAATAAAGATGTAGCAGCAACAAAACTCGTACAGCTGGGAAAGCTTATACCCCGTGCACACCCCATACTAATACCCCGTACACACCCCACACTTATACCCCATACACACCCCACACTAATACCCCTGTACACACCCCATACTAATACCCCGTACACACCCCATACTAATACCCCGTACACACCCCATACTAATACCCCGTACACTCCCCATTTCTAATACCCTGCACACACCCCATTACTAATACCCCGTACACACCCCATACTAATACCCCGTACACCATACTAATAAACCGTACACACCCCATACTAATACGCCGTACACACCCCATACTAATTCCCCATACTAATACCCCGTACACACCGCATACTAATACTCCATACACAATGCATGCTAATACCCCGTACACACCCCATACTAATACCCCGTACACACCCCATACTAATACCCCGTACACACCCCATACAAATTCCCCCGTACACACCCCATACTAATACCCCGTACACACCCCATACTAATTCCCCATACTAATACCCCGTACACACCGCATACTAATACTCCATACACACCCCATACTAATACCCCGTACACACCCCATACTAATACCTGTACACACCCCATACTAATACCCCGTACACACCCCATACTAATACCCCGTACACACCGCATACTAATACCCCGTACACACCGCATACTAATACTCCATACACACCCCATACTAATACCCCGTACACATCCCATACTAATACCTGTACACACCCCATACTAATACCCCGTACACACCCCATACTAATACCCCGTACACACCGCATACTAATACCCCGTACACACCCCATACTAGTACCCCGTATACACCCCATACTAGTACCCAGTACACACCCCATACTAATACCCCCGTGCACACCCCATACTAATACCCCCGTACACACCCCATACTAATACCCCGTACACACCCCATTACTAATACCCTGCACACACCCCATTACTAATACCCCGTACACACCCCATACTAATACCCCGTACACACCCCATACTAATATGCTGTCCACACCCCCTACTAATACCCGTACACCCCTATACTAATACCCCATGCACCCCCCATATTAATACCCCGTACACACCCCATACTAATACCCCGTACACACCCCATACTAATACCCGTATACACCCCATACTAATACCCCGTACACACCCCATACTAGTGTTCCCGCTAGGCTGTTTTAGCGGGGTGCTGCGCCCTGCCCGTTTTTTAAAGGGCAAAATGCACCCTGCCCCTCTAGCAGCGCCCCGCTAAAACAGCCTGGTGCCTGCCCGACTCCTTGCACTGGGAAGCCCAGCACCGCCTTAGACGGTGATGCCCGGCGCTTTCCCGGCATCAAGGCACCTTCCCCCAGCATCTTCAGCGCGGCCGGGCCCGCCCACTTTAGTGACGCCGGCGGCCCAGCCCGCCCACTTTAGTGACGCCAGCGGCCCGGCCCGCCCACTTTAGTGACGCCGGTGGCCCGGCCCGCCCACTTTAGTGATGCCGCCGGGCGGGCCCGCCCACTTTAGTGATGCCGCCGGGCGGGCCCGCCCACTTTAGTGACGTCGGCGGCCCGGTCCGCCCACTTTAGTGACGTCGGCTGCCCTGGCCCGCCCCCCGGCGCCCTGCCCGGCACAATTTCTAGAGGGAACACTAAATACCCTGTACACACCGCATGCTAATACCCCGTACACCATGCTAATACCCCGTACACACCGCATACTAATACCCCGTACACCCCATACTAATACGCCGTACACACCCCATTACTAATACCCCATACTAATACCCCGTACACACCCCATACTAATACCTGTACACACCCCATACTAATACCGCGTACACACCCCAAACTAATACCCCGTACACACCGCATACTAATACCCCGTACACACCGCATACTAATACCCCGTACACACCCCATACTAATTCCCCATACTAATACCCCGTACACACCGCATACTAATACTCCATACACACCCCATACTAATACCCCGTACACATCCCATACTAATTCCCCATACTAATACCCCGTACACACAGCATACTAATACTTCATACACACCCCATACTAATACTCCATACACACCCCATACTAATACCTGTACACACCCCATACTAATACCCTGTACACACCCCATACTAATTCCCCAGACGAATACCCCATACACCCCGCATACTAATACTCCATACACACCCCATACTAATACCCCGTACACACCCCATACTAATACCCCGTACACACCCCATACTAATACCCCGTACACACCCCATACTAATACCTGTACACACCCCATACTAATACCCCGTACACACCCAATACTAATACCCCGTACACACCCCATACTTATACCTGTACACACCCCATACTAATACCCCGTACACACCGCATACTAATACTCCGTACACACCCCATACTAATACCCCATACTAATACCCCGTACACACCCCATACTAATACCCCGTACACACCGCATACTAATATCCCGTACACACCCCATACTAATACCCAGTACACACCCCATACTAATACCCCTGTACACACCCCATACTAATACCCCCGTACACACCCCATACTAATACCCCCGTACACACCCCATACTAGTACCCCGTACACACCCCATACTAGTACCCCGTACACACCCAATACTAATACCCTGTACACACCCCATACTAATACCCCGTACACACCCCATACTAATACCCCGTACACACCCCATACTAATACACCCGTACACACCCCATACTAATACCCCGTACACACCCCATACTAATACCCCTTACACACCCCATACTAATACC
Organism: Crinia signifera; assembly: GCF_055691185.1. Taxonomy (NCBI): domain Eukaryota; kingdom Metazoa; phylum Chordata; class Amphibia; order Anura; family Myobatrachidae; genus Crinia; species Crinia signifera. Next base: position 4,829,445 of record NC_139224.1, on the reverse strand, counting down.
CCGTACACACCCCATACTGGTACCCCGTACACACCCCATACTGGTACCCAGTACACACCCCATACTAATACCCCCGTACACACCCCATACTAATACCCCCGTACACACCCCATACTAATACCCCCGTACACACCCCATACTAGTACCCCCGTACACACCCCATACTAGTACCCAGTACACACCCCATACTAGTACCCCGTACACACCCGATACTAATACCCCCGTACACACCCCATACTAATACCCCGTACACACCCCATTACTAATACCCCATACTAATACCCCGTACACACCCCATACTAATACCTGTACACACCCCATACTAATACTGCGTACACACCCCAAAATAATACCCCGTACACACCGCATATTAATACCCCGTACACCATACTAATACCCCGTACACACCGCATACTAATACCCCGTACACACCCCATACTAATACCCCGTACACACCCCATACTAATTACCCATACTAATACCCAGTACACACAGCATACTAATACTTCATACACACCCCATACTAATACTCCATACACACCCCATACTAATACCTGTACACACCCCATACTAATACCCCGTACACACCCCATACTAATTCCCCATTCTAATACCCCATACACACCGCATACTAATACTCTATACACACCCCATACTAATACCCCGTACACACCCCATACTAATACCCCGTACACACCCCATACTAATACCTGTACACACCCCATACTAATACCCCGTACACACCCCATACTAATACCTGTACACACCCCATACTAATACCCCGTACACACCGCATACTAATACTCCGTACACACCCCATACTAATACCCCGTACACACCCCATACTAATACCCCGTAACACCCCATACTAATACCCCGTACACACCGCATACTAATACCCCGTACACACCCCATACTAGTACCCCGTACACACCCCATACTAATACCCCCGTACACACCCCATACTAATACCCTGTACACACCCCATACTAATACCCCGTACACACCCCATACTAATACCCCGTACACACCCCATACTAATACCGCGTACACACCCCATACTAATACACCCATACACACCCCATACTAATACCCCCGTACACACCCCATACTAATACCCCCGTACACACCCCATACTAATACCCCCGTTCACACCCCATACTAGTACCCCGTACACACACCATACTAATACCCCGTACACACCCCATACTAATACCCCGTACACACCCCATACTAGTACCCCGTACACACCCCATACTAATACCCCCGTACACACCCCATACTAATACCCAGTACACACCCCATACTAGTACCCCGTACACACCCCATACTAATACCCCCGTACACACCCCATACTAATACCCCCGTACACACCCCATACTAATACCCCCGTACACACCCCATACTAATACCCCCGTACACACCCCATACTAATACCCCCGTACACACCCCATACTAGTACCCCCGTTCACACCCCATACTAGTACCCCCGTACACACCCCATACTAGTACCCCCGTTCACACCCCATACTAGTACCCAGTACACACCCCATACTAGTACCCCGTACACACCCCATACTAATACCACCGTACACACCCCATACTAATACCACCGTACACACCCCATACTAATACCCATTACACACCCCATACTAATACCCCGTACACACCCCATACTAGTACCCCGTACACACCCCATACTAATAGACGCAGCATTACAGATCCGAGTGCTGAGCCCAGAGACGCAGCATTACAGATCCGAGTGCTGAGCCCAGAGACGCAGCATTGCAGATCCGAGTGCTGAGCCCAGAGACGCAGCATTGCAGATCCTAATGCTGAGCCCAGAGACGCAGCATTGCAGATCCGAGTGCTGAGCCCAGAGACGCAGCATTGCAGATCCGAGTGCTGAGCCCAGAGACGCAGCATTGCAGATCCGAGTGCTGAGCCCAGAGATGCAGCATTGCAGATGCGAGTGCTGAGCCCAGAGACGCAGCATTACAGATCCGAGTGCTGAGCCCAGAGACGCAGCATTGCAGATCCGAGTGCTGAGCCCAGAGATGCAGCATTGCAGATGCGAGTGCTGAGCCCAGAGACGCAGCATTACAGATCCGAGTGCTGAGCCCAGAGACGCAGCGTTGCAGATCCGAGTGCTGAGCCCAGAAATGCAGCATTGCAGATCCGAGTGCTGAGCCCAGAGACGCAGCATTGGGCCACCGCAGTGAGTAGCATGTTCCCTGGGATAGCCGTCTCAGCTCCATATGTCTGTGTTGGAAGACACTGGCTTCACCACTCCCAGAAAATGAGGCTGGCATACCACGACTTCAGGAACACTGGCTGACACCACCCATTTCCCATGGACGAGGCAGGACCCAATCTGCACAGGAGATGTACGTGGTGGCTCTAGAGGAGCTGCAGCACAGTCCATAATATAAATAGGGGAGCCACACCCACTGCCAGTGATTCAGTTTGCAATGGTAGTTGCTGTATCTCGCCTATTTGAATTTTGAACTTTGCTCTAGCCCCCACCTATTCTATTCTCCCTCTATGGGGGTTATAGCCGGTGGCCGTCGGGACCCCGAGTGTTGGGGTAATGACTGTCGGGATCCCGACTGTCGGAAACTGTCCAGCCGCCCCATCTCTGGAGCCTCCCCTGTACGTAGAGCATCTGTTTGTATACATCTCTGAAATGAGCCCGATACCCCTTTCACATCGCACTTTTAAAACGGTAAATTGCCGTTTTTTTCCCTTTTTAAAACGTTTAAGCCTGCACTGTGAATGCACCACAGCCGATTTACCGTTTAAAGTTAACTGGCATTTCGAACCGTGTAAAAAGCAGAGTCCTACACGGTTCCTTGCCGTTTTTTGTGCAATGTGAATGTGTACAATGCTATGCATTCACAGTGCAGGCTTAAACATTTTAAAAAGGGAAAAAAAACGGCAATTTACCGTTTTGGTACTTCTTTACTTTCACGGCGCCAGCATGGCGCCGCGCGTCAGAGTCCCCTTGCGGGGCTCGCTTCGCTCGCCCACGCTGCGGGCTCGGTGGCTCGCTACGCTCGCCACGCTAATTAAAATTAACTCCATGCCAACATGGATAGTGAAGGTATGAACTATCCATGTTGGCATGGCGTTAACTCCGTTTATTTAACTTAATTAGTGGCGAGCGTAACCCGGAAGTACGCGCGGCGCCATGCTGGCGCCGTGAAAGTAAAGAAGTACCACCGTTTTAAAAGTGCGATGTGAAAGGGGTATAAACCGGTATTTAAAACGGTAATCTGCGGCAATGTAAGGCTCTGACCCATTTTAATTACCGTTTTAAAATACCGGTTTTTAAAACGTGTCGGCGATGTGAAAGTGGTATCTAGTTATATACAAACTCCCATTTGGACAGGAATCTGCATTGGCCGATCCTGCCACCAAAACATTGCTCATAGTAACAAATATATTGTTAGCTTCCTTCTTTCTAACTCCCACCCAGTTACCTCCACCCGGGTGAGGAACCCCGGGAGTCAGTGTTCTAAGGGCCCAAAATAACATAATAATCAATACCCAACACCTGGCGGTACACAGCGCTTGGGCCGTGCAGTCTGATCTGGACATACTGTACATGTACATACATGTGTCCAAATCTGAAAGCTCTGGATGTTTAAACCAAACACCCAGAACCACCAGGGCCCATCAGCTGAATGGCCTGATGGCTGAATACACAGGTGGCATTTTTGTCCGGCTCTCAGGGATGTTTTGGCCCTACACATGCAGCTCCTGCGTTCTGTATGTTTATATAAGCGCCATTATATCAAGAGCCTTAGGGCCGGATTCAAAGCATATGCAAATTTCCGCACTGCGCATCCATGCATTGGTGAACACGCGCATCCATGCATTGGTGAACACGCGCATCCATGCATTGGTGAACACACGCATCTTTGCAAACAATAAAGACAAAACTGTGCTAATTATCAGAGAGTAAGTGTTGCAGGGACAGCATACTTCCACATGAAGGTAATGTGGAGGATCCAGTCCAGGTTTTACAGCAGCAGCAGGAAAACGGATGTGATCAGGGTTAGGCTGATTAGCAGCACCTGTGCTCTCCTAATATATGTGTATTCATGGCTCCTGATGGTGGAATGGTTACCCAGGTGATAGGGGGGAGGGGGGACTATGGTAGGGAACACTGGAACTTTGTGCGTAGTTTGTACTATGCTGTGACATCTGTAATGCTGTAACCATGCTCACCTATGCTGTTTACCTGCTACAAAATAAAGACCAAGACTTCATCTTATCCAGTGTATGTGATTCCTTGTAACAAAGGTTAAAAGGATATAAGCATTTGGTACATGTGAGTTATCCGGGCTGCCGATTTTGTCCTTAAGTTTGGTTAACTTAAGGACACCCGACCGACGCGATGCCCACGATTTAGCTCCAAATCGGGGGCATCGCGTCGGTCGTGGCCGTTATAAGGGGCCGCGACGCGATGCCCCCGATTTCCCATAGACAGTAATGTTAAAAGACACGATATCGGAGGCATCGCGTCGGTCGTGGCCGTTATAAGGGGCCGCGACGCGATGCCCACGATTTCCCATAGACAGTAATGTTAAAAGACACGATGGACCCGATTTCCCATAGACAGTAATGTTAAAAGACGCGATGGACCCGATTTCCCATAGACAGTAATGTTAAAAGACACGATGGACCCGATTTCCCATAGACAGTAATGTTAAAAGACGCGATGGACCCGATTTCCCATAGACAGCAATGTTAAAATAAAATTACAATGTGAAATTGGGCAATATGTTTTTAAAAAAAATGTTTCATGGCCCCCCACCACTGTTAACGCCACCCCGCTATTGACGCCAACCCGAAGCGTGGCGAGCGCAGCAAGCCCGCGAGGGGCGGCGGTACGCGTCCTCCGACCTTTTCATGCCCTACTATCCACTAGGGCGTGGAGTGAGAATAGAATAGTGTGGCGAGCGCAGCGAGCCACCGAGCCCGAAGCGTGGTGAGCGCAGCGAGCCCCGCGAGGGGACGCGGACACCTGTGAAGCCCGCAAGGGCACGCGGATACCTGTGAAGGTGTCCGCGTCCCCTCGCCACGCTTCGGGCTCGGTGGCTCGCTGCGCTCGCCACACTATTCTATTCTCACTCCACGCCCTAGTGGATAGTAGGGCATGAAAAGGTCGGAGGACGCGTATCGCCGCCCCTCGTGGGCTCGCTGCGCTCGCCACGCTTCGGGTTGGCGTCAATAGCGGGGTGGCGTTAACGGTGGTGGGGGGCCATGAAACATTTTTTTTAAAAACATATTGGCCAATTTCACATTGTAATTTTATTTTAACATTGCTGTCTATGGGAAATCGGGTCCATCGCGTCTTTTAACATTACTGTCTATGGGAAATCGTGTCGGAAATCGGGTCCATCGTGTCTTTTAACATTACTGTCTATGGGAAATCGTGGGCATCGCGTCGCGGCTCCTTATAACGGCCACGACCGACGAGATGCCCACGATTTCGGGCGCGATGAAAAAATCGGCAGCCCGGATAACTCACAAGTACCAAGCATTTAATTGTAAAATTAATAACATTAAGCAATTATGCAATATTTGAAATAAGACCACATTAAAGGGTGTGCATTAGGCCCAAGGTATATTCACCCATATATTCCATACAGATGATGTATTCCTGTGTTCGTTCCTATAATGCCCTGCCGGATAATTGCGACAAAGGTCAGCTGCTCAAAAGGATGTCCCTTTACTTCCCCCTGCGGCTTGTGGGGAGGTGGCGTTCCGTCCCAGCAGTGCACAGCCGAGCCGGAGTGAATGGGACCTCTGGTGCTTTAAGCTTATTTTTGGCTGGTACTATTCAAGCGGATTCCGGAGCCGTGGGCTGGTTCGACCACTGAAGTTTGTTAAACTGATGGTCAGGGTGTTCAGGGGTCTTAGGTCAACACCTTCCTGGACACCAACGCGTTTCGCTGTTCCAACAGCTTTTTTCCTGTAGCGCTACTGAAAAGGAACGCCATGTCTCCACAAGCCGCAGGAGGAAGTATGGTATTACAGGAACAGACACAAGAATACATCATCAGTATGGACTATACGCGTGACTATACCTTGGGCCTAATGCACATCTTTCAAATATTCTTATTTCAAATATTGCATCATTGCTGAAGTGTATTCATTTTGCAATTAAATACTTTGTATCCTTTGATTCTTTGTAGACTCTAGTGAATTACTTGTGACCCCGAATCATCGCTTTAGCGAGCAGCTTCTGTTCCCGTGCCTGTTACTCTGTTGTTGAAGTGACGATGGATCCAGACACTACACCGGAGACGAGAGATCTGTGCTCAACCGGGCCACACATGTGTGCTCAAATTAGGACTAGATGGACAAGCTGGGTCCTATGGGAACAATTAATGAGCACACACTGTCAGAGCTAGGTCATTGTAAGTCCTGATGGACATGAAATACAGATGTTGACTGTAATCAGAGGTCATACACCCAGCGATTTACAGCCAAAGAGCCAAATGGCCTGTGTGGTTTTGGAACCTGTTATAAGGACAACTAACCTTGTAATAACGTTACTACAACAATGTGCACTCACTATTAATGGAACCAATTCATTCTATGATTCTGTCTCTAGCTGTCCTGTCCTCTGTCAGCTGAAGGGTTACAGAGATGTCGGAAGACATGAATCGCTCCTCTCTTCAATAGTTCAAAGTCCAACTGATAGCTTTGTCCTTCGGTCCAGGTTTTTGGGATGGAGCTGCTGGTGGCCTTTGAAGCGCACGTGCCTCTTTTCTTCCCCATCAGTCACCTTGTGAACGTCGGCTTTCATCTTGCTGAAACTTCCTCAGAACTGGCAAATCTGTCGAGCTGCCCCCCCCCCCCCCCCCCTAGCATCCGCTATCAGCGCGGGCTCCGGTTATTGTCTATTTGTTCCATGTTTAAAAGGCGAACGAGTGCGCTGACAGCTCAAGAGAGCATTCTGGGAGGCAGGAACTTGTGGTGGCTCTGTGTTAACAAATGTCATTTATGTACCGCTCAGTATAATACAGCAGTGTCAGTCTTATTCTGAGATATCACGTGCCTTGTGTTAGCATGTTCCAGGCAAGATCGTTATATGCGTCTTCTACTGTGGTACACGTGCGACTTTACGCCAATACAAGCCCTTTCCTCTGCATGTGCACACATCAGCCGACTGCGCAAACATCAACATTTACCTCTGAATAAGGCCCATCATCTGGTACAAAGATTTCATTTCAGAGGTGACCGTGAGAAAAGGCTTTAACGGCTGTATTATCTTCTAGGTCCTTCTTACTCAGGGAAGAACGGGAACATTTATGGGACACTCGCTGCCCGGAAAGGGTTCTTACAGCTTTTGGATATACTATGACAGAGGTTCTCAAACTTTTTTCTCTCCTGTACCCCTTGATTGGGCTTTTCATTTATGAGTACCCCTCCTCTCAATTTGTAATATCCACAGTATTTATGAGTGGAGTGGAAGTGAGCGGTATGTGTCTCCTTATATGAAGGAGTAGTGTGTGGCCAGGAATCCGGCCCCTCTGTATCTGGCCGCTGGCTGTGTACTGTCTCCGGTAGCGGAGGAGTAGTGTGCGACCAGGAATCGGGTCCTTCTGTGTCTGGCCGCTGGCTGTGTACTGTCTCCGGTAGCTGAGGAGTAGTGTGCGGTCAGGAATCGGGTCCTTCTGTGTCTGGCCGCTGGGCTGTGTACTGTCTCCGGTAGCGGAGGAATAGTGTGCGGTCAGGAATCGGGTCCCTCTGTGTCTGGCCGCTGGCTGTGTACTGTCTCCGGTAGAGGAGGAGTAGTGTGCGGTCAGGAATCGGGTCCCTCTGTGTCTGGCCGCTGGCTGTGTGCTGTCTCCGGTAGCGGAGGAGTAGTGTGCGGTCAGGAATCAGGTCCCTCTGTGTCTGGCCGCTGGCTGTGTACTGTCTCCGGTAGCGGAGGAGTAGTGTGCGGTCAGGAATCAGGTCCCTCTGTGTCTGGTCGTTGGCTGTGTACTGTCTCCGGTAGCGGAGGAGTAGTGTGCGGTCAGGAATCAGGTCCGTCTGTGTCTGGCTGCTGGCTGTGTACTGTCTCCGGTAGCGGAGGAGTAGTGTGCGGTCAGGAATCCGGTCCCTCTGTGTCTGGCCGCTGGCTGTGTACTGTCTCCGGTAGTAGAGGAGTAGTGTGCGGTCAGGAATCGGGTCCGTCTGTGTCTGGCCGCTGGCTGTGTACTGTCTCTGGTAGCGTAGGAGTAGTGTGCGGTCAGGAATCGGGTCCATCTGTGTCTGGCCGCTAGCTGTGTGCTGTGTCCGGTAGCGGAGGAGTAGTGTGCGGCCAGGAATCGGGCCCCTCTGTGTCTGGCCGCTGGCTGTGCACTGTCTCTGGGGTTTCCGCTAACGCCTGTAGGATTAATCCGCTGCTTCCTATAGATAAATGCTGATGTCTGAGCCCAGCGTGGGTAACTCCCAGTGGATTGCTGTTCGGGCAAAAGCACGAGAAGACGCTGATGACGCTGCGGACAGAACCGGAATTGACGCAACGTGGTTCATCTCCACGTCAGTGAAAGAATTCTTCCGCCATCAGGAGACTTCTTCCTCTTCTTCCGCCATTACTAATATTAATTTCAAGTACCCCCAGGGTACTTGAACCCCAAGTTGGGAACCACTGTACTAGGATTTAAGGATGCTGCTGTAGGGGACTCACAACCACTTCCAGCTGGACTGATTCACCTCCCCCCCCCCCCCCCAGTATGTGACCACCCACATCCTTGTTCAGTATAATGGCCATAAACACTTCCTATTGGTCCCAGAACCACTGATCACATGACGTGGTGAGATGATCAGGACACGCGAAAAGCCCATAAAGGTCACTTTTCCCTGCAGTAATAACAGTAGCTGCCTGATTATCGCTAAGTACAGGACGTAGGTAACATCAGCAGAACTAGAAGACAAGTGGAACCTGATTGCTTTCCAGGAATGACATCACCTAGTCCTGTGCTACAATAACGGTATCTAAAAACACAGTAAAAAGACACACAGTACACATACTAAGCACAACAGAAAATGTTGCTAAAAACTGCAATAAAGAGGGAAAAAAATAAGGTTACAATCTAATTGGGCAACAGTGGTTGTACAGCAAGAAACGGCAAGGTTACACATGGTGAGGTTCCCCCTTATTTGTTAGTCTCTATTGAATAACTCTGAATCATTTATCTAAGTGGGTGGGCACGTGATGAGTTACATACACAGCAGGGTTATATAGCCCTCAATATCTCAACACAAAGACATTCCCATGAAGATGAAAGAATAAACCTAGAAGGGGATGTCCCAGATACTGGCCGGTGCTCCGTCTTCAGGTGTGGGAGGAAGCAGGATGATCACAGGTACCAGGGACAGACTGGTGGCTGACCAAAGGGTCCTCACGAGAGATGGTATCTCAGGCACAAGGTGCCACAATCATGCGGCCTGGAGATGAGAACAGTTATGGAATCCAACCAGCAGCCACCGCTCTGCTGAGATTGGTGAGCTCACACCCAGGTCCATAACCGGCCATAGCCAGAATAACTAACATGTTCTACAGACTCATATTTTCCTTCTAGTTCCTGCCACATCTATGAATTAGATTTTGCTGCATTGGATAGACAGAGACCAGGAATTACCCTGTATACCTGTACTCTTCTAACGCAGCGATCATAGTAAAACAGCAGAATTCAGCGTCCTGCTCCGTATATGAAAGATTTAGTTTAACACACAAAAAATAAAATGTATTAAACGTAAACGGGACCCAAATCTGACTCTCAGACCTGCGTAATCTGTATCTGGATGGACCAGCTGCAGGTCTTTGTGCACAATGCAACTGCTCCAATTCCTATATGCTCTCTGCACAGGGAAGCGGGGGCTTGTTGGTGCTTTAAACCATAATGATGCATCAGCGCTGGATATTCCCTTGTTAAATAGTTACTCCGGAACCCACCCTTCCAGTCAAGTCTTTGCAAGCTGACAAGCAGCACACACACAATAAGGATGAGACAGAGGCCATGTACCTAGACATAACCAAGGCAGCTCTTCAATGGGCTGCAAGATGCTAATCTGAGTTTCAAGTGTTCTTTATAGGAGACTTTTCCAGTCCCTCCTCTCCCCTCATACAGACCCCCCTTCCCCAGCCCCCCCTCCTCCCTGGTGCATGCCTACTCACACACACACTATCTTCCTTTGCTTTGAAGCTTCCCAGACTCTGGAGGATTTTGCACGGAGGGGACAGTGACCAACCTGTACGAATGAGGAGAGCTTGCACAGGTTGCCTGCATGGAATGTCTCCTGTGAGGAGAAGTGTGACAATGGGGTTCTGGTCTTACAGAAAGATGCTGTGCATTACGCTGCTCTTACTCCTACCAGATCTGGAGTCAGCTGTGTCTGACAACCCTGACTGCAGTGACAGGAGAGAGGACCAGACATGCTTGGAGCATCTTGTGGCCATACCGCCTCCAGAGTCCAACTGTGATGGACCTCAGGGATGCAAGCTGCATTTCCTCCATCCAGAGGAACAACCTCCTCCTGAGGAGCTGAAGGAACTTCCCCAGGAACCAAATCAAGAGTTTAAGCAGACCCTGAAGCAATCTGGGGGAGAAGGGAACACCAAGCCCCAGAACCCAAAGTCCAAGAGCGTGGGGGAGAGATTGAACTTGCTGGAGTCAAACCTCCAATCCGTGACTTCAGTTCTCCATACCTTACAGGACGAGAGCAAGGTGAACCTGAGCAGGATAGAAGACAGACTCAACTCTCTGGTGGTTCTGCTCTTGGGGATCTTGTCCGGCTGTGAGCTGCCCTGCAACGAGTCTGTTCAGAAACTCTCTGCCTTAGGTGAGTACTGGGAGAACAGGTGACCCACTGAGGGTGCCCCTGACCTGTGGCATTTGTATTGTTAGCAGGCATTGCATGGAGCTCAACTATTCTGGTAATGCCAATTATTCCAAACTAAAACCAAGGCCACTTCTTTCTGTAGTATAGGTCAGTTGTTTATATACAGCATGTATCGCCAGCATCAGTTGTAGTTTCAGATCATATATTGAAGGTTTAAATATGTTTTGTAATTATCGATGATGTATAAATACACATACATATTTTTTTTTGTTTTGCCACAAACTTTTTTGTTTCAAAAAGTCATGTGCGAACCATACTTCCCAGCGGCAGAGCCCGTTCAAGTCAGCTTGTTGGCTCTTAAAATGCAATTACTATACCGCAATCCCCTTTTGTGATTGCAGCTTCCTTTGTGGTAATGTCGCTTGTAACGTCTTTCATAATCCTACATTAAAGGAGCTGTTGGCTTTAGTAAAGCGAGTCGGTGACAAAGCGTAAGACTGTAATTATGCCCATCAAAAAGAATGCTGTAATGATGTACACAATGCACTTCATAGAGTGATTGTGCTCCGAGATCTCACCAACCAGATCCGGAATGTAGGAAGCCAAGTTTCCCAAACAAATTATATCTGTACACACATATGTACAACACAGTACGTGCGTGGGTGGAAGAGCCTATGCCATATATAAAGAAATCTCTGTGGGAAAAAAATTATAAATATATATATATATATATATAGCAATACAATGTCCGGCACTCCCCGCCTCTTGTTGGAATCCTATGCCCGGGTGCCTTCCCTTTGTGGTGTACTCACCACCAATATAGTATGGGAATAATGGGCGTCACTCCGGGTCTTAGTGAAGAAAAGGTGAAAATTTATTTCTCTGTGCGGTCTACGCCGTTTCGGGACAAACCCTTCGCCAGGACCAGAAATATAACAAGTGCACTAAGACGCCCATTATTCCCATACTATATATATATATATATATATATATATATATATATATATATATATATATATATATATATATATATATATATATATACACACACACACACACACACACACACACACACACACACACATGTTGAGCATCCCTTAACCAAATATCTGTTATCCAAATTATTCTGAAAACCATAGTATACAAAATGTGATATTTTTTTTTTATAAGTACTACTGGGGACATCTGTAACTGGCACTACTGGGGACATCTGTAACTGGCACTACTGGGGACTTCTGTAACTGGCACTACTGGGGACATGATATGTAACTGGCACTACTAGGGACATCTGTAACTGGCACTACTGGGGACATGATATGTAACTGGCACTACTGGGGACATCTGTAACTGGCACTACTGGGGACATGATATGTATCTGGCACTACTGGGGACATCTGTAACTGGCACTACTGGGGACTTCTGTAACTGGCACTACTGGGGACATGATATGTAACTGGCACTACTAGGGACATCTGTAACTGGCACTACTGGGGACATGATATGTAACTGGCACTACTGGGGACATCTGTAACTGGCACTACTGGGGGCATCTGTAACTGGCACTACTGGGGACATGATATGTAACTGACACTACTGGGTACATCTGCAACTAGCACTACTGGGGACATGATATGTAACTGACACTACTGGGTACCTCTGTAACTGGCACTACTGGGGACATCTGTAACTGGCACTACTGGGGACATGATATGTAACTGACACTACTGGGTACATCTGTAACTGGCACTGCTAGGTACATCTGTAACTGGCACTACTGGGGACATGATATGTAACTGGCACTACTAGGGACATCTGTAACTGGCACTACTGGAGACATGATATGTAACTGGCACTACTGGGGACATCTGTAACTGGCTCTACTGGGGGCATCTGTAACTGGCACTACTGGGGACATGATATGTAACTGGCACTACTGGGGACATCTGTAACTGGCACTACTGGGGACATGATATGTAACTGACACTACTGGGTACATCTGTAACTGGCAATACTGGGGACATCTGTAACTGGCACTACTGGGGACATGATATGTAACTGGCACTACTGGGGACATCTTTAACTGGCACTACTGGGGACATCTGTAACTGGCACTACTGGGGACATCTGTAACTGGCACTACTGGGGACATCTGTAACTGGCACTACTGGGGACATGATATGTAACTGGTACTACTGGGGACATGATATGTAACAGACACTACTGGGTACATCTGTAACTGGCACTACTGGGGACATGATATGTAACTGACACTACTGGGTACATCTGTAACTGGCACTACTGGGGACATCTGTAACTGGCACTACTGGGGACATGATATGTAACTGGCACTACTGGGGACATCTTTAACTGGCACTACTGGGGACATATGTAACTGGCACTACTGGGGACATTTGTAACTGGCTCTACTGGGGGCATCTGTAACTGGCACTACTGGGGACATGATATGTAACTGGCACTACTGGGGACATCTGTAACTGGCACTACTGGGGACATGATATGTAACTGACACTACTGGGTACATCTGTAACTGGCACTACTGGGGACATCTGTAACTGGCACTACTGGGGACATGATATGTAACTGGCACTACTGGGGACATCTTTAACTGGCACTACTGGGGACATCTGTAACTGGCACTACTGGGGACATCTGTAACTGGCACTACTGGGGACATCTGTAACTGGCACTACTGGGGACATGATATGTAACTGGTACTACTGGGGACATGATATGTAACAGACACTACTGGGTACATCTGTAACTGGCACTACTGGGGACATGATATGTAACTGACACTACTGGGGACATCTGTAACTGGCACTACTGGGGACATCTGTAACTGGCACTACTGGGGACATGATATGTAACTGGCACTACTGGGGACATGATATGTAACTGGCACTACTGGGGACATCTGTAACTGGCACTACTGGGGGCATCTGTAACTGGCACTACTGGGGACATGATATGTAACTGACACTACTGGGTACATCTGTAACTGGCACTACTGGGGACATCTGTAACTGGCACTACTGGGGACATGATATGTAACTGACACTACTGGGTACCTCTGTAACTGGCACTACTGGGGACATCTGTAACTGGCACTACTGGGGACATGATATGTAACTGGCACTACTGGGGACATGATATGTAACTGGCACTACTGGGGACATCTGTAACTGACACTGCTGGGTAGATCTGTAACTGGCACTACTGGGGACATGATATGTAACTGGCACTGCTGGGGACATCTGTAACTGGCACTACTGGGGACATGATATGTAACTTACACTACTGGGTACATCTGTAACTTGTACTAATGGGGACATGATATGTAACTGGCACTACTGGGGACATCTGTAACTGGCACTACTGGGGACATGATATGTAACTGGCACTACTGGGGACATGATATGTAACTGGCACTACTGGGGACATCTGTAACTGGCACTACTGGGGACATCTGTAACCGGCACTACTGGGGACATGATATGTAACTGACACTACTGGGTACATCTGTAACTGGCACTACTGGGGACATCTGTAACTGGCACTACTGGGGACATCTGTAACTGGCACTACTGGGGACATGATATGTAACTGGCACTACTGGGGAGATGATATGTAACTGGCACTACTGGGGACATTATATGTAACAGACACTACTGGGTACATCTGTAACTGGCACTACTGGGGACATCTGTAACTGGCACTACTTGGGACATGATATGTAACTGACACTCCTGGGTACATCTGTAACTGGCACTACTGGGGACATCTGTAACTGGCACTACTGGGGACATGATATGTAACTGGCACTACTGGGGACATGATATGTAACTGGCACTACTGGGGACATGATGGGGGAAATTTACTAAAGGAAATTTGTAAAAAATAGGTGTATTTGTATTTAGAAATACACTTATTTTTGACATTTACTATCCCGAAAATACGGCAATTCATATTCGTATTGATGTGCTATCAATACGAATACGAATTGCCGTATTTTCGGGATAGTAAATGTCAAAAATAAGTGTATTTCTGGATACAAATACACCTATTTTTTACAAATTTCCTTTAGTAAATTTCCCCCGATATGTAACTGGCACTACTGGGTACATCTGTAACTGGCACTACTGGGGACATCTGTAACTGGCACTACTGGGGACATCTGTAACTGGCACTACTGGGGACATGATATGTAACTGGCACTACTGGGGACATGATATGTAACTGGCACTACTGGGGACATCTGTAACTGGCACTACTGGGGGCATCTGTAACTGGCACTACTGGGGACATGATATGTAACTGACACTAATGGGTACATCTGTAACTGGCACTACTGGAGACATCTGTAACTGGCACTACTGGGGACATGATATGTAACTGACACTACTGGGTACCTCTGTAACTGGCACTACTGGGGACATCTGTAACTGGCACTACTGGGGACATGATATGTAACTGACACTACTGGGTACATCTGTAACTGGCACTGCTGGGTAGATCTGTAACTGGCACTACTGGGGACATGATATGTAACTGGCACTGCTGGGGACATCTGTAACTGGCACTACTGGGGACATGATATGTAACTTACACTACTGGGTACATCTGTAACTTGTACTAATGGGGACATGATATGTAACTGGCACTACTGGGGACATCTGTAACTGGCACTACTGGGGACATGATATGTAACTTGCACTACTGGGGACATGATATGTAACTGGCACTACTGGGGACATCTGTAATTGGCACTACTGGGGACATCTGTAACCGGCACTACTGGGGACATGATATGTAACTGACACTACTGGGTACATCTGTAACTGGCACTACTGGGGACATCTGTAACTGGCACTACTGGGGACATCTGTAACTGGCACTACTGGGGACATCTGTAACTGGCACTACTGGGGACATGATATGTAACTGGCACTACTGGGGACATTATATGTAACAGACACTACTGGGTACATCTGTAACTGGCACTACTGGGGACATCTGTAACTGGCACTACTTGGGACATGATATGTAACTGACACTCCTGGGTACATCTGTAACTGGCACTACTGGGGACATCTGTAACTGGCACTACTGGGGACATGATATGTAACTGGCACTACTGGGGACATGATATGTAACTGGCACTACTGGGGACATGATATGTAACTGGCACTACTGGGGACATGATATGTAACTGGCACTACTGGGGACATCTGTAACTGGCACTACTGGGGACATGATATGTAACTGGCACTACTGGGGACATGATATGTAACTGGCACTACTGGGGACATGATATGTAACTGGCACTACTGGGGACATTATATGTAACAGACACTACTGGGTACATCTGTAACTGGCACTACTGGGGACATCTGTAACTGGCACTACTGGGGACATGATATGTAACTGACACTACTGGGTACATCTGTAACTGGCACTACTGGGGACATCTGTAACTGGCACTACTGGGGACATGATATGTAACTGGCACTACTGGGGACATATGTAACTGGCACTACTGGGGACATGATATGTAACTGGCACTACTGGGGACATGATATGTAACTGGCACTACTGGGGACATGATATGTAACTGGCACTACTGGGTACATCTGTAACTGGCACTACTGGGGTCATGATATGTAACTGGCACTACTGGGGACATGATCTGTAACTGGCACTACTGGTGACATCGGTAACTGGCACTACTGGGGACATGATATGTAACTGGCACTACTGTGGACATGATCTGTAACAGGCACTACCGGGGACGTGATATGTAACTGGCACTACTGAAGATATATGTAACTGGCACTACTGGGGACATCTGTATCTGGCACTACTGAGGACATGATATGTAACTGGCACCACTGGGGACATGATCTGTAACTGGCACTACTGGGGATATGATCTGTAACTGGCACTACTGGGGACATATGTAACTGGCACTACTGGGGACATGATATGTAACTGGCACTACTGGGGACATGATATGTAACTGACACTACTGGGGACATCTGTAACTGGCACTACTGAGGACATGATATGTACCTGGCACCACTGGGGACATGATCTGTAACTGGCACTACTGGGGATATGATCTGTAACTGGCACTACTGGGGACATGATATGTAACTGGCACTACTGAGGACATGATATGTAACTGGCACCACTGGGGACATGATCTGTAACTGGCACTACTGGGGATATGATCTGTAACTGGCACTACTGGGGACATGATATGTAACTGGCACTAATTATGTGCAAGACAATGATTGCTTGGCATTCGAAGTCAGTGCCTGAGATAGATCAAAAACTTTGTTTCATGTTTTGAAACCATGTTTTATGCACAAATAAATATATGTGTGTATTTCATGTGTTTGATGTGTATATACAACATAAATGCAAAATACCTCAAGATATCTCATTGAAATATAAAAACATTCCGAAATACGGAATAATCCATCATCCAAAATTCTTCTGGTTCCAAGCATTCAAAAAAGGCGGCCTCACAGGTCCCCATTCTGCGATATGGGGCAGATGTAACTATTTTATGTACTATAACATTCACAGGATTGATGTGCAAGGCTGTGCATCCAGGCACACGTACACTAATAGTGGGCTGTTGCAGTGACTTAACCCATTCTTGTGTGACTGTCTGACTCGTCAGTAAGGCGATCTGCAGAACTGAATCATTTTATTGTTGGGCCAGCAGTCGGGACAGTTACCTCGATTCCCCTCAGAGTTTCTTAGGAGTTTTCTATGACATCAGCTGCTGTGAACTTTGAATTCCGCACCACTTTGAATGGCAGGATTTAGCATTACGGGTTTGGGAACAGGACGGGGCGAAAGGAGGAAGTAAAGTCTGGAAAATGAGGCGTCATCAGGCCGCCGTTCAGCCAAGAGTTCAAATAAATGAATGAAGCGGCAGCTAAACAGACTTCATCTCTTGTGTGGTGCGGCGAGTAGGTGGCAGACAGAGAAACCAAGGCTTAGGGTAGAGGAAAGTCCTGCACCTTATATATAGTGGTATTTCAGAAGCAGAGTCTTCCAATATTATATAGATTGTCTTCTCTGGCAAGTTAAATACAGGTAGTCTTGTTGCAATAGCACAGAGTGTGTGGCCCCCAAAGTGTGAGGTCAAAGACCCAGAGGAAGACACCGGCTGACTACGGGCCAGGTTGGGAAAATACGCCCAACTCCATACTCACTAATGTGTCCCAGCAAAGTCAAAGGGACAGATACAAAGTCTAGGTTGTCTATCAAGGTGTCTGGTTAAACTGGCAATTATTCTGCTGCCCAACTAGTGGCTCCCAGGGGGCCTCAATGCATAGATCAGTAGCATTTAGAGGCCGTACCCCTCTAAAATATAGCAGAGTAGGATTATTATCTCATGACAATTCCCGACTCCCAATTCTTATTACCATAACTATGGTTGAGGGGTGAGTATCAGACATGTTATACCCCATCATTTCATCGATATAATTAAACTCTGAACATATGGTTTGAGGTCCATTAAGAAAGTCAGTGGTGGGTTAAAACTTTGGTAGAGCTTTCCTAGCACGGCGTCTCATTGATTGTATGCCTTAAGTTTAAGGTACTTAAGGCATACAATCAACGCGATGGACCCGATTTTTTAATCTCTTATGCATCGCGGCAAGCGCAGCGAGCCCCGCGAGGGGATGCAGACTACTTTACATGTATTCCGCGTCCCCTCGCGGGGCTCTTCTGCGCTCGCCACGCTTCGGGCTCGCCACACTTTCTATTCTCAACTCCACGCCGACGTGGATAGTGGGGGTATGAAAAGGTCGGACGCGTACCGCCGCCGCTCGCCACGCTTCAGGTTGGCGTCAATAGTGGGGTGGCGTTAACAATGGGGGGACCATTTCACCCATATGGGGGGGTTAGCAATTAAAATTGGGGTTTTGGGGCCTTTTTACATTGATTACATTGATTCCAATGTAAAAATCTCGTTGATTGCGTCGATTGCATCATCTTATGCCGCACAAACACATAAGATGCATGAGATGCTTGAGATATCAGCCCCCCACATACAATCTAGATCGTGGGCGCCGTGCTAGGAAAGCAGTACCAAAACTTTTAGAATGGTTATAAAGCCCCCCACACACTTGAGGATATAGTACAAGATATCGCTCAGAAAGGGATTTATGAGTGTTATCTTTTACCATATGTACTATTGTGTACACTCCTGCGCACCCATAACAACCTCTCCCATTTGCTGAACATGCAGGTCAATTTGGCTATATAGCCAATGACGTACATGCTCAGCGGGTCCCAGTGATGTCACTGAACGATATTGTTTACAGATATCGTTCAGTGTGTACACTTAGTATCTGCGGATATTGTTATTTCGGCCGCTGACAGCAGCAGGTAGTGTGTAAGTAGCTTTAATCATGTAATGCAAGTTATTGCAATAACAGTTATCCCCCCCCCCCCATTATCACGGCAAAAGGACACCTTACACCCCACCAGCCACCGCCGGCCCACCAACATCACCCGATTGGGGTGTCACTAGGGCCGAGGACACCTGGTGCGTTAAACAGGTCCACCCTAAATGAAAATCTTAAACACATGTAGAAAAATATGCTGGCTGCTAAAATAAATGTTCTGAAAAAGGACTTTTACCTGCAATCGCCTGACAATAATTCAGAATTATGCTGCTGCATATATGGCGCTTGACCCAGAGACGCACACAACGCAGATGGTCACGTAGAGGAGCCATCGTTAGCAAAGGTGCATGCGTGAAGGCCAGCGTCATATGGCTGACTGATATGCATTATGTCAGGTACAAGAAGTATGAAAACACACTTTGGAGGTCATTCAGGTTGATTCACTGCTTTGCGAGTCAACCAAACGCCGCCTGCATGACCGCAGCATGGCTACAGCCTCATGCTGCGTACACCCGGTTACTTAGAACATTCTGTATATTCAAAATCGAATGGAAATCAAATCAAAATTGAATGCTTTTAGCAGCATTCGATCCCGACGCGCATTCACGTTTAGTGGAAAACAAATTCAAAATCTAACCGTGTGTACACGCCGTTACAGACAGCGGACTTCCTTTATATAGGATTTATAGATTCCAGTCTTTTTAGTTCTCAGTTCAAACCCAGTTCTTACCAAATATCCCCTGAACGTCTCGTTATTGCACAAATATGTATCAGTTTCCCCCACAACGTAACTATGTATTATCCCACCAGGGAGACCTGTTGCTTAAACTCCTTTTAAAAGCAGCCCCATATAAATGAGGAATGAGCGCAGCAGGCTCAGGGTGTATAAGATGGATGGGCCTTGGTGTTACAGGGCCGTATTGGATACATTGCTATCCCGGTCAGTACACCGGCTGTACACATCTGCCAGTATACCCTCTTTCTTCATTTATCATCTTGGAGAGATAAAGGGTGAAACAGAGGTGAAAGCAAAATAGAGCGGTAAAGCCAAATGTGTTCCTGGTTATCAGAGGAAGACGTTACGGTGAGAGCTGCCATACTGATTATTCTAGATAGATTACATGTCCTCTATGTGCAGCCATTCCTCATTTATCAGCCATTATAAGGTACACGTGTGCTCTTATGTACAGTGAGCCCGACTGTAGGCCATACACCATGGGCTACATGTAACTGAGGTCCGTGCCACGTGTGCTCTTATGTACAGTGAGCCCGACTGTAGGCCATCCCATGGGTTACATGTAACTGGGGTCCGTGCCACGTGCTGCTCTTATGTACAGCGAGCCCGACTGTAGGCCATCCCAGGGCTACATGTAACTGAGGTCCGTGCCACGTGTGCTCTTATGTACAGTGAGACAGACTGTAGGCCATCCCAGGGCTACATGTAACTGAGGTCCGTGCCACGTGTGCTCTTATGTAAAGCGAGCCCGACTGTAGGCCATCCCAGGGCTACATGTAACTGAGGTCCGTGCCACGTGTGCTCTTATGTACAGTGAGACAGACTGTAGGCCATCCCATGGGTTACATGTAACTGAGGTCCGTGCCACATGTGCTCTAATGTACAGTGAGCCCGACTGTAGGCCATCCCATGGGTTACATGTAACTGAGGTCCGTGCCACGTGTGCTCTTATGTACAGTGAGACAGACTGTAGGCCATCCCATGGGTTACATGTAACTGAGGTCCGAGCCACGTGTGCTCTTATGTACAGCGAGCCCGACTGTAGGCCATCCCGTGGGTTACATGTAACTGAGATCCGTGCCACGTGTGCTCTTATGTACAGCGAGCCCGACTGTAGGCCATCCCAGGGCTACATGTAACTGAGGTCCGTGCCACGTGTGCTCTTATGTACAGTGAGAGAGACTGTAGGCCATCCCATGGGTTACATGTAACTGAGGTCCGTGCCACATGTGCTCTAATGTACAGTGAGCCCGACTGTAGGCCATCCCATGGGTTACATGTAACTGAGGTCCGTGCCACGTGTGCTCTTATGTACAGTGAGACAGAATGTAGGCCATCCCATGGGTTACATGTAACTGAGGTCTGTGCCACGCGTGCTCTTATGTACAGCGAGCCCGACTGTAGGCCATCCCGTGGGTTACATGTAACTGAGGTACGTGCCACGTGTGCTCTTATGTACAGCGAGCCCGACTGTAGGCCATCCCATGGGTTACATGTAACTGGGGTCCGTGCCACGTGTGCTCTTATGTACAGTGAGACAGACTGTAGGCCATCCCATGGGTTACATGTAACTGAGGTCCGTGCCACGTGTGCTCTTATGTACAGCGAGCCCGACTGTAGGCCATCCCATGGGTTACATGTAACTGAGGTCCGTGCCACATGTGCTCTAATGTACAGTGAGCCTGACTGTAGGCCATCCCATGGGTTACATGTAACTGAGGTCCGTGCCACGTGTGCTCTTATGTACAGTGAGACAGACTGTAGGCCATCCCATGGGTTACATGTAACTGGGGTCCGTGCCACGTGTTGCTCTTATGTACAGCGAGCCCGACTGTAGGCCATCCCAGGGCTACATGTAACTGAGGTCCGTGCCACGTGTGCTCTTATGTACAGTGAGACAGACTGTAGGCCATCCCAGGGCTACATGTAACTGAGGTCCGTGCCACGTGTGCTCTTATGTACAGCGAGCCCGACTGTAGGCCATCCCAGGGCTACATGTAACTGAGGTCCGTGTCACGTGTGCTCTTATGTACAGTGAGACAGACTGTAGGCCATCCCAGGGCTACATGTAACTGAGGTCCGTGCCACGTGTGCTCTTATGTACAGCGAGCCCGACTGTAGGCCATCCCAGGGCTACATGTAACTGAGGTCCGTGCCACGTGTGCTCTTCTGTACAGCGAGCCCGACTGTAGGCCATCCCATGGGTTACATGTAACTGAGGTCCGTGCCACATGTGCTCTAATGTACAGTGAGCCCGACTGTAGGCCATCCCATGGGTTACATGTAACTGAGGTCCGTGCCACGTGTGCTCTTATGTACAGTGAGACAGACTGTAGGCCATCCCATGGGTTACATGTAACTGAGGTCCGTGCCACGTGTGCTCTTATGTACAGTGAGACAGACTGTAGGCCATCCCATGGGTTACATGTAACTGGGGTCCGTGCCACGTGCTGCTCTTATGTACAGCGAGCCCGACTGTAGGCCACCCCAGGGCTACATGTAACTGAGGTCCGTGCCACGTGTGCTCTTATGTACAGTGAGACAGACTGTAGGCCATCCCAGGGCTACATGTAACTGAGGTCCGTGCCACGTGTGCTCTTATGTACAGTGAGACAGACTGTAGGCCATCCCAGGGCTACATGTAACTGAGGTCCGTGCCACGTGTGCTCTTATGTACAGCGAGCCCAACTGTAGGCCATCCCAGGGCTACATGTAACTGAGGTCCGTGCCACGTGTGCTCTTATGTACAGTGAGCCCGACTGTAGGCCATCCCATGGGTTACATGTAACTGAGGTCCGTGCCACATGTGCTCTAATGTACAGTGAGCCTGACTGTAGGCCATCCCATGGGTTACATGTAACTGAGGTCCGTGCCACGTGTGCTCTTATGTACAGTGAGACAGACTGTAGGCCATCCCAGGGCTACATGTAACTGAGGTCCGTGCCACGTGTGCTCTTATGTACAGCGAGCCCGACTGTAGGCCATCCCATGGGTTACATGTAACTGAGGTCCGTGCCACGTGTGCTCTTATGTACAGCGAGCCCGACTGTAGGCCATCCCATGGGTTACATGTAACTGAGGTCCGTGCCACGTGTGCTCTTATGTACAGTGAGACAGACTGTAGGCCATCCCATGGGTTACATGTAACTGGGGTCCGTGCCACGTGTGCTCTTATGTACAGCGAGCCCGACTGTAGGCCATCCCAGGGCTACATGTAACTGAGGTCCGTGCCACGTGTGCTCTTATGTACAGTGAGACAGACTGTGGGCCATCTCATGGGTTACATGTAACTGAGGTCCGTGCCACGTGTGCTCTTATGTACAGTAAGACAGACTGTAGGCCAAACACCATGGGTTACATGTAACTGAGGTCCATGCCACGTGTGCTCTAATGTACAGTGAGCCTGACTGTAGGCCATCCCATGGGTTACATGTAACTGAGGTCCGTGCCACGTGTGCTCTTATGTACAGTGAGACAGACTGTAGGCCATCCCATGGGCTACATGAAACTGAGGTCCGTGCCACGTGTGCTCTTATGTACAGTGAGCCAGACTGTAGGCCATCCCATGGGTTACATGTAACTGAGGTCTGTGCCACGTGTGCTCTTATGTACAGTGAGACAGACTGTAGGCCAAACACCATGGGTTACATGTAACTGAGGTCCGTGCCACGTGTGCTCTTATGTACAGTGAGCCCGACTGTAGGCCATCCCATGGGTTACATGTAACTGGGGTCCGTGCCACGTGTGCTCTTATGTACAGTGAGCCCGACTGTAGGCCATCCCATGGGTTACATGTAACTGAGGTCCGTGCCACGTGTGCTCTTATGTACAGCGAGCCCGACTGTAGGCCATCCCATGGGTTACATGTAACTGAGGTCCGTGCCACGTATGCTCTTATGTACAGTGAGACAGACTGTAGGCCATCCAATGGGTTACATGTAACTGGGGTCCGTGTCACGTGTGCTCTAATGTACAGCGAGCCCGACTGTAGGCCATCCCATGGGTTACATGTAACTGAAGTCCGTGCCACTTGTGCTCTTATGTACAGTGAGCCTGACTGTAGGCCAAACACCATGGGTTACATGTAACTGAGGTCTGTGCCACGTGTGCTCTTATGTACAGCGAGCCCGACTGTAGGCCATACACCATGGGTTACATGTAACTGAGGTCCTTGCCACGTGTGCTCTTATGTACAGCGAGCCCGACTGTAGGCCATCCAATAGGTTACATGTAACTGAGGTCCGTGCCACGTGTGCTCTTATGTACAGCGAGCCCGACTGTAGGCCATCCAATGGGTTACATGTAACTGAGATCTGTGCCACGTGTGCTCTTATGTACAGTGAGACAGACTGTAGGCTATCCCATGGGTTACATGTAACTGAGGTCCGTGCCACGTGTGCTCTTATGTACAGAGAGACAGACTGTAGGCCATACACCATGGGTTACATGTAACTGAGGTCCGTGCCACGTGTGCTCTTATGTACAGCGAGCCCGACTGTAGGCCATCCCATGGGTTACATGTAACTAGGGTCCGTGCCACGTGTGCTCTTATGTACAGTGAGACAGACTGTAGGCCATCCCATGGGTTACATGTAACTGGGGTCCGTGTCACGTGTGCTCTAATGTACAGCGAGCCCGACTGTAGGCCATCCAATGGGTTACATGTAACTGAGGTCCGTGCCACGTGTGCTCTTATGTACAGCGAGCCCGACTGTAGGCCATCCAATGGGTTACATGTAACTGAGGTCTGTGCCACGTGTGCTCTTATGTACAGCGAGACAGACTGTAGGCCATCCCATGGGTTACATGTAACTGAGGTCCGTGCCACGTGTGCTCTTATGTACAGTGAGCCCGACTGTAGGCTATCCCATGGGTTACATGTAACTGAGGTCCGTGCCACATGTGCTCTTATGTACAGCGAGCCCAACTGTAGGCCATCCCATGGGTTACATGTAACTGAGGTCTGTGCCACGTGTGCGCTTATGTACAGTGAGACAGACTGTAGGCCATCCCATGGGTTACATGTAACTGAGGTCCGTGCCACGTGTGCTCTTATGTACAGTGAGCCCGACTGTAGGCCATACACCATGGGTTACATGTAACTGAGGTCCGTGCCACGTGTGCTCTTATGTACAGCGAGCCCGACTGTAGGCCATCCCATGGGTTACATGTAACTGAGGTCCGTGCCACGTATGCTCTTATGTACAGTGAGACAGACTGTAGGCCATCCAATAGGTTACATGTAACTGAGGTCTGTGCCACGTGTGCTCTTATGTACAGTGAGACAGACTGTAGGCCATCCCATGGGTTACATGTAACTGAGGTCCGTGCCACGTGTGCTCTTATGTACAGTGAGACAGACTGTAGGCCATACACCATGGGTTACATGTAACTGAGGTCCGTGCCACGTGTGCTTATGTACAGCGAGCCCGACTGTAGGCCATCCCATGGGTAACATGTAACTGAGGTCCGTGCCACGTATGCTCTTATGTACAGTGAGACAGACTGTAGGCCATCCAATGGGTTACATGTAACTGGGGTCCGTGTCACGTGTGCTCTAATGTACAGCGAGCCCGACTGTAGGCCATCCCATGGGTTACATGTAACTGAAGTCCGTGCCACGTGTGCTCTTATGTACAGTGAGCCTGACTGTAGGCCAAACACCATGGGTTACATGTAACTGAGGTCCGTGCCACGTGTGCTCTTATGTACAGCGAGCCCGACTGTAGGCCATCCAATGGGTTACATGTAACTGAGGTCCGTGCCACGTGTGCTCTTATGTACAGCGAGCCCGACTCTAGGCCATCCAATGGGTTACATGTAACTGAGGTCTGTGCCACGTGTGCTCTTATGTACAGTGAGACAGACTGTAGGCCATCCCATGGGTTACATGTAACTGAGGTCCGTGCCACGTGTGCTCTTATGTACAGCGAGCCCGACTGTAGGCCATCCCATGGGTTACATGTAACTGAAGTCCGTGCCACGTGTGCTCTTATGTACAGCGAGCCCGACTGTAGGCCATCCCATGGGTTACATGTAACTGAGGTCTGTGCCACGTGTGCTCTTATGTACAGCGAGCCCGACTGTAGGCCATCCCATGGGTTACATGTAACTGGGGTCCATGTCATGTGTGCTCTTATGTACAGCGAGCCCGACTGTAGGCCATCCCATGGGTTACATGTAACTGAGGTCTGTGCCACGCGTGCTCTTATGTACAGTGAGCCCGACTGTAGGCCATCCCATGGGTTACATGTAACTGAGGTCTGTGCCACGTGCTGCTCTGCACAGTTGCAGTTCTCGTTCTGCTAGTGTACACTGTACTCAACCCTACGCACAGGAGCAATTCTTATACGAGTCAACTGTAAAGGAGGCCATACACCTACAGATTTATCTTCAGATCTGGCTGGTTGGAACAAACACCTGGTAACATCTGAATGACAGTTTGTCAGTTTCCAGCATTTCCAAGCAAATGGTCAACTGTCATTTGCTCTCATCCATAACCATATATTTGTTCCAACCAGACAGATCTGAAGATAAATCTGTATGTGTATGGCCACCTTAATAATAATAATAATTATTATTATTAGCATTTATTTATATTGCGCCACAAGAGTTCCGCAGAGCTTAACAATACATAAATGAGCAAAACAAACAAAATACAGGACACTGACGCAATTATTAGGGTGGCAGAGATATATTCTAAGAAAAGCACATGAGGAGAGAGGGTCCTGCTCGTGAGAGCTTACATTATAAAGTGGAGAGCCTGTATCTAGTGGGGCTGGGGCAGGTGTTCTTCTCCCACCACTACACCGTGTCACTGAGCTGCTAACACAGCTCTCGGTGACTCATCTGCCTGGCCTACCTACTACAACCCATTATAACATAGTGCTGCTGGTGACTCTGGAGGCGTGAGTGTATGTGGGGACGGGCAGTATGAGTGCCACCTCTGGGTGTCAGATGACCTCCTGGCAGTTGGGATTCCGGCGGTTACGATAGCGACATCTGAATTGCTGTTAAATGCCTGACAGTCGGGACTTACAGGGGCTATTCTCCCTCGTGGGGGTCCACAGGGGAGAATAGAACCTGTAGCGAGCCTGCAAGGGGATTTGATGTGCACGCCCCCCTGATGGAGTACCGGCAGTCAGGATTCCGATGTCGTTATACTGACCGTCGGCCCGGCATAGTGAGAGACCACCGCAATGCACCCCCATAGTGAGAGACCACCGCAATGCCGCCCAGTAGTTAGAGACCACCGAAATGCCGCCTACTAGTTAGAGACCACCCCAATGCCGCCCACTAGTGACAGACCACCCCAATGCCGCCCACTAGTGAGAGACCACCCCAATGCCGCCCAATAGTGAGAGACCACCGCAATGCAGCCCACTAGTGAAAGACCACCCCAGTGCAGCCCACTAGTGAGAGACCACCGCAGTGCAGCCCACTAGTGAGAGACCACTGCAGTGCAGCCCACTAGTGAGACCACCCCAGTGCAGCCCACTAGTGAGAGACCACCCCAGTGCAGCCCACTAGTGAGAGACCACCCCAGTGCAACCCACTAGTAAGAGACCACCCCAATACAGCCCACTAGTGAGAGACCACCCCAATGCAGCCCACTAGTAAGAGACCACCCCAATGCCGCCCACTAGTGAGAGACCACCCAAAAGCAGCCCACTAGTGAGAGACCACCCCAATGCAGCCCACTAGTAAGAGACCACCCCAATGCCACCAACAAGTGAGAGACCACCGCAGTGCCGCCAACTAGTGAGAGACCACCACAATGCAGCTTACTAGTGAGAGACCACCCCAGTGGAGCCCACTAGTGAGAGACCACCACAATGCAGCCCACTAGTGAGAGACCACCCCAATGCCACCAAATAGTGAGAGACCACCGCAGTGCCGCCAACTAGTGAGAGACCACCCCAATGCTGCCCAGTAGTGAGAGACCACCCCAGTGGATCCCACTAGTGAGAGTACATCCCAGTGCAGCACACTAGTGAGAGAACACCCCAGTGCAGCCCACTAGTGAGAGAACACCCCAGTGCAGCCCACTAGTGAGAGACCACCGCAGTGCAGCCCACTAGTGAGAGACCACCGCAATGCCGCCCACTAGTGAGAGACCACCCCAATGCCACCCACTAGCGAGAGACCACCCCAATGCAGCCCACTAGTGAGAGACCACCCCAGTGCAGCCCACTACTGAGAGACCACCCCAATACAGCCCACTAGTGAGAGACCACCGCAATGCAGCCCACTAGTGAGAGACCACCCCAGTGCAGCCCACTAGTGAGAGACCACCCCAATGCTGCCCAGTAGTGAGAGACCACCCCAGTGGAGCCCACTAGTGAGAGTACATCCCAGTGCAGCCCACTAGTGAGAGAACACCCCAGTGCAGCCCACTAGTGAGAGAACACCCCAGTGCAGCCTACTAGTGAGAGACCACCGCAGTGCAGCCCACTAGTGAGAGACCACCGCAGTGCAGCCCACTAGTGAGACCACCCCAGTGCAGCCCACCAGTGAGAGACCACCCCAGTGCAGCCCACTAGTGTGAGACCACCCCAGTGCAGCCCACTAGTCGAGAGACCACCCCAGTGCAACCCACTAGTAAGAGACCACCCCAATACAGCCCACTAGTGAGAGACCACCCAAAAGCAGCCCACTAGTGAGAGACCACCCCAATGCAGCCCACTAGTAAGAGACCACCCCAATGCCGCCCACTAGTGAGAGACCACCCAAAAGCAGCCCACTAGTGAGAGACCACCCCAATGCAGCCCACTAGTAAGAGACCACCCCAATGCAGCCCACTAGTAAGAGACCACCCCAATGCCACCAACTAGTGAGAGACCACCGCAGTGCCGCCAACTAGTGAGAGACCACCACAATGCAGCCCACTAGTGAGAGACCACCCCAGTGGAGCCCACTAGTGAGACCACCCCAATGCCACCCACTAGTGAGACCACCGCAGTGCAGCCCACTAGTGAGAGACCACCCCAATGCCGCCCACTAGTGAGAGACCACCCCAATGCCGCCCACTAGTGAGAGACCACCCCAATGCCGCCCACTAGTGAGAGACCACTCCAATGCCGCCCACAAGTGAGAGACCATCACAATGCCGCCCACTAGTGAGAGACCACCACAATGCCGCCCATTAGTGAGAGACCACCGCAGTGCCGCCAACTAGTGAGAGACCACCACAATGCAGCTTACTAGTGAGAGACCACCCCAGTGGAGCCCACTAGTGAGAGACCACCACAATGCAGCCCACTAGTGAGAGACCACCCCAATGCCACCAAATAGTGAGAGACCACCGCAGTGCCGCCAACTAGTGAGAGACCACCCCAATGCTGCCCAGTAGTGAGAGACCACCCCAGTGGATCCCACTAGTGAGAGTACATCCCAGTGCAGCACACTAGTGAGAGAACACCCCAGTGCAGCCCACTAGTGAGAGAACACCCCAGTGCAGCCCACTAGTGAGAGACCACCGCAGTGCAGCCCACTAGTGAGAGACCACCGCAATGCCGCCCACTAGTGAGAGACCACCCCAATGCCACCCACTAGCGAGAGACCACCCCAATGCCACCCACTAGCGAGAGACCACCCCAATGCAGCCCACTAGTGAGAGACCACCCCAGTGCAGCCCACTACTGAGAGACCACCCCAATACAGCCCACTAGTGAGAGACCACCGCAATGCAGCCCACTAGTGAGAGACCACCCCAGTGCAGCCCACTAGTGAGAGACCACCCCAATGCTGCCCAGTAGTGAGAGACCACCCCAGTGGAGCCCACTAGTGAGAGTACATCCCAGTGCAGCCCACTAGTGAGAGAACACCCCAGTGCAGCCCACTAGTGAGAGAACACCCCAGTGCAGCCTACTAGTGAGAGACCACCGCAGTGCAGCCCACTAGTGAGAGACCACCGCAGTGCAGCCCACTAGTGAGACCACCCCAGTGCAGCCCACTAGTGAGAGACCACCCCAGTGCAGCCCACTAGTGTGAGACCACCCCAGTGCAGCCCACTAGTCGAGAGACCACCCCAGTGCAACCCACTAGTAAGAGACCACCCCAATACAGCCCACTAGTGAGAGACCACCCAAAAGCAGCCCACTAGTGAGAGACCACCCCAATGCAGCCCACTAGTAAGAGACCACCCCAATGCCGCCCACTAGTGAGAGACCACCCAAAAGCAGCCCACTAGTGAGAGACCACCCCAATGCAGCCCACTAGTAAGAGACCACCCCAATGCAGCCCACTAGTAAGAGACCACCCCAATGCCACCAACTAGTGAGAGACCACCGCAGTGCCGCCAACTAGTGAGAGACCACCACAATGCAGCCCACTAGTGAGAGACCACCCCAGTGGAGCCCACTAGTGAGACCACCCCAATGCCACCCACTAGTGAGACCACCGCAGTGCAGCCCACTAGTGAGAGACCACCCCAATGCCGCCCACTAGTGAGAGACCACCCCAATGCCGCCCACTAGTGAGAGACCACCCCAATGCCGCCCACTAGTGAGAGACCACCCCAATGCCGCCCACTAGTGAGAGACCACTCCAATGCCGCCCACAAGTGAGAGACCATCACAATGCCGCCCACTAGTGAGAGACCACCACAATGCCGCCCACTAGTGAGAGACCACCCCAATGCCACCAACTAGTGAGAGACCACTCCAATGCCGCCCACTAGTGAGAGACCACCACAATGCAGCCCAGTAGTGAGAAACCACCGCAATGCCGCCTACTAGTGAGAGACCACCCCAATGCCACCAACTAGTGAGAGACCACCGCAATGCCGCCCACTAGTGAGAGACCACCCCAATGCCACCAACTAGTGAGAGACCACCACAATGCAGCCCACTAGTGATACCACCCCAATGCAGCCCACTAGTGAGAGACCACCCCAGTGCAGCCCACTAGTGAGAGACCACCCCAATGCCACCCACAAGTGAGAGACCACCGCAATGCCGCCCACTAGTGAGAGACCACCCCAATGCCGCCCACTAGTGAGAGACCACTACAATGCCGCCCACTAGTGAGAGACCACTACAATGCCGCCCACTAGTGAGAGACCACCCCAGTGCAGCCCACTAGTGAGAGACCACCCCAGTGCAGCCCACTAGTGAGAGACCACCGCAATGCAGCCCACTAGTGAGAGACCACCGCAATGCCGCCCACTAGTGAGAGATCACCGCAATGCCGCCCACTAGTGAGAGACCACCCCAGTGCAGCCCACTAGTGAGAGACCACCCCAGTGCAGCCCACTAGTGAGAGAACACCACAATGCCGCCCACTTGTGAGAGACCACCACAATGCCGCCCACTAGTGAGAGACCACCACAATGCCGCCCACTAGTGAGAAACCACCCCAATGCAGCCCACTAGTGAGAGACCACCACAATGCCGCCCACTAGTGAGAGACCACCCCAATGCCGCCCACTAGTGAGAGACCACCCCAATGCCGCCCACTAGTGAGAGACCACCCCAATGCCGCCCACTAGTGAGAGACCACCGCAATGCCGCCCACTAGTGAGAGACCACCCCAGTGCCGCCCACTAGTGAGAGACCACCCCAATGCCACCCCACTAGTGAGAGACCACCCCAATGCCGCCCACTAGTGAGAGACCACCACAATGCCACCCCACTAGTGAGAGACCACCCCAATGCCACCCCACTAGTGAGAGACCACCACAATGCCGCCCACTAGTGAGAGACCACCCCAATGCCGCCCACTAGTGAGAGACCACCCCAATGCCACCAACTAGTGAGAGACCACCCCAATGCCACCAACTAGTGAGAGACCACCACAATGCCACCAACTAGTGAGAGACCACCACAATGCAGCCCACTAGTGAGAGACCACCCCAGTGCCGCCCACTAGTGAGAGACCACCCCAATGCCACCCCACTAGTGAGAGACCACCCCAATGCCGCCCACTAGTGAGAGACCACCACAATGCCACCCCACTAGTGAGAGACCACCCCAATGCCACCCCACTAGTGAGAGACCACCACAATGCCGCCCACTAGTGAGAGACCACCCCAATGCCGCCCACTAGTGAGAGACCACCCCAATGCCACCAACTAGTGAGAGACCACCACAATGCCACCAACTAGTGAGAGACCACCACAATGCAGCCCACTAGTGAGAGACCACCCCAGTGCCGCCCACTAGTGAGAGACCACCCCAATGCCACCCCACTAGTGAGAGACCACCCCAATGCCGCCCACTAGTGAGAGACCACCACAATGCCACCCCACTAGTGAGAGACCACCCCAATGCCACCCCACTAGTGAGAGAACACCACAATGCCGCCCACTAGTGAGAGACCACCCCAATGCCGCCCACTAGTGAGAGACCACCCCAATGCCACCAACTAGTGAGAGACCACCACAATGCCACCAACTAGTGAGAGACCACCACAATGCAGCCCACTAGTGAGAGACCACCCCAGTGCAGCCCACTAGTGAGAGACCACCCCAATGCCACCCCACTAGTGAGAGACCACCCCAATGCCGCCCACTAGTGAGAGACCACCACAATGCCACCCCACTAGTGAGAGACCACCCCAATGCCACTCCACTAGTGAGAGACCACCACAATGCCGCCCACTAGTGAGAGACCACCCCAATGCCGCCCACTAGTGAGAGACCACCCCAATGCCACCAACTAGTGAGAGACCACCACAATGCCACCAACTAGTGAGAGACCACCACAATGCAGCCCACTAGTGAGAGACCACCCCAATGCTGCCCACTAGTGAGAGACCACCGCAATGCCGCCCACCAGTGAGAGATCACCGCAATGCCACCCACTAGTGAGAGACCACCGCAATGCCGCCCACTAGTGAGAGACCACCGCAATGCCGCCCACTAGTGAGAGACCACCGCAATGCAGCCCACTAGTGAAAGACCACCGCAATGCCGCCCACTAGTGAGAGACCACCCCAATGCCGCCCACAAGTGAGAGACCACCACAATGCCACCCACTAGTGAGAGACCACCCCAGTGCAGCCCACTAGTGAGAGACCACCCCAGTGCAGCCCACTAGTGAGAGACCACCGCAATGCAGCCCACTAGTGAGAGACCACTACAATGCCGCCCACTAGTGAGAGACCACCACAATGCAGCCCACTAGTGAGAGACCACCGCAATGCCGCCCACTAGTGAGAGACCACCCCAATGCCGCCCACTAGTGAGAGACCACCACAATGCCGCCCACTAGTGAGAGACCACCACAATGCCGCCCACTAGTGAGAGACCACCCCAATGCAGCCTACTAGTGAGAGACCACCACAATGCCGTCCACTAGTGAGAGACCACCGCAATGCAGCCCACTAGTGAGAGACCACCGCAATGCCGCCCACTAGTGAGAGACCACCCCAATGCCGCCCACTAGTGAGAGACCACCACAATGCCGCCCACTAGTGAGAGACCACCACAATGCCGTCCACTAGTAAGAGACCACCGCAATGCCGCCCACTAGTGAGAGACCACCCCAATGCAGCCTACTAGTGAGAGACCACTACAATGCCGCCCACTAGTGAGAGACCACCACAATGCAGCCCACTAGTGAGAGACCACCGCAATGCCGCCCACTAGTGAGAGACCACCCCAATGCCGCCCACTAGTGAGAGACCACCACAATGCCGCCCACTAGTGAGAGACCACCGCAGTGCAGCCCACTAGTGAGAGACCACCGCAGTGCAGCCCACTAGTGAGAGACCACCGCAATGCCGCCCACTAGTGAGAGACCACCCCAATGCCGCCCACTAGTGAGAGACCACCACAATGCCGCCCACTAGTGAGAGACCACCGCAGTGCAGCCCACTAGTGAGAGACCACCGCAGTGCAGCCCACTAGTGAGAGACCACCGCAATGCCGCCCACTAGTGAGAGACCACCCCAATGCCGCCCACTAGTGAGAGACCACCACAATGCCGCCCACTAGTGAGAGGGGATGCGGTTAATTTCCCGGCGGTCGGGATCCCGGCGGTCTGAATCCCGACACTGGAATCCCGACCGCCGAAATCCCGAAACTTTCTCCCTCCGTGGGTGTCCACGACACCCATAGAGGGAGAATAAAATAGCGTGCCGAGCGTAGCGAGGCACCGGGCCCGCTGCGTGGCGAGCGCAGCGAGCCCGCAAGGGGGGGCGATCCATGTCCCCCCCTTGTCGGGATTTCGGCGGTCGGGATTCCAGTGTCGGGATTCCGACCGCCGGGATCCCGACCGCCGGGAAATCATATCGGATCCAGTGAGAGACCACCGCAGTGCAGCCCACTAGTGAGAGACCACCGCAGTGCAGCCCACTAGTGAGAGACCACCGCAATGCCGCCCACTAGTGAGAGATCGCAAGTGACGTGCTACAGGGTATTAGATAAGGGACAGCAGCTCCAATGTGCTAATGGGCGTACACACTGGGCGATTTGCTTTAGCGTTCTGACCGATGCTAGATCGCTCAGCACACAGCGATGTGTCCGGCCCAGTGTTCTCTGGTCCTCACCGGCAATGTAACTAGAGGTATCCAGCATGCTGCTAGTACTGTACATACTGTCACACACTAGCCACCAGTTCGGAGCGCTGCAGTAATCACTGGATCTCTATTTAACTCTATGATTAAATGTGATGAAAGTAAAAGTGAAATGTCAGAGCAGAGATTTCTGTGACGTGTAAATAAAAGAGTCCAAGGTCGTGACGCTTACCCTGGTCTGAAGGGGGGGGGGGGTTTGGGGGGAGCCTTTCATGTTTCCCTCTAATGATTCTCATGATAATTAATCACAGCAGAATCTCCCAGAGGCCGCACACGTCGGCTCATTGATGGAAGCTCCTCTCCGCAGGCATTGAAGCCCATTGTGTTGTATCTATAGCTGGATAGTGCTTGTATGACAGACGCTGGGAACGGCAGCACAAGAATGGAGCAGGACTACAATTACCAGGATGCTTATGGCTCTTCAAAGTAGAATACAGAATTCTGCAACCGCTGACACAAAGGAGCCCAGAGCCGGATGATCAGGAAACACGAACACCGATTCCCATTTCCCAAACACATTGCCAGCCCTCAGCGCTGAATCTGAGCCAATCCTACAAAGCGTGCGTGGACTAATACATTCACCCCATTTACCTATTACATTCCAATGCAGTCCGGCCATCTAATTACAGAAAGCTGCCTGAGACCATAGGGATCTCCTGACGATGTTAAAAATCGGGTATTTTCTGAAGACAAAATCGTCAGGAAACAGACTTTAGACTGAAATAGAACATTGCGCGAAGCATTGGTATTTTAACCTAGATTTCTATACCAAACACTTATTTACTAACAGTCGGATTGAAAACCAGGATTATTTAACTTCTA
Source organism: Crinia signifera (assembly GCF_055691185.1). Lineage (NCBI taxonomy): Eukaryota > Metazoa > Chordata > Amphibia > Anura > Myobatrachidae > Crinia > Crinia signifera. The sequence goes on along the minus strand of NC_139224.1, from coordinate 4,794,066 downwards.
AAACGTGCAATCGGTTGGAACCTCATTATAATGCCTGTAAAAGTAGCGATGACGGACGTTATGCCGATGTTTATGTGGTAAATTGGGCACACATGTGATTTAAGATGCGTATGCGCCAAAGTCTAATAATGACGCCATTTGCATCTCTTACCTTCACACAGAGTGATTGCGCGGTGTTGCGATCACCAGGGTTAGTGTCTCTGTACTGCTTGGTTCATTTTTATGGATATTTGCAGTCAAACGTACAAGAAATAACTGACTTTAGAGTACAACACAGTTAACACAACAGAACGCAGCGTTTTAATTATGTGCGAGTTACTGAAGTGGAAGCCAAACAAATAAACGAATAGAAAAAAGAGCATTGTGCGGCTTAGTTAAAGTTGTCTCATCTTTGATGCTTCCGCCAGCCCCTGATGTCCTCCATAGTTGGAAGCGGTTGCCCTTTCTGATGTGACCGGTCCTGCTGCCAGCCTCTCTGCTACACACAGACAAGGCCACATTCTCTCGTCCCAGGAGACAATCTGCACTCTGTCTGTAGCTTGGTGCTGAGTCTTTGCCAGCTCGCTATCATTAAGAGGTGACAGATGTATAGGAAAATGACTTGCCACTAAGTGAGAGGAGTGACGACATACAACACAGAGTTACAGCAGAACCGATTTCAGGCTTATGGGTGGATCCCAGAGAGGTTACTGCAAAGTCTCCTGTAACTATGACGACCACAGGACAGTGGCCGAATTATAATAGTACAGGTGTCCCAGATTAATTGAGCTTGTTGCTGTATTTTGTAGTAGCCAAGATTACTCTCTGCTTACACCATTACATTCTACTCACCCACATCATCTGCAGCCCCAGCACTGACCCCGCCCCCTCCCATTCACGGCAACGTTCATCCCACACAGGGTCTTCTCCTGCTGGTACGTGGCCGCACATGTCCCTGGTGCCGGTGCTCTGAGGGCTGCCGGACCGCCTGGTGATTCCTGCACCCGTTTCCTGGTTGCTGTTGCTACTTGTTGCTCAGTACTGATGGCAATTAGCCTGGGGCTAAGGTATATGGAGCGGAGGGGGCAGAGTAGGAGCAGTATGGTACACTGTATATAGGGGGCACTATATGGAGGTGCAGTCTGTATATAGAGGTCGGATATCACAGAATCTGGAAGCGGATGGGTGTGCATAGGGGCAGTATATGGTGGGGGTGCAATGTACATAGAGGAGTGTGTGTCCGTGTGTCCTGTCCCGCAGCCAGTTACTTGTAATAAATGTGTGTGCCGTGATTACCGTTATACTCTGTCCTTCTCTTGCATTCATTCAACAAGTTTTTGTTGTAGAAAGTCGACGACTCAAAACCCTTGAAACAAAGGAAGAACTTCCGCTGACCGTGAAGAACGTGGCAAACATGGGATCTCCAGGTGAGAGGCTGAGATCTGAAATGGTCATTATGTCTGCACTGCATACAGGGGTCAGGTCTCTGGGTTATCGCTGTCTAGTTAGCCAGGGATAACTCCATTAGTGGAGGCTCCGGAGTGCCGCAAAGTGGGGTAAATCATTGTACTTATCTATTGTGTCTTCGTTATTAGCGGACTCTTCAGAGAAGACAGAAAGGCTGTTTCCCCGTGATTGCGCAGACATCTACAAGCAGGGGATCCGAGACAACGGCATCTACACCATACAGCCGATCCCCCTCAGGCAGCCATTTGAGGTACCCGGCATCTTACACATGAATCGGCCATTATATATTGCATTAACATTGGCACTAGAACGATACAATGTGACCAGGCTTTCAGCACCCTTCCTCGTCATCGCTTATTCACGTGTCCGTCATCTACATGTACTAGACCTTTTGTGGGTTAGGGTTATTATTATTTTCATATTAGATGAGAGGGGGGAATGGACCATATTAGACGAGTGGGGGGAATGGACCATATTAGACGAGTGGGGGGAATGGACCATATTAGACGAGAGGGGGGAGGGACCATATTCGACGAGTGGGGGGAATGGACCATATTAGACAAGTGGGGGGAATGGACCATATTAGACGAGTGGGGGGAATGGACCATATTAGACGAGTGGGGGGAATGGACCATATTAGACGAGTGGGGGGAATGGACCATATTAGACGAGTGGGGGGAATGGACCATATTAGACGAGTGGGGGGAATGGACCATATTAGACGAGTGGGGGGAATGGACCATATTAGACGAGTGGGGGGAATGGACCATATTAGACGAGTGGGGGGAATGGACCATATTAGACGAGTGGGGGGAATGGACCATATTAGACGAGTGGGGGGAATGGACCATATTAGACGAGTGGGGGGAATGGACCATATTAGACGAGAGGGGGGGAGGGACCATATTAGAGGAGTGGGGGGAATGGACCATATTAGACGAGAGGGGGGAATGGACCATATTAGACGAGAGGGGGGGAGGGACCATATTAGACGAGTGGGGGGAATGGACCATATTAGACGAGTGGGGGGAATGGACCATATTAGACGAGAGGGGGGGAGGGACCATATTAGACGAGTGGGGGGAATGGACCATATTAGACGAGTGGGGGGAATGGACCATATTAGACGAGTGGGGGGAATGGACCATATTAGACGAGTGGGGGGAATGGACCATATTAGACGAGTGGGGGGAATGGACCATATTAGACGAGTGGGGGGAATGGACCATATTAGACGAGTGGGGGGAATGGACCATATTAGACGAGTGGGGGGAATGGACCATATTAGACGAGTGGGGGGAATGGACCATATTAGACGAGTGGGGGGAATGGACCATATTAGACGAGTGGGGGGAATGGACCATATTAGACGAGAGGGGGGGAATGGACCATATTAGACGAGTGGGGGGGAATGGACCATATTAGACGAGTGGGGGGAATGGACCATATTAGACGAGTGGGGGGAATGGACCATATTAGACGAGTGGGGGGAGAGGACCATATTAGAGGAGTGGGGGGAATGGACCATATTAGAGGAGTGGGGGGAATGGACCATATTAGACGAGAGGGGGGGAGGGACCATATTAGACGAGTGGGAGGAATGGACCATATTAGACGAGTGGGGGGAATGGACCATATTAGACGAGTGGGGGGAATGGACCATATTAGACGAGTGGGGGGAATGGACCATATTAGACGAGAGGGGGGAGGGACCATATTAGACGAGAGGGGGGAGGGACCATATTAGACGAGTGGGGGGGGAATGAACCATATTAAACAAGAGAGGGTGTAAATGGGTTGTTTAATACATTTGCTTTGTGAATCAACAAAGTCACACAATGTTCTATGCGACAGGGGTATCTCTGGTAGATTAAGCTATACCAACATTTTGAAGCAGCTCCTGTCGCCACATGCCTCTAAATGCAGCTGCCGCTCACTCAGACGATAGGTGGTAGGCAGCACGGGGGGCAGTTCAGGAGGAGGCTCCGGAAGTGAGCTGGGTGAGGATGAGACGGACAGTGAAGGTGAATCAGGACCCATAGTTATTTTTTATCTTGAAGCCCGAGGTGCGTGCTCCCATCACCTAGTGCTATACAAAACTATGCTGGAGGATTAGGTCCTTGAACCCTCACCAAAACGGAGAAGAGCCCCGTTATTTCCCTTGCCCTCAGAGAAAAAGGCCCAAATGAGGTGACAAAGGCAATCTTAGGGGATTCCTTACGGTCCCTTCTTACCAAGTTTAAATACTTGTCCATCGTCTGACTGGAAGCCGGGACCACGGCTGCAGCAGAGTAGGTCTCGCTGGAAAGTTCAATCACCGCTGACTACATTGAGCACAGACGGGACTGGAGGAACAAACTTTATATAGCCTTTCCCACCCCGTAGAACTTAATGAATATCAGCGTCTGGACTGTGTTTATGGATCTTGATTTTTAAAGAAACTTATTTTTTGGGGAGCGTTTGTTTAGAGTGAATTTATTACCACATTTATTATGCACCGTTCTCGGGACTAGACATTGATATTTATACATCAAACCCACGCGCCTTTTATTCATCCTCTATCCCCTCCCTCTTCTGTATGGGGCTTAAGTTTACAAAGCTCAGGGGACATTATTGTGGTTATAAGGGTTCAGGATGATTTCCCGACATTCAAAATACCGACCACTATTGGCCAACGGTCAAAATACTGACATGTTCAAAATGTCGACATGTGTTACACCAACATGGTCAAAATAAAGACATTTACAACGTAGGCATGTCAAAAAGTCGACATGCTTTTTTTCTAGTTGATTTTTGTGTCAACACATAGATCCACAAGGACACTGAATAAGTGTACCGCGCCCCCTCTCTGCGCTCGCCATGCTCCGATGGCATATTCTCCCTCTATGCCCTACGGGATGGAAAAGTATGAAAAAGTAGTTTATTTATTGTTTTAAATCATGACAAAAATAACTTTTTGACATGTCGACATTGTAAATGTCATAATTTTGAGTGTGTTGACAATTTGACCATGTCATCATAATACATGTCGACATTTTGAACATGTCTGCATTTTAACCGTCGCTCAATAGTGATCGGTATTTTAGCAGTGGGTAAATTGACTACATACCGGTTATAAATATTGATGAGCACACAGCCAATCAGTGTAGAAGGAGCCATTGAGGCCACAGTATGCAAATAGCACTTAAGAATACAGCCAATCAGCGTACAGGGTGACAGCAGTGTCACTGAGGTTACAGCAATGAGACTGATACAGCCAATCAGCAGTAGCGTCACTGAGATCATGATATGAAATTAACAATGATAGTAATACAGCCAATCAGCAGCGGGTTCAGTGAGGTCATAATATGCAAACCAATGAATCACAGCTTGGTCACATCCTACATTGATGGCTGCATCCATTAGGTAGATGAGAGGTGCCCTTTATATAACTCAGGGGTAGATTTATTAAGCTCGGTGAAGTGATAAAGTGTCTGGTTTTTATCACCGGTCTATCAGCTCCTACCTGTCATTTTTTAAACCAATGTAGTACAGGGGGGTAGATTTGCGCACTCTGTGAGATCTGGTTTGTGAGAGTGCGCAAATCTACCCCCCTGTACTACATATGTTACTAGGTCTTTGACCCAGATTTGCTGCACCCAAAAACAACCTCAAAGGTAGAGCGCAATACTGAAACCAATATCACCAGTATATTTTTCAAACCAAACCTGTAACTTCACAGTTATGATCTGATTGGCCGGTGATAAAAAATCAGACACGTTATCACTTCACCGAGCTTAATAAATCTGCCCCATAGTCCAGAATGACCTGACCTGTCTAGTTACATGTTTACTGTACTTTATTTCCATATATAATCCCGTAACCCGGGGACATATATACATTATTGGAAAGCACAGCTCTGTATACTCTGGTGAACAATGTCTCTGATTGGCTTTAGGCGTACTGTGATATGGTGACTGACGGAGGCGGATGGACGGTGTTCCAGAGGCGGCAAGACGGCGCTGTAGACTTCAACCGGACGTGGCAAGAATATAAGCAAGGCTTTGGCAGCTTTCAAGGGGAACACTGGTTGGGTAATGAGAACCTGCACAGCCTCACCAGGCTGGGACAACACACCTTGCGCATCGAGCTAGAAGACTGGTACAACGTCAAGCGCCATGCCCACTACCGGAAGTTCAAGGTCGCCAGCGAGCAAAACAAGTACAGACTGACGGCTAGGGAGTACCAAGGCAATGCCGGGAATGCCCTCAGTTACAGCCGGAACTACAATCACGATCACAAATTCTTCACAACGCACGACAGCGATAATGACAATTATCCATCTGGGAACTGTGGCGCATACTACGGTTCCGGCTGGTGGTTCGACACCTGTCTGGCAGCCAATTTAAATGGAAAGTACTACAGAGGACGATACAGCGGGGTGACAAGCGGCATTTACTGGGGCACTTGGTACATTCTAACGGACAAGAGGACAAACCAAAAATACTCATTCAAGAAAGTAGAGATGAAAACAAGGATTATGAACTCTTAGGGACAAGGACTTTTCTCAGCAACTGAGGACCTCACTAGGACTTTTAGTGATACATTTGCCCTGGATAATGCAGACAAACAATAATGCATACAAGAGAGTAAAAGACCAATGTTCAAGTAACTAATATATATGTGTATGTATATATTAGTGTAGAAAGGAGTCTAACATCCCTTTCTTCCAGTACGCAATAATCCTTACAACAACCAGCAATGTCCCTTCTCCCTTGATACCATCCCTCTGCTCACATAAATTACCGATATAGCCCCCACATACATTATACCGGCAGTGGCGCTTCCATTCACATGTAAAACCAGCAACGCCCGATACACATTATTTGGTTCACATTATACCTGCATTGTCCCCTCACACATTATACCATCAGTGTCCCCTCCCTTCACACATGATACCAGCATAGCCCTGACACATTATACCAGCAGTGTCCCCTCCCCTCACACGATACCAGCATAGCCCTTACACACATTATACCTGCAGTGTCCCCTCCCCTCACACATTATACCAGCAGTGTCCCCTCCCCTCACACATTATACCAGCAGTGTCCCCTCCCCTCACACATTATACCAGCAGTGTCCCCTCCCCTCACACATTATACCAGCATAGCCCTGACACACATTATACCTGCAGTGTCTCCCCCCCCCACACATTATACCAGCATAGTCCTGACACACATTATACCTGCAGTGTCCCCTCCCCTCACACATCATACCAGCATATCCCTAACACACATTATACCAGCAGTGTGTCCCCCCTCACATGATACCAGCATAGCCCTGACACACATTATACCAGCAGTGTCCCCTCCCCTCACACATCATACCAGCATAGCCCCGACACACATTATACCTGCAGTGTCCCCTCCCCTCACACATGATACCAGCATAGCCCTCACACACATTATACCAGCAGTGTCACCTCCCCTCACACATTATACCTGCATTGTCCCCTCCCCTCACACATGATACCAGCATAGCCCTGACACACATTATACCAGCAGTGTCCCCTCCCCTCACACATCATACCAGCATAGCCCCGACACACATTATACCTGCAGTGTCCCCTCCCCTCACACATGATACCAGCATAGCCCTCACACACATTATACCAGCAGTGTCACCTCCCCTCACACATGATACCAACATAGCCCTGACACACATTATACCAGCAGTGTCCCCTCCCCTCACACATGATACCAGCCTAGCCCTGACACACATTATTCCAGCAGTGTCCCCTCCCATTATACCAGCATAGCCCTGACACACATTATACCTGCAGTGTCCCCTCCCCTCACACATGATACCAGCATAGCCCTGACACACATTATACCAGCAGTGTCCCCTCCCCTCACACATGATACCAGCATATCCCTAACACACATTATACCAGCAGTGTCCCCTCCCCTCACACATGATACCAGCATAGCCCTGACACACATTATACCAGCAGTGTCCCCTCCCCTCACACATGATACCAGCATAGCCCTGACACACATTATTCCAGCAGTGTCCCCTCCCATTATACCAGCATAGCCCTGACACACATTATACCAGCAGTGTCCCCTCCCATGATACCAGCATAGGCCTGGCACACATTATACCAGCAGTGTCCCCTCCCCTCACACTATACCAGCATAGCCCCAACACATATTATACCAGCAGTGTCCCTTCCTCTCACACATGATACCAGCATAGCCATAAACACATTATACCAGCAGTGTCCGCTCCCCTCACACATGATACCAGCATAGCCATGACACATTATACCTGCAGTTTTTTCTCACATATAATACCAACATAACCCCGACACACATTATACCTGCAATGTCCCCTCCGCTCACATGTAATACCAGCATAGCCATGACACACATTATACCAGCAGTGTCCCCTCCCCTCACACATGATACCAGCATAGACCTGACACAGATTATACCAGAAGTATCCCCTCTCCTCATAAGTGATACCAGCATATCCCTAACACACATTATACCAGCAGTGTCCCCTCCCCTCACACTTGATACCAGCATATCCCCAACACACATTATACCAGCAGTGTCCCCTCCCCTCACACTTGATACAAGCATAGCCCCAACACACATTATACCAGCAGTGTCCCCTCCCCTCACACTTGACACCAGCATAGCCCCAATACACATTATACCAGCAGTGTCCCCTAACACCAGCCTAGTCCAGGCACACCTTATACAGGTTGTGTCCCCTCCCCTCACACGTGATATCAGCATAGTCCAGGCACACCTTATACAGGTTGTGTCCCCTCCCCACACACGTGATACCAGCATAGTCCAGGCACACCTTATACAGGTTGTGTCCCCTCCCCACACACGTGATACCAGCATAGTCCAGGCACACCTTATACAGGTTGTGTCCCCTCCCCACACACGTGATATCAGCATAGTCCAGGCACACCTTATACAGGTTGTGTCCCCTCCCCACACATGTGATACCAGCATAGTCCAGGCACACCTTATACAGGTTGTGTCCCCTCCCCACACACGTGATATCAGCATAGTCCAGGCACACCTTATACAGGTTGTGTCCCCTCCCCTCACACGTGATACCAGGGAAGACCAGAACAGGATCTTGTATTTCAGATAATTGTCATTACTGAGCCTCTGTTTTGTAAAAATGTCTGCCGCCCCTGAATTGCTGCAGACTGTCAATCAATGGACATCTGCAGCCACATGCTTGACAGCGCAGGACTTTGTGGCTGTAGGAGCATTGGGAAATGAATCAGGCCCCTGTGCGAATTATAGAAGCAGCCATAGGGACAATATTATACTACAAAGTCACTGTGCTCAGAATGGGTGCGTAGACACAATACTGTTATTTATTGCAATTTATAAATAAAATATATGCATATTTTAGTGTTAACACTTTAAATAGTAATTTCTGTATGTATAACATTACGAGTTTTAATTTATATCTGCCAATTATGTCAGGCTGTACATTGTTATACAGATAATGGGCCTGCATGAAGAGTGTACCTAGAATTTATTTATACTTATTCTGCTCTGTAAAAAGGACAGCACAGTAATAATCACACACATTATATGTGTGTGTATATATATATATATATATATATATATATATATATATATATATATATATATATATATATATATATATATATATATATACATATATACACACACACACATGCAAACGATAACATAACTTAGGGGTTTATTCTAGTTCATTCTTTCTGACAAAATTCTTCTTAGATGGACAAAACCATGTGCACTGCAGGGGGGGCAGATGTAACAGGTGCAGAGAGAATTAGATTTGGGTGAGTAATTTTGTTTCTGTGCAGGGAAAATACTGACTGCTTTATTTTTACACTGCAATATAGATCTCACTTTGAAGAAAAACCCCACCCAAATCTAACTCTCTCTGCACATGTTACATCTGCCCCACCTGCAGTGCACATGGTTTTGTCCATCTAAGAAGGATTTTGTCAAAAAGAATGGACTAGAATAACCCCCTTAGTTATTAAAGTTGAATGAAATAAAGTGGCTGCTGTTAGAATGATTAGTTTAAAAGTAGATTAAAAACAGATAATACTACAGGTCGAGTCTCCCTTATTTTCTGAATATTTGGTTCTCTTTTTGTATTGTTTTGGTCCTTCCTCGCCTCGCATACTTACCTCGTTCCCCTGGCAGCCTTGGGAATCCTCTTCACCTCCATTCCCAGGGATGCATTGCGTGAATGCATGGGCGCACTGGTGATGTCACCAGCGTGCCCGCGCACTCGCACAATGTACCCCTGGGATCGCTGAAGAGGATTCAGAAGGCCGCCGTGGACGCCAGGGGACCAGGTAAGTATGAAAAAAAAAATATATATATAGCAAAACTTGTCCCCGGCACTCTATTGCCCCGATCACGGGGTGTCTCGCCCTGGTGCCTTCCTGTGCAGGGCTGATACCCACCACTGTATATGTTCCTTGTAGTCGGCGGCACTCAGGGACTGGATAAACCTTATAACTGGGTGAACATTTTATTCTACGTTTCAGGTTTCATCCTGACGAAGGGGGCTTGAGCCCCGAAACGTTGAATAAAATGTTCACCCAGTTATAAGGTTTATCCAGTCCCTGAGTGCCGCCGACTACAAGGAACATATATATATATTTCAAAATCTTCAAAAATCCCTTAATGCTCATGGTCCTAAGCATTTCGGATAAGGCAGGCATGTCCAAACTGTGGCCCTCCAGCTGTTCTGAAACTACACATCCCAGCATGCCTTGCCATAGTTTTAGCATTTACTAATAGCCAAACTTTGTTAAGTCATGATGGGACTTGTAGTTTCACAACAGCTGGAGGGCCATAGTTTGGACATGCCTGGGATAAGGGATACTCAACCTGTATATATGTATATATGTATATATAACAGGCTATATACAGTATATGTGAGTGCCAGAAATGTGCCTGCCAGTCATCTTGTGTTCATTGACTAGTCCTAATGAAGATAAAGAGGTGTAACTGAACTTAAATACTGACAGTGCTATATCTCCCTCTCTCCCCCTCCCCCCCTCTCTCTATATATACAGTATACACACACACACACACACACTAGTGTGTCAACATGACAGCTGAGTCCCTACCTCCAATCTCTGTCCATTTCCAGGAAGTTTGAAATAGATCATTTTGCTTTCACTTTCTGTTCAGTAATTTAGACAGTCAAGTAGCCTGCACTCCCAGGATTTTGGAAAGTCCCCCTCCCCATTGGGCAACTATGGCTGAAAGTGACACGGTAGGCATAGTATCCTCCTATTAAACCAAACCACAGATAGTTAAATTGTATTTAGTAACTTCAAAAAGAAACCTCATTATCACACAGAGGATCCCCCTTCCCCTGATCCACCCTAGAACAAGCTATATTTAGGCTATGAGGGTATTAGCGCTGGGTGCCACCATATGATCAAGGCAGCTGCTTAGACAACCCTTTAATGTGATAAAAATGGAACATCCTTCTTCAATCGCAGATTCTTAAATTAGTCTCTTCAACGTGATGAGTATCTGTGATGTTCGGCTGTTTGGTCTTAAGCCAAAATCAGAGGAGACAGAGAACGCCACCTTGTTATCTGTTCAGGTAATTTACAGATATGGTAGTTAAAACGCTTTAAAGCATTCAAGACAATATTGGGTTTCATACCTGGAGGGGCCTGCAAGATGCTGCATGCTCAGACACAATGGTGAGACTGAGAGGGGACGCTGCACGCCCGCCGTGTTTGCTAATGAGCACTTGTGAAGAAGACGGAGAAAGCGGATACTGGGGCCAAAGGGCCACGATGAATGCTTCCCTTATAAAGTGTCTTCATGCTACACGTATTTGTGTTCTACAGCATCGGCGAGGCCTTGTGTGTACCTTTCACAGCACAATGCCCCTTCCATGGGTACCAGTCATGGATTGCCAGCAGTGCGATGCCCCAGCCATGGATTGTGCAATGCCCCTTCTTAAAGCAAGACAGGCTAGTATTGTCCGCAGAGTGATGCCCATTCCTTGGGCATATGACAGCCATGTATTGTCCGCAGAGTGATGCCCATTCCTTGGTCACATGACAGCCATGTATTGTCCGCAGTGTGATGCCCATTCCTTGGTCACATGACAGCCATGCATTGTCCGCACTACTCTTCCCCTTCCTTGGTCACATGACAGCCATGCATTGTCCGCACTACTCTTCCCATTCCTTGGTCACATGACAGCCATGCATTGTCCGCACTACTCTTCCCCTTCCTTGGTCACATGACAGCCATGCATTGTCCGCACTACTATTCCCATTCCTTTGTCACATGACAGCCATGCATTGTCCGCACTACTATTCCCATGCCTTGGTCACATGACAGCCATGCATTGTCCGCACTACTATTCCCATTCCTTTGTCACATGACAGCCATGCATTGTCCGCACTACTATTCCCATTCCTTTGTCACATGACAGCCATGCATTGTCCGCACTACTATTCCCATGCCTTGGTCACATGACAGCCATGCATTGTCCGCACTACTATTCCCATTCCCTGGTCACATGACAGCCATGCATTGTCCGCACTACTATTCCCCTTCCTTGGGCATATGACAGCCATGTATTGTCCGCAGTGTGATGCCCATTCCTTGAGCACATTAGTCACGGATTATACCAGAAGGGTGTGGTATAGGGTTCCGACAGTCGGGATCCCAACTGGCTGGACCCAGACAACATGGTGAGTGCAACAAAGCCCCTTGCGGGCTCACTGCGTGCACGTTGGCTAGCTACGCTCGCACCTATTCTATTCTCCCTCTATGGGGGTCATGGACCCTCACGAGAGAGAATAGCTGGTGGCCGTCAGAACCCATCTGTCTGTGTTTTAACAGTCGGGATCCCGACGTCGGGTAAATGACTGTCGGGACCCCGTCCGGCACCCATGCCAGAACATCATAAGGTAGAGGGAGATGCTTATAAATAAATCATAACTACGATTGTCTGGACTTCTCAGCGATATCATTGCAAGTGGATGTGATCGCAGATATACAGCTGCAAACATTGAATGCCATGGTCAAATCGGGAGACTGTCATAAGGGCACCAATCTGTGTACCTATGGGCATGGGCGCTAGAAATGGGCGCTAGAACAGTGCTCACTCGAACTTCCCAGCACGTGGATATGAATTTCAGCATATTGTGGAGATCTGTTATGTTCTTTGGCCGCTCTGTTCATTTTCACCACTTTCCATCAGACTCAAATTAATGTTTTATGTTATCCATAAAATTGGTCTCTTTAATTGATTCATACATTGGAGGCCAATTGAAAGACAATTATTCGGACAATATCTATAATCTGTGTAAGCTTGGAGCTTCCACGTACAGGTACAAACACTTAAGCAATAACAGTGTATTTTCTGCACATGTTCCTAATTACTTACACTAAGGAAGCGATGGTGAAGGCCATCTGGGCGAACGGACATGGCGACTTGCATAGTCGCCGTCTCATTCACACAGAGCAGAGCAGGTGGGGGCGTGAGGTGGCCGTCGGCTTTCGAATGATTTCTGCCCCGTTCATTCGCCGTGTGAGGAGGGGGTGGGGGGGGGGGGTGTGGACATTCTTTAGTGGTTTGCAGCTAATGTTAACACGTCAGTGTCAGCAGTCAGCACACCTGCCTTGGTCGACGTGCGGTGTGAAATGTTCCACAGCTTATTACCTGGTCGATTAACCCAACAACTTGACCCAGGGTTAAAGCGGGTCACTCTCTGTATAATGGGCAATCCAGGTTTAATGTGAAAGCGCCGGACGCAGGATTATGTGAAAAGGGTACATACAGCATCAAGATACTGAGGCATTAGTAGTGTTCATTCTAGAACCATGCGGTTCCCCCTTTCCTGTCTGGGGTGTCACTCTCTGCTGTGGTGCTTCTAGCACAGTCTGGTCTGTATTTCAGCAGCGCAAGGGTTTTGAAAGATGCAGAGTGTAGAACGAACACTACATGAACCACAGTAAGCATTATGGCAGTGGATGTGCCCAGAATCTGAAAACTTACATTAGCCATGGTTGTATGGCTGTGGTGGAACTACAAGACCCAGCATGCCACTCAAGCAAAGTTGAGGGACATTTTGGGATTTGTATAACTGGTCAGCCACAAGTAGCCCAACGCTGGTTTCATGTAAAGTAACACAGTTTCCAAGGTGTATATTTGTCTCTTCCATAACCATTTACACCGCAGATGATAACGAGCGGTATAATAAATAACTTCCTGCCGTTAGAGATATTATATATATATATATATATATATATATATATATATATATATATATATGATAGCGATTTCAATCCTCATGCCATTTATTTGGATGTTTAGTGTGAACCGTGTCGGCTGCATCTAGAAGGGTTAAGTGATTTGCAGCAAACTAGCAGCGGCCTAATCCTGGCACCTACAACAGACAAGCTGCCTCTAATTATAGGACCAGAGATAATCACCAACTTCAAAGCAGCTTCCCGAACTATAGAAATAATGGAGGGCAGAGATTTCCCCGAAAAAGTCTCCGGTTTCCCTCCCATAACGCGTCAGCTCATGTACCAGCCACCTGAACGGTCCTAGAGGTGAGATCCGGGCTCGTCGCACTAGGTCTCTGGCAGTTCCGCCCCGCGGCTGCCAGCGCTTTGAAGGAGAATAGAATAATTATCACATTGGGTAGAGACCTCCGAGCTACAAATGACAGAACTCCGGGGCAATAACTGCAGCAGATTTACTCATTAACCAGTAATGTCTGCGCATTTGGTGCTCAGAATAACTGTTCTGCAGAGAACCATTGGGACAAAGCTTCAGACAAAGTTGGACGTGTTATGTAAACGCTCTCTGGGATGGCAAGACCACCTTATAAACCCCGCGGTTATAAGATACACATGCTGCATGGCGGCACTTCAAACAGATACAGTACATGCTCTAGAACAGGCCTGGCTGAACTGTGGTCCTCCAGCTGTTGTGAAACTACACATCCCAGCATGCCTTGCCATAGTTTTAGCATTCCCTAATAGCAAAACTATGTCAAGGCATGATGGGACTTGTAGTTTCACAACAGCTGTCGGGCCATAGTTTGGCCGTGGCTGCTTTAGAAAGAGAACTAGTCTATGGCACGTGCGCCAGCATTATAACACAGGTTGCCTCCTGCCTGCTGCCATATAAATATCATTATTCTCAGCATTACAGTGACAAGTCCTTGCTGATATTCTATACCAGGGGTGGGGTCTTGGGGTGCACAGCGGTAATGAGAGGTGCGACCCTGCGGAGACCTTTCAGTAGTACTGCATACAAGGACAAGGTGGCAGGTGCACAATTCAAACCCAATTTATTAATAATAATCATTGCAATAACATTTAGCATTTTTAGTGAGGTTCTATATCACCAGCGCAGTTTATGGGCTGGTGACAGGATCACTAATGGTGATCTCCGACACTAAGAGGTTTTGTTGGCCCTAGTCCCATTGCTGCAGAGATCGAAGTAAGCTGTAAGACGATCTTAGCCGGAACACAGTTTGGGTAACAGCATTTAGTGTCTGGCCGACAATGACTCCAGCGCATGCTGCAACGTCCCCTGCTTCTCAGCCTTGGTGGCCATGGGAGGAGAAGGAGCAGGGAATTAGCCAGATATCGTACAGCGGTCAGAAATGAGCAGCAGAGCTCCATAACAAAGCGTGCTGTTAACGAGTGCTAGAGGCTGAATGGGACCCAGCGGGGCGCCGAGGAATCTGTCGCTGGTTGTGCAGAGACGTGATTGTGTGTTTTACTAACTGCTGCTGCGGTTTCCTTGCCAGCGGCTGGCAGGCGGATACCAGAGCGGTCACTGTAGCTGCCTGTAATCCCCAAGCCGGGGAGGGTGGCAGAGCGCTCGCTCTCACACCTACACCCTCTATGTGGGACACGGGATAATACACAGACAAGTAGGGTTATGATTCGGTGAGTAGGGGATTTCACGGATCATACACATAATATAGGAAGACCACAATATAAGAAAGCCAACGGAAAAGTAATGGATTAGGGGTAAAAGAGGCTCTTCCTTCCCCGTTCATTTCAACAGGACACAAAAATACAAGGCAGGGTCATGCCACCTTAGTACCAGGCCCTGTGGGTGCCCATATGTGACAAGTGAAGGCGCAAGTGGCATCTTCTTCACCCTTTGTCACATTATGTCCTAACCCCAACTACCAATGGAGGTATTCCTACTCATCACTGCAGCACAGTGAAGGCGGCACTCTGTGCATAATACTGGGGACTACCCGCACATTGGGGGCACCACAGAGAGCTTTGTACTGATGTTCCTGCCAACATCTCTCAGCCTGCTGGGGGAGAAGAGGTCAGAGTACATGAAGCAGGATGTGTTACAGGTCCTGCATTCAGACAAACCATCAGCACTGTGGTCCCCACTCTCTGTTCTCAGGGCACCTCACAATGCAGATATTAAGGCGATCCTTTATTAAGGCAGATACCATTAAAACAAAATGACTGATGCACTAATGGAGTCACCTGTGCTCAAGCATGGATATTAATAAAGCCTGGACTGATCTAACTCTTCTCCAGTAAAGTTCTGGCCTGACCCAGGATTTAGAAGTGTTCCAAACAAGGTCAGCCTCACTGCAACACTCATCACCCCGTACTGGGTGGAGCCATTTCTTACAGACCAAAAAAAATCCTGGGTTATTGTTCGGAAAAGGAGCCCAGTGCCTCATACACCCCCCCCAGCCCCTCCTCTCGGCCATAGTAAGGCGGCTCCACCGCCACCCCGAGGTCTTGCAGGTGAATGAGGGAGAGGTAGAAGCTTTGTTCAAAAGGGTCAGACCTAGGAAGGCTGCGGGTCCTGATGGAGTGCCACCATCTACCCTTAAGACCTGTGTAACGCAGCTTGCACCCATCTTCACTGTGATCTTTAACACCTCACTGGAAACGAGTAGGGTCCCCGCCTGCTTCAAACGCTCAGTTATTATTCCGGTTCCCAAGAAGTTGGCTGTGAAGGATCTAAATGACTACAGGCCAGTCGCACTAACATCAGTGGTCATGAAGGCATTCGAAAGACTGGTACTGAACCATCTGAGGGAGGTGACAAACACCCATCTCGACCCTCTGCAGTTCGCCTACCGGGCAAACAGAAGCATTGAGGATGCCGTTAACCTAGGGCTGCATTATATCCTGGAACACCTGGATCATCCAGGCACCTACGTGAGGGTCCTATTCATTGATTCATCAAAACAGTCAAGATGATAGTAGACTTCAAGAGAAAACCAAATGTCAAGGTCCCTCTGGTAATTTCCAACAGAGTGGTGTCATGGGTAGAGACCTTCAAATTACTTGGGACAAAAATCTCTCGCAACCTCAGATGGGAGCCCAACATAACTTCCATTGTCAAATAGGCCCAACAGCGGCTGTTCTTCCTGAGGCAACTGAAAAAATGCAACATTCCGCGGGAGCTGCTGCGGCTCTTGAACACTGCTATCGTGGAGTCCGTTCTATGCTCCTCTATTACAATCTGGTATGGAGGGGCCAATGTATCTGACAAAGAGTGGTGAGGACAGCAGAGAGGATTATTGGGACGAACCTCCCCCCTGTAAGGGAACAATACTTAAGGAGCGAGCTGGGAAGATCGTGGCGGACAAACTCCACCCTGGCCATACCTTGTTTGATATTCTCCCATCAGGTAGATGCTTCAGGTCCATCCCTGCCAAGTCGTCAAGAACCGCAAAAAGCTTCTTCCCGACAGCTATACAGCTATTGAACAATGTACTGTAAGATACTGCTAATCTAACACTTGACTGCTGTGTCTGACCTTGCAAATCCTAACATGTGAATTGTCATTTGTATGCACAACCGATGCAATGAATGTATGTCCTGTTATCCCTCTAGTACCATGCTGGAAGCTGCACTGTATCCACAAAAAATTCCTAGTATATGAGAGTATACATGGCCAATAAAAGGGATTCTGATTTTTCATGTGCAATAACACAGGATTTTCAAGCGAGTGGAACAGTGGGATTAGTTGCCTTGAGCTTGGGAAACAGAGTCAGCAAGACGAAAGCATCTCCAGAAAATACACCAAATTGGTTACATCAAAAACACTCCACTCTGAATCTTGTGACATTATCCATGGCTTCCGCAAAGCAATTAAAATAAAAAACATACAGTAACTGTGGATTCTGGGACCAAGGTCCCTGCCCTGAAGGCTCAGGGAACTGCTCTCTGCAGTATGGATCAGCCCTTCCCGGTACTTATGTATTATCTGGGCTCCCATGTTAAATGCACCCCATTCTTTCTTTCATACCCCTACTATCCAACTACGCATGGAGTTGATTTTATAGTGTGGCGAGCGCTGCGAGCCCCGCGAGGGGACACGGTCTCATAAGAAAAACGGGAGTCCAGATATTACATAAGTACCCACTTCTCTTTAGACTTCTTAAGAACCAGAGAGCAGGAGCAGCACTAGAAGAACCGCCTGGATGAGGGGGGTGACCTGCTGCATCCAGAATCCCCTGCACAGAAGTCATGCTTTGTATCTTCACATATACATACTAAACGCCATCTAACACAGCATTCGAGTGGTTGCAGAGTCCTCCAAAAGGGGATGTTGTCAAAAAGCTGACAATCACAGTAATTCATATGGTTGACAGTTAAGGACACCAAAATTGTCAAAACAGGCTACGTGCCAATATTACCAGAATGTCGATATTAACAGTATGTCAACATTAGTGTCAGTCAGGTGTGAGGGTCGGACACTAGAGGGAGGATTAGGGATAGGATAGAAACTCAGCCAAAACAGCATTGGTTCGCAGGGATGACCCAGAAGTCAGTCACATGACCGTGAGAACCCCAACGACACCGCTGTATCTGACGGGAGCAGGTAAGTTCCTGCTTGGCCACCAGGGGTGACATGTCAACATTGTCTACATGGTAAATGTTGACACTCAACAATGACATGACCACGTCCACAGTATCATGTTGTAATTAGGACTGTCAACATAAGGAACCCAAACACCAGGTCACTAAACCAATGTAGCAGAACTAGGAAGGTGAAACAATGGCAGGAATGAGGGGATGGGCCGAGGTTACACAGCTGTAAAACCCATGGACTCTGCAGCTTCCACCTTGCACTGGGCATACAAACCATAAATACTGTATTCATGGTGGGCTGTCTGCTGGGAAACCGCTGTCTGACCTGCAGGATTTATCAGCCGCCATTGTGAGAACAGCTGCTTGGAAGGAGCTGGTTAAACACTAGTGGAGGCAGACTGTTTGCTGGGCACTTGTCACAGAAGCCAGGACATGTGTACACAGGAGGGGGGCCACAAGAGCCAGAGCCGGGCAAGAGGCTTAAATGGTCCTGTAAATAGAAGGAATGCATTCATCTAGTAGAGCAGGAACAACAGAACAGCCAAGTAAGTACCGCTCCTGTGTACCCTTTATGTTGGGTGCCGTAACAGTATATGAACCAGGCTGACAATGCCATTACAGTCCCGTGGGAAGGACACTTAAAGGACAACACGTGAGGACTTCATCTTCGTCCGCATACTCATCTCCATCATTGGCCTCAAGCCTCTAGTTGTATGTTAATTGAGTCCTCACTACTTATATTTAAGCTGTAATGTGTATTGTACTGTGGCGCTCTGTACTGTACTCTATTTTTGTCTATTTAATGTTATGCCAAGTTTTGTCTCCCTGTATTGTTCCTTTGTACGGCGCTGCAAAACACTTGTGGCGCCTTATAAATAAAATTATAATAATAATGGTTAAAGTGGCTGCTTAATATGAACCGTAAAACTGTACCAGACTTATGAAAACAGCGTCACATTAAATGCAGCTGAACATCGCCATTGCGTTTATTGGTTTTAGTACATTGCAATAACTGGCTTTTCTCTGTGCACCAGGGATCATCCCATAATACAGGACCCTTTAAAAAACAAATATACAACAAAAAAGTTGTTCTAGCTCCCCAGCTGAAGGCAGGTGTTCCGGAATCAAGTTTGTATAAGCATATGATCTTTCATTCATGTCAAAAGCTGGCCTAGTACTCACTAACTATATAGTACATTACCGCCTAGAAATTTGAGCTAACTATAGTCTTTGTCGTCTATCTAGCACCATCTAGTGGTTAAACCACTGACATTGCACAATTAGTTTTGACATCAGGAAACCGTTCACCTCTAATCTACGTTGTTTATTCCTGACAAACTAGAAAAAAATTAAAATACATGCCGATATTATCTGTGGTCAGATGGGGTCCTCGATTAGTCCAGACACATCAATGGCCCGATATGGAAAGATTAAGCTGTGCTAAATAGTAGGAGGAAGTGTGCTTTGCTCATATGTGCCCCCCGGAAATAACATGAAGAAATGAAAGTTCCTAACCGCAGCACACTTACAACGGTCAGGCTTCCCCCAAATGGAATGCAAATGTTGGAATAAATTTATTGTATCGAAAAGGCACACTTCATTATACTGGAACGTATCATACGTATATAAGAAAGAAAATAATAAAAAAAAAAAAGGTAAAAAAAAAAAAAATTATAGATAAAATTACAATTCCAACACTCACTAAAACATATGACCCATATTAGAATACTGACTCTTTGGTAGAGGGAAAACAATGGCACCTCTACTAGATTTAGAACCATCAAGAAAACTATGGTAAAAAAGCAAATGGGAAACTAAAGACAGGAGATATGCGCTTAAGCTAAAAACTGAGGGGTGGATCAGAGACCTGTACCGAATTGTGCCATGATCCAAAGGAAAATGATCCTCTCATAATGAGGAGCACAGGGCTGAAGATGGCAAGAAAGGGTGATTGCAGCTGGCTAGTGTAAGATCATTCTCTGATCGCACTACATTAACAATTTGCCTAATTTCATCTGATCGGGCCCCAATGATCCTTCTAGTGCTCCCCCTTGGTCATAGTCGCAATGTATTCTTTGTGTATTTGTGGCTTTTTATATTTATATTCCCATTCCAGTTTGTTGGTTTTGTTGTCACTTTGTGTTTATCCTGAAGCTTGAAATAAAATCACACACACAGATTTAAGGCCAACACATCCACAATCCCTTCTTTATTACCTTTTGGTCACACAAGCAAAAAAAAACTGAGCAGATTGGAACATACTTGTCAGTTTTCTTGGCAGACAAATGTACAAATGAGACAAACTACGCATATGTGCCACCTGTATTTCTTACGTTTATTAAAAAAATCAAACGGGCAATTATTTTCAATGTAGTGGCTGAACAGCTGCTACATAGGAGAAGTTTGGTAAACGCATCATTAAAGAAAAAAGTTTGGCTGAACCTTCAACGTGACGCTTCCAACATTTAGAAGCATGGCAGAAAAAAAAAAGTATATGTATTGATTCAACTTCCCCCCCCAAAAAAACCATTACCACGCCCCCAAAATATCCAAAATTGACCTAATCCCCAGGTTGCATGTTTGGGCAAACTGCCAGCTAAATTTGTATAAGAACTTCATCTCATGTCAGGGGTGTATAGAAGAGACTGGGAGGACCAGTGCTGGGAAGCTCAAGCGGAACTTCCAATCAGCTGTTGTGGGGGGAGGGGCTAAAGACTGACATGGCAGTAAAATATACTCTTGGGGGTAGATCATACAATGAACAGGACTTGGAATAAGACCATGGTGGCTCGCCGCGCAGAACGCACGGTTGCGCCTTAATCTCACAAGCTTTGAATTAAATTCTTAGTGCAGGTGCGGACAAATAGTGTAGAATTCAGGACTTGGTAATAATCTAAAGATCCGTGAAGTCCTTTAGAGAACCCATAAATGAAGTGCCCCTATGGAGACCTACAGATATGACACCCACAAGGCCTGGTCACGACCCAGCTCCTGAGCTTTGTCCAGTCCTTTACTGAATCTTCTGAACAGTTACAATGCATCCAGGATGTTGTCGATCTTAGTAACCAGCTCCTGACGCTTATTGGCGTGTTGCTTCTCGCTCTCTATGTAACTGTCCTTCTTCAGCTTCCCAGCGACAAGGCGTTCAGCTTCCGAAGAAGATTTCACCACAATCTCCTTCACTTGGCTGTCCAGTTTCTGGATCTCTGCAACCTGCAGGCGGTTAGAAGAGGATTCTATTATGTGCATACATTAATGGTCAGATTTATTCTTGGCTTCCAACGGTCGCCATAAACTTCTGCACGTCTCCTTCTTTCTGTAGGCACAGCGGCTCTCCAAGCCCGGACAGTTTACAGATCAAATAAAAAGTTCTTTAGAGCAGAGGAGCAAGCTCTGACTTAGAGCAGCAACTGGTTCTAAAAAGGGTCAGTGGTCACCAATCTTTAAACTCAGACTCTGCAGTAAGATGGTGATCGTGAAATAAGACAACTTAATGCAAATGGTTTATTGCAAAATAAGGTCATGGTAGAACGTTCTTACAAAACCGACAAAGCCGGACACCTACCCAACATCTCTAGAGAGACGTGACAAGACAGAGGCTAAAAGCCGAGGTCGACACAAATTACATTTTTACAATTTAAGGACTCCCAAAATGAAGCAAACCCCACCTCAGCCCCATTGACTACCTAGGCCAGTGGTAGCCAACCCTAGCCCTCGAGAGCTACCAACAGTTCACATTTTCCAGACAACCCAGCTGCTGCACAGCTGCACTCATTAATCACTGACACATTTTAAAAGATCCACAGATGGAGCTAATTAGCTCACTTGTGATTCTGTGAGGAGACCTGCAAAACATGCACTGTTGGTAGCTCTCGAGGACTGGGTTTGGCTACCCCAGACCAAGGCAATTTAAAGTTCTCAATTATCTTACTTAGTGCAATAATTATGTTAGTCATTGAGTTTAAAAAGGAAAATGGTCAAAATTATCCAAAAATGATCTATTCAGTTTTATGCAAACAAAAATGTAATTCGAGAAAGATTTTTTTAAAATTGTTTTTATATTTTTTAGACACTCAAAATACCCCAAAAGTACCACTTTATTTTTCTTTTTGCATTTTTCTGTATGAAAGTAAAGAGTTCGCAGGTTTTTGTTAAAAAGCATAAATCAGCCATTTAACAGTTTAAATGCCACCAGAACTTTCTTTACGATCTGACAGCCTTCTGTCAGATTATGCAAATGTAATTTTTTTTTTAGGGATTCAGGAAGGTGAACCCACTTCTCTGACATTACATATGGCTGAAAATAAGCTTTTTTTTTTTATTGGATTGGAGAAAATCCGAGCGTTTCAGAAAGAACACGCACCTAATTAGATTGACCCCACAAAATTCTGCTGGGTATAGCAAGTGAAGCCAAATTAACAAAACACCTACGGATGGAGTTTCAAAACATATCTGAAGATTTCTTTTTTGAAACCATTTTGGCGGCTGCCATTATTGCTCTGCACAGGACAGAGTCCAACTACAGACTGATTTCTCATTAGATCCTCGCGGTCACAATCTCAGGCATATACACAGCATTTGATGTGTACAGGAAAGGCATTAGACTCACCTTATCACACAGGTCAGAGCCTTCAGCCTTCAGCTTAGACTGCAGAGAGGCGATTTCATTGGTCAGGTTTTTATGTTCCGTCTCCAACGCTTTTTTGCCTCCGTTTAGCGTGGAGATGTCCCGGGACTGTTTATATTTGTTCACGGCCTCGTCAAAGTGGCGGTACAGCCCAAGACGCTTATTCACCAGCGTGAGGATCTGCTCAGTTATGCAGGCGGCTTTCATCTTGGCTTCAGCTGCTGGGTCCTGTTGTGTAAATCATGGACATCATTCAGAAACATCGGCAGTAGACCTCACAATAACGAGATTTATGTCTTACCTGTTAAATCTCTTTCTTCGAGGACGTCAGGGGCCACAGGGATTACATTGGGTAGAGAGTGAGGTCACGACCTTTCCAGCACCAGAAAGGATAAAACTTCTGGACTGCCCAGAGACAGCCCTGGCTCCTCCCTCCTCTACCCCGCCTCCTAGGCTAGCTTACTTTCAGTTTTTCCCAAAGCCAGGCAGGAGACAAGATAGAAGGAAGAGAAACCCATACAGTAACACATTCAAACAATATAGGTGTGTGTGGTTGCTCAACAGAGGAACCATAACTGTGACATGTATAAGTACCTCAACAAAGGAACTTTTAACTAAGTTCACTCAACGGAGGAACTATGAACTTCAATACCA
The DNA here is from genome assembly GCF_055691185.1 of Crinia signifera. NCBI lineage: Eukaryota > Metazoa > Chordata > Amphibia > Anura > Myobatrachidae > Crinia > Crinia signifera. The sequence continues at coordinate 4,770,438 of NC_139224.1, read as the reverse complement.
TGAAGCAGGCGCGGCAGGGAGGGATCCCTGTGGCCCCTGACGTCCTCGAAGAAAGAGATTTAACAGGTAAGACATAAATCTCGTTTTCTTCTGCGGCAGACGTCAGGGGCCAGAGGGATTACATTGGGATGTCCTAAAGCAGCCACCTAAGGGTGGGGACGCGCCTGTGCCGCGGCCAATATATTCTGGCCGAATGCCGAGTTCTGAGAGGCAAACATAACAAACGCAAAAAAGCGTAAGAAATCGTTGGCAGACGACCAAGTTGCCGCCTTGCCAAGTTGCTCTGCCGTTGCACCACCTGTAAAAGCCCAAAACACACCCACAGATGTAGTGGAATGAGCCCGTACCCCTGCAATAACAGGGAGTGAGGTGAACAAGGAATCCTGCTTGATAAACGACCGCAGATATCGGCTGGCAATAGTCTGCATGGTAGCAGACCAGCCCCTCTTATGAATTCTCTAGTGGATAAAGAGAGAGTCAGATGGCCAAAGTATTACAGCGTGATGTACATAGATGTGCAAAGCACAGACCATCTCCAGTTGATTGCTGCCTAGGAGAGACCGCCGGCCTACAAAGGGCAGGGATCACTATCTCCTGGATGACCTGAAATTCAGGAACCACCTTGTGAGGTGTAAAGTAATGTTTCAAAGAATCCGTTCTATGAGAAGGAAAGACCATGAAGGGCGATTGACCTGACAGAGCCTACCGGGCAGACACCCAGCAGCAACGGTCAACAGGAAAACCGTTGTCCCAGTTAGCCTGTAAAGAGCCCTAAAGGGCCCAAAGAATCAGAGAAAGATTTTATCAAACCACCATGTTTGTAACAACCAGAGGTTGGATCTGCAGGACCCCCTGCCAGAATGAGCGGAGATCGTACCACAAAGCTCATAGGCTGTGGAATACAAAGGAGAGAGCCGAGCCCTGTTCCTTTAAAGAAAACAGGCGGAGGCCAGCCCCCACTACTTCTACCGAAAGGACAAAACCCTAGACAAACGGTAAATTCTGGGATTGAATTCAATCCCGTGGCTCTTAACAAGGTTGTCTTAACAACCCTGTGAGCAGTTCGGGCCCCAGAGGCAGACAGATAATAGAGACCCCTAACAGGGTTCACAGATCCGAGAACCAGATTCTCCTGGATTAAGGTGCCCCCACCTCCACTTTTAATGTACAAATTACTTTGAGGAGGAGCAAAAATGGGGAAAAGCCTACCTTCGAACGAATAGCCACTGGACTGACATTACAGAGCGTGGACTCTGTAACCTGCAGGGTCTCGAGACCTGGACACATACAGGGTGACCTGGTAAATGTGAAGCAAAGCCATCAATCCACCATTGGTCCACCCCAATGGCCTACCAACCACAGGAACACCTCCGAAGGGAGGGTCCATCTGCCGGTATAGTTTTGCCAACAAGGCCGGGATCTTGCGCTGCACCCATTGGAAGAAGCGGGAGGCCTAAGCCTACAGCACCTGGTATTCCCAGACGGTCTCCCATCCAAGTACTAACCAGGCCTGACCCTGCTTGGCTTCCAAGATCAGACTAGATCAGGCGTGTTCAGGGTGGTGTGGCCGTAGGCTCATAGCCAGGCCCACTCAGAGTGTCACCCTAGTGGTTGATAACAAACCACCCTTTTTGCATCACCCGACTGGACCTGCACAGGGTGACCTAGAAACCAAGGTTCTACCTTGCAGAAATCCCACAGGACTGTCTTTTTCACTTAGGTTTCAAGACAGAAGCATCTTTTCCATAATAGCATTATCTAGTCTATGCCTTAAGATGTACTGTTGCGTGTATAAAACACGGATTTACCAAAAGGATCAGTTTTGGTTATAATGTATGTGTATGTAGATACATTAGAAAACAAACAAACAGGAAACTATATCGAACTGCTGTTTGAATGTAAGAAGCGAGAATGCTGACCTAGCACCGCTATATATATATACACACACACATATATATATATATATATATATATATATATATATATTGTGTATGTACATGTATATATATACACATGTACATACACAAATGCCTACAAACATAAACATATGCATTCATGTACCCCTATACAATAGGTCGTACAGATTAAGAGGCAACATATAGGTATATAGCATATGGTGACGCTGAAATGAACAAGGCCGTCAACATTGGCAACCAGTAAAACTTCTACCAAAGTGAGATTGCGTCCCTGAAGGGATGCATAGTCAAGGCCATATTAGCTTTTAATTATAAAAGCTACAGCCAGTGTTACTCCGCTAACATAACTTAAAGGAGAACCATAAGAAATGACAAACCGAATTGTTTGTGGGAGAAAACGGGAGCACCCGGAGTAATCCCACGCAATTACGGGGAGAATATACATAAACTCCACACAGTTAGGGTAATGGCGTTGTTTGAATGGAACCCATGTTATTTACAACAGCTGGTGTTCCCATGTGATCTCAAACGAGATTGGGCATATCCAGTGTGTTATGAATATAGATTGACATCAGTGCCGTGAGGTAGTAATGTTAACCATTACACAGTTCGTACTGCACCTCCACAGCTGCATCTCCCAAAAATGCTACCCCGCTGGGGTGCAAGGCTACTAGAGGCCTGGAGGAATACTAAGTCAAATTATCTCAAATGTGCGATCTGCATGTTACATGCATGTGATCCGAATGTAAATCCGACTACATAGTCAGATCCCACACTGGATTGTATTGTGCGTACACACCACAACCAGCTCTGTATATGACAGTGCAATGTTCCAACTTCCAATGACCAGGAATACCGAAGGTTATCCTGTGGATAAATTACACTTCAGAGTCCACCGTTGGTGACGTTTGCCATAGTGCCCTGTCAGAACATGAAATAACCCCTGGTATTGTGGGGACTGAATCCTTATAGCCGTGCGCCTTGTCTACTTAAGAGACGGGAGCGTTGCTGATTGAGCTATTGCTCTATTAGGGTAAAACAGGCCTGGACTATGTTCCGACAGAGTTTAAAAGTTAGCAGAGGTGTCTTACACTAAGTGTCTGGACCAGAACTGTAATGGCTGCACACACTGTGATTTCTAATTGACTTGCTATGGAAAACTTTGCTAACTCATGAGTTAGTAACATACAAGTCATGCTATCTGCATTAGACAATGCTGCCCTTGCCTTTGATGAATGGAGTGACCTCTGTGTCACTCTGATAGCAGGGTATAAGACTTCCTGCTGTCCTCTGTATGTGACAGTGCAATGTTACCCTCAGTATCTGTGCATTAGAGTAAGGCAGTGACCTCTGTGTCACCCTGATAGCAGGGTATAAGACTTCCTGCTGTCCTCTGTATGTGACAGTGCAATGTTACCCTCAGTATCTGTGCATTAGAGTAAGGCAGTGACCTCTGTGTCACTCTGATAGCAGGGTATAAGACTTCCTGCTGTCCTCTGTATGTGACAGTGCAATGTTACCCGCAGTATCTGTGCATTAGAGTAAGGCAGTGACCTCTGTGTCACCCTGATAGCAGGGTATAAGACTTCCTGCTGTCCTCTGTATGACCTAGCTGGCAGCAAACTGTCCCCCCATAAACTGTAATCTGAGAACACAGTATCTTTCTGGAAGAAAGCAAGAAGGGGTTTTTATTTTGTCAGCCAGCAGATACACATTGCACAATTAGAGGCTTATTGCAGAAATCTAACGATCTCTATGTCACAGAGGAAAAATACATCAGGGAAGGCAACAGGGTATATGGCCTCAGGCCTCAGATGACAATGTAAACTGAGTTATACACTTTCCACCTGACAATATATACACTACACACACACAGGGAGAGAGAGTAGGTATAGGTAACCAGAGATAGAATCACTGGATAAGAGAGACAGTATAAGGAGATGAGCTGCCACGGGCCATCAACAACACCATGGTATATAACACAGGAGTGCTATGACCTAATTTACATACAGCCCAATACTGTCCCACTATGCTCTAAACCCCACTGTCTGAACACAGAACCTGGGGGAGCAGCTGCATTCAATATGCAGTTAATCAGGACAAGCTTGAGCACAGCCCTGGCATTAGCAGTCAGGAGCCTCCAGCAGCGTGCAATGGTGGCAAGTATGTTAAAATGACCGCCAGAACCGTGTGATAGCTGGGAAAGTACCATGGACTCCGTCCTTACAATGGCGTCCCTTTTTGAAAGGGTAGCCGCGCCATCAGGCTATACTCATATGCCCAGGCTGGCCGGTGGTACTTGGGCCAGCCTTGCAATGTGTGCAGGACACCAATATAGGAGTTCCTGTGTCACTATCGCTGTCCTCTAAGATTGTACAAGAGGCAGCTAAACTGGTACAGCTAACACCTATACTTCTGACATGCAGTGATGGTGTTAACACAGTTATGAGACATAGCACAATGCGAATAATAATAAAGTGGCACTGAGCTCCGCAAAGCACAAAGGCCGGCAGGAGCATAAAGTACTGTACCCTGTGCTCCAGTAGGAGAGGTACAGGTGGGATTTGCCCATATGGCCCGGCAGTGAAGAGATGGAACTCCAGACTGGCAGAGAGCTCTCTGTGTCCTTCTTACACGTGCAGCAGGCAGGCAGGAAGAGATCAGGGCTGGAAACCCCGTGGGTACATCCTAGCTCCTGTCTCCGGGAGAGGGGCTGTGTGAGGAGAGGCACCCTCCCCCTACTAGCAAATGGCCACCGGGATTAAATGACTCATGTGGCGCCGGTAAAATGGCGGGGATCCGGCGCTTGCCGGGCGGCCCCGCTTACCGACGCCACTGCCCACACTCAAAGTCTCCCTGGTGGTCCAGCGGGACAGAGTGCACAACACTACGAGAGGCGGCGGTTCTGCCGCTTGCTAGTGCAGCCCGGCGATCCCCCCCACCGGGCTGCTCAGCCGCCATTAGAAATGCGCACGCGCGCGCTCCCAGCGGGGAGCGCGTTACCTGTAAGCGGTGCTCACCGCTGATGTCCCGGTCCCCGTCGCGGCTGTGCTCTCCAGTGCTTCAGAGCCAGCCGAACACCTCCGCTTGTGGGAGCCACGTGGGTGGTGTTGGGCTGCCGGGTCCCGGGTGATGGAGCGCAGTGCAGTGGTCTAAAAGACCCCCAGCGCTGCTGCTCTGTCACTGACTCCAGTCAGTGTAAAAATAAGAATAAAAAAAAAAATTTAAAACGAAGTTTAAGCTGCTTTAACAGCAGCCCTTTCAAAATGCGTGTTGGCTCCTGCCAGCACAATCAAAACTGAAAGTAAGCTAGCCTAGGAGGCGGGGTAGAGGAGGGAGGAGCCAGGGCTGTCTCTGGGCAGTCCAGAAGTTTTATCCTTTCTGGTGCTGGAAAGGTCGTGACCTCACTCTCTACCCAATGTAATCCCTCTGGCCCCTGACGTCTGCCGCAGAAGAAAAGGTAATCATATAACAGATCTAAGCAAATACAATCATAAAACAAGGGAAATATCGGTACCAACATCATTAAAATGGTTTGACCATACTGCGTATTATATGTGCAGTTTGTTATAACCGTTACTTATATACATTTCAGCCACACTCAGTAGTGCCAGCCCTGGCGCTTACACTATATTCACTATTACATGTACACAATGGCCCTTATTCTGGTTGACTCGCAATATGCATAAGCATCCATTCACCCATCAGCGACCATTGAATGATTTCTTCAGTGCACGGAGATCTGAGACATCTATATGGTGTCTAATACCTGCGGGCGCCCGGTGCGAGGACAGCTGCCATCCACTGACGTCCCCTGCCCTCCGCCCGGACTTCTGTGTCCCCCGCATGGACACAGCGGCTGCACATATAAACCTATACGCAGTCGCAAACAATCGGTCCCCCGTGCGACCGCGCGGGGGTACCGATTGAATCTGAATAACCCCCAATGTCTCTGCTGATGCCTCCCCCACACATCGCTGCTGCTGTAAATGCCCCTCTGTGGTGCTTCTACACTGCCTGCCACACACACAGCCAATCAGAAGCGAAAATAAAGGAGAGTACACGCCCACACGGGAGGGGAAAGGTCAGTCAGCTGGGCGTGGGTTGACTTTACATATGGAACATCACGCTGGACGGGCACGCCGAGCGATCTGACATGTCTGACCGATGCAGGTTACAATTATCTGGGTGATCGACCGATATTGGGCGAAGAGAAGTAAAGTGAAAATATTTGCATTTTTATTATTTAAAAAATCCCAAAGAAATACTTTGTGCTTTATACTTGGACATGGTGTCACCTCTCCAGCCAGCAAACAGCGGATTTGTGTAGGTTGTGTCTGCACTTAAAAACAATTTAATTTTTTATTAGTCTAAATTAAAACGCATAAGATGTGTCGGAACATTAGCCCAACAAGAAAACTGCTCCATCACATGAGGGCACTAACGTGGGATAGCTCTGCTTATTAGAAGGCCCAGCGTCAGGTCTTCTGTTGTATAGGGTGTTATTATGTCGACCACCACCAGCGATATAGGTGTCAGGATAAGGGAGATTCTGCCCTTACTGATCCTCCTACAGTCACACACTACGATTGACCACCAGACACAAACTACTAAGTATTAATGGTCAGTAAGCAACGGCTTGTCCTCAGCCCTGAAGATGCTGTAACAATAGGAGAAAGCCTGCTGTACCAAGTGACACACTACCACCCACGTACTGCAGTGCGATACCCTTACAAGACTGTCTTGAACGAGGATGTTGTCACGGAAGTGAATAGCGCACTTGTGCAAAATTAGCTGTTTCGTGCTGTGGCTAGCACAATTTGATATAGTGGAGGGATATATAGTGACATTTGCAATAGGCACAGGTTTTGTCTGTATGAGTCAACTTTATCTCTCTCCACTCTATCAAATTGTGCTAGCATTGTTATATTGTGTTATTTACAATAGGTACAGGTTCATTTGTATGCGCACTCTCTACTTTATTACATTGTGCTAGCCACAGCAAGAAACGGCTCATTTTGCACAAGTGCGCAATTCACTCCCGTGACAGCCCAGAATTTGCCACACCATTCTGAGTAGAGCGCAATACACACCCAACCTCTTCGATAGAACGAGGATGTACCGACCTTGGTGATGGAGAAGTCCAGCCTCACGTACAGAATGACTGTGAAGAAGAGGATATAGAAGGCTCCCACGACCAGCAGAGGCTCCTGGAGCATCAGGATCTTGTTGAACGTGTAATGGAGAATGACATCCTGGATGTGCTGCTCGACCAGGTTGTTCTTGTGAGCAACGATGACCGGGCGGCCAAACGTGTCCAGGTAGGTGTAGTGCAGCTCATCTGGGGCGCGGTTAACCTCATAGGGATTCTCCACGTGGATATGTCTGGAAGGGAGGTTACATTTTAGGGCTAAGAAGAACAATGTACAAAAGGAAAAATATTTAAATACCTAAAAGGGATACTTTGCACCAGGCAGAAGTATGGTGTAACCTATAGCAACCACCCAGCTATATAAAAGGTCTCCAATGCATTATATAACTAAGGATTAAAGGCACATCTGGATGACAACATCAATCATTAATATCTGATAGAAACAAGACCAACTAGCGGTGGATTCAGGTAATGGGACTGAGCCCAGGGAAACAACTGCAGTGTGACTGGAACCTCACTTGTAAACTGACTGCCAAATACAGAGTTCCTAAGGCCAATATATGTATCTGCAGAATGTACCAGCCACCATACCAGCGGATGCCTCTCGCAGCTTTAGCACAGATAGGGCACCCGTGGTAAAGCAGAGGGAGAATACATAGCAACACATTAGCTGCTTACTTGGCTCCCTCAGGAAGGATAATCTTCACGGTCAGCGAATCCACAATCTGCTCATCGAATACATGATCAATAAACCGTATCCTCAGGGCGTACTGATCACCTGTGGGCAAAGAGAACAAACACTTAGCAGACTGCTGGACAGAACAATTCTGGCACTGAAGCTGGATAGGGGCCATGTGTTATATTGCAGGACAGGGAAATGAAGAGGGAATACAGACAGCCTGCAATGCTAAAGCCAAGGAGCGCATGAGGGGTTTTACTGTAAGTGACGGATACAAATCATCTCAAACTTTGCAGAATGTTACAAATCAGGCAAAAAAAAAAAAAAAACAACACACTGTTCTAGAGTTAAAATCTACTACAGGCAAAGTCAGCAAAGTTTGTGTCCTCCATTAGGCAGGAGGAGAAGAATATATGCCCAATAATAGTATTTTATACAAACTGCTCACACACCCGATACAGGAAGAGATACACCGACAGGAACGCACTGTAATAAATAACAGACCACCTGCGACTTACCCAGGTTGTACAGGTATTCATAGCTTGGCAGGTTGTAACCAACAGTGTAGTGGGTCTTCCACCCTCCAAAAAGTGGGAACCTGGGCCGGATCTCCATCTCCACAGAGTCATCAAGCACCAACAGGTGGCTGGTAGAGATGTTACCAATTTCATCTCTGTAATACACGTCCTGGGCGGCTGCTGGGAGGATCGTCTAAGATACAGAGATGGAAATCAGGACGAGTAATCCCAGAGGTGCGCACGAGTGTGAGTGTGTGTGTGTGTGTGTGTGTGTGTGTGTGTGTGTGTGTGTGTGTGTGCACACGTGTTAGAGATAAATGCCACCAGTTACAGCTATATATTAGAATATACAACTCACAGGTTTAATCACCTATAAAATAAAAATTACGATGAATGTCTGACTTAATATAATTCACTGTACTCAATAGCCAATGTTTTAAAGGACAAGGATAATCTAGATCAGTGGTTCCCAACCCTGGCCCTTAAGTACCCCCAACAGTGCATTTTTTTCAGGTATCCACACAGAGGGCCTTATACTGGTTCACTTCTTTTGGCAAATTCCTTCTCAAATGGACAAAACCATGTGCACTGCAGGGGGGGGGGGGGGGGGGGGAGCAGATGTAATTTGTGCAGAGAGTTAGATTAGATTGGGGTTTTTCTTCAAAATGAGATCTATATTGCAGTGTAAAAATAAAGCAGTCAGTATTTTCCCTGCACAAAAACAAAATAACTCACCCAAATCTAATTCTCTCTGCACAAGTTACATCTGCCCCACCTGCAGTGCACATGGTTTTGTCCATTTGAGAAGGAATTTGCCCCTAAGAGTGATCCAGAATGATGCTGGCCATACATCTACAGATCGATGGTCAGATCTGGCTGGTTGGAACAAAATTCTGGTAATGGATGAGAGCAAATGACAGTTGACCATTTGCTTTGAAATGCTGGAAAACTGCCACTCAGTAATTACCAGGTTTTTGTTCCAACCGGCCCAATCTGACAATCGATCTGTAGATGTATGGCCAGCTTATAGCCCAGAATCACAAGTGAAATAATTAGCTCCACCTGTGGATCTTTTAAAATGTGTTTGAATAATGAGAGCACCTGTGCACTTGTCTGGTGACATGGAATCAGTGAACTGTTGGGGGTACTTGAAGACCAGGTTTGGGAACCCCTGATCTAGATAAAAGCAGGAGCATCTGACACCTGGTGTGACATAGTACCACCACCTGACACATGGTGTGACATAGTGCCACCACCTGACTTTATAAACCAGCTCCAAAGATAAGTTTCTCCGCCTCATTTACAAGCTAGCAGGGTGAGAACATTCTATTCTACTGGACTTGGCGCTTCAATATTCATATTCCCCTTTATTCAGGACCTTACCTTAAAGGACTTGACAGACGATATCCCACTGTCCGGCTGCCTCTGGTAGTCATATCTGGAGAAGGGACCCTTCAAATAGGCACCGGTGTGTTTCAAATCAACCGTCTCCTCCACGGCAATGTTTCCCCAATGTGACACTTCAATAAGGCGGGTCATGCTGGTAATGGTTAGGAAGGGGCTATTGTTCTCATAGTGTACCCTCAGGGGGTCCTGGGGAGAAATTGCACAGAGATTACTGAGAGAATCCTTATATCTGAATAATCAAAATTAAGGGGCCTACACACAGGGAGATTTTGCTGAGCAATTTAAGCAATGTAGATCGCTCAGCGCACAGCTATGCACAGTGATGTGTGCTGAGCGATGTCAGGGCCCGTGTTCTCCTGTGAGAGCACCGACTGGCGATGTAACTATATCGGCACGCATCGCTATAGCCGCTACGCACGGAGTAATGTAGATCGCTCAGCGCACAGTGATGTGTGCTGAGCGATCTGTCAGGGCCCATGTTCTCCTGTGAGAGCACTGACCGGCGATGTAACTATATTTATCCGGCACACATCGCTATAGCCGCTACACACGGAGCAATGTAGATCGCTCAGCACACAGCGCCGCACAGTGATGTGTGCTGAGCGATCGGTCAGGGCCCATGTTCTCCTGTGAGAGCACTGACTGGCGATGTAACTATATTTATCCGGCACGCATCGCTATAGCCGCTACACATGGAGCAATGTAGATCGCTCAGCACACAGCTATGCTCAGTGATGTGTGCTGAGCGATCGGTCAGGGCCCATGTTCTCCTGTGAGAGCACTGACTGGCGATGTAACTATATTTATCCGCCACGCATCGCTATAGCTATGGCCCCTACACACGGAGTAATGTAGATCGCTCAGCGCACAGCTATGCACAGTGCTGTGTGCTGAGCGATCTGTCAGGGCCGGTGTTCTCCTGTGAGAGCACTGACTGGCGATGTAACTATATTTATCCGGCATGCATCGCTATAGCCGCTACACACGGAGCAATGTAGATCGCTCAGCACACAGCTATGCTCAGTGATGTGTGCTGAGCGATCTGTCAGGGCCCATGTTCTCCTGTGAGAGCACTGACTGGCGATGTAACTATATTTATCCGCCACGCATCGCTATAGCTATGGCCCCTACACACGGAGTAATGTAGATCGCTCAGCGCACAGCTATGCACAGTGATGTGTGCTGAGCGATCTGTCAGGGCCCATGTTCTCCTGTGAGAGCACTGACTGGCGATGTAACTATATTTATCCGGCACGCATCGCTATAGCCGCTACACACGGAGCAATGTAGGGGCATTTTCTAAGTGATCTAGTCAGACAGCTTAGAAAATGCCCTGAAATCGCCCCGTGTGTAGGGACCGTAGCGAGACACATGTAGTAGGCAAACACTGAAAAACGGGTTATATCTATCAGTGTAAAGAGAAGTGGACCAATGAAAAGGTTGACTAACATTTCTAGGACAACGTTCTATAAATGCTAGAAGATGATTGGTTGCTATGGGCGTGGTCATGCTCTCACTTCTCAATACATAAACCCCCCGTCCCAGTTCTGTTGTTGGCAATGACCACCAAAACCACATATATCACTTTCCATATCTTCACTGAGCCAACGTTAATTGTCCTTATTGGATGAAGTGCGTGACCCCCGTGATTTACGAGTAGGACTTAAAGATGTTCTCTGCTCAACCCTGAGGTAGACAAACCCTCCGCAAACACAATGATCAGAATTTAGTATTAGTTGCAAATTGCTTACATGACTCCATGCAGCAATGTCTTTGAAAGGGCCGTATTCAATGGTGTCATCAGAACGAGACGGGTTGCCCAGCTTGGTGTAACTCTCCGCGTTCCGCGAGGCCAGCTTGACACGTGTGGTTTGGGAGACAGTGGGGTAGGGGGAGTAGAAGTAATGGTTCCCTTCGAAGGTTACAAACTGTTTATCTGCCTGTGTGATCTGGGTGGGGTACGGCTTCAGGATGTGTGTGAACACCGTCTCAATAATCACTTTGGTCTTGGCGCCGGGGGATAAGGACGATGGAAGGAGGACGGTGAATTGTTTGCCGCTGAAATAAAAAGAAAACAAGAACAAATGTAAATTAATTCTGTAATAGACCAGTTTGTTTCTCTTTACCCAGACATATTCATGAGTATATGAACTCCAATTCCCCTTAACACATAGCTGAGGATGTGGATTAAGCTGGCCTAACAGGTCCCGGCTCGGTGTGAAAGGGTAGGCCTGTGTCATGCATGTCCCTATCTATTCACAGCTCCGACCCCGTTCAGCTGCAGTAGTATGAAAGGCAGACCGGGGTCACGGTTAAAAGACTGCCGATTGGCTGGCACAGGGATAACTGGAGAGGACGCCATCCCCAAGCTTCCTGTGGGAGTTGCAACACCATAGGACCATCCTACAGACTGAAAGGGGTTAAGTACAGCTGAGGAGCCAGCACTAACCTGGGTTTAGTATCCCGGGTCAGAGCCAGGTCTCCAGTGTTAAAGGGGTATCAGATAGAGAAGACAGAGCACAGAGTGCAAGCAACAAATGTCACACTGGCCTAAGTCAGTATAGCAGATGATACGATCACTAAAGCAGAACAGGAATAACACAGAACCAGCTACACCCAGACAACAATGCATATAGTAACTGATGACACTACAATAGGTGCAGCTGCTATGGGGCCCGGAGCCGAGAGGGGGCCACCTTTCCTGTCACAGTTACATGTGTTATATACAGGGGTGTGGCTACCATAGGTGCAGCTGCTATGGAGCCCAGAGCTGAGAGGGGGCCACCTTCCCTGTCACAGTTACATGTGTTCTATACAGGGGTGTAACTAATATAGGTGCAGGGAGTGCAGCTGCTATGGGGCCCGGAGCCGAGAGGGGCCACCTTCCCTGTCACAGTTACATGTGTTATATACAGGGTGTAGCTACCATAGGTGCAGGGGGTGCAGCTGCTATGGGGCCAGAGCTGAGAGAGGCCACCTTCCCTGTCACAGTTACATGTGTTATATACAGGGGTGTAGCTACCATAGGTGCAGGGAGTGCAGCTGCTATGGGGCCCAGAGCTGAGAGGGGCCACCTTCCCTGTCACAGTTACATGTGTTATATACAGGGTGTAGCTACCATAGGTGCAGGGGGTGCAGCTTCTATGTGGCCCAGAGCTGAGAGGGGCCACCTTCCCTGTCAGTTACATGTGTTATATACAGGGGTGTAGTTACCATAGGTGCAGGGGGTGCAGCTGCTATGGGGACAGAGCTGAGAGGGGCCACCTTCCCTGTCACAGTTACATGTCTTATATACAGGGTGTAGCTACCATAGGTGCAGGGGGTGCAGCTGCTATGGGGCCAGAGCTGAGAGGGGCCACCTTCCCTGTCACAGTTACATGTGTTATATACAGGGGTGTAGCTACCATAGGTGCAGGGGGTGCAGCTGCTATGGGGCCAGAGCTGAGAGGGGCCACCTTCCCTGTCACAGTTACATGTGTTATATACAGGGTGTAGCTACCATAGGTGCAGGGGGTGCAGCTGCTATGGGGCCCAGAGCTGAGAGGGGCCACCTTCCCTGTCACAGTTACATGTGTTATATACAGGGTGTAGCTACCATAGGTGCAGGGGGTGCAGCTGCTATGGGACCAGAGCTGAGAGGGGCCACCTTCCCTGTCAGTTACATGTGTTATATACAGGGTGTAGCTACCATAGGTGCAGGGGCTGCAGCTGCTATGGGGCCCAGAGCTGAGAGGGGCCACCTTCCCTGTCACAGTTACATGTGTTATATACAGGGGTGTAGCTACAATGGGTGCAGGGAGTGCAGCTGCTATGGGGCCAGAGCTGAGAGGGGCCACCTTCCCTGTCACAGTTACATGTGTTATATACAGGGTGTAGCTACCATAGGTGCAGGGGCTGCAGCTGCTATGGGGCCAGAGCTGAGAGGGGCCACCTTCCCTGTCAGTTACATGTGTTATATACAGGGTGTAGCTACCATAGGTGCAGGGGGTGCAGCTGCTATGGGCCCAGAGCTGAGAGGGGCCACCTTCCCTGTCACAGTTACATGTGTTATATACAGGGTGTAGCTACCATAGGTGCAGGGGGTGCAGCTGCTATGGGGCCCAGAGCTGAGAGGGGCCACCTTCCCTGTCACAGTTACATGTGTTATATACAGGGTGTAGCTACCATAGGTGCAGGGGCTGCAGCTGCTATGGGGCCCAGAGCTGAGAGGGGCCACCTTCCCTGTCACAGTTACATGTGTTATATACAGGGGTGTAGCTACAATGGGTGCAGGGAGTGCAGCTGCTATGGGGCCAGAGCTGAGAGGGGCCACCTTCCCTGTCACAGTTACATGTGTTATATACAGGGTGTAGCTACCATAGGTGCAGGGGGTGCAGCTGCTATGGGGCCCAGAGCTGAGAGGGGCCACCTTCCCTGTCACAGTTACATGTGTTATATACAGGGGTGTAGCTACCATAGGTGCAGGGGCTGCAGCTGCTATGGGGCCCAGAGCTGAGAGGGGCCACCTTCCCTGTCACAGTTACATGTGTTATATACAGGGGTGTAGCTACAATGGGTGCAGGGAGTGCAGCTGCTATGGGGCCAGAGCTGAGAGGGGCCACCTTCCCTGTCACAGTTACATGTGTTATATACAGGGTGTAGCTACCATAGGTGCAGGGGCTGCAGCTGCTATGGGGCCAGAGCTGAGAGGGGCCACCTTCCCTGTCAGTTACATGTGTTATATACAGGGTGTAGCTACCATAGGTGCAGGGGGTGCAGCTGCTATGGGCCCAGAGCTGAGAGGGGCCACCTTCCCTGTCACAGTTACATGTGTTATATACAGGGTGTAGCTACCATAGGTGCAGGGGGTGCAGCTGCTATGGGGCCCAGAGCTGAGAGGGGCCACCTTCCCTGTCACAGTTACATGTGTTATATACAGGGTGTAGCTACCATAGGTGCAGGGGGTGCAGCTGCTATGGGACCAGAGCTGAGAGGGGCCACCTTCCCTGTCACAGTTACATGTGTTATATACAGGTGTGTAACTACCATAGGTGCAGGGAGTGCAGCTGCTATGGGGCCCAGAGCTGAGAGGGGCCACCTTCCCTGTCACAGTTACATGTGTTATATACAGGGTGTAGCTACCATAGGTGCAGGGGCTGCAGCTGCTATGGGGCCCAGAGCTGAGAGGGGCCACCTTCCCTGTCACAGTTACATGTGTTATATACAGGGGTGTAGCTACAATGGGTGCAGGGAGTGCAGCTGCTATGGGGCCAGAGCTGAGAGGGGCCACCTTCCCTGTCACAGTTACATGTGTTATATACAGGGGTGTAGCTACCATAGGTGCAGGGGATGCAGCTGCTATGGGGCCCAGAGCTGAGAGGGGCCACCTTCCCTGTCACAGTTACATGTGTTATATACATGGGTGTAACTACCATAGGTGCAGGGGCTGCAGCTGCTATGGGGCCAGAGCTGAGAGGGGCAACCTTCCCTGTCACAGTTACATGTGATATATACAGGGTGTAGCTACCATAGGTGCAGGGAGTGCAGCTGCTATGGGGCCCAGAGCTGAGAGGGGCCACCTTCCCTGTCACAGTTACATGTGTTATATACAGGGGTGTAGCTAACATAGGTGCAGGGAGTGCAGCTGCTATGGGGCCCAGACCTGAGAGGGGCCACCTTCCCTGTCACAGTTACATGTGTTAGATACAGGGTGTAACTACCATAGGTGCAGGGGGTGCTGCTGCTATGGGCCCAGAGCTGAGAGGGGCCACCTTCCCTGTCACCGTTACATGTGTTATATACAGGGGTGTAGCTACCATAGGTGCAGCTGCTATGGGCCCAGAGCTGAGAGGGGCCACCTTCCCTGTCACAGTTACATGTGTTATATACAGCGTGTAGCTACCATAGATGCAGGGAGTGCAGCTGCTATGGGGCCCAGAGCTGAGAGGGGCCACCTTCCCTGTCACAGTTACATATGTTATATACAGGGGTGTAGCTAACGTAGGTGCAGGGAGTGCAGCTGCTATGGGGCCCAGAGCTGAGAGGGGCCACCTTCCCTGTCACAGTTACATGTGTTATATACAGGGTGTAGCTACCATAGGTGCAGCTGCTATGGGGCCCGGAGCCGAGAGGGGCCACCTTCCCTGTCACAGTTACATATGTTATATACAGGGGTGTAGCTACCATAGGTGCAGGGAGTGCAGCTGCTATAGGGCCCAGAACTGAGAGGGGCCACCTTCTCTGTCACAGATACATGTGTTATATACAGGGGTGTAGCTACAATGGGTGCAGGGAGTGTAGCTGCTATGGGGCCAGAGCTGAGAGGGGCCACCTTCCCTGTCACAGTTACATGTGTTATATACAGGGGTGTAGCTAACGTAGGTGCAGGGAGTGCAGCTGCTATGGGGCCAGAGCTGAGAGGGGCCACCTTCCCTGTCACAGTTACATGTGTTATATACAGGGGTGTAGCTAACATAGGTGCAGGGAGTGCAGCTGCTATGGGGCCCAGAGCTGAGAGGGGCCACCTTCCCTGTCACAGTTACATGTGTTATATACAGGGGTGTAGCTAACGTAGGTGCAGGGGGTGCAGCTGCTATGGGGCCAGAGCTGAGAGGGGCCACCTTCCCTGTCACAGTTACATGTGTTATATACAGGGGTGTAGCTAACGTAGGTGCAGGGGGTGCAGCTGCTATGGGGCCAGAGCTGAGAGGGGCCACCTTCCCTGTCACAGTTACATGTGTTATATACAGGGGTGTAGCTAACGTAGGTGCAGGGGGTGCAGCTGCTATGGGGCCCAGAGCTGAGAGGGGCCACCTTCCCTGTCACAGTTACATGTGTTATATACAGGGGTGTAGCTAACATAGGTGCAGGGAGTGCAGCTGCTATGGGGCCCAGAGCTGAGAGGGGCCACCTTCCCTGTCACAGTTACATGTGTTATATACAGGGGTGTAGCTAACGTAGGTGCAGGGGGTGCAGCTGCTATGGGGCCCAGAGCTGAGAGGGGCCACCTTCCCTGTCACAGTTACATGTGTTATATACAGGGGTGTAGCTAACGTAGGTGCAGGGGGTGCAGCTGCTATGGGGCCAGAGCTGAGAGGGGCCACCTTCCCTGTCACAGTTACATGTGTTATATACAGGGGTGTAGCTAACGTAGGTGCAGGGGGTGCAGCTGCTATGGGGCCCAGAGCTGAGAGGGGCCACCTTCCCTGTCACAGTTACATGTGTTATATACAGGGGTGTAGCTAACGTAGGTGCAGGGGGTGCAGCTGCTATGGGGCCCAGAGCAGAGAGGGGCCACCTTCCCTGTCACCGTTACATGTGTTATATACAGGGTGTAGCTACCATAGGTGCAGCTGCTATGGGCCCAGAGCTGAGAGGGGCCACCTTCCCTGTCACAGTTACATGTGTTATATACAGGGGTGTAGCTAACGTAGGTGCAGGGAGTGCAGCTGCTATGGGGCCCAGAGCTGAGAGGGGCCACCTTCCCTGTCACAGTTACATGTGTTATATACAGGGTGTAGCTACCATAGGTGCAGCTGCTATGGGGCCAGAGCTGAGAGGGGCCACCTTCCCTGTCACCGTTACATGTGTTATATACAGGGTGTAGCTACCAGAGGTGCAGGGGGTGCAGCTGCTATGGGGCCCAGAGCTGAGAGGGGCCACCTTCCCTGTCACAGTTACATGTGTTATATACAGGGGTGTAGCTACCATAGGTGCAGCTGCTATGGGGCCAGAGCTGAGAGGGGCCACCTTCCCTGTCACAGTTACATGTATAATATACAGGGTGTAACTACCATAGGTGCAGCTGCTATGGGGCCCAGAGCTGAGAGGGGCCACCTTCCCTGCCACAGTTACATGTGTTATATACAGGGGTGTAGCTACCATAGGTGCAGCTGCTATGGGGCCAGAGCTGAGAGGGGCCACCTTCCCTGTCACAGTTACATGTATAATATGCAGGGTGTAACTACCATAGGTGCAGCTGCTATGGGGCCAGAGCTGAGAGGGGCCACCTTCCCTGTCACAGTTGCATGTGTTATATACATAGGTGCAGGGAGTGCAGCTGCTATGGGGCCCAGAGCTGAGAGGGGCCACCTTCCCTGTCACAGTTACATGTGTTATATACAGGGGTGTAGCTACCATAGGTGCAGGGGGTGCAGCTGCTATGGGGCCAGAGCTGAGAGGGGCCACCTTCCCTGTCACAGTTACATGTGTTATATACAGGGTGTAGCTACCATAGGTGCAGCTGCTATGGGGCCAGAGCTGAGAGGGGCCACCTTCCCTGTCACCGTTACATGTGTTATATACAGGGTGTAGCTACCATAGGTGCAGCTGCTATGGGGCCCAGAGCTGAGAGGGGCCACCTTCCCTGTCACAGTTACATGTGTTATATACAGGGGTGTAGCTACCATAGGTGCAGCTGCTATGGGGCCAGAGCTGAGAGGGGCCACCTTCCCTGTCACAGTTACATGTGTTATATACAGGGGTGTAACTACCATAGGTGCAGGGGGTGCAGCTGCTATGGGGCCCAGAGCTGAGAGGGGCCACCTTCCCTGTCACAGTTACATGTGTTCTATACATGGGTGTAGTTACCATAGGTGCAGGGGGTGCAGCTGCTATGGCGCCCAGAGCTGAGAGGGGCCACCTTTCCTGTCACAGTTACATGTGTTATATACAGGGTATAGCTACCATAGGTGCAGGGGGTGCAGCTGCTATGGGGCCAGAGCTGAGAGGGGCCACCTTCCCTGTCACAGTTACATGTGTTATATACAGGGGTGTAACTACCATAGGTGCAGGGAGTGCAGCTGCTATGGGGCCAGAGCTGAGAGGGGCCACCTTCCCTGTCACAGTTACATGTGTTATATACAG
Organism: Crinia signifera; assembly: GCF_055691185.1. Classification (NCBI taxonomy): domain Eukaryota; kingdom Metazoa; phylum Chordata; class Amphibia; order Anura; family Myobatrachidae; genus Crinia; species Crinia signifera. The sequence continues at coordinate 4,751,922 of NC_139224.1, read as the reverse complement.
GGGTGTAGCTAACGTAGGTGCAGGGAGTGCAGCTGCTATGGGCCCAGAGCTGAGAGGGGCCACCTTCCCTGTCACAGTTACATGTGTTATATACAGGGGTGTAACTACCATAGGTGCAGGGGGTGCAGCTGCTATGGGCCCAGAGCTGAGAGGGGCCACCTTCCCTATCACAGTTACATGTGTTCTATACATGGGTGTAGTTACCATAGGTGCAGGGGGTGCAGCTGCTATGGGCCCAGAGCTGAGAGGGGCCACCTTCCCTATCACAGTTACATGTGTTCTATACATGGGTGTAGTTACCATAGGTGCAGGGAGTGCAGCTGCTATGGGGCCCAGAGCTGAGAGGGGCCACCTTCCCTGTCACAGTTTAGTGTTCCCCCTAGGAATTTTTGGGGGCAGGGCGCCGCTGTATGGGATGGGGGCGGACCGGGCCCGCCGACGTCATCATTGTAGGCGTGCCCGGGCCGCCACGTCACCAAAGGAGGCGTGCCCGGGCTGCCGCGTCACCAAAGCGGGCGTGCCCAGGCTTCCTCCGTCGTACAAGGGGGCAGGCCTGGCCCTGCCGAAGTCCATGAGCTGCCGGGGAAGCCTAGCGCCGCCGAGATTGCGGTGCCTGGAGCTTCCCCGTGCACAACATTAGTTAGGCAGCAGGCTTTTTTAGTGGGGCGCTGCTGGAGGGGCAGGGCGCATTTTGCCCTTTAGAAATTGGGCTAAAACAGCCTAGCGGGAACACTAACAGTTACATGTGTTATATACAGGGTATAGCTACCATAGGTGCAGGGGGTGCAGCTGCTATGGCGCCCAGAGCTGAGAGGGGCCACCTTCCCTGTCACAGTTACATGTGTTATATACAGGGTGTAGCTACCATAGGTGCAGGGGCTGCAGCTGCTATGGGGCCCAGAGCTGAGAGGGGCCACCTTCCCTGTCACAGTTACATGTGTTATATACAGGGTGTAGCTACCATAGGTGCAGGGGCTGCAGCTGCTATGGGGCCCAGAGCTGAGAGGGGCCACCTTCCCTGTCACAGTTACATGTGTTATATACAGGGTGTAGCTACCATAGGTGCAGGGGCTGCAGCTGCTATGGGGCCCAGAGCTGAGAGGGGCCACCTTCCCTGTCACAGTTACATGTGTTATATACAGGGTGTAGCTACCATAGGTGCAGGGGCTGCAGCTGCTATGGGGCCCAGAGCTGAGAGGGGCCACCTTCCCTGTCACAGTTACATGTGTTATATACAGGGTGTAGCTACCATAGGTGCAGGGGCTGCAGCTGCTATGGGGCCCAGAGCTGAGAGGGGCCACCTTCCCTGTCACAGTTACATGTGTTCTATACAGGGGTGTAGCTACCATAGGTGCAGGGGGTGCAGCTGCTATGGGGCCCAGAGCTGAGAGGGGCCACCTTCCCTGTCACAGTTACATGTGTTCTATACACGTAACTGTACTGGCTGAACAGGAGACAGATGCGATACTGGACTGCGCTGGTCATATTAGCAACATTAAGCAAACTATTCCTCTTAAACATCTAACGTTCTACTTTACAGATAACGGAAGTCTCACCTTCTTCCTTTGCTTTTTGCTTCATGTACTTCCAGGTAGCCATCTTCCTCTTCCTCCCCCTTCACCTGCATCACAGACAAAAAGAAGGTATATTAGGAACCCTTAACTCGGCATTATTCACCAGACCAACCTACAGATCACATCTGCATCATTTCATAGTGTTCCCGCTAGGCTGTTTTAGCGGGGCGCTGCACCCTGCCCGATTTTTACAGGGCAAAATGCGCCCTGCCCTGCTAGCAGCGCCCCGCTAAAACAGCGTGGTGCCTGCCCTGGCTGTGTGCAAGGGGAAGCGCAGCAACCGCCTTAGACTGTGATTCCCAGCGCTTCCCCGGCAGCACGGTAACTTCAGCGGTGCCGGCCCCGCCTCCTTTAGTGACGGAGTGGGCCGGGCCCGCCCCTTTTCACGACGTCGCGGCCCGGGACCGCCCACAATTGTGACGTCGGCGGGCCCGGTCTGCCCCCCTTGCGCTGCGGCTCCCTGCCCGCCCTAATTTCTAGAGGGAACACTTATTTCAGCGACACAGATGTGTAATATTATGGGAAGATGGGCCAGGCAGGCGTCAACCTTAGCTCACCCCACTGTGATACATTACCCCAGTTGTCAGGCTGCACATTTTCCAGATACCCTCTCACTGTAGCAAGTGAACCCTGTGCTCCGGAGAGGATAGCTGGAAAACACGCAGGTTGCAGAGATAGCACAATAACAATATCACCGTGCATATCGTTCAGCGTGTACCCACTATATCGTCAGTGATGCTGATCGTGATCGTTAAGGTGCCCACACACACACACACACACACACACACCGATCCCGGCGGTGCGATGCTGTACGATGGGGTGCGCGCTCCCGCGGCACCTCATCGCACAGTACAAAAAGTATGTGCTGCACATACTTTTTGTACTAGCTTTTTCTAGCATCGCATTGCACGAGGCATACAATGTGATGGTATGTGTGCTAGTTAAGCCCACAACGGGATTGATGCGTCTGTGGGCACCTTCAGACACCACCTTAACTAGGAACTTTTAAAAAGGATTTTTTAATTAGCCATTTCCCTTTGCGCCTATGGGTGGTATTCAATGCAGCCAGTGAGGGGGTTTGTACAGCGAAAACAAGCCATCCTCGCTGTCAAACCCACTAGCGCTATTCAGTGTAAGTGACAAATCTTCGCCATGAGAGGACGGCGAAGAACCCCTTAAACAGTGAGCCTTGCCGTAAGTGCAGCAAGTCCGCTGCATCTTGTGGCGAGCTCTGCTGTTTTAATGGCTACACTTACCATTTCCACCTCACCGAAGGGAACCAGCGAGTAATGGGAGGGAGATTAATACACCGACGGCGAGCTATCGGCACTTCTCGCCTTCAGGGCATTGAATATACCCCTAAATCATTGCTTGCAAATACAAACAGAGGAACTACCTACAATGTTTAGTCCTGTTCTATAACCAATAGTACCCGTCTGTATATATACACACACACTGACATTTTGGAACTGGCTAATGCCATTTATATTAGAGACTACACACTGAAGAAACACATTCCCTTATAACAGTGGTCGCCAACCCGTCGCTCGCGAGCTACCGGTAGCTCGCGGCAGCGAATCGGGTGGCTCGACCACTCTGCTGCCCGCCCGCCTGTCTCCCTGCCGCGGCCGCCTGCGCTGACGATACTTAGTATGAGCCGGAGGGGAGGAGAGCGCAGCGCATTGCGCGTCTATCCCTCCCCTCACTGAGCATCCCTGTCACTTGGCCGCCTATCCGCCAATCAGAGCTCGCGGGCCGGCAGCCAATCAGGAGCCGGCCCGCGAGCTTTGATTGACGCCGACGGACGGCCCAGTCACAAGGAAGTGAAGGGTAGGAGAGATGTACCGTTGTGCGCTGTGCTCACCTTCCCCGAGAAGAGGAGAAGCTGCGGCAGCGGAGACACTGACAGTCACTGCAGGACGACACAGGACACAATGGTGAGTGTGCTGTGTGTGTGTGAGTGTGCTGTGTGTGTGTGTGCTGTGTGTGAATACCACTTGCTGGAACTGTGGGGGCATACTACTTGTTGGCACTGGGGGCATACTACTTGTTGGCACTGGGGGCATACTACTTGTTGGCACTGGGGGCATACTACTTGTTGGCACTGGGGGCATACTACTTGTTGGCACTGGGGGCATACTACTTGTTGGCACTGGGGGCATACTGTATTACTTGCTGGCACTGTGGGGGCATACTACTTGCTGGCACTGTGGGCATACTACTTGCTGGCACTGTGGGGGCATACTACTTGTTGGCACTGTGGGGGCATACTACTTGTTGGCACTGTGGGGCATACTGTATTACTTGCTGGCACTGTGGGGGCATACTACTTGTTGGCACTGTGGGGGCATACTACTTGTTGGCACTGTGGGGGAATACTACTTGTTGGCACTGGGGGCATACTACTTGTTGGCACTGGGGGCATACTACTTGTTGGCACTGGGGGCATACTACTTGTTGGCACTGTGGGGGCATACTGTACTACTTGCTGGCACTGGGGGCATACTACTTGTTGGCACTGTGGGGGCATACTGTACTACTTGCTGGCACCGGGGGCATACTACTTGTTGGCACTGTGGGGGCATACTACTTGCTGGCACTGTGGGGGCATATCCGGCACCATAGGGGCACAGATGGCACCGTGGGGGTATTCTTTTTTCTGGCACTGTGGGGGCATACCTGGCACCGCGGGAGCATATGTGTATCTGGCACTATTGGGGGCAAATGTGTATCTGGCACTATTTGGGCATATGTGTATATGGCATTGCACTATTGGGGGCAAATGTGTATCACCCCATTTTCATTGGATGCACCCTATGTGGCTACACCAATTTTTGGCGCGCACAGTTATGTATGCGGCATAGTGTGTCAGGGCCATTACAGTGTGTGGCATAATGTGTAAAGGGCATTATTTGGTTATTAGGCAGATTTTTTAATTTTAGTAGCTCTTCGGGTGGTTCAGTTTGCCGCGAGTAGCTCGCACCCCGAAAAAGGTTGGAGACCACTGCCTTATAATAAAGGAACACCACCAGCTACAGCCTGAAGGGTCATCATGGGGGAAGGTATTTCTCCTACACAATCGACTTCCTGCTGATATCTACAAATATACAAGAAGTGGACGCCAGTCTCCCCAAATACATCATATTGGGGGTTTCCTTAAGCTGGAGACAATTACTAATTGGGGCAAAGTAGAATATGGACTTTAAACAAAAGAATACGCGAGACTGGGAACATTAAATCAAACACAAAACTTATTTTGTAAGTAAGTGTAAATTGCGTATTTAATAGATCAGGTCATACAAAGCATAGTGAGTCCGGGATCTCATCAACACCATACACTATGTAATGACGGCGAGTCCATTGTAACTTCCCAAACCAAGCATTAGACTTGGTGATATTACTACGCGTGGATTGCACCACACAGCCGGGGTGCACTGTACTGTATGTGCTGTGACAGATCACTACAGACACAATGATGTTAAGTCAACGTTCTCAAACTGTTAATATAATTGTAAAATGCGTCAAAATAAAGACAGATGTAAAAACGCAATAATCAGGCCCATCCCAGGTTATTCTACCCCCACCTGGGCCCGATTACACCCTACATTGTAATCCCATAAGTATGACCACACACAAACTGTGCTACAAACACAGACACTTCCGAGTGACAAGCAGAGAGTGCAGCGTCCACAGTGTAAGGGGAGTGGGCTGGGCCCTGGGCTGTGTGCTGACGTGTCACTCTGTAGCAGGGTAAGGAGACAGATGCGGAAGAGACCTGTCATGTACATCTCAGTACCCACAGCTCTGCCAGTCCTGGGCCACATAGCAGCAAGTGTACCAGGTGTGACCCACAGCGCCCATCTAAAGTGTGTGCAACATGTAGTCTGCAAAGCTTATACTGTGTAAATATACACACACAGGTATATGAACACACAACACCCATAGCTCTGACAGGCCTGGTCCACATATTAGCACAGCACTATTACCCTGCACAGTATGACTGAGTGCCTGGTGTGACCCACAGCACTCGTGTGCGCAACATGTCGTCTGTAAAGTACTGTGTGTACACACACGTATACTAACATGCAATACCACAGCTCTGCAAGGCCTACACCACATAGCAGCACAGTATTATTAACAAGCACAATGTACCATGTGTGACCCACAGCACCCATATAAGAATCTGCAAACCTCATATACTGTGTATATATATATATATATATATATATATATATATATATATTACACACACACACATACACAAAATGTCCATAGCTCTGGCAGGCCTTGACCATAGAGCTGCACAGTACAATTATACTGCACAGTACCAGGAGTGACCCAAAGCGCCAATCTATAAAGTGTGTGCAACTTGTATACATAGTACATACACACGTATATGCAAAACAAATCCTGTGAGAACAATAATCGTCAGTCCACAGTCCACAACAATGCAATCCAGCTGCAAATGACACACTAATACAGTGTGTGTGTTATATGTACACACACAGACACACACACACACACAGCCCCCTCCAGCCCTCATACTGACCCCCAGGAAGGCCAGGTGCTCGGCCAGTTCAGGCTCCAGCGCTACCAGGAAGGACTGAGCGGCTCCCGGCCCCGGGTTGGACAGCTTCACCTCGGCCGTCACTTTGGCCAGGTGGCTGCTAAGGTCCACGGTGCGCCTGACGTCCTCGTTGAGCAGACCATGGGCCCGGCAGGCGGCTAGCAGGGCTGAGAGGAACAGAGCGGCGACGATGGCGGGACGCTCCATGGCCGAGCGGCGGAGGATGGAGGCGGATTGTCCTGTGGGAGCCGCTGGTGACTCGTCCAGCTACAGCTCATTCATCTGCCAAGCGGGAACAAGATGGCCGCCGAGGCCCCCGCCGCTGCCTGGCAACTGCAGGGTGTCCGCGGCGATGCCGGATGCAACGCGTCAGATATCGGGGGTGTTTTCCCGCCGTGTTATCTATATGGCGACCGTGGTTATATATACAATCATACATGTAGTAAATATAGCGGACACATTATAATGGACGCCACACACTCATGACTTATGTCACCGGTTGCGATCAGGCGAGGACAGGACAGCCCGGAGTACTGAGGAATAGAGCGTCTCTAGTTACCATAGGAGAGATGAGCTGTCCCAATGGGATGTGGAGGCGTTACCCATAGCAACCAATCAGATTCCAGATGTCATTTAATTAGTACATTCTATAAAATGGTAGAATCTGATTGGTTGCTGTGCATTAGCCTATCTACAGTTGAGCGCATCCCTTACCTGTACTTACCTTTTGCAGGGTTGCCTACCCTCCCGGACCCCGGAAAGGGGGGTAACCCTCCCAGTAAGCTGTCCAGCTCCTTGGTGTGGGGTCCGCTGAAACAAATTACACATATCGCGTCATTGTAGCCCCGCCCACCACAGTGCAATGTCTGAAATAGCTGCATTGCATGGTGGGGTCATGGCCACGAGGACGCGATTGGGTTGGCCACGCCAACAAACAAGATGTCCCTCCTGTGGCACCGCCCCTTTTCACTCCCAACAGTGGCCCCGCCCCCTGCCTCACTGAGCTGTCTACCCTCTCCTGGAGAGGCATAGTTGCCTAGTGCCTACCCTCATTCTGCAGGAGATTCCCTAAAATAGCAGCAATCTCCCTGACTCTACACACGCGCACGCCACACATGCATGGCCGGCAGTGCTGCACAGCACACAGGCCTGGGAGTCGGACACGTGGTGACTGGGTATGTGCCCCCGTCTGGCAGGGAGGCGGCAACCACACCCGATCACCAGACCAGCGGTGGGCGGGCTGCGGGCCTGCAGGACAAAGACACGCAAGATGATGATCATCATCTCGCGAGCGTCAGGCTGCGGAGGCAGGCGCAGCGGTGGGCGGCGCGCGGGCGGTACTGGCCACTGCCAGGAGTGGCTATGGAGGGCTTTTTTAGACATTTTTAGATTCCAGGGGTGCCCCCTTTTAAAAATCACTGCTGGAAGTTATGCGCCTGACACGTCTCCTATAACAGGAGCTGGCATTGCAGGCAGATTAGTCGCCTCCAGGGGGCAGCTCTGCAGGTCTGGGGATGCTTGCACACCCCTGAGAGACGCCACACTCCATTTTGAGCACCCACACCTATGACGCATACAGGGGAGTTTCGTTTTGCACATCGGGTGTCGCCACACCTTTGTTAAATCGCTCCTGTTGCTACGGGCAAGTACAGTAAGCGTGTCACATGATGAGCACAGAATACATACATATACATCTGTTTGGAGGCCGATCACTTGCGTCTCGTGATTACCCTCTTGTGTAAAACGTGAACTCAGCGGCTGCTTGTTGGGGTGTGTTTTAGTGTATTTCAATGCCTCCCAAGTATGCTAATATTACGGTCATGTTGCTCCCACAAACTATTTCCATAAGTACATTAACAATCGGTCCACAGCAATAAACATTTTCCACTTGACCATTTCATAGTATGGATATTAGGAATATTGGACCTCATTTAGGTCCAGTCACTGCTGCATCTCATGCAGAAAACTACCGATTATCGGTACTTTGCCCATGTGCAAGACCCAGAGGGGGTTATTCCAGGGTTGCCTGACCCTCTCCTTCAGAGAGAAAACGCTCTGTTCCTGGGCTTCCCTGGTAATGTATGATTACCATCACCTGTGGTGACACCTTTCTTATCAATTACCTAGCTCCCCACAGGTGCTGGCAATAATACATTATCCATACCTCCCAGCATGCCCCTCTCCAGGAGGACACAATGCTCTGTTCCTGGGCTTCCCTGGTAAAGTATGATTACCATTACCTGTGGACACACCTTTCTCATCAGTTACCTAGCTCCCCACAGGTGCTGGCAATCATACATTATCCATACCTCCCAGCATGCCCCTCTCCAGGAGGACACAATGCTTTGTTCCTGGGCTTCCCTGGCAATGTATGATTGCCAGCACCTGTGGTGACACCTTTCTTATCAGTTACCTGGCTTCCCACAGGTGCTGGCAATCATGAGTTTGAAAAAACTCAGGAGCCTGAGGTGTGCTCCCTACCACCAGTGCTGTGCCTAAACACGTGCATAGGGGGTCGTGCGATCGAGTGGGCTTTCTCCCGAAGGAGAAGGGCCCCGTTTTTCCCCTAACCCCTCTCAGCCATAATGCCGAAGGGCTCTGCCTGGGCTCAGAGGGACCCTCTTTCCTCAACCCCCGGAAGGGTTAGGACGGTGGGTCCTCCGCACCCGAAGGTTTGGAGAGACCCGCATTAGGCTTCCCTCCGACTTGCGGCTCGGGGTCACCCTCGAGGGGACCGAAGCTCTCCCCAAAAGGATGAGAGCTTCGGCACATTGGGGAATGGTAGGCCCATAAGGGTCAACCACACAACCCAAAAAAAACAAATGACACACTACAGAAAACGTGAAAAGTGGACGAACGTGAGAAGAAGAGAAATAAATAATAAAGAGGACCCCAGCCAGAAGGCCGGGGTGGGGGTGTGAAAAATTGTCCTACCCCATCCAAAAGGACGAGGTAAGGACGTGTAGCCTAACCTAGAGGGGAAGTGCGCAGTGCAAGTGCTTACTTTTGCAAGGTGATTTTTGGGATCACCCGTGCAGGTTCGGCACCCCCGAGTTTCCCCGGGGGCACAGTGCAGCCTCGGACTCCAGGCAGCCGACCAATCAGCGTCCGACCAAGTGTTTCTCTGCTCCCATCGTATGGCACTTTCCAGCCCCTGGCATCGGAATGGGTACTCCACTGGGCTTTTCGAATGACTCCCTTAGGGGTTGAGGCCCCCTCGGAAGAGCAATCTACTCAGTCTCAGTGTTTCTCCGATCCCAAGGTTAAGGTACTAAGCTGGGCTCTTCGCGGTCTCCCCATCAGAGGCTACGAACCTCTGGAACAAGAGCCATCTAATCAGTCCCAGCCTTTCTCCGCTCCTTGGGAATGGATACTAGACTGAGCCTTTCGCTGTCTCATCCTTCGGTGGCTAAGTACCCCATCAAGAGAGTCAAACTACTAGGCCCAGTGTTTCTCCCCCCTCTCACCAGTGGGTTTACGGAAACAACACCTCCTACCAAAGGCAGAGGTGAAGGTACTCAGCCAGACTTTTCACCACTCCCAGGCACGAGGGGTCCCACACCCTCCGCCAATCAGAGCAGCTACTCAGTCCAGCCTTTCTCTATTATCTGCCAGAGGCCAGTCCATACCCACTGATAACAACAGATACTACACTTGATCTCAGCCAAAAGGCCGAGAAGCGATCCCTGCTGCGATCTCCCCTGCAGCACCGCCGGCCGCATCCCCCATAGGTTTCAATGGGGGATGCGAAGCTGCCCGATGTATCAACATCGGGCAGCCCGGCTTCACACCCCTGGGCTATTGCCATTCTGATATAGGTAATAGGTATTACAGAGTGTGCTAAAATGTGTAATGGGCATTACGGTGTGTGGTATAATGTGTAATGGGCATTACGGTGTGTGGTATAATGTGTAATGGGCATTACGGTGTGTGGTATAATGTGTCATACCAAGCCCCCTTTTGTGATACCAGGCTTCCTTTCCATTAGGCTGCACGGCTTTACCGGGCAAGGGGCACGCCTGCTGCAAAAGTTTGATTTCGGACCACCCATTACCATATGTCACGCTAGGGGTACCTTGTGGATCTGCCTGAGGCCCGGAGGGTAGGGTGTCACGGTCTGGAGGAGACTGAAGAGTAGCGGGTTTGATATAAGTCTTTCTCATAGAAGAAGCACCGGAAGATAATACAGTTTTTTTTAGTGCGGTCTGAAAGGGGCATTAGTTGTGTGTACTCTGTATTGTTCTGATGTGTGGCCTATGTACGGTGCTGTAAATAAAATGTAATAATGATACTTGAAAGATCAATATCAAGTACACCTCTAGAGGGAGCTCATTGCATTTACAATGGCAAGAGTTAATCGCATGGAAGCCTTGGGTGTGATACAGAAAGTTGATGAGCCTACTGACTGGGTAAGCTCCTTAATAATTGTTGAAAAGAAAAATGGACAACTCCGAATATGTCTAGACCCCAGAGATTTAAACAAAGCTATTAAACGAGAACATTTCAAACTACCAACTAGAGATGAAATCATGTTGCAATTTGCGGGAGCAAAATGGTTCAATAAATTGGACTCATCTTCAGGATTCTGGCAAATGAAGCTAGATGAGGAGAGCTGAAAGCTTTGTACATTTAATACACCAGAAGGTCGATACAGATTTCTTCGACTACATATAGAATTTTGTTATTTGGTTTTGAGTCTAGACACTATGCGCTGAAACTTAATGCCTGCAGCACTGATCACTAAAATTACTCCCTTAGTAACAGTAGGCTTTGTGAAAATATAAAAGATAAGTGATCTTGTGCGCTGGCACCGTTCCCAAAAAAAAGGAAAACACCGTGAAGGTACCGATTGATAGTAACAGAATGGTACTTTCCTTATCCTTATTTTCTTGGAAGGGCCTGAGGAAGGGATATTGGATCCCGATACGCGTTGCAGCAGCAGCTGGGAGTGTGTCACTGAGGGTGGACCGTAGCCAGACCTGATCGTTTGAAGTAGCTGGGACTGTCGGTTTTTTCGGAGAACCGTGGTCCATCTAGGAGAACAAGATCTTTCCTACAGGCTCTTTAAACACCAGAATCTGGTAAACCTCCACCCAAATTCCATTCTTTTATAGCAACTGGGTGCTGAATATTTGTGTTTTTTGTGTGACTATACTGTGTGTTATGAATAAAATGTTGTGACAGTATCACACTATGATATATATTTCATTTCTTACATATCGCCATTAATCCAATCTATGGTGAGCCTCTAAAACAGGCGAAGAAAATAAGGATAAGGAAAGTACCATTCTGTTACTATCAATCTGTACCTTCACGGTGTTTTCCTTTTTTTTGGGAACGGTGCCAGCGCACAAGATCACTTATCTTTTTTATTTTCACATATAGAATTTTGTCTGCTCCAGAAGTATATCACAAAAAGATACACATGCACTGGCGTATCTATAGCACCGCAGCCCCCGCCACCGCGCGGGGGCGCTATGCATATGGGGGCGCCGGGGGCTGCGGTGCTATAGTTACACCTCCCCCCAATCCCCCGCAGGCTTACCTTGTTCGCTGGTCCCGGCGGCTCCGTTCTTCTGCTGAGGACCACCACAAAATGGCCGCCCCCATATAGCACACAGTTCTCTGAAACTGTCTGATGTATGGGGGCGGCCATTTTGTGGTGGTCCTCAGCAGAAGAACGGAGCCGCCGGGACCAGCGCGAAAGGTAAGGCTGCGGGGGATTGGGGGGGTTTGAATGGGCGGCGGAGGGCGCCCAAAACGTAGCTACGCCGCTGTACACATGATGTTTGAACATATTCCAGGTGTTGAAACAATGATGGATGACATTATTGTCTGGGGATCTACAAAGGATGAGCATGATTCTATATTGAGACAAGTAATGGAACTTGTCAAGAAAGTGAATCGAAAGCGAAACAAGGACAAATGTGAATTTGGCGTGAATACACTTACCTTTATGGGCGACGTGGTCTCGGATCAAGGTGTAAAACCAGACCCAAGGAAAATATCAGCCATAGTGAACATGAAACATCCTAACAACAAAGACGACATCAGAAGATTCCTAGGAATGATTGCTTACTTAGGAAAGTTTATTTCTCAACTCTCTGAACGAACAGCCTCTCTTAGATGGTTGTTGGACAAAGATAATGAGTGGATGTGGTCACTTGAACAAGAAGAAAGTTGGCAAAACTTGAAACAGATCATTTCAGAGCAACCAGTGCTAAAATTCTTTGATCCTGCGAAAATAATAAAAATTTCAGCAGATGCTTCGCAATTTGGCCTAGGATCAGTGTTGTTACAAGTACATGAGGATACATGGCAACCAGTAATCTATGCATCAAGAGCACTGACAAGTGCTGAAATAAGGTATGCTCAGATAGAAAAAGAACTTCTAGCGATCACATATGCATGTGAGCGATTTCATCAATTTGTGTATGGTCAAACATTTACATTGGAAACTGACCACAAGCCATTGGATGCTATCTCGACTAAATCATTACATGACTGTCCCATGAGAATTCAATGAATGCTTATCAGACCACAGAAATATGATGTACACTTGCTGTACTGTCCCGGTAAGTACATGTACATCGCTGATACACTTTCTCTTGGTCAGACTGAGTAAGAAACGTCAACAGGCAAAACTGAAACTGTTCCATGAAAGGCGAACAAAAGCTTATCTGATCTAAAATCGGGTGACCAAGTCCGTCTCAGAGATCACGAGAAAGGTATTTGGGTGCAGAACGGTATTGTGCAAGCACAAGTAGCACCAAGATCTTATACAATATGCACAGAGCGTGGAACGGAAGTAAGAAGAAATCGGGTGGATTTAAGCAGGGCCGGCGCTACCCACTCAGCAGAGGATGCAAAGCAGGTAGGCGCCGTGCAGGAGAGGCGCCACTGTCCCTGCTCTGCATCCTCTGCTGTCCTCCGTGCCTGCCGGCTGCTGCTGCTGCGCCTGTCACACTTCATCACAGGCAGCAGCGCCGGAGGCACAGAGAGAGATCCCTCCTGGCTCCGAACGGGGGCGGAGCTACACGGACGGAGGGGGCGTGGCTACACGGGCCAGAAGGGGCGGAGCTACAATGGAGCAAGGCTGGCTGACTGAAGACACCAGGAAACAGGAGAGGATGAGCTGCCACCATTAATGTAAAGTGTAAGTGTACTAATGTCGGCAACTGATGTGGGCACGTTTGTAGGCAGCACTACTAATGTCGGCAACTGTTGTGGGCACATATGTAGGCAGCGCTACTAATGTCGGCAACTGGTGTGGGCATGTATATAGGCAGCACTGCTAATGTCGGCAACTGGTGTGGGCACGCATATAGGCAACGCTACTAATGTCGGCAGCTGATGTGGGCATGTGTATAGGCAGCGCTACTAACGTCGGCAACTGATGTGGGCACGTGTATAGGCAGCACTACTAATGTCGGCAACGTGTGGGCACGTCTATATGCAGCGCTACTAATGTCGGCAACTCGTATGAGCAAGTGTGTAGGCAGCGGTACTACTGTCGGCAACAGGTGTGGGCACGTGTAGAGGCAGCACTACTAATGTCAGCAACTGGTGTGGGCACGTGTAGAGGCAGCGCTACTAATGTCGGCAACTGGTGTAGGCATGTGTACAGGCAGTGCTACTAAAGTCAGCAACTGGTGTAGGCACGTGTAGAGGCAGCACTACTAATGTCGGCAACTGGTGTAGGCACGTGTAGAGGCAGCGGTACTAATGTCGGCAACTGGTGTAGGCACATGTAGAGGCAGCACTACTAATGTCGGCAACTGGTGTAGGCACGTGTAGAGGCAGCGGTACTAATGTCAGCAACTGGTGTAGGCATGTGTACAGGCAGCACTACTAATGTCAGCAACTGGTGTGGGCATATGGTTACACAGTGCTACTACTGTCGGCAACTGATGTGGGCACTACGTATAAGCAGAGGTACTACTTTCAGGCAACTGGTGTGGGCATGTGTATAAGCAGAGCAACTACTTTTGGCAACTGGTGTGGGTGTTATGTATAAGCAGAGGTACTACTGTCAGCATCTGGAGTGGGTATATGGTTACGCAGCGCTACTACTGTCGGCAACTGCTGTGGGCACTACTTGTAAGCAGAGCAACTACTTTTCGCAACTGGTGTGGGTGTTAAGAATAAGCAACGCTACAAATGTGGGCATATGCAGGAGTACTCGGGGCATTATGTGTAGCATAATGTGTGTCAATGTCATATGGGCATTATAATGCATGGCATATTATGTAAGGGGAATTACAGTGTGTGGCATAATGTGTAATGGGCATTATGGTGTTCTGCATATTGTGCAAGGGGCATCATGATGTGTGGCATTACAAATAATGTGCATTACTGTGTGTGGTTACTATAATGTGTTATGGGATTTGAGGTTTGAAGCATAATGTGTTATGGGGATTATGGTGTTATTGGTACTTTTATGTGACCACGCCAATTCCCCATGAAGCCACGCTTCTACAATTTTGCGCGCGCCTTCGGCGCACACTGTCCTTACTTTTTTCACACATGGCACCAAAATTGCTAGTTACGGCACTGGTGCTGTGTTAGGTGAATAAGATTGTGCTACTGTGTGGTGTAATTTCGAGTGGGAGCATTATTGTGTGGCCAAACCCCTCCCTTTGTAAAGTTTGGGTGGGCGCAATTTTTTAGTTTGCAGGAGGGCGCCGAACCCCCTAGCACCGGCCCTGGATTTAAGATCTCAACCTAACCATAATGAAGACAACATGACTGAAGAATACCCTTCATCTGACATGTATGATGATCCTGATAATGGTGAACCAAGCTTGATTCTAGAATGGTCCAACATGGTCGATGAAACACAGACTGTGTATGAAAGACCCAGAAGGGAAATACGCAGACCTGAGAGACTCATTGAAACCTGTTAGATGATGTTCTTAATATGACGTTGTTAATTGTTGCATTGAAGCGTACAGGGCTTATCTTTAAAGAAAAGAGGATGTGATGTTAGTGTATTAGAATGCTTAATATTTGTAGACCCTCCCTTACTAATATGTGTAAGCCTGAATCTTAGGTGATGGTCCCTGGGACCAGGGGAATGCTGGGAAGTGGGTGGTCCTGAGGCAGTGTCTGGAGTTGGATGGAATAAAACAGCCCAGCAGTGAACTCGCATGTCTCTGTGTCCTTATACCTGGATTTACAAACATATGAACAAAACAGCCGATGCTAGTTTATTGGCAGAAAGCCAGTACTTGTGGGTGGTAACTGACCGTTTTCTGGGCGTGTCAGGGAAAACGCAGCCCAGCGATCAGGTCTGCATAACCCCAATTGTGTTTGACGAGATCACAGAAGAAAGGTGCCAGGTGCAGCGAGTGCAGGAACGGATCAGACGTGTGACATGAAAGCGGCTGACTCAGGACGCGGGGATGCCGGGTGCAGCGAGTGCAGGAACGGATCAGACGTGTGACATGAAAGCGGCTGACTCAGGACGCGGAGATGCCGGGTGCAGCGAGTGCAGGAACGGATCAGACGTGTGACATGAAAGCGGCTGACTCAGGACGCGGAGATGCCGGGTGCAGCGAGTGCAGGAACGGATCAGACGTGTGACATGAAAGCGGCTGACTCAGGACGCGGAGATGCCATTGTCAGTGACTGCTTAGGACGAGATCTAGTTATCTCTGCATCTCCCGCTGCACAGAAACATTGGGCATGTGTCATATAAACGGGTACGTGTCGACATACATTAGGTCAACCACTTAAGGTCAACAGGGCTTAGATAGAGGTTGACAGAGTCGGAAGGTCGACACAAGCATTAGGTCGACAATGGGAAGGTCCACGGTCAAAATGTCGACATAAGTTTTTATAACTGTATGTGTGGATCTGAGCCCTCAAACATCACAATGGACCAGAGAGCAGCTGCCAGGAGGAAGAGACAGGAGCCTCACCATGAAGTGGGAGATTGTGAACTTAGAAAGTGCAGCAATGGTTCTATTATGTTTGTGTATTTATTTATTATATGTTTAAACTTATCCTGACCACTTATCTTATTTAAATGTTTGAAACAGCCTATATACTATAGACCAGGCATGTCCAACCTGCGGCCCTCCAGCTGTTGTGAAACTGCACATCCCAGCATGCCTTGCCATAGTTTTAGCATTCCCTAATAGAAAAACTATGGCAAGGCATGTTGGGATGTGTAGTTTCACAACATCTGGAGGGCCACAGGTTGGACATGCCTGCTATAGACCATCTGTACTGTTAAATATTAATTATTTTCAGGGCTGTTACTGCTCCCCGAGACTCCCGTACTTACTCCAATGTGCACCATCCCAGAAAAGCAGATTTCCAGCATCCTGGTCTGTGGGAGGGGGGAAGGAGCTAAAATGAAGTGAATTGCCACATTTTAGCCCCTCCACTCATAGACCGACTTTTCGCTGCTTTTTTCACAATCTGAGGTGAAATTAAACTTAGGTATGAACTAGTAATTTTACCTTAAAGCTTCATACTATATTGCATATTTTGGCCCTTTTGAGCAATATTGATTTTAATATAGAATGGGTATGCGCAATATTGTGAATTATGTGCACTCTCGCAGGTTGCTAATGACAACCCCCCCCTCCCCCCCCCCCCCCAGGATGCAGAGGCCTCTCCAGTAGCAAGTGTGATATTATCTTGCAGCAGTTCTGTTACTGAGAACAAGATAACTTCAGGAAGTGTAGCAGCTAGTTCCGGGTGTGGTCTAGGGGTCCGACAGTCGGGATCCCGACTGTCGGGACCCCGTCCGGCACCCCTAGTTCCCAGGCTGTGAATGTAGTTTGGCAGCACTGTGCAGCATGTGCTGGTCTGGTTAGATAGCTCCCTCTCTGTGCCTGGCTCTCTACAACGGTGGTGGTGGTGTGGTGGTGGTGGTGGGGGGTAGAGGACCCCTCAGACCCAGACCAGGGTAAAAAGTACCTACTCCCCCTTACCTACTCCCTCTCAGCACCACTGTCCGCATGCCCCCAGAGTGTGGTGATCAGAGGTTTCCCCCTTGAGGCCACACCCTCTTTAGTGACATCAGTGTGGCTGGGACAGGACTGAGAAGAACACTGGAGGCTTCATTTGCTTAATTTCCGATGCCTGATTCAGACGTAGGGTGACATTCTATGCTTTGAGATAAATGCGCATGTTTTTTTAGTGCATCGCATCGCCGCAAATCGCACTTTTTGAAATCGCACTTTTCATTAATAATTCGCATATTTAATGTGATGCGCTTTGGAGGCTGAAAAGTGCGAAGAGGTGCGATTTGCGGCGAAGTGGTGCGATGTCTTTAGTCCTGAAAATGTGCGATTTTCATGTCTGAAAATCGCACGTTTTCAGGAAAGCGCAAATTAAAAAAAAAAAAACGAGCGCGGGGTCCCCCGCCAGAGCATAACCAGCCCCGGGCTCATTGAGCCGGTGCTGGTGACATAAAATCAGGGTCCCCGAAAAATAGGGGTCCCCTTGATTTAATGAAACCAGCACCAGGCTCAAGGTCCGGCGCTGGTTCCCAAAATACGGGGGACAAAATGACTAGGGGTCCCCCGTAGTTTAAGAACCAGCACCGGACCCAACCAGCCAGCAGGGTAATGCCACAGCCGGGGGACACTTATTATATAAGGTCCCACGGCCAAAGCATTAACCCCCTGGCTGGTCAGCATGGGCAGGGGTCCTGGGGAAGTGGGGACCCACCCAATGAAGGGGTCCCCCCCCTCCAGGACTTACCAGCCCATGCTGATAGTCCGGGGCTGTCCCCGATGCCCCTGGGCAGTGGGCATCGGGCTGATGGATTGTGTAAAAAAAAGAATAAAAACTATTGTTTTCTACTGGCGAACTATGAGTCCCAGCAAGCCTACCCCGCATGCTGGGACTTGGAGAACCACAAGTCCCAGCATGCGGGGCATTAAAGGGCCCGCTGGCACTTGTAGTTCTACAGTACAAAAAATAGTTAAAGAAAACACACTGACACCCTGAAAAATAAAAGTTTAATACACACATAACACACACACACTGATACTTACCTACCTTGAGCCCGTAGGTCGGTCCCTGGATCCTGGGTCCGGGCTCCGGGGCTCCAGGGCAGAAGAGTCCGGTTCCGGGGCCTTGGTCCTGGTTCCGGGGCTGGTCCGGGGTTCCGGGGCTCCTGGGCTGAAGAATCCGGGGTCCAGGATCAATGTTCCCTCTAATTTTACGAAGGCTGTGTGCGGCAAAAGATTTTGGCTGTGCAACTTTGGAAGGAAATTAACCGGAGAGGATGCCGAGGTCGTCGCCGGGGACCAGGTGAGTAGGATTTCCTTCCTTAGGTACCCCTGGGGACTACCTCGGATCCTGGACCCCGGATTCTTCAGCCCAGGAGCCCCGGAACCCCGGACCAGCCCCGGAACCAGGACCAAGGCCCCGGAACCGGACTCTTCTGCCCTGGAGCCCCGGAGCCCGGACCCAGGATCCAGGGACCGACCTACGGGCTCAAGGTAGGTAAGTATCAGTGTGTGTGTGTTATGTGTGTATTAAACTTTTATTTTTCAGGGTGTCAGTGTGTTTTCTTTAACTATTTTTTGTACTGTAGAACTACAAGTGCCAGCGGGCCCTTTAATGCCCCGCATGCTGGGACTTGTGGTTCTCCAAGTCCCAGCATGCGGGATAGGCTTGCTGGGACTCATAGTTCGCCAGTAGAAAACAATAGTTTTTCTTCTTTTATTTTACACAATCCATCAGCCCGATGCCCACCGTCCAGGGGCATCGGGGACAGCCCCGGACTATCAGCATGGGCTGGTAAGTCCTGGAGGGGGGGGGACCCCTTCATTGGGGGGGGTCCCCACTTCCCCAGGACCCCTGCCCATGCTGACCAGCCAGGGGGTTAATGCTTTGGCCGCGGGACCTTATATAATAAGTGTCCCCCGGCTGTGGCATTACCCTGCTGGCTGGTTGGGTCCGGTGCTGGTTCTTAAAATACGGGGGACCCCTAGTCATTTTGTCCCCCGTATTTTGGGAACCAGCGCCGGACCTTGAGCCTGGTGCTGGTTTCATTAAATCAAGGGGACCCCTATTTGTCGGGGACCCTGATTTTATGTCACCAGCACTGGCTCAATGAGCCCGGGGCTGGTTATGCTCTGGCGGGGGCCCCGGCGCTCGTTTTTTTTTAACCGTTTTTTTTTTTTTTTACACCAGAACCCTGCACAGAACATTGCGATCTGTGCAGGGTTCTGGCTAATTCGCCAAACAGAACCTGGTCTGAAATAAGTGCGAATATTAGTCACCTTAAAAGTGCGATTTGCGAAAACGCATTGCATTAAATAAGCGATTTGTATACTTTTCTTTACGAAAACATCTGGATGCGATAAAAATGCGATTTTATCTCGCACTTTTGGTCAGCATGCATTAACGCACATAATATTCGATTTCTGTCCCTTAGCGCATCCTATTAAATATGCGTTTTGAAGGAAAAATGCGATATCGCCATTTTTTTTTAACTAATTAACGCCAAAAAACGCAAATCGCATCCCATAGAATGTCACCCGTAGTTTCTACATGAAGACAGCAATTATACCACTAATATGGTAATTCAGTTGTATTAGTGACCATGCTGCAACCTCGGATACAGCATCGGATCACCTGCGACACCACTGACCAGTTGTGCTGACCCACAAGTCACTCTTCAAAACAGGCGTCACCTCTCCATTTTTTTGGGGGGAACGTCAGCTGTCGCAACCCCTTCCACGCCCCCCAAACAGCAGCAGACAGCCGATCATGGTCAGTCTGCAGCCAAAGCGCAACCTCCAACCACATCTGAATCAGCCCCAAGATGTAAAAAAGGCAAATATTTCTAAGAACAGTTATATAAATGTATCTCATCAGATCTAAGCCTCTCTCCTGGGTCAGATCGTCAGTCTGACAAGGGCCTGAGAAAATGTCTGCATTGCTCCACATTGCGCAGACAGCGCCTTAACCTTTGCTCCTGCACCCACAAATCCCCTGGACCTTCGCTATAGATGATCTTGATGGAAAAGGTCAGATTATTCTTATGGGAAGTGATTATTTCAGTTTGTCTTGTTTCACAGAGTATCCTGTTAGAAAATATAAAGTCACTGGAATTGTTTAACCCTTTTAGTGCCAACGTTGCAGTGATAGATGTACAAAATATGTGCTAAAAATGCCGGTGCCGTAGTCGTGGAACTTGAATCACAATAGTTATTGCCGGAAAGTTAATCTGGAGTCAATTAATTGAAGCTTAGTTAAAACTTGCACATAAAATAAAACAGTCGCTGTGATCGCGGGTGGCATTTTCAGCGGATATTTAGCAAATCTCTCACAGCAACGCTGGCATTGCCCCCCCCCCCCCCCCGAATGCATGATGCCATGAGGATGTAACAGAGTTTGGAGGGTCTCTGGCTGCAAGGTGCCGTTCCTGGATCATCAGGCAGCAATGGTGCCGCAAGGTGAAGCATTCAGAGGAGAATGACCGTCCCGCGACAGGTGCAGAGGTAGGTTGTGGGGTTTGACAGTGACGCGTTTCAGTTTCATCCATCACTGTAGACTCATTTGAGCGGCCTTTGGGGCAGATGTATTAAGCCTGGAGAAGAGATAAACTGGAGGTAAAGTGGAAGGAGATAACGCCATAGCTGCCTACCCTCCTGCATTCTGCAGGAGACTCCCTGACATAGCAGCAATCTCCCTCTCTCCCTCATTAGTCTAGCAATCTCACTTATGTCACCTAGCCCACATTACACTGTTACATTATAGTTACCTCCCCTCCTGCATTCTGCAGGAGACTCCCTGACATAGCAGCAATCTCCCTCTCTCCCTCATTAGTCTAGCAATCTCCCTTATGTCACCTAGCCCACATTACACTGTTACATCATAGTTACCACCCCCCTGCATTCTGCAGGAGACTCCCTGACATAGCAGCAATCTCCCTCTCTCCCTCATTAGTCTAGCAATCTCCCTCATGTCACCTAGCCCACATTACACTGTTACATTATAGTTACCTCCCCTCCTGCATTCTGCAGGAGACTCCCTGACATAGCAGCAATCTCCCTCATTAGTCTAGCAATCTCCCTCATGTCACCTAGCCCACATTACACTGTTACATCATAGTTACCTCCCCTCCTGTATTCTGCAGGAGACTCCCTTACATAGCAGCAATCTCCCTCTCTCCCTCATTAGTCTAGCAATCTCCCTCATGTCACTTAGCCCACATTACACTGTTACATCATAGTTACCTCCCCTCCTGCATTCTGCAGGATACTCCCTGACATAGCAGCAATCTCCCTCTCTCCCTCATTAGTCTAGCAATCTCACTTATGTCACCTAGCCCACATTACACTGTTACATTATAGTTACCTCCCCTCCTGCATTCTGCAGGAGACTCCCTGACATAGCAGCAATCTCCCTCTCTCCCTCATTAGTCTAGCAATCTCCCTTATGTCACCTAGCCCACATTACACTGTTACATCATAGTTACCACCCCCCTGCATTCTGCAGGAGACTCCCTGACATAGCAGCAATCTCCCTCTCTCCCTCATTAGTCTAGCAATCTCCCTCATGTCACCTAGCCCACATTACACTGTTACATTATAGTTACCTCCCCTCCTGCATTCTGCAGGAGACTCCCTGACATAGCAGCAATCTCCCTCATTAGTCTAGCAATCTCCCTCATGTCACCTAGCCCACATTACACTGTTACATCATAGTTACCTCCCCTCCTGTATTCTGCAGGAGACTCCCTTACATAGCAGCAATCTCCCTCTCTCCCTCATTAGTCTAGCAATCTCCCTCATGTCACTTAGCCCACATTACACTGTTACATCATAGTTACCTCCCCTCCTGCATTCTGCAGGATACTCCCTGACATAGCAGCAATCTCCCTCTCTCCCTCATTAGTCTAGCAATCTCCCTCATGTCACCTAGCCCACATTACACTGTTACATCATAGTTACCTCCCCTCCTGCATTCTGCAGGAGACTCCATGACATAGCAGCAATCTCCCTCTCTCTCATTAGTCTAGCAATCTCCCTCATGTCACCTAGCCCACATTACACTGTTACATCATATTTACCTCCCCTCCTGCATTCTGCAGGATACTCCCTGACATAGCAGCAATCTCCCTCTCTCCCTGATTAGTCTAGCAATCTCCCTTATGTCACCTAGCCCACATTACACTGTTACATTATAGTTACCTCCCCTCCTGCATTCTGCAGGAGACTCCCTGACATAGCAGCAATCTCCCTCTCTCCCTCATTAGTCTAGCAATCTCCCTTATGTCACCTAGCCCACATTACACTGTTACATCATAGTTACCACCCCCCTGCATTCTGCAGGAGACTCCCTGACATAGCAGCAATCTCCCTCTCTCCCTCATTAGTCTAGCAATCTCCCTCATGTCACCTAGCCCACATTACACTGTTACATTATAGTTACCTCCCCTCCTGCATTCTGCAGGAGACTCCCTGACATAGCAGCAATCTCCCTCATTAGTCTAGCAATCTCCCTCATGTCACCTAGCCCACATTACACTGTTACATCATAGTTACCTCCCCTCCTGTATTCTGCAGGAGACTCCCTGACATAGCAGCAATCTCCCTCTCTCCCTCATTAGTCTAGCAATCTCCCTCATGTCACTTAGCCCACATTACACTGTTACATCATAGTTACCTCCCCTCCTGCATTCTGTAGGAAACTCCCTGACATAGCAGCAATCTCCCTCTCTCCCTCATTAGTCTAGCAATCTCCCTCATGTCACCTAGCCCACATTACACTGTTACATCATAGTTACCTCCCCTCCTGCATTCTGCAGGAGACTCCCTGACATAGCAGCAATCTCCCTCTCTCTCATTAGTCTAGCAATCTCCCTCATGTCACCTAGCCCACATTACACTGTTACATCATATTTACCTCCCCTCCTGCATTCTGCAGGATACTCCCTGACATAGCAGCAATCTCCCTCTCTCCCTGATTAGTCTAGCAATCTCCCTCATGTCACCTAGCCCACATTACACTGTTACATCATAGTTACCTCCCCTCCTGCATTCTTCAGGAGACTCCCTGACATAGCAGCAATCTCCCTCTCTCCCTCATTAGTCTAGCAATCTCCCTTATGTCACCTAGCCCACATTACACTGTTACATTATAGTTACCTCCCCTCCTGCATTCTGCAGGAGACTCCCTGACATAGCAGCAATCTCCCTCTCCCCCTCCTTAGTCTAGCAATCTCCCTTATGTCACCTAGCCCACATTACACTGTTACATCATAGTTACCACCCCCCTGCATTCTGCAGGAGACTCCCTGACATAGCAGCAATCTCCCTCTCTCCCTCATTAGTCTAGCAATCTCCCTCATGTCACCTAGCCCACATTACACTGTTACATTATAGTTACCTCCCCTCCTGCATTCTGCAGGAGACTCCCTGACATAGCAGCAATCTCCCTCATTAGTCTAGCAATCTCCCTCATGTCACCTAGCCCACATTACACTGTTACATCATAGTTACCTCCCTTCCTGTATTCTGCAGGAGACTCCCTTACATAGCAGCAATCTCCCTCTCTCCCTCATTAGTCTAGCAATCTCCCTCATGTCACTTAGCCCACATTACACTGTTACATCATAGTTACCTCCCCTCCTGCATTCTGTAGGAGACTCCCTGACATAGCAGCAATCTCCCTCTCACCCTCATTAGTCTAGCAATCTCCCTCATGTCACCTAGCCCATATTACACTGTTACATCATAGTTACCTCCCCTCCTGCATTCTGCAGGAGACTCCCTGACATAGCAGCAATCTCCCTCTCTCTCATTAGTCTAGCAATCTCCCTCATGTCACCTAGCCCACATTACACTGTTACATCATATTTACCTCCCCTCCTGCATTCTGCAGGATACTCCCTGACATAGCAGCAATCTCCCTCTCTCCCTGATTAGTCTAGCAATCTCCCTCATGTCACCTAGCCCACATTACACTGTTACATCATAGTTACCTCCCCTCCTGCATTCTTCAGGAGACTCCCTGACATAGCAGCAATCTCCCTCTCTCCCTCATTAGTCTAGCAATCTCTCTCATGTCACCTAGCCCACATTACTTGGTTACATCATAGTTACCTCCCCTCCTGCATTCTGCAGGAGACTCCCTAACATAGCAGCAATCTCCCTCTCTCCCTGATTAGTCTAGCAATCTCCCTCATGTCACCTAGCCCACATTACACTGTTACGTTTTTGGGGAAAAAAGAAATGAGAGATAGATACATTTACATTGAATCATCAGCACCATTTCCCAGCACTTTACCAAGTATAGTATCTCTTACTAACTGCTTTGGGGCTCATCTACATTTGGAGATAAGTCATTTTACAAGATTCCTCTCAGATGTAGCAGTATACACCCACGCTTCTAGGTGCCATGTTCACAATCTCATTTCACAATCTCTCCATATATGGAACTAGACACACCCTTTGGGAGGAGCATGACACTCCCCCTCAATAGGGCGATGTGCAAAATTCTATTACCAACTATAATCTCCCTGAAACTAGTTTTCAAAAGTAGGCAAGTATGGATAACGCACCAGCCAATCATCTCCCAACTGTCATTTTCAAACACAGTCCATTGGCTGGTGCTTTATCCACTTTCACTTTATCTCCAGTTTATCTCTTCTCCAGGCTTAATACATCTGCTCCTTTGTCTGTTTGGTCAGTTCTGTCTATTCGCAAAAGTGAAATAAGGAGTTTCGGGGAGTGGACTGGGCGTTGGTATTAGCGAAGAAACGCCACTAACCTGACAAGTGGGAGTGTCCTGAGCTTGTATCTAAAGCGCAGCGCAATATGTGTGCACTGGGAAGGGACGTTTCTGACGGATCCCTTGCACCTAGCAGCGGGCTGCTGCACTTGCAGATCCTAATGATGAATAATCGATGGCGGTGGTTTCCGCTTACACACGCACAATCCCCCGCATTAGTGACACTGTACTCGCATCAGCCTCCAGCCGCTGCCTGCACCTAAAGCCGCTCTATCTGACACTCAGAATCCGCCCTGTAGTCTGCAGCCTTTGATCGCTACAATCCTGTCTCAGCGGCTATTTATGGACCGAGCATGATCTTTGTTCTCTGATTGCTGGGATTCAGATTCCTTATGGTACAGATTTATAGAATGCAGATAATAGTCTCAGTTTGAAGAAAGACTTTGCACATTGGGCCTAATTCATACTTGCTCTCAAACCCATATTAGTACCCGTAGAAGTAAAACGCTTGCGTGTCATGGTGGGCTTGCTTCTGAGTTTGGGGGAGGCATCTGGCACCGTTCTTTCTTTTTTTTTATAAATACATTTTTATTGAAAGCTTTTGTCAAATTTACATTGTACAAGACAAATAAAGAAAGTATTGCAGAGAAAATGGTGCATTTGGTTATTGATTCTAGAACAGAGATTCGGAAACGAATACAATGCGGTTCGAGCGGTATGAATATGGGGGAGCAATGAAGTCATTAGAGTTGGATTGGTTATTCAACAAGGTTGAGACATCGTCACAACAATTAGGGAAGGCATGTTGAATGAAAAATTAGAAACCTGTACCATATCAGATTTGCATACCTCCATTAAGGATCAAAAAAATTATCGAACATGGTATAGTTGAAAAATCACAAGAGTAAATGACACATTAATGAAACTATAAAAATATTATATCAATGTTACAAAAAAGCATGAAAACAGTTTTGTTAAATGTTCGACAAAAGGGGGATTAGAGAAGAAGGGGAAGGGTGGAAGGGAGAGTGGGGGAGACAAGACATTGACAGCCAGGGGCGGATCCAGGATAAAATGACAGGGTTTAGGGGTTTAGGTGGGGGAGGGCCAGTGTTAGTGGTGCCAGTGTACATGCTAAGAGAGCGGCAGAGAGAGGGTGGCAATGGGATTAAAAATAGGCCCTCGCATTTAAAGTACGCAGGCCCACCATGGCAACAAAAGTGAAGGATGTAGTTGTGCACGCGCCGAAGGCGCGCTCTGGAAAAGGGGGTGTGGCCACTCAACAGGGGGCATGTCCTTGAGTGTAGTGTACAACACCATATACAACTTCTACACATTATGCAACAAAATACTAGACCCCATTATACTTGCCCCTTACACATGATGCCAAATGGAATGAGCCAAAATTCAAACAAGGCAACATGGATTGTGTCAAAATTCACATAATGACACACGGATTGAGCCAAAATTCACATAATGCCAAATGGATTGAGCCAAAATTCACATAATGCCAAATGGATTGAGCCAAAATTCACATAATGCCACATGGATTGTGTCAAAATTCACATAATGCCACACGGATTGTGCCAAATTCATAAAATGCCATATGGATTGAGCCAAAATTCACATAATGCCACATGGATTGAGCCAAAATTCTCATAATGCCACACGGATTGAGCCAAGATTCACATAATGCCACACAGATTGAGCCAGAATTCACATAATGCCACATGGATTGTGCCAAAATTCACATAATGCCACATGGATTGAGCCAGAATTCCCTTAATGCCACACAGATTAAGACAAAATTCACAATACGCTTCTTAAACAGGGACATTGTCCACCAAAGGCGCGCATTAAACATTTACACCATAATGTCCATTGCACATTAAGTTACACGGCATGATGTCCATTATGTATTATGCCAAACACCATAATGCCTATTAAAAATTATGCTACATACAGTAAGTGCTGTTTATCTACATGCTCATTGCCAAGGGTTCCATGCTCATTGCCAGAGGTTCCATGCTCGTTGCCATGTGGGATTACATGCTCATTGCCAACGGGGAATACATGCTCGTGGTAAATGGGGGACAGCCGCCGCCAGGCAGAAGTGATAGCCACTGACAGTGGCAGAGCCTGGCTGTATTCCGAGCACTGCAGGTCCCAGCTATTTGAAATAATACCCATTTCCCACCAGAAAATGCATTCCCAGGTTGGCCCCTTTTACACCAGCCTAGTCCCTGCATTTTCTGGTGTGAGGGGGAGAGAAAACCACCCCTCCCCCTCTTTAACCAGTTATCTCATTTAACCGGCTATATCTTCGGAACTAACTGACCCATTTACATGAGACAAGTATCATATTGAAAAACTTTTGAGTGGGCTTTGAATGATTTTGGTCCAGTGAAACTGGAACGTTTGGTTCCAGAGTAATCTGCCCTCAAAGAATATGAACAGCCATGAAATTACATTTCAAAAATAAAAAAATCGATTTACACGCTATATCTCTGAAACCGATTGACCGATATGGACCATCCTGGTATCAAATTGAAGGCCCAGCGATTTGGAATTGAATGACATCAACCACAAGCTCCTGTGATGCCAGGGGGGGAACTGGCAGCCGTCGGAACCGGGTGGGGGTCGGAATTGACGGGTCCCATATTATCCTATGGGGAAAAAATGTTACAGCTTTACCAGGCGATATCTCCAGTTCCCGGGGGGCTAGAGACATGGGGCTGGGCTCGTTGGAAAGCTCTGGTCCTCATCTACAAAATGAATGACAGAGGGGGCACGTGCCCGGGTGCCCCCCCCCTGAATCCGCCACTGTTGACAGCTAATATCGAAATAAATCTGGCACATTGAATTAACCGAACATAACATGAATTATTCAGTTACATATTGTAGTCTATAGACGAAGAAATTGGTAAATCTCTTATGATATATGGGAGGTGTGGGTTCAATTAAGGTGGGTGACGGGTCAGGAGGAAGAGCAATTTGCCGTAGTAAGAACCAAGTTGTGTTTTAGAATATCTACTGTACAGTAGTTGTCTGTACTGCAGCATCTAGAGTTAGTATATAAATGTCCCAATTAACATAGAAGCGGGTCACCCCTTTTTCTATGTCACACAAGGCAGCCTGGCGTTCGAAAAATAGTATATTAAGGAGCAATGATGGTAATATGCCCTATACAACCTATTCTATGTACAGTGTTGGTTAACAAATATTGCAATATTGAATGTCCACAATTTTAATGATTTTTTTTATATATATATTTTTATATGGAATTCCATAATTTAATTACAGCTAATTAATTAATAATAACATTTATTGTAAAATATACCGTTACAATTTTACATTTTTTTACAGCCTGAGCTGGTACACCTTTTTGTTTTTTTGCCTTGGGATTTTGACAACCCCAGTACCAGCCGCAGATAGTAGAGCACCGATCAAACTTGTTCTTCTTATATTAAGGAGGGAGCTTTTCAGTTCTGTCAGTGAGGGGGGCGTCTTCAGGATCCAATGAGTCAGGATAAATTTTTTTCTCTAGGACTAAAATCAGTGTGAGTAATGGTATCATTTTTTTTATTAACACCTAGATCCCAGTCACGGAAATAAAGAAATAAGAAGGGGAGCGGGTCATATGTTAGTTGTAGGGAAAAATAAGGTGTTCGGGAAAGCCAGCAATCTCCTCCAAAAAGTCCGGTACTTATGTAGTATCTGGGTGCCCGATTTTAAAATCGGGTCGGAAAAATCGCATCGAATCGCATGCGATCTGATGCGATTTTCCATAGGATTCAATGTTAAGAGGGTCCTGTTCATTTCCCCACTATCCAAGTGGGCATAGAGTTGATTTTATATAGCGTGGCGAGCGCGGATTACGTAAAATGTTTCCGCGTCCCCTCGCGGGGCACGCTGCGCTCACCACGCTTCGTGCTCGGTGGCTCGCTGCGCTCGCCACGCTTTATAAAATCAACTCTATGCCCACTTGGATAGTGGGGAAATGAACAGGACCTTGTTAACATTGAATCCTATGCAAAATCGCATCGAATCGCATTGCATGCGATATCGGATGCGATTCGATGCGATTTTGCCGAAAATCGCGTCGAATCGCATCTGATTGTATGCCTTAAGGTAAGGCATACAATCAGAAAATCGGCAGGCCAGATACTTCATAAGTACCGAAAGTCCTTATTAATCTACACTCCCAAAAATGATGATAGAAGGTAGCTCCTCTCATCTTGCATTTGGGACAGAGGCCTAGGTCATCAGGGATGAAATGGCTTCTCTGTTGTTGGGAAACATAGGCACTATGTTGGTGGGTCTCCTGAAGGGAGGTGGACTGGAGATGTTTTAAGGAAGATGGGAGTTTCTTCAGTAGGACTTGAAATGATGGAAGGGAGGGAATTTCTGACCTCCATCTAAGTTCGAGGAGTTTCAGTAATTTTTCACAAGTTGTTGATAGAGGTTCCTAGTTCTATATCCTAAAATATTGTGTGGTGCCAGTAGAGAAAAAATTGGGTCCGAGGAGACCGAAGCCAGAAATGTTTTGGGTTGGTATTGGGCGTAATGACGAGCTTGCAGATACATTAAAAATAATTGGGATTTGTGGAGAAGATATTTGGCTGTAAGGTCCGAGAAGAGTATAATAGTGCCAGCAGGATCAAATATATTTCATATGGCTTTCTGTCGCCATTCCATATACAGTATGCGCTGAAAAGGATGTTATCTTTAATATGGTTGGGGATTTTACTTCGCAGAGCGCGCAGTGGGGGAATACGGATGGAAAAGGGCAATTTCTATCTTTTTTCGTTAGTATAGTTCGATCATTGGAAAAACCAGTCAGTGGAGCATCTAAAGAGGGCTGCCTGGGAAAACACTTGGATGTGGGGTAAGCTAAAGCCACCCTCCGATTTGGGTAGAAACATTCTAGCCATCGGAATTCTGCATTTTTTAGTTGCCCAAATAAATTTGGAAATCATAGTATTGTAATGAGATACATCTGTTTTGGAAAGGGAGAAAGGTAACATTTGTAGCAAATAAGATAGTTTTGGGAATAATAAGGAATTTGGTACTTACCGGTAATTCCCTTTCTCCGAGGCAGCAGGGGACACTGCAGTCTACACGTGTGGGATAGTGTGGGTGCATTGGAGGAGTCGGCACTTTAAGAAATTTGAATACAGCTGGCTCCTCCCCCCGCTATCCCCCAGCAGACTCCAGTCTTAGAAACTGTGACCGAGAGAGGATAGGGGCCAGGGCTCGATCCCTGGAACAGAGGAGACACTTCGCAGAAGAGAAAAGATTAGCAAGAATAACTCATAACAAGAACTCACAACTTGCAATCGGCAAACATTCAATGTTAAAGTAAAACAACTTGTAAGATGGCAGGAATAAAGCGCTGGGAGGGCGTGCAGTGTCCCCTGCTGCCTCGGAGAAAGGGAATTACCGGTAAGTACCAAATTCCTTATTTCTCCTCCCAGCAGCAGGGGACACTGCAGTCTACACGTGTGGGATAGTACCAAAGCACTAAACCCGGGAGGGAGAGCGCTGAGAATCCTGCAAAACAGCTCTGCCGAATGATGCCTCCTCACTGGCAAAGCTGTCAAACTTATAGAACTTGGCGAAGGTGCTAGCACCCACCCAAGTGGCCGCCCTACAAACCTGTGTGAGCGAAACACCTCTGGCCGCAGCCCACGAAGTGCTTACGGCCCTTGTTGAATGGGCGGAAATCCCTAAAGGAAGGACTTGGTTAGCCCTAGCGTAGGCCTCCTTGATTGTGAGGCACAACCACCTAGCCAGCGTCTGCTTGGACGCCGGCCAACCCTTCTTTCCTGCTCCATACAACACGAAAAGACTATCCCTCTTTCTCCACGATGCCATTCTGGAAACGTAGATACGCAGAGCGCGCACCACGTCCAAGGACTTCATATCTCGTGAAAGGGCTGGAACCACAATAGGCTGGTTCACGTGGAACGCCGAAACCACCTTCGGAAGGAAACCCTGGCGAGTTCTGAGTTCCGCCCTGTCCTTGTGGAAAACCAGAAACGGGGAACGACAGGAAAGAGCCCCAAGCTCCGACACCCTGCGGGCCGAAGCCAGCGCCATCAACATGACCGTCTTCCACGTCAAGAACCTTAGATCCACCGAATCTAAGGGCTCAAAAGTATCAGATCTTAGGAATTTCAGAACCAACTCCAAATCCCATGGCTCTGAAGGCGGAACGAAGGGAGACTGTATACGAACAACCCCTTTTAAGAAGGTCTGTACCTCCGGAATTAGAGCCAGCCTTCTGTGAAAAAACACCGATAGGGCAGACACCTGGACCTTCAAGGACGCCAGTCTGAGACCCTTCTCTAAACCCGATTGTAAGAACTCCAACAAACGGGAAAGATGAAACACTGCCCTTGGTACCGATCTAGCTTCGCACAAGGCTATGTAGGATTTCCAAATCCTGTGATAATGAGAAGCGGTCACCTCCTTCCTAGCCTTCAGCATAGTTGGAACTACAGACTGCGGTATTCCACGTCTCCTTAACAAGTCGGCTTCAACAGCCACGCCGTTAAACGTAGAGACTCTAAGCCGGGGTAGATGAATGGTCCTTGTTGTAGAAGATCCTGTCTGAGTGGGAGACGCCACTGCACATCCGCTTAAAGAAGCTTGAGGTCCGAATACCAGGCCCGTCTCGGCCAGTCCGGGGCAATCAGAATTACTGAAGCGGACCCTCTTTTTATGCGCTTGAGCACTCTTGCTATGAGTGGAAACGGCGGAAACGCATATATCAGCTGGAAATCCCATGGGATGGAGAATGCATCCCCCGCCAGAGCTTCCGGATCCCGAGACCTGGCACAATACCGAGGTACCTTCCGATTCAACCTGGAGGCCATCAAATCCATCTGAGGCATGCCCCACCGGACCGTCAACTGATGAAAAACCTCCGGATGAAGGGCCCACTCTCCCGGGTGGAAGTCCTGTCTGCTCAGATAATCCGCCTGCCAATTCTTCACGCCCGGCAGAAACACCGCAGAGAATCGGGGACAAACGCCTCGGCCCATTCCAAGATAGGACGCACCTCGCGCATGGCCGCACGACTTTTGGTTCCTCCCTGTCGATTTATGTATGCGACCGCAGTCGCATTGTCCGACTGGACTCTTACCGGACGTCCCCTGAGCAAGTTGTGTGCTTGACCCAAAGCCAACCTGATTGCTCTTAATTCCAGGACATTTATCGGAAGACTTGCCTCCTGGGCCGACCACCGCCCCTGAAAAGTCTGGTTGAGAACAAAAGCTCCCCAGCCCCTGAGGCTGGCGTCGGTGGTCAGTATCGTCCAACTGCATGGACTGAAACTCCGGCCCTGGAGTAAATTGGGAGTGTGAAGCCACCATTGAAGTGACTGACGAGCTGCTCTTGACAGGGTAATCTTCCCGTGTATCTGTAGATGCGACCCTGACCACTGTGACAGTAGGTTCCATTGGAACGTTCTGGTATGAAATCTGCCGTACGAGATGGCCTCGAAAGCGGCTACCATCATCCCCAGCATCTTGGTGCACAACAGGATCGAAACTCTGCCGGGAGCTAGGACCTGTCGTACCTTTGACTGCAGCGCCGCGATCTTGTCCATTGGAAGAAATACCGCCTCCTGCGCCGTATCCAGAATAAGGCCCAGAAATTGAAGCCTCTGTGTTGGATTGAGCTGAGATTTGCCGAAGTTCAAGATCCAACCATTTTGGACCAGAAAAGAACATGTGGCCAGAGCGTCTGCTATCAATTTGTCCTGAGAAGAAGCCTTTATCAAGAGATCGTCCAGGTACGGGATGATCGTTATCCCCTGTAACCTGAGTACCGCCACCATGCAGGCCATGATCTTGGTAAAGACCCTGGGAGCGGACGACAGGCCGAAGGGCAGAGCCCTGAACTGGAAATGAGAAGCCTGCATTGCGAACCTTAGAAACCTCTGGTGAGGTTCCCAAATAGGGACGTGCAAATAGGCGTCCTTTATGTCTAGCGACATAAGATATTCTCCCGGTTCCAGTGATGCAATCACGGACCGTATGGACTCCATCTTGAACCTGTTGTAATAGATGTATTGATTTAAATCCTTGAGGTTTAGGATAGGCCTTACGGAGCCGTCCGGTTTGGGGACTACGAACACATTGGAGTAAAACCCCTGTCCCCTCTGATGTTCTGGCACCGGTATTATTACAGAAGCGTCCAAAAGCTTTTGAACTGAATCCTGTAAGGCCTTTCTTGTCTGATCCAGCTTTGGAAGGCCCATTAAAAAGAATCTTACTGGAGGTGGCGCTGAAAATTGAAGTCTGTATCCCTGTGTAATAATTTGCAAGACCCACTCGTCCCTGCAGTGAGTCTCCCAAACCTGAGGGAACAACAACAGACGAGCGCCCACCCTGGACTCTCCCACTAGAGCTGGAAGACCGTCATGCCACGGTCTTGTCGGAAGCCTTGGGCTCCTGGCGACGTGCTGGGGCAGCAGCGGCCGCTGCTGTTCCCGCCCCTCTACCTCTGCGACCTCTAAATTCCGTAAAACCTCCTCTGGGCCTGCCTCTAAAGGCCGAGGAGCCTCGAAAGGACTGAAAGGACTGAGTGAGGGACCGCCTCTTAGGTGGAGGAGCGGCTGTAGGTAAGAATGTAGACTTACCCCCCGTGGCCTGGGAGATAAGTTTATCGAGCTCTGGCCCGAAAAGCATATCCCCTGTGAACGGCAAGGCTTCAACGGCTTTTTTAATTTCAGCCTCAGCCTGCCATGACCTCAACCAGACCGACCGTCTGGCCACCACAGCTGACGCAGAGATTCTGGCTCCTAGAGTCGAAATGTCTGCCGCTGCCTCACCTATGTAAGTTGAAGCATCCCTGATGCCTTCCGCCATAGGCAACAAATCTGCCACAGGCATATTTTGCTCCAGACCAGCCACAAGCTCAGCAGCCCATTGCTCCATAGCCCTGGCCACCCAAGCAGAGGCCAAAGCAGGACGCAAAAGGACCCCTGCCGTGGAATAAATGGTCTTTAGTGAGCAATCTAAACGCCTATCCTGCGCCTCTTTCAAAGAGGCCACCCCGGGGACAGGCAGAGTGGCTCGCTTAGATAGCCTGGATAGCGAGATATCCGGAGTGGGAGGAGTCTCCCACTTGGCCCTGGATTCAGGAGAGAAAGGATATAGTGTCCTTAGGCGAGCTGATACCTGGAATTTCCTATCCGGACATTTCCATATAGAGAGGAGAGGAGAGTCTAATTCCTCCGAATCCGGAAAACACAACTCCTGTCTTTGAGAGCGTCCAAAAATGGACACCTGGGGAGTAACCTCAGGCTGCTCTAAATAAATAAAAAGGAAACAAAAATCCTAGTCTCCTTAGGAGACATAGCCCGGGAGTCCGACTCCTCCGGGCACTTTTTCTAAGACTGGAGTCTGCTGGGGGATAGCGGGGGGAGGAGCCAGCTGTATTCAAATTTCTTAAAGTGCCGACTCCTCCAATGCACCCACACTATCCCACACGTGTAGACTGCAGTGTCCCCTGCTGCTGGGAGGAGAAACACACTTTTGACCACCGTGATACGCCCATATAGAGAGAGGGGAGGAGGCATCCATCTATCAATCAATCTCGCTATTGCTTGCAAGGCCGGTTTAATGTTAACTGCGTATAGGGGTTATTCTGGTTAATTTACAAAGGCAAATGCCTTCTCAAATGAACAAAACCATGTGCACTGCAGGTGGGGCAGATGTAACTTGTGCATAGGGAATTAGATTTGGTTTCGCAGGGGTACGCACAGCATTTCCCACTGTTTTTGTGGGTACACCCATAAAACTTTAGACGGTCCCCTGCGCCCACCATTGAGCGAACGTGCGTGGCATGTGTATGGCCAGTGGTACGCACTTAAAACAGGGGGTTATTCCCAATTGTCCTGCTGCATACCTCCCGGTAAAGCCCGGTGATAGCAAGACAAGTACCCTGGTCGTGGGGCCACGCCCCCAAATTTCGAATGTGCGCTGAAGGAGTCCCGCACCAGTGAACAACAAAGTTGGACACTGTCCCGCCGTCCCACCCGCAGACCCTGCAAATTGTGAGAGATACCGTGGCTAGGGGGGACTACACAAAAAACTCTGTGAACATCGCCATTGAGTGTAAGCGCACTGTCTTTTTATTTATCGCCCCGAACCAGCAGCGTGAGAGTTTTATCTGCAATCATTTTGCACAGATGTAGATAACAAAAGAGGGATCCATTATATAGATGACAGGTCCCCCGCGCACACTGTTATATAATACAAAACCGAAGAGTAGACTTCAGAGAGCACTTCAGTACCTGATTGACATTTTGTTTTCCTAGGTATATTTTTGGGACCTCTCTATCTTGTAGAATAGACTCTAAGATTGTGCTTTAGGTGGAAATATGAAATCTTCAAAATATTCCTCCTCGGGAAAGAATGTAATTCCTGATTAGAATTGTGCTGATATCACTGATAAAATGTTATCAAAACTGTCCTGGTGGTTCTGTGGCTTCACTTACCAGGGGTTATTCAGATTGGATTGGTAAGCAGTTTATTCACTGCCCAGCGAGCAGGTAAACACCGCCCCGCCGAACGCACGCACACAGCCAAGCGAATCCTGACACTAACATGAGTTTGGATGTGTACGTTTACATATCCGCTCGCACGCGGACGCACGGTGGAGAAATTATTCAAAGGTCGGTCATCTTCAAATGATTTCTTTAGCCATCGCTCTGAATAGTAAGTATTCATTTCCAATGCCCACTATCTGCCTGTCAGCCACCCTGAGGATGTATGGGCAGGCCTGTGTTCACAGGGATACGCCCAGCATTTCCCCACTGTTTTTGTGGGTACGCCTATAAAACTGTAGACGGTCCCCTGCCCCCACCCGCCGCCCACCCACCATTGAGCGAATGTGTATGGCCAGTGGTAAACCTAGTTGGTTATGCTGTGCCATTAGGGTGACCAACTCATCCCTTTAATCCGGGACACATATTAATTACACAGGTTCTGTGGCAGTTTAAAACCAGGTGAAAGCCAGCCACAGAACCTGTGTAATTAATATGTGTCCCGGATTAAAAGGATGAGTTGGTCACCCTATGTGCCATCGATGGAGGAACCATCTGGCTCTCCCCATCGATGGCAAAACTATTCTACATCGGTCTTAAACCATCAATGATTTTTTACAGTTGCTATGGGAGCCGCCACTGGATTCCTATGGATGGTTTATGTACAGACATCCTACACAACTGAGAATGTTTTTTTCTTGCATGGACATGAAAGTAGTGCACAATAACTGCCAATGAATCAGTGTCATGAGGGGAGGCCTAGTACACTTATGCAGCTGGGGCCTGAGACACGTCCTCGGTGGGAAGAGGGAAGACAGCCGTGTTTTATCCTGAGAAGATGTCATTTTAACCAGAGAAAATGGATAACATGACACCTCCCAGCTCCTTTCCTCCACTTCGCCCCAGGTAACATGGCGGAGAGACCATGACAGGGCACGTCACGTGACGCGAGACCGTTACCGCCCCTCCGGCCGACCCGCCAATCAGCGCACAGAAGTGCGCAGTGACGCCAGCAGCCCCGTGACTGCCGCTGACTTCCGCTGGGGAGAGAAGGGCTGGCAGCGGCGGAGGAAGCGGAGAGCAGCAGCAGTAGCAAAGGGCCCGGCGGATAACGACACTGGCCCGGGGACACGAACAGACTCTCGGCATCCACCCATCGCTGGTAAGGGAGGCCATTGGAGAGGAGCGGCCCGGTCACAGCACTCCCCCGGGGTGGGCAGGCCTCGTCCGCAGCCCGGCCCTGGCCGGGGACGCAACCCGGTACATCCTGCGGGTATTCCTCCGCGACCGGTGTCCTGGTTGTGACCGCGGCGTTTCCGGTGTATTACCGTTATCTATCGGTGCTCTGGCAGGAATCCTTCTGTGGTGTCCCCGCCCTGCCCATTGTCCCCTCCCTGTACCATGTTCCCCTCCCTGTACCATGTTCCCCTCCCTGTACCATGTTCCCCTCCTTTCCCGTCATTCCGCCCCATATACCACCTGAGCCCTGTCATTCCGCCCCATATACCACCTGAGCCCTGTCATTCCGCCCCATATACCACCTGAGCCCTGTCATTCCGCCCCATATACCACCTGAGCCCTGTCATTCCGCCCCATATACCACCTGAGCCCTGTCATTCCGCCCCATATACCACCTGAGCCCTGTCATTCCGCCCCATATACCACCTGAGCCCCGTCATTCCGCCCCATATACCACCTGAGCCCCGTCATTCCGCCCCATATACCACCTGAGCCCCGTCATTCCGCCCCATATACCACCTGAGCCCCGTCATTCCGCCCCATATACCACCTGAGCCCCGTCATTCCGCCCCATATACCACCTGAGCCCCGTCATTCCGCCCCATATACCACCTGAGCCCCGTCATTCCGCCCCATATACCACCTCTTGCCCCCGTCATTCCGCCCCATATACCACCTCTTGCCCCCGTCATTCTGCCTCTTATATCACCTCTTGCCCCGGTCATTCTGCCCCATATACCACCTCTTGCCCCGGTCATTCTGCCTCTTATACCACCTCTTGCCCCGGTCATTCTGCCTCTTATACCACCTCTTGCCCCGGTCATTCCGCCTCGTATACCACCTCTTGCCCCCGTCATTCCGCCTCGTATACCACCTCTTGCCCCCGTCATTCCGCCCCGTATACCACCTCTTGCCCCCGTCATTCCGCCCCGTATACCACCTCTTGCCCCCGTCATTCCGCCCCGTATACCACCTCTTGCCCCCGTCATTCCGCCCCGTATACCACCTCTTGCCCCCCGTCATTCCGCCCCGTATATCCTTCCTTAGCCTGGCACCGTTCTGCCCCAAACCACCACCCACCCTTCCTTAGCCTGGTGCCAGCCTGTCACAAATTCCGTATCTTGAAATATGCCACCCCTACCCTGTTTCATCATAATCCCCTCTGCCCCAGATACCCCACTTAAAGCCTATGTTGTCATACTCCCTCCCATCCTACCTTGCCCAGAACACTCCACCTGACATTGCCGTAATGCCAGAACTCCATAACTGTACCCTATCCAATCATTGTAACCCTATGTCCTCACCATCCCCTTCCTTTACCATATACTACTAGTACCTCTATCTAACCCAAATATCTCTCTGCATCCTCCCTGTATGGTGGTCATACTGTTTTCTACTCCAGGTGGCTATTCTATTCTTACTACAGTGGTTCCCAAACTGTGTGCCATGGCACCTTGTAACCATTGCAGGGGTGCTTGGGTTGGTGGTCCAGGGCCAATTTAAAATTATGGTTAACCCTTTAAGGTCCGCACCACAAAAAAAGCAAAGGGGAAAAAAAAATTCTTTGTATTCACTGAGGATAATATTAACAACCAATAACAATCAATAGTTTTTTTAAATGAGACCCCACAGTTTTTGAGATGTAGGCCTCTACCAAACAGTTGAGAAATCCATTTATGTTACTTTTTTTTTGGTGCGGACCTCAAAGGGTTAATCTAATAGGCAAAACCAGTGCTTTTGGCCGGCAGTCATAAATATGTGGACAAACAGAAGCAAAGCTTGTCCCTCCCCACAAAATGAAACCTAAAGATTACGCTTAAAGTTTTTTTTGCCTAGGGGTACTGTGTATAAAATTCTGATACTATAGGGTGCTGTGATTCTAAAAAGTTTGGGTACCATTGTCTTACCAGTTAAATCCCATCAAAATGACGTCTTCTGCAATGTCCTTTCACTTGATGGTTTTTACTTTCACTTTGAGCTGTGACAGGTTTTAGCCCACAATCTCTCCACCCCACCCCCTATCTGTCCTACCTCCAATCTCTGTCCTCACAGCTCCCTCTCTCCATATCCAGCAAGTTTGAAAGACCAGTGTCCCTGCAACAATTGCTTTCACTTTCTGTTATGCCATCTTTAAGCACACAAAGGAGTAATTTGGTCCAGTGAGTGGCCTCTAATGGTCTAGGAATAGATGTATATGATAATGTCCAGATTTCCCCTCAACTCCCCAGCAGAATTGGTGGTTTTTGGACACCCTTCTCTGCACACAATTCGTCGTACAATCTAGCTGCTGCATACAACTAAGGGGTCAATGCTCGTTGTCAAGGGGTCTCAGAGTTCCGGAGGAGTCATATTGGACCTCTAGCATCTGACATGGAGCACGGCGATGCAGCGCTACCTGGAAGTACCGGAAGTGCATAGCTCTGTGCTCCCTGTCAGACGCTAGAGGTCAAATATGATCTCTAGCATATGTCTCCTCCAAGGTGGAGGAGTGCAGCGGACCCGTCAAACAACCGATTGCATATGCTTAAAAGCACATACAATCTGTTCCCAATCACGACTGATCGGACATGCAGTACGTCTGATCAGAGGACCAACCATTTGACCCGTCTGCATGCAATCTGTCTTCCAACCTTTTGAGATTGTACCAAGAGTACAGTCTCATTCAGGTGTATGGGGGCCTTAAATGTTCCTGCTGGTGGTGACATACCAAGTGATCTGGGAGGACAGAGGGAGCCTGAAAGTAGCTAAAAGGACACACTGTGTACCCTCGCAGGCCCGTTTCGTCACTTTGCTCGCCATCTGGTTACTAAAGGAAACCGGTGGTGCCATTAATAGTAAAAATTGGTGCTCCACCAACATTGCTGCTGCCACATGGTATGTTCCTTCAATCACGTGCTTCAAACTACATTCACAAGAGGAACTAGCCTCTACCCCAGGGCTGGGCAACACCGGCCCTCCTGATGTTGATGAACTACACCTCCCAGCATGCCTTGCATCAGTTTCAGCATGGCCACATAGCAAAACTAAAGCAAAGCATACTGGGATGTGTAGTTCATTAACATCTGGAGAGCCGGTGTTGCCCAGCCCTGCTCTACCATCTCATATCCTGTCTATCCAATGCTCCCTACTATCATCTGCCCCTTAATAAACCACTGTAGCTCTATGCAGTGATTAGTAAATCAGGATTGTGGTGCAGGACGCTGTTGCTGCTTTGCCACAACAATGTGAGCTGTAACATTAGAGTGTTAGCTCTTGTGCGGTACAGAGGTAGCCATGTGGGAGACCTACGCTTCCTTGTTACATTTACAGTATCGCTATAAAGGTGTCCTGCGGTATCGCTTTATCAATATTTCTTGCCTTCCCTTTATTGTGGTTATGGTCTAGTCATGTCTTGGTCCTCCCAGCATCCTTTGCTGCAGTGTCCTCTTTGTTTATCCTAATGGTTATATACTCAGTCACTTCCCATGTCTCCATATTCCAAACCGGTTTACATGCTATGAAAACCTACATAAATACAAACTTGCCATTGCTGTGTTAATGGGCTCAATTTCTAATGAACCTCTTGAGTCTGTGGGGAGGGGGTGCATTCAGTTGTGAGAAAAGGATTGCAAATTGGTGATGCCGCAGTGTTTAAATGCGTGCTTGTACCATTTGCCTGGTGGATTTTCTCAGAAGTGCTCGCTACCCCTAAGGGCTCACTGCAGTGATCTCACCTATTTTGCTTGGAAACTCTGTTTGCCCTCAGTTTATCTCTGTGCTAATGTTTCTGTAGTGTACCATGATATTTAGGGTGAATATTGTAGAAGTCAAACATATGTAAGCATTGCAACACTGACGTTGTTTTGCTGTACAATAGCCTGTAATTAGATGTATAGTGTTTATTCTAGCACCCGCTATATTTTGAAAACCCACGCAGTTCCTCTTCCCTGCCTGTGGTGTCACTGTCTGCTGTGGTGTTTCTAGCAAGGTCTGGTTTGCATATCAGTGCTGAGATACAGACCACACTGTGCTAGAAGCACTACAGCAGACAGCGACACCCCAGGCAGGGAAGAGAAACTGCATGGGTTTTCAAATATGGCGGGTGCTAGAATGAACACTAATGTAACTGTAGTATTGACAGGATAGACTGGTGGCACTAATTGATTTCTTATTACAGCACCAACAATTGTTCCACAATGGGTTCCCTTACATGTCTAATTGGGACCATTGTCACTGCTGATCTCTTGTGCCTTGGCCCCCATTTGCTGCGACTTTAGCACTCTCTCTCCCCCGCTGCCCCCACATTTGCGAAGAAGATTTTTGTTCACTTGTCGCCTGAGCACAGACCAGTGTTTGCATTGGTCGCGTAGTTTCCCATGTGTGATCAGTGCAGCTGGTATATGTCTATCACGCTGTACACTGTTCATATTCTCCCCATGCTCTCCAGGTTTTTCTGTGATCACACTCCCCCCGTACACCCTGCCGCTCTGTGCTTCCTTTCTCTGACACCTGCTGTATTCCGCACTGATGTTAGCCTGTTTTGTGAAGTACACAATATGTGCGTAGACCTGATCTTTTTATTTTAAGGGGTAATGTTAAAATAATCTACCTACAGGGAAAGTCCTTCCATTATGTGTCCTCTGCATTACTAATTCATATTGGGATGACAGAGGGCTGTACATCTGCAGAAGCACGGACTGGCATTTTCTTTTGTCTGGAATAGTGGCCCGTTCCTGTTCAGTCCCAGAGGTACCTTGTATGTCAGACCCAGGGCCTGTTCCTGTTCAGTCCCAGAGGTACCTTGTATGTCAGACCCAGGGCCGTGACACAGAATCCCCAATAGCGATTCATTGATCATATACGTATTTTGTTTTGCAAATGTCAAAGAGTCATCTCATTCTTTCAGGATTACCCTGTTTGGCAAAGATGGATGTGTGCACACTCTGGTGTAACCTGTATTGGAACAATCACTTCATGATTGGAATGTGATGGAGACAGAACAGATAGTGTATGACACACATCCTGCAATGCCTGCCGACATTGTGCAATGCTGACACGTGACACGTTGATATTATATTTGGCTTGTTTACCCTTGGTAAATGCTGAGCTG
Source organism: Crinia signifera (assembly GCF_055691185.1). Lineage (NCBI taxonomy): Eukaryota > Metazoa > Chordata > Amphibia > Anura > Myobatrachidae > Crinia > Crinia signifera. Next base: position 4,710,178 of record NC_139224.1, on the reverse strand, counting down.
TTATTATAATCCACACGACACTCATCGGGGTCTCCCTGTTTACAATTTATATGGGGGAATTCGGGACAGAGCGGTCTGCTGCTGGGAAGTTTTGCGTCTGTTAGCAATGACCCTGGTGGTTACGTTTCTCCACTTTGCTGTTCCAGAGGCACTATTAAAGGGGCAGACTAGATGGGCCAAGTGGTTCTTATCTGCCGTCACCTTCTATATGCTGCCATTGTGACACATTGAATCGCGCTTCCTAAGGCATTCAGCCGCATTCTGATCCCTTGGGCATTTTGGGCTGGTGAGGTGAAATATGTTTGGATCAGGCTGAAATAACAGGGGGATGACACAACCACACCTATCTTACACTGGCTGCTTCAGTAAGAGTATGCTTTATACACCATGTGAGGGTTGGCCTGCTAGAGGTGTGCTCAGTGGTGCAACTTAGTGGTGTAGTGCGCAGAGGTGCGACCAGTCCGTAAGCAGTGCGCACAGACAGTGGACATGCTGGGCTGTAGAAGCAAGGCTAGGGGTGAGAACCTGGTATATTTGTACAACCAGCACTGTCTCGCACCAGCCAGTGCACAGCATAGGATTCACACTAGCACCCTGCACGTAATAAATGATGGGGGTATATTTTAAGTTTGAAGGGCCACATTTTATACATGATCTATTGCTGCTGTGGAGATACGTTACGTATATCACAGATTAGGTGCAGGGTGCTAGAGTGCGCACTGAGGACACGTGTAGCCTGAGCGACCACAGGCGGATGGCCTTGCAGGCATAGACTCGGAGAGGGGCAGCATCTAACGCCTGGGCTGGTGAAGTCTCAGATGGGAGACATGTGAGAGCGGTCATGCAGAGATCAAAGCTTTGTAAACTGTGTTCTTAGACGACATTCAGTGCATTTCTGTCTTCCGGTATTTCCCTCTTGCTAATATCAGATGCCGTATTCTTTTATTACATATGATGTGACTGAGACACTGGTAACCGTCATGCACTTTGCTGGTCATTGGGGGCAGAGCTGTGTGGTTTGGCTGCACCTGGGTGGTTTTCCAGTACTGAAACCTGTGATGTACTATATATCAGTGGGCGGTTCTCTGATTGCCTTTTCAAGTATTAAATAATCAATAATTATACACCACTTGGATAAGATACCAAACAGCCATGATCATTGTGAACGTCAGGCTCTAATTGAAATGACAAGTGATTCATTCCTCACGCTCCAATGTAAGTGTAATATAAGGTGTGACACGTGTTGGACTAGTGCACACAGCCCTTGGGATTTCATTAGCCAGTATGCCGAGGGCTGCTGTGATGGGTTCCGGGCTGCTTATGGTCCATAGCATTTTGGGCAGTAGTCCTCTGTCTGGTCTGAGAGGACGAATGGCCTAGGCACTCCAACTGTTGAACTACACATCCCAGCATGCCCGGCAACAGGCTAAATAGCAACACTCTTGCAGGGCATGCTGGGATGTGTAGTTCATCAACAGCTGCAGTGCCAAGGATCACCATCACTGGCCTAGGCAATGCGATTGCCTCCGCTTTGTTTCGTAGCGGAGCGACGATCTCATCAGACAAAGGCGTCTTGGTTAATAAATCACACACAGCCCCGTTATGTAACCCTATAGACACCGTGGTTACTTTCCTCCGCCTGCCCTAATCTGTACTGTGGGGTTTCCCTGGATGTGTGCTAAGGTTTGTACGTTCTATATTACAGGCCCTTTGTTCACACGTGCCGTCCCCTCCCTTGTGACTCAAGCAGCTGATGAGCCACATGATTCTTCATATAATAAGGTCTTGGGGTTTGGGCAGTTAACCCCTCTGGATGCAGTCGGAGAAGAGCCGCCAGCGCTCTGTATTATTGGTTGTGATCCTTTCATGTAAATGTTGCAGCGCAGAAATGATTTCTGATCCGTAAGGGAATACGGCGGTTGCGTGCTCTTACAATTCTGTGTTTTGCACAATAGGAGGTGAATGTAAAACATTTCACTTCTTACAGGATATAGTCGCTAGGTCGACAGTATGATGGTTAACCACTAAAGGTCGACAAGCATTCAGTCGACAGTGGTGAAAACCCTACTATCCACTAGGCCGTGAAGGGATAATATTAGTGCAGATGAGGCGTCTGTCAACATACGGGACTAAACACGAAACTCATGTCGACCTTCCTATTGTTGAGCTATTGCCTGTGTCAACCTTCCAACCCTGTTGACCTATTTCATGTGTTGACATACCTGTTGACCTTAATTTGTCGACCTAATGTATCGGTTTGCTATCACGCGGCCGCGCACATACACTTGGGTTCCTTTTGATCAGAAGCCAATTAACCTGCGTGTATGATTTGGAGTGTAGAACGAATTCGGGGCACCTGGAGGTGAGGAGAACAAACAAACTCCACACAACGCCCTTATCGGAATGACATTTATGACACAATGCTGTGAGGCTGTGAGCACTACATCATTGTACTGCCCCATAGACTGCCCTCAATCTCCTTTGTCTCACGTGACCGGACACTCTGGTTACAGATTTGATAGAATATCTTATTGTAGTGTTTCTGGGTTAATGTCCATGTGTATTAGGTTCAGATATGGACACAAACCAAATGGCTCACCTACATCTGTTTGTGGATCTGCGCTCAGGTGAGTATCCCTTGGACGCATCAGCAGATTGCACAGATGCAGTGGGCGTGGATTTACACAAGACTCCTCCTACTGCATTAGCTGCGTCCAGTGAGCAATTCATGGTCTAAAAGAGTTTCGGTCTTTTTGGGCTACCGGGTAATGATCACGCTTGTCTCCACCACAAATACTGCTGTTAGCTGCATAAGGCGATTAAGCCCATGCAAAGTACTGGTTAGGGTGTCCGAGCAGTAGTTGGGGGATAAATTGGTGTCTTGGGGTGAGATGTACTAAGCTGAGAAGTGTGGAATATGGAGGCCAATCCTGTGACTGGGATCAGGCAATCTTGGGCCTAAATTCTGGGTATTTCAATCCCGGGTTTGGAGCCTCCGATTGCGGAATTTCAGGATCAATCTGCGCATGCGACTTCTTTACGCCAGGTGGCGCTCTGCTCACACACTGCCCAGCACCCAGGTTGTGTGGCGCAATGTTAGCAGTCACGTTACGCACCTGCCCGTTACTTCAGTGGCACATTCTGGCTCTTCTGCCATGCCTGCCCTGTTAACGACTGCACAGCCATTACCAGTTTGGCTCCTGATTATATAACTGGTCCTGGGTGGTTTCACTTTTATACCTGTCTTCATGTGACCTGTTGTAGGCTTCACATAACTGCAGTAGGGTGTATTACCCATGGCAGGAATGGGTGGAAACATGTGCAGTAAAAACTTTCATTTCTTACATTCAACAGATCAGTTACGTTTCATCTTACAATTTATTAACCAATGACAGCACTGTCACATGATGGGAGTCGGACACTCTGGCGGTTATATAAATATACATCACATCCATCACATCCATCGGCGCCTGTCCTATGGCTCCCATGGATATTGACTCATCCTGCAAAATGTATCCGACCAGTCCGTCTTCAGTGAAATCTCTGCTGATCAGAGACTGCTGTGGCCTCAGCCATTACACAACCCACGTACTATGCTTCTGGGTATATACATAGAGGTTAGCAACGCGAGGGAGAATAATAAACGTGTACATGAACTGAAACCAGTGCGGAGTATAACGGGGGAAGTGGCTCTGAATATGAAGAACCAGCTTCCAGTGACAATGCAGAGGAGTGTTGCAATAAGGTTTTAATAAAAAGAAAAGCGATGTTTTCCTGATTTCTAACATCAATCATTTAAGACTTTGCTATTTTATCTTTTTTTTTTTTTTTTTTTTTTACAGCTTATTCTGAATATATGTTGATAGGCAAAAACGTTTGAGTGCCAACATCTCTGATGTGCAATATCCGCTAAAAATACCAGCGTCGCTCACATTTCTTATATAGAATCAAATAAAAAATAAAAAAAATTATAATTCCTCTATAAGGTAACCATTACAGGCCATTATGAAACCACTATTCATGTGCATTATGAAAAAAAAAAAGTTTGCTTGGCAATTTTCAATCCTATTTTGACAAATCCCCTTGGCACTCAAAGGGTTAATACATACATACATACATACATACATACCCCAAAAAAATGTTAAGGAAATTTAAAATATTACCATCCACTTAATGTTCTGCATTAGTCCTACTTATTATATTTGACCATCTAAAAAAGGAAGCAGAATGTAAGATGCAAAAATCACTTTTCAGAGATCCGTGCACAAAAAGATAAAGCATTAGCACTGGGCACGACACTGGCATTTTGGGTGCTATTCAGTTGTTGGTGTGCCTCCAGCCAGCAGATGGCGCCCAAGGGAGCTATTCAGTTGTTCTATCGGAGCGCTATCTGCTTCTGGCTCTGCTGTCAACCGTTTGACTGTCGGCCTAATAACCCATGTCAACCGAATGACCCATACCCGTTTTGAGGACCTTGTATGGAACCCTCAGGTCTTCTAATTCTTCGGTTTCTAATTGGACTATCCTTTGTTAGTGTCCGCACCTGATTTGGCCGTTGTGGCTCCGTCCTTGGCCAGGAAGATTGTAACAATGCACAATTATACCTTTCTTTCGCAGACTGTAAAATGCGTGGGATTATGGGGGTGGGCGTGGCTAATACAGTTATGACTCGCTCAGTTCTGAATGGAGTTGAACCTCAGACTGTGCTATTCTATCCTTCCACCTCCCGTCCTATATAAAGTCTATCTCATGGGTCTTCAACCTGTGGCCCTCCAGATGTTGTGAAACTACATGTTCCAACATGCATTGCCACATTTTTTCCTATAAGAGCATGCCAAAAACCCTCAGGGCATGCTGGGATATGTAGTTCCACAACATCTGGCGGGCCGTAACAGTGCGAAGACTTGTGGATGAATGTCTCATTCAGGGCTGGAACAAAAGCTATGGGTTATATACTTGCCACAATATGTTTGATGTAATATGCGACCTCTATCGGTCTACCCTGGTCCTCTGTGATGACCGATCCCTGAAGCTCATTGTAAGAGCTCAGATATAAACAGTTTCCCAATGTTCTACCCTTCTCCTATTTCTTCTGAGAAGTGTTGAGGAACAAGGAGCTTGGATGGATTTCATTAAATGGATCTGGTAGTGACTGTTGCGTAATGTGCCTCTAGTGTACTCATTACATTGTAAACCCGTGTTTATCCAGTGCATACTGCTATTTGTAGAGACCTATTTTAAGGTTCAGCTTGAACCTTTTTGTATCTCTGGATATTTAGGGCAGCACGGACGGTGTAGTGGTTAGCATTACTGCTTGCGTGGGTTTCCTCCGGGTACTCCAGTTTCCTCCCACAATCCAAAAATAGACTGGTAGGTCAATTGGCTTCCAACAAATTAACCCTAGAATGTCTGTGTACACGTAGTAGGGAATATTGGCTCCACTGGGGCATGGACTGATGTGAGTGTTCTAATATTCTCTGTAAAACATACTTACCTGGTCCCCTGTCGGCCTTTAGGCTCTTCTTCAGCGGTCCCAGGGGTTCATTGCGCTGGTGGCTTCTCTGGTGCACCCGCGCAATGCACCCCTGGGACCGGAGATACCGCAGAAGAGGATCCTGAAACCCGCCGTGGATGCCGGGGGACATGGTTAATTTAAAAAAAAGTTTCAGGGGAGAAAAGAAATCAAAAACTATTTATTCTGAAAAACCACGGTGTTTGGAATATTTCGGTTTTTGGATGTTCGGATACAGGATACTCAGCCTGTAATGTTTTTGTTCTCCCTTTAGGGGTTTCTTGCTGAGCCTTGCAAAGCTGCTGATGTTTCTACAGGAAAGTCTTTCTCTACTGGTTTTAATATTTGGCTATTTGTAGAATATTAACAACTCTATACTCATATTTCAATCCATTTTTTTATTTGAATAAGTTACTAGGGTGGAACTCAATTGTTCTTTGTTCTCTGGGCTGCTGTTGTCTTACGTACTTGTCCTGTGTTATTCAAATGTTCTGCCAGTGGGTGCAAATTTAACGGGTGCAGTCTCCCTTGAGACTGGCACTGCGGAATATGTGTGCGCTATATAAGAAACTGGTACAGGTTGAGTATACCTTTATCCGAAATGAAATTTCGGCTGAAATGTGCTGAAACAGAACTTATTTAATGGGCACATAAAACAATTGAATTGCGACAATGGGTGCTTGTTTTTGTTTTAAATGCATAATAAATAATGTGTTTTTATGAAGTGTGGCGTAAATACTCATGCAGAATGCACAGATTACCTATATATGGGGACGTGCAGTTGTGGCGCAGCCTAGACACACAGACATTATTCCTCTTCCGTTATGCAGCCCATATTGCCCAGAAAATGAATCTTATTTGCAAACTTGGATCCTCTGACTACTGGTGAGCCAGCAGGACACATGTGTTACCACTGAGGGGCAGACACAGTAATGGCCGTCCTCCTGTGGGCTGAACTAACGCTTATGGAAACTCCGCTTATGCTCTCACTAGGAGACGTGACCACAGGCCTCCCATACTAGTCAGTAGTGACTTACTACGCACCAATCCTCTCACACAACAGGCCCCAGCTCTGCACAGTGTTGGACAGTGAATATTCAGCCACAAAACTGCTGCTTCCACTGTTGCCAGAGCACAGGGGCTCTTCATACGCTGGAAGTATCCTGACGTTCTAGCCATCTGGAAAGGAGTGATGGTCCCATCCCCAGCAGATGTAATATCTGGCAAGAGCAGAATACGGATTGACGTCATTCTCCTCCAATTGCCTCGGTTTCTCTCCTGACAGATCTTGTGCCAGTTATTTGTAGGAAGCCCTCCTAGCGTACAGGACATTCCTGCGGTGCAGGTGTAACGGCTGAAGGAGCTTTTTAAGTTCAAGTACTTCTAACTGGAGAGCTAGAACTCTCTGCTGCCCAGATGCCGGAACTGGTCCTCGGGAATCTAAAGTCAGCCATACATCCAGAATAATTTCTGGTCTGAATACACAATTTCGACAGGTCGTGCGATGCCTTGTGTGTGTGTTTTTTGTGCACATCGGGTGGTGTTTAGGTACGGTTTCAATCAATGTGCGGGTCGTGAGGTGGATCCTATGATCTTATGGGCGGCACGTTAGACCTGAAAATGCTACTAAAGTCCCTCATTCATTAGTCCGAATTGCCCTAAGGACATGTTGGACCTGATTGTCCCGGCAGCTCCCCGGGAGGGATCACATGCAACTCCCGGGGAGCTGCAGGCAACGGACGGCAGCAAGGGGATGCCTGCGATCAGAGAGCCGGGGGTGGCGCAGGGAGCTGGGCAGGCGAAGACACTGCCGAGAAGCGGCAGGAACAGGGCACTTAAGCCCATACAAATGAATGGCCAGCCACTGATTGGCTATTAGAGGTCTCAGCCAATCCTACTCATTTGTATGGGCTTTTTTTTTTTTTTTTAAGTGCTCTGCTCCCGCGAATGCTGATTGGTAGTCATGAGTCTCAAGGAAAACAACTAAAACCAGAACCAATGAAGCCAGTTCAATTAGCCGGTAGTCGCTGCTGTTCTCCTTAAGTGGCCGCATGAAAACATGAAACTTTTATTTTTTTGGACATGGCTAAGGTCGACAGGGATGGAAGGTTGACAAGGGGAGGGTTGGCATGAGTTTTTCACGTTTTGACTAATACCAAACGATAATGCAGGACATCCCCTTCCCCCGTGCCCACCTACCTTCTTTCCTCCTGGCAGTGTAAGATGTATTGAATGTATTGTCTCCCTGTCACTGATCATCTCACTTGCTCAGAAACCTGAGTGTTCTGTGTGTGCGCGGTTCTCTCTCATTGGGAACAATGGGATCTGTCACTGATCGCCTGTCATCAGCTGCAGTGAAGGAGGGAACTTAAATGGTTAATGTGGCCAGCCAATCACTGTCTCACGGTAGGTGACACACCTGCTTGGGGGGGGGGGGGGGGGGCAGCAGTCTGAGTTAACCGTCCAGATTAAAGCATGGATATCCTGAAAACCTGGATGGTAAAGGTGGACTTTAGGAAAGTCTTTCCGTGGACGACATCTGCCATATGTGCATCTGTATTAGTGACTGACTTTGCCCTTGAAGTTTCCCCCAATTTATTCCGGTTATTGGTAATTGCTGTGGTGATGGCTGCCCCCCCCCTTCTTTAAGCCGCGCGCTATGGATTTTAGGGTCAACACCACAAGGTGGACATGTGAAAGGTCTACACTGAAATGGTCAGCGTGGGTTTTTCAGTTTTTGGTGTTAATATTGAGCAGGTGGTCCCAATAGGGAGGCCAATCCCGGGCCATTTAAAAAAAAAATAAAAAAAAGTTGTTCTTGGGATTGGCCTCCTGACCCGATGTGCTGCAACTGGTTAGAAGCCGTCATTTAGGGAGTGGGGGTGAGAGTTCTAATGCTCATGCACATGGTGATCCCGGGATTGGGCGCTCCAACCATGGATTCAAATCACAGCCAAAAATGCCCTACATCCGACCCAGGGATGATCACTCGCCTTGTGAGGGCATGCAGAACACCAGGGTTCCCTGTCCACTTGGACTAAGATTATGAACGATGAAAACTCAAAACGTCTTTTAAATGTGTTGATCTTTTTGTCTGTCGACGTGTGCATGTAAGAGTAGTCTCCATTAATGTTCTATGCATGATGTCTGTATCTGGCGAAGCGTTCCACCGGTGACCCTCTATCGGTAATCAAAGGTTTGTTCTTCTTCCCATTTTCAGATCTAGAAAGATGACGTCCAGAAAGAAAGTGCTTCTGAAGGTCATCATCCTGGGGGATTCTGGGTAAGTGGTGGCGCAGCCCTTCCATTGATTTATTCATGTTGTGGGGTTTAACTGTGGGAACCTCTTCAGATCCGGGAGAATGACTTCCCTGGGCACCAGATGACATTGCATTCATCTTGAGCAGGGCTGGGCAACACCGGCCCTCCAGATGTTAATGAACTACACATCCCAGGATGCTTTGCATTAGTTTTGCTATGTGGCCATGCTGAAACTGATGCAAAGCATGCTGGGATGTGTAGTCCATTAACATCTGGAGGGCCGGTGTTGCCCAGCCCTGATCTTAAGGGAAAGGGGAACGCAGTCGTTGCTGTGCCGTCCAGGAAGACTGGTTTAGGGGTGTGTTTATAGATGCCGCATCTTATGTATTTGATATTCTCCCCCTCCCGTCCTGTGCTCTGCCTGTGAGGGGTCCTGGGGGTATGTATGTGATATTCTCCCCCTCCCGTCCTGTGCTCTGCCTGTGAGGGGTCCTGGGGGTATGTATGTGATATTCTCCCCCTCCCGTCCTCTGCCTGTGAGGGGTCCTGGGGGTATGTATGTGATATTCTCCCCGGGTCCTGGGGTAAGGAAAGCTAGGGTAAAGTGCTGGCTAGCTGCTGGGCCATGGCAGCGTATATCGCTCACTGCTGTTGCGCACAGCATGCCTCTCCAACATATTATTGCGTTATGTCCACCTTCCTTCCTGAGAACCTAGATTACCATGATGAATGTTATAGGGTTCCGACTGGGATGTCTCTATAAGAGGATGTGATTGACACGTGACAGATTGTATCAGTAAGAACGTCTTCCACTCTGACTGTGGCCTGACTAGAATACAGCCGGGGACAATGTGTCTTATTCCGATCTCTGATGCCGATTTAGGACAATCAATGGGTTAAACTAATGTGTTTTCTGTCTAGTTACTGTCGATGGTTTACAGTTTGAGCAAAGTCATATTTAGGGCCCCGTAATTCTGTTTGTCCTAATTGTGTGTATCCTGTTATCGAGCACTGTCCATATATGGTGGCTTCAGTAAGCAGCGATAACGTAATAAGAGCAGGGTGTGGGGACTCTGCCATTGTCGTGACTTCAACGTGGGTTTAGAAGACCTCTGGGCATCTGTATCAAAGCTTGGAGAGAGATTAACAACCCAAATCGGCTCCTAACTTTCCTTTTTCAACTGACTATCATGGCAGTATGTTGCGGATTGCTTGGTATTTTTTCCTCTGTCCGAGTGGATACATTTCCCCCATTCTCACTGGGCCTTGTTTCATGCTAGCGGGAGGCTGCTGTGCTCTGTACCCCGTGATTAGTGGGGTACACCCGGCTTCTGCTTTTTCCCTACACAGCCTTTGCATTGAGAACACATGGGTTTCTAGCTGCATGCCAGTAATTATATGCGAGCGTCCGTCACTCACCAGCCTGCGTCTTCTTCCTTCTTTTAGAGTCGGGAAAACGTCTCTCATGAACCAGTATGTCAATAAGAAGTTTACTAACCAATACAAGGCCACGATTGGTGCAGACTTTCTGACCAAGGAGGTGATGGTGGATGACCGGTTGGTCACAATGCAGGTACTGAGCGTTCCATTTCATTTACTGCTTTAGTATAACAGTGGTAGCACTCGTTCAGTAATGTTTGCATTCCAGTGACTTGATTATTAGAGCTGCTGCTTCGAAGCATTAGCTATTACGTACTTCACCACTGCCGGAAACCCCGGGAACAGACATAATCACCAGTAGTTGCATTGGACCCAGCAGTCATGTGGCGGCAGCGGTGTACAGTAATGTGCGTGCTCGTGTCTGAACCATATTATGTAACAGTTACTGATACTAATGTTGGAATTGGTAGAAGACCATTTATGGGTCCGGTATTTACCCTCGCTAATGCCCTGATCTTGGGTGTAAAAGAAATGTGTGGCCTGTTTGTTCCATATGAATTTAGGTAGTCATTGGTGAAGGTGAAAGCAAGGACGCAGAAGTACAGCCTGCTTATGTGTACCGCGGTTCTGTAAGGGAGGGGGGCCATTGCTAGCGGCCTGTGATTACCAATCCAGGGTGAGCTCAGTGCACAGAGGACCCCGGACGGTCCCTGCTGCTGTCTCGCCTCCCCGTGGTCCACAGTAAAGTGGCCTTCGTCTGCTGCGCCATAGGGAAGGGGGGCATTAGTGGCCATTTCTCAATCCTGGTATTGAACAGAATAAAGCATTTCCCTAGACCAGGGGTCTCAAACTCTGTCCTCAGACCCCACACAGTTTACGGTTTCCAGGTCACCCAACAGGTGCACTAATTAGTCACTGACCCATTATAAAAGAGCCACAGGTGGAGCTAATTATTTCACTTGTGATTCTGTGAAGAAACCTGCAAAATATGCCCTGTGTGCGGTCCTGTGGACCGCGTTTGAGAACCTGTGCCTTAGATGGTGGCCATCCACTTATTTTCCGTGGATACCCGTAAGTATAACAATGCTTTGTGACATCTATTTAGGTTACATTTACAATATGGTACTTTTCTTACATTGTCACCTTAAACCTTGACTTGTTGTCATCATGGGTAAAATCCTCAGAATATGCAGTCGCTCCCATCCTGTTCTTCTTATAATATTCTAGAAAACGGCGTACAAGCATTTGTTACCCATTAGTCACTGATGTGTTGGTGATGTCATGGGTGTGGTATATGGTGCCGACAGTCGGGATCCCGACTCAAGACAGCATGGTGAGCGCAACAAAGCCCCTTGTGGGCTCGCCACACTGCGGGCACGGTGGCTCACTACGCTCGCCACCTATTCTATTCTCCCTCTATGGGGGCCATGGACCCCCACGAGGGAGAGTGGCCGTCGGGACCTCGAGTGTCGGGGTTCCAACTGTCTGGAAACTGTCCGGCACCCGATGGCATCGTTTCTGCCTGACGACTCTGTCACACACCTAGGATGTGGCTAGTGGGTGTCACATTGAGGCAGATGTACCAAGCAGTAGATAGTTTAATATTTGCCCATAGCAGCCAATGAGCTTCTCCCGATCATGTATAATCTTCTATAAAATGTGTAGTAGAAGCTTCTCCTTCTCTGTGGGTTTGTATTGAAATACCGGCCGTCAGAATCCCATTGATGAATCCTGGCACGTATTTCAACCCTAAAGCTGGGTACACACCTAAAGATGTGTCTGTCTGATGGGAACAAAATCTCTGGTAATGAATAAAAGCAAACCGTACTATATTCACTTATTTGCTGGAAAATGGACAAATGTAGATTCCATTAGTGTCTTATATAGCGCAGCAGGTACCGTTACAGCGTCTTATATAGCGCAGCAGATTCCGTTACAGCGTCTTATATAGCGCAGCAGATTCCGTTACAGCGTCTTATATAGCGCAGCAGATTCCGTTACAGCGTCTTATATAGCGCAGCAGATTCCGTTACAGTGTCTTATATAGCGCAGCAGATTCCGTTAGTGTGTTATATAGCGCAGCAGATTCCGTTAGTGTCTTATGTAGTGCAGCAGATTCTGTTACAGCGTCTCCTATAGTGCAGCAGATTCTGTTACAGCGTCTTATATAGCGAAGCAGATTCCGTTACAGTGTCTTATATAGCGCAGCAGATTCCGTTACAGTGTCTTATATAGCGAAGCAGATTCCGTTAGTGTCTTATATAGTGCAGCAGATTCCGTTACAGTGTCTTATATAGCGCAGCAGATTCCGTTACACTGTAACGGAATCTGCTACGCTATATAAGACACTGTAACGGAATCTGCTGCGCTATATAAGACACTGTAACAGAATCTGCTTCGCTATATAATACACTGTAATGGAATCTGCTGCGCTATATAAGACACTGTATTATATAGCGAAGCAGATTCCGTTAGTGTCTTATATAGCGCAGCAGATTCCGTTAATGTCTTATATAGCGCAGCAGATTCCATTACAGCGTCTTATATAGCGCAGCAGATTCAGTGTATTATATAGCGCAGCAGATTCCGTTACAGCGTCTTATATAGCGCAGCAGATTCCGTTACAGCGTCTTATATAGCGCAGCAGATTCAGTTAGTGTCTTATATAGCGCAGCAGGTTCCTTTACAGTGTCTTATATAGCGCAGCAGATTTCGTTATAGCGTCTTATATAGCGCAGCAGATGCGTGTATGGGCTCCTTATGGGTTGTGTGCGGTATATAAATGATAGGCTTGCCTGAAGAGGTAAATTATCAGGGAACACTGGAAAGTGTGGAGACAGAGTTTTGTTCCCACCAGACAGATAAATCTGTGGGTACCCAACGATCTGTCAGGGCCAGTGACACGCGGTGCCGCACATCACTATCTCTATGGCCCCTACACACAGAGCAATGTAGGGCATTTTCTAAGCAATCAGATCGCACCTTGTGTAGGCCCCTAACCCTATGGCGTCCGCCGGGATCCAGACTACATGCCGTATCTGCAGTAACTGTGCAGAACACTGACCTGTTTTGGTTGTGTCCTGATCCCCAGTGCCAGCAGCTCCCTATGTTGGCAGGTCGGTCACTTGTAAGGACCCGGAAACAATTGCGTTGCTGATTTCTGTCCTGTTTCCTGGTATCACTGTGTGACCAGCTGTACGGTAAATATTATTCCATCCAACCACATGCAAACAATCCCAGTGAGAACAGCCGTGTCCCAGTTACATTGCCTATAACAAAACTATGCCAGAGACATCGCCTTAATGTGTATATTTCAATGGACGTTTTGGTTGCCCGGTGCAGACCTGGAACCTGATCGTTCTCTTATTTATGTGTTGCCTCATCCATGTAATATCTTCTCCCCTCCATCTATAGATATGGGACACAGCTGGGCAGGAGCGGTTCCAGTCGCTTGGAGTGGCGTTCTACCGAGGGGCCGACTGCTGCGTCCTCGTCTTTGATGTGACTGCTCCGAACACTTTCAAAACCTTGGACAGTTGGAGAGATGAGTTCCTCATCCAGGCCAGTCCACGGGACCCAGAGAACTTCCCGTTTGTTGTTCTGGGAAATAAGATAGACCTTGAAAACAGACAAGTGAGCGCCTCTTATTTAACGTTTTATTTTACTTTAAACCGTGTTTCTGTTTAATCACTATGGTGCGCTCTAGCATTAATCGCTATTGTGCGCTGTAGCATGAATCACTATTGTGCGCTCTAGCATGAATCGCTATGGTGCGCTCTAGCATGAATCGCTATGGTGCGCTCTAGCATGAATCGCTATGGTGCGCTCTAGCATGAATCGCTATGGTGCGCTCTAGCATGAATCGCTATGGTGCGCTCTAGCATGAATCGCTATGGTGCGCTCTAGCATGAATCGCTATGGTGCGCTCTAGCATGAATCGCTATGGTGCGCTCTAGCATGAATCGCTATGGTGCGCTCTAGCATGAATCGCTATGGTGCGCTCTAGCATGAATCGCTATGGTGCGCTCTAGCATGAATCACCTATGGTGCGCTGTAGCATTAATCACTGTTGTGCGCTGTAGCATTAATCACTGTTGTGCGCTCTAGCATTCAGTCCTAATACATAGATTGCTTAAGATTTGCACTCGAATGATTCATCAGATTTTATTGCACAAGAACGTTGCCGCTTCCCTTGTTTGTGCCCAATTTATACTTGTAAGCAGTGTGCGGTTTAGCTGGTACTTACCATTGCCTCCCCTTCTGTTCTCCCCTCAGGTCACCACAAAGCGAGCACAGGTGTGGTGTCACAGCAAAAATAACATCCCCTACTTTGAAACGAGCGCTAAGGAGGCCATAAACGTGGAGCAGGCTTTTCAGACCATTGCACGGAATGCACTTAAACAGGTAATTGTTACATGGCGCCCTCTGCTGTCTTCACCTCATTCCTTGCTGCTCTCCAATATGTTCTTTTGTTGTTTTCACTTACTCCAAGGTGTCCCAGTGCAAACCTGGTGGCATATGGAGAAGTCTCCTCTGCAAGAAAGTGGCAGTCTGCATTTCTCTAAAGGCCCCCATACACTGCGGTGTCTTCTCCCCTCAGAAGTCTCCGGCGATTCCCCCTCCCCCAGCAGGATTGTGTGTGATATATCACATGTGATTCCATCCAAGCCTGTCCGGCTGCAGATGCAGTCCAGGAGATTGCTTGCGCCACTCGCAGGCTCAGGTGCCACGCGCACTGCACTTAGCACTGCATCGGAACCCACAGTTCGTTTATACTTGACATCGATGGAGGAGAATCATCTGGTTCTCCCCTATCGATGGCAAAACTATTCTATATTGGCCTTAAACCATTGATTATTTCGAATGGTCGGTGGCCATCACTAGCTTGCGATGAATGATGCCCAGTGGAAAAATCATTCGATGGTGAGCTTCTAACTAAGGATTTTGATAATTTTCGCTTCGATACACATCTATTCGCAAGGCGGGATTTCCTCTGCAGTGGGGCGACACTGTCACTCAGCAGCAATCTGGTCTGAATTACCCCAAAGTGATGGACATTGAAGTATGTTTGTGTTTATGCCTGGTTCTTTCTCTCCTTCTCAGGAAACAGAGGTGGAGCTGTACAATGAATTCCCAGAGCCCATTAAACTGGACAAGAATGACCGAGCAAAGTCGTCTGCGGAGAGCTGCAGCTGCTGAGAGCGAGGGAGAGGCGAACCAGGAGCCCTTCACTAACAGATATCACACTTAGGCCTTCAAACACGAGACCCTCTCCTTCCCTGCCCAGAGTGTAATCTCCTGCACCCTCTTCAGCTCCCAGGCACGGAACCACCACCTGTACTATAAAGCAGAACACCAGTCGTTCTCATCACCCCAGTTCCCCCTGGACTATGCGCCCGTGTTGGGTTAACCCTGCTCTTACCAAGCAGTCCGCAATAAGTAGCGTTGCCGTCTGCTTTGGGTTCTAAGCGGTTAACATTTAATACATACAATTTAAACAATCTTTAATTTTTGTGTCTTGTGGAGAGACGTCTTTCTTTTTACAGTTGTGTATAATGACCATATTACATGAAGAGAAATAAACCTTTTAATCGTTTCGGCGTCCCGTTGAAGGCCCTCACCACAAAGGCTGCCTTTCCCGTAGCCCTTTGCCCGCTCCAATTCCAGTCTCCACTAGGTTTTTGAGTTTTTGTATGTACCTCTGTTAATGCTTATTTCTTTTAACTAATCAGAACTTTTTACAGACTCCATTAATTATGTATTGCTGCTTTAGAAAAACAAAGTCCGAATCTTATAGTACATGTTAATATATGCAACCAATTAAAATGTATAAATTTAGTGGAATTTTTTTTTTCTTTTTGATTTATGTATTAAAGCACAGGTTATTTAGACTGTAAAATAAGACATGTATTACGTGCTTGGCCTGCAAACGATAAGACTATTAATAAACGCAGCTTTCAGCGCTGCAGGAGCAACGTATTGGCGAATAATAAACTCGCACCAGTCTCCTATTCAGTGGAAGCAGTCCTGATATGTAGCCGGTTAGTTCACAAGGCGCTAGTAGCGGCTCGGCGATGTCGCTAGTTCCCGGTCAACTGATCTTTTGGCTTTGTTGCCATTCACAAAATGGCCGCCTCCACTGTAGGAAACGCGTATGGTTTAACGAGACTCGTTCATTTCATTATACAAGCTGTCTTGTTTAGCTCCATGACAGCAGTTAGAGCTGTATAACAATTATGCGCATAATGGACTTTAATGTATGGTTAAGTACAGGTATTAAGTCATCTTATTCTTTCCTCTTTATATACCGCTGTCATGTCTACAGGGGATACTTGCTAAGCTCTTATTTCGGGGGGTGGGTTTCCCCGGTTATGCGATAGAATTTGAGTGCTCTTTTCAATCTGGGGTTGTGGTGTTTCTTTCCCTCCTTCCCTGGCAGGTAGTGTAGAAAATCCCCCCCCCCCCCTCCTCCTCCTCCTCCTCCTCCTCCTCCTCCTCCTCCCCCCTCCCCCAGTAGACCCTGTGCTGCGGATCAGACTCCCATTGGTATGAAAACCCCTTGGCAGTTTCGCTACTCCCTATGTCTGTTCTTGCATTTGTAGCTTGCTTCCATATAGTACTTCTACTTTGGTTTTTTTTTTCATTAATTTTTATTTTGTTTCCTTTTTGTATTTTTGTTTGTTTTTCTTCCAGGCAGCCTACATGCTACTGTGTAGGCTGGGTTCTTCTGTAAAGATGAAAATGATGCCAATAAACTTAACAAGAAAAGATATTTGTGTGTTTTTCTCCAATAATTATTGATAACTGCGTTGGTCCGGTTTATCTAACTTCTGTAATAAGTGAACGCCACCCTGGCAAACATTTGTTTTGGGACTAGTTCTATGAGTTAGCCATTATGTGCCTTCCACAAGGATACTTGAGGCAGATGACTCCATGCATTTCACCATCTCCCATGATGTCTCAGAACCCACACTAGACTTTGGCCATTTTTTTTTCAACAAAGTACATGCAAGCTGTAATCCGTTCTCATGTTGCTTGAAACTGTGACTGCGTCCCTTTTACAGACTGACTGCTCTCCTGCTGTTCCTGACAACTAGCCCTGTCACATGTTTATACAAACTATGGATTTCTCATGGTCTAGAATTAGGACTGACAAGCAAGGGGAGGCGACAAGGATGATAGAAGGTAAGGGCAGCAGACGTCACAAATGCACGGACGGTGTAATGAGCATTACTGCCTCACTGCACTGAGGTCATGGGTTCTATCCCCACCATGTGTTATATATACGGGGCAGTACAGATGGTGTAATGGTTACATTACTGACTCACAGCGCTGAGGTCATGGGTTCTATCCCCACCATGTGTTATATATACGGGGCAGTACAGACGGTGTAATGGTTACATTACTGCCTCACAGCACTGAGGTCATGGGTTCTATCCCCACCATGTGTTATATATACGGGGCAGTACGGATGGTGTAATGGTTACATTACTGCCTCAGCGCTGAGGTCATTGGTTCTATTCCCACCATGTGTTATATATACAGGGCAGTACGGATGGTGTAATGGTTAGCATTACTGCCTCACAGCGCTGAGGTCATGGGTTCTATCCCCACCATGTGTTATATATACGGGGCAGTACGGATGGTGTAATGGTTAGCATTACTGCCTCACAGCACTGAGGTCATGGGTTCTATCCCCACCATGTGTTATATATACAGGGCAGTACGGATGGTGTAATGGTTAGCATTACTGCCTCACAGCACTGAGGTCATGGGTTCTATCCCCACCATGTGTTATATATACGGAGCAGCACGGATGGTGTAATGGTTAGCATTACTGCCTCACAGCACTGAGGTCATGGGTTCTATCCCCACCATGTGTTATATATACGGGGCAGTATGGATGGTGTAATGGTTACATTACTGCCTCAGCGCTGAGGTCATTGGTTCTATTCCCACCATGTGTTATATATACAGGGCAGTACGGATGGTGTAATGGTTAGCATTACTGCCTCACAGCGCTGAGGTCATGGGTTCTATCCCCACCATGTGTTATATATATATATACGGGGCAGTACGGATGGTGTAATGGTTAGCATTACTGCCTCACAGCACTGAGGTCATGGGTTCTATCCCCACCATGTGTTATATATACGGGGCAGTACGGATGGTGTAATGGTTAGCATTACTGCCTCACAGGACTGAGGTCATGGGTTCTATCCCCACCATGTGTTATATATACAGGGCAGTACGGATGGTGTAATGGTTAGCATTACTGCCTCACAGCACTGAGGTCATGGGTTCTATCCCCACCATGTGTTATATATACGGGGCAGTACGGATGGTGTAATGGTTAGCATTACTGCCTCACAGCACTGAGGTCATGGGTTCTATCCCCACCATGTGTTATATATACAGGGCAGTACGGATGGTGTAATGGTTAGCATTACTGCCTCACAGCGCTGAGGTCATGGGTTCTATCCCCACCATGTGTTATATATACGGGCAGTACGGATGGTGTAATGGTTAGCATTACTGCCTCATTGGTTCTATTCCCACCATGTGTTATATATACAGGGCAGTACGGATGGTGTAATGGTTAGCATTACTGCCTCACAGCACTGAGGTCATGGGTTCTATCCCCACCATGTGTTATATGTACGGGGCAGTACGGATGGTGTAATGGTTAGCATTACTGCCTCACAGGACTGAGGTCATGGGTTCTATCCCCACCATGTGTTATATATACAGGGCAGTACGGATGGTGTAATGGTTAGCATTACTGCCTCACAGCACTGAGGTCATGGGTTCTATCCCCACCATGTGTTATATATACAGGGCAGTACGGATGGTGTAATGGTTAGCATTACTGCCTCACAGCACTGAGGTCATGGGTTCTATCCCCACCATGTGTTATATATACGGGGCAGTATGGATGGTGTAATGGTTACATTACTGCCTCAGCGCTGAGGTCATTGGTTCTATTCCCACCATGTGTTATATATACAGGGCAGTACGGATGGTGTAATGGTTAGCATTACTGCCTCACAGCGCTGAGGTCATGGGTTCTATCCCCACCATGTGTTATATATACGGGCAGTACGGATGGTGTAATGGTTAGCATTACTGCCTCATTGGTTCTATTCCCACCATGTGTTATATATACAGGGCAGTACGGATGGTGTAATGGTTAGCATTACTGCCTCACAGCGCTGAGGTCATGGGTTCTATCCCCACCATGTGTTATATATACGGGGCAGTACGGATGGTGTAATGGTTAGTATTACTGCCTCACAGCACTGAGGTCATAGGTTCTATCCCCACCATGTGTTATATATACGGGGCAGTACGGACGGTGTAATGGTTAGCATTACTGCCTCACAGGACTGAGGTCATGGGTTCTATCCCCACCATGTGCAGTACTGATGGTGTAATGGTTAGCATTACTGCCTCACAGCACTGAGGTCATGGGTTTGAATCCCATCATGGCCCTAACTGTAGAGTTGTATATTCACACCGTGCTTGCGTGGGTTTTCTATGGGTGCTCCAGTGTCCTCTGACAATCCAGAAATATACTGGTAAGTTAATTGACTCCTGGTAAAAACATTAACCCTAGTGGAAATATAGTTTGTAAGCTCCACTGGGGAAGGGACTGATGTCCATGGCCCATGGAATATTATGTGCTATATAAATAATTGGTAATAATCCTGATTCTAGGGATGATGGGCTAAAAGTTGCTATAAAGTGTGGATTTCACACTTACACATTGGTCCACACAGTAGCGTTTCCTGGTCTGGTTGAGGTGTTTAAGAAATGTAAACCCTTGCGTGTGTGTGTGTGTGTGTATACAGAATCTGCATGCAATGTAACCTTGCTTAACCCCTTCCCGACATTTGACGTATATATACGTCATGGTCGGGAAGTACTTCCCGACACATGACGTATATATACGTCATGACTTCAAATTGCCACCCCGTCTCGAGACGAGGTGGCAGAGGGACAATGTCTGCTGTCCCTGACAGCAGACATCCTCCCTCATTGCCCAGGGGGGGCAGCGATGCCTCCCGTCTTGGGCGATCGCTGCTATTGGCTGTTAAAAAGTGAAGAGCCAAAAGTAGCGTTGAAATGCATTGAGTGTAAAATTTAGACTCTGCTGCCCCCTAGCGTCCAAAAAAAATAAAGGCGGTTTAAATAATGATTTAAAAATAAAGAATAGATATGGTCTTGGTTAGTTATTAACTATTTCTCCTCCCAGCAGCAGGGGACACTGCAGTCTACACGTGTGGGTGCATTGGAGGAGTCGGCACTTTAAGAAATTTGAATACAGCTGGCTCCTCCCCCCGCTATCCCCCAGCAGACTCCAGTCTTAGAAAAAGTGCCCGGAGGAGTCGGACTCCCGGGCTATGTCTCCTAAGGAGACTAGGCTTTTTGTTTCCTTTTTATTTATTTTTTATTTATACTTGGACACAGACAGGCTGGGAATGCCTGTCTGCGACGTGGGACCCTGGAGGGACATGGTCGGGCCTGCATGCAGCCTCCCTCCACTGTCCAGCCACCGGAGCCTCCATTCCGGGGACCCGCCCGCAGCTGCATGCGGTGTGCGTCGCGGGTCCTGGGCTATCTCCCCCGAACTCCAGGGACGCCGGTGACAAGTAAGGGCGCTGTGTGCCAGACAGGGGGCGGCCATTAAGCGCGATGGTCGGTGGCAGAGAGAGAGCTGAGTCGCGGTGGTGACGTCAGCGCACCCTCCAGTATGCCGGCTGTTTGGGGCGGGCTTGGATTTCGCGCCTCAGCGTAAGAGAGGAGGGCGGAGCTTGATTCTCTCTCTTCTCTCTGAGCTTTTGAGCTGTGAGGTGGCTTTTGCGGTGCTCTCTCTCTCTGCAGTTTGCTGTACAAAACGGGACCTCTGTTACCTGTGCAGCTCAGCGCTCCCCAGCGGACTACAGGGACACTAAGTCTTAAGGGGTACATTACACACACAAGAATCAGGGGTTATTAATTGGCTCCTCTTCCCCTGTAACTTGCCAGACTTCAGGGCTACTTTACTGGGTATTTCCCTGCTGTTGGGCTGTATTTTGGGGTGTTTCTTGTGTGACTGGTGTTGTGTGTCTGTCAGTATTGTTACATTTACTGGGCAGGATGGCAGGAAAAGCAACTTCATCTAAGGCTGCTTTGAAGGTTTATTCCTGCAAGAGCTGTAAGCAGCAATACACACAACATGTTAGAGGGTGTTCCCTCTGTGAGATTTGCTATAAGGCTTCTCAAATTACTGCTGCTCCTGCAGCACCTGTGCAGGCAGCTGCTGTTTCCTCAGAGGTGCTGCAATCATTGCTGTCTAATCTGAATGCTGAAATGGCTGCCTCTAGGAAGGATAGAGAGGTGTTTCAGACTCAGCTTTCTAGATTGACCTCTGCAGAGCCTGCTTGGGCTCAATCCTTAATTCAGTCAGTGGACTCTTTAACTCAGTCTATGGCAGGTCCTGCTAAGAGACCTTCGGCTGCTGCTGTAATTAAAATAAAGGCTATGCCCTCTCTGTTTTTGGCTGATGATTCAGACCATGAGGATTATATTATAGAGGAAGGAGAGGTTCTTCCCCCTGTGGAGGATATCCAACCCTTGGATGTAGGGGAGGATGAATCACAGGGTGTGGAGGGGCTTATTAGAGCTGTTAGGTCCACTCTGAAATTAGAGCAGCCTGAGGTTACTCCCCAGGTGTCCATTTTTGGACGCTCTCAAAGACAGGAGTTGTGTTTTCCGGATTCGGAGGAATTAGACTCTCCTCTCTATATGGAAATGTCCGGATAGGAAATTCCAGGTGTCAGCTCGCCTAAGGACACTATATCCTTTCTCTCCTGAATCCAGGGCCAAGTGGGAGACTCCTCCCACTCCGGATATCTCGCTATCCAGGCTATCTAAGCGAGCCACTCTGCCTGTCCCCGGGGTGGCCTCTTTGAAAGAGGCGCAGGATAGGCGTTTAGATTGCTCACTAAAGACCATTTATTCCACGGCAGGGGTCCTTTTGCGTCCTGCTTTGGCCTCTGCTTGGGTGGCCAGGGCTATGGAGCAATGGGCTGCTGAGCTTGTGGCTGGTCTGGAGCAAAATATGCCTGTGGCAGATTTGTTGCCTATGGCGGAAGGCATCAGGGATGCTTCAACTTACATAGGTGAGGCAGCGGCAGACATTTCGACTCTAGGAGCCAGAATTTCTGCGTCAGCTGTGGTGGCCAGACGGTCGGTCTGGTTGAGGTCATGGCAGGCTGAGGCTGAAATTAAAAAAGCCGTTGAAGCCTTGCCGTTCACAGGGGATATGCTTTTCGGGCCAGAGCTCGATAAACTTATCTCCCAGGCCACGGGGGGTAGGTCTACATTCTTACCTACAGCCGCTCCTCCACCTAAGAGGCGGTCCCTCACTCAGTCCTTTCGGTCCTTTCGAGGCTCCTCTGCCTTTAGAGGCAGGCCCAGAGGAGGTTTTACGGCCTTTAGAGGTCGCAGAGGTAGAGGGGCGGGAACAGCAGCGGCCGCTGCTGCCCCAGCACGTCGCCAGGAGCCCAAGGCTTCCGACAAGACCGTGGCATGACGGTCTTCCGGCTCTAGTGGGAGAGTCCAGGGTGGGCGCTCGTCTGTTGTTGTTCCCTCAGGTTTGGGAGACTCACTGCAGGGACGAGTGGGTCTTGCAAATTATTACACAGGGATACAGACTTTAATTTTCAGCGCCACCTCCAGTAAGATTCTTTCCAATGGGCCTTCCAAAGCTGGATCAGACAAGAAAGGCCTTACAGGATTCAGTTCAAAAGCTTTTGGACGCTTCTGTAATAATACCGGTGCCAGAACATCAGAGGGGACAGGGGTTTTACTCCAATGTGTTCGTAGTCCCCAAACCGGACAGCTCCGTAAGGCCTATCCTAAACCTCAAGGATTTAAATCAATACATCTGTTACAACAGGTTCAAGATGGAGTCCATACGGTCCGTGATTGCATCACTGGAACCGGGAGAATATCTTATGTCGCTAGACATAAAGGACGCCTATTTGCACGTCCCTATTTGGGAACCTCACCAGAGGTTTCTAAGGTTCGCAATGCAGGCTTCTCATTTCCAGTTCAGGGCTCTGCCCTTCGGCCTGTCGTCCGCTCCCAGGGTCTTTACCAAGATCATGGCCTGCATGGTGGCGGTACTCAGGTTACAGGGGATAACGATCATCCCGTACCTGGACGATCTCTTGATAAAGGCTTCTTCTCAGGACAAATTGATAGTAGACGCTCTGGCCACATGTTCTTTTCTGGTCCAAAATGGTTGGATCTTGAACTTCGGCAAATCTCAGCTCAATCCAACACAGAGGCTTCAATTTCTGGGCCTTATTCTGGATACGGCGCAGGAGGCGGTATTTCTTCCAATGGACAAGATCGCGGCGCTGCAGTCAAAGGTACGACAGGTCCTAGCTCCCGGCAGAGTTTCGATCCTGTTGTGCACCAAGATGCTGGGGATGATGGTAGCCTCTTTCGAGGCCATCTCGTACGGCAGATTTCATACCAGAATGTTCCAATGGAACCTACTGTCACAGTGGTCAGGGTCGCATCTACAGATACACGGGAAGATTACCCTGTCAAGAGCAGCTCGTCAGTCACTTCAATGGTGGCTTCACACTCCCAATTTACTCCAGGGCCGGAGTTTCAGTCCATGCAGTTGGACGATACTGACCACCGACGCCAGCCTGAGGGGCTGGGGAGCTTTTGTTCTCAACCAGACTTTTCAGGGGCGGTGGTTGGCCCAGGAGGCAAGTCTTCCGATAAATGTCCTGGAATTAAGAGCAATCAGGTTGGCTTTGGGTCAAGCACACAACTTGCTCAGGGGACGTCCGGTAAGAGTCCAGTCGGACAATGCGACTGCGGTCGCATACATAAATCGACAGGGAGGAACCAAAAGTCGTGCGGCCATGCGCGAGGTGCGTCCTATCTTGGAATGGGCCGAGGCGTTTGTCCCCCGATTCTCTGCGGTGTTTCTGCCGGGCGTGGAGAATTGGCAGGCGGATTATCTGAGCAGACAGGACTTCCACCCGGGAGAGTGGGCCCTTCATCCGGAGGTTTTTCATCAGTTGACGGTCCGGTGGGGCATGCCTCAGATGGATTTGATGGCCTCCAGGTTGAATCGGAAGGTACCTCGGTATTGTGCCAGGTCTCGGGATCCGGAAGCTCTGGCGGGGGATGCATTCTCCATCCCATGGGATTTCCAGCTGATATATGCGTTTCCGCCGTTTCCACTCATAGCAAGAGTGCTCAAGCGCATAAAAAGAGGGTCCGCTTCAGTAATTCTGATTGCCCCGGGCTGGCCGAGACGGGCCTGGTATTCGGACCTCAAGCTTCTTCAAGCGGATGTGCAGTGGCGTCTCCCACTCCTCAGACAGGATCTTCTACAACAAGGACTATTCATCTACCCCGGCTTAGAGTCTCTACGTTTAACGGCGTGGCTGTTGAAGCCGACTTGTTAAGGAGACGTGGAATACCGCAGTCTGTAGTTCCAACTATGCTGAAGGCTAGGAAGGAGGTGACCGCTTCTCATTATCACAGGATTTGGAAATCCTACATAGCCTTGTGCGAAGCTAGATCGGTACCAAGGGCAGTGTTTCATCTTTCCCGTTTGTTGGAGTTCTTACAATCGGGTTTAGAGAAGGGTCTCAGACTGGCGTCTTTGAAGGTCCAGGTGTCTGCCCTATCGGTGGTTTTTCACAGAAGGCTGGCTCTAATTCCGGAGGTACAGACCTTCTTAAAAGGGGTTGTTCGTATACAGTCTCCCTTCGTTCCGCCTTCAGAGCCATGGGATTTGGAGTTGGTTCTGAAATTCCTAAGATCTGATACTTTTGAGCCCTTAGTTTCGGTGGATCTAAGGTTCTTGACGTGGAAGACGGTCATGTTGATGGCGCTGGCTTCGGCCCGCAGGGTGTCGGAGCTTGGGGCTCTTTCCTGTCGTTCCCCGTTTCTGGTTTTCCACAAGGACAGGGCGGAACTCAGAACTCGCCAGGGTTTCCTTCCGAAGGTGGTTTCGGCGTTCCACGTGAACCAGCCTATTGTGGTTCCAGCCCTTTCACGAGATATGAAGTCCTTGGACGTGGTGCGCGCTCTGCGTATCTACGTTTCCAGAACGGCATCGTGGAGAAAGACGGATAGTCTTTTCGTGTTGTATGGAGCAGGAAAGAAGGGTTGGCCGGCGTCCAAGCAGACGCTGGCTAGGTGGTTGTGCCTCACAATCAAGGAGGCCTACGCTAGGGCTAACCAAGTCCTTCCTTTAGGGATTTCCGCCCATTCAACAAGGGCCGTAAGCACTTCGTGGGCTGCGGCCAGAGGTGTTTCGCTCACACAGGTTTGTAGGGCGGCCACCTGGGTGGGTGCTAGCACCTTCGCCAAGTTCTATAAGTTTGACAGCTTTGCCAGTGAGGAGGCATCATTCGGCAGAGCTGTTTTGCAGGATTCTCAGCGCTCTCCCTCCCGGGTTTAGTGCTTTGGTACTATCCCACACGTGTAGACTGCAGTGTCCCCTGCTGCTGGGAGGAGAAATAAGGAATTTGGTACTTACCGGTAATTCCCTTTCTCCGAGGCAGCAGGGGACACTGCACGCCCTCCCAGCGCTTTATTCCTGCCATCTTACAAGTTGTTTTACTTTAACATTGAATGTTTGCCGATTGCAAGTTGTGAGTTCTTGTTATGAGTTATTCTTGCTAATCTTTTCTCTTCTGCGAAGTGTCTCCTCTGTTCCAGGGATCGAGCCCTGGCCCCTATCCTCTCTCGGTCACAGTTTCTAAGACTGGAGTCTGCTGGGGGATAGCGGGGGGAGGAGCCAGCTGTATTCAAATTTCTTAAAGTGCCGACTCCTCCAATGCACCCACACTATCCCACACGTGTAGACTGCAGTGTCCCCTGCTGCCTCGGAGAAAGGGAATTACCGGTAAGTACCAAATTCCTTATTTTGAGTGATATGATTATTTGTCTCACAAGCAGAAAATGGTATTTTTCCCCCCAAAAAAAAAACTGTATCGACCAAATTTCACCACTAATTTAAAGTACAATGTGTCACGGGAAAACAATCTCAAAATCACTGGGATAAGTAAAAGCAAAAAAAAGTTATACCCACTTAAGTGAAGGCAAAAACTGGCTGCGTCAGGAAGGGGTTAAGTCTGAGAATTAAATGGAGGATACTTTGCGTAATGCCACAATTTGAGACTAATCTCTTTTGTGGAGGTAACAGAAGACCTGTCATTCCTAGGACATGAACCGGTACTTGTGAGTTATCCGGGCGCCCGATTTTTTGATTGTATGCCTTAAGTTAAGGCATACAATCAGATGCGATGCGATGCGATATCGCATCGCATCGCATGCGACCATCGGATGCGATGACCCGATTTTTCCATAGGAATCAATGTTAAAATGATTCCTATGGAAAAAGGGGTCCTTTTCATACCCCTACTATCCAAGTGGGCATGGAGTTGGATATAAACCTGTGGCGAGCGTAGCGAGCCACCGAGCCCGAAGCGTGGCGAGCCCCGCGAGGGGACGGTATTCCGTGTCCCCGCGCGGGGCTCGCTACGCTCGCCACGCTTCGGGCTCGGTGGCTCGCTACGCTCGCCACAGGTTTATATCCAACTCCATGCCCACTTGGATAGTAGGGGTATGAAAAGGACCCCTTTTTCCCACTGAATTCCATGTTAAAATGGACTCAGTCCATTTTAACATTGATTCCTATGGAAAAATCGGGTCATCGCATCGCATCCGATGGTCGCATGCGATGCGATGCGATGTCCCGATCCGACCCGATTTTGAAATCGGGCGCCCGGATAACTCACAAGTACCCATGAACCTAAGTGAGGAGATAAACTTTATTTTGTAGCAACCTCATTGTCCCGTACCTAGGATGCAAGGTTGTACTGTAGGTGGACTCTGGGTCCAGTGATGCAAGTGTCTGAGGAGCCAAGTCTCTGGTCTTATCCCCCTACATATAGTAGCTGTTGTGGAATTGGGGATATCTGGATTTATCCTTCATCTCTAGAGTAATAACTGCAATAAATGATGTTCATTGTTTTAGGTGTGATTGCACGTGGTATTTTTCTGAAACTATTAAGATTGCTATGAAGAGAAATCCATGTTTAGTGTCCGCTAGGAGGTACCTTTTGGTTGCAGACAAGGGTTTGGAGTCTTGGTGGAGAACTTATCTTATTGGGCTTGTCTGAGCAGTTATATAAAGACACAATCTACAGGATGTACCACCTGTCCACAGTGTGAAGAATTTGAAAGCCCCCATGTACCCTTGGTCTTAGCGTATACTTCTGTATGTGGCCCATCGAGGCTTCTGTAAACAAATATGCTGACTCTTGCTGGGCATGTGGTGTACTACATCGTTAGGGTCAACTTGGGAGCCTAAATATTAAATTTGGCCCTTTTGTTCCCTTTCCTGCTGCGAATAGTGTCCACCACATTAGAAAATGTTGCTTGGCTTCCAGATAAAGCTGCTGAGGCTGAAATGGTGCACTGAGGGTCTGATGGTTGACCATGAGTCTGTTCTACTTGGACTCCACTGATGGTCATTTCATTGTACATGCGGTGCTACTGCCGTATGCTGTATACACCATTGGGTGGCACATGTCCGTTAAGGAGGAGCTATTTGCCCCAAGTAGCATGGGAAACACAAATTGCAGCTGAATACAAACAAATCTGTTTATTGTGATATACAGAAGTTGTACATGTTGGCAGCACGGTAGTATAGTGGTAAGTATCACTGCCTGAGGTAATAAGTCCATTCATGACCAGGTCCCTATTGGTTTGGAGTTTATACATGTTCCTGTGTTTGCAGGTGGTTTCCTGAAACGCATCAGAAACCACACTATTAAATTAATCTGTTTGTATGTGAGTGAGTTTGGATGATTCGAGCTCAAAGTGTAATCTGCATTGGAGAAGGAACAGATAGGAATGACAGCTATTCTCTGCTCAGCTGTGTATGTTGGCGCCATATAAATGAACCAGGTCCTAAAATTTGATCACTCTAATCTAGGGAAGCCAATCCCGGGGCATTTTTCAATCCCGGGGCATTTTTCAATCCCGGGATTCGGGATTGAAAAATGCTCAATCCCGGGATTGGTTTTCCTAATAAAAAAACTGCCCCACAATTACTGCCCCAGTCAGTAATTACAATGTAATTACTTACATTTGATGGTTGCCTGGTGGGGGGACGGGTCGTCCATGCCGCTGGCATGCTGGCTTCGCGCTGGCTGGGTGAGCACGCTGGCTGGCTGGGCATGCTGGCTGGGCGCTTGGGCTGGGCACGCTGGCTGGACGGGAGGGTGCGCTGGCTGGGCGAGTGGCGCGGCATTACAATGCCGGGCGCGACCTCTGCCTGCGCAGCGTGACCTCATCTCACGCTGAGAGGTCACGCTGCACATAGTGCTGCCGGGAGAAGTCGGGCAGCATTTGAGCGATGCTCAGACGCTGCCCGGCATTAGACTGCGCGCAAGCGCAGTCTAATCCCGAAATCCCGGGATTGGAAACTCCAATCCCGGGATTGAAATCCCGGCGTTTTGGGGGCCAAATCCAGGGATCCCGCCGACTCCGATCCCGGGATTGGCCACCCTACTCTAATCTCATGGGGTAACACTATAGAATTTTCACTGTGATGACTTGATGTAAGAAAAAAAAAAGAAAAAAAATTAAGTGGCAACATTCGTAAACGTGAGCACTTTATTACTGCTTGTATATTCATTACAAAAAAAGCAACTTGTGCTGTTAAAGAGCTTCGTTTGGTGCGGATCATTTGGGAAAGGAGGAAAGATGTCTGTGGTCGGCCATTGCTGCTCACTCTGCGAAGGGTTTAGGAGCATTTGCTAACTGATGTGAAGCTCAATGTACAGCGATAAAATGTCGCTGTGAGCACATGACAATCTGCTCTTCGATCTGTGAGCTGCTGAACACAATGGGCGGTTTTCAATGCCGCAGCGAGGGGCCTTTCCTCTACCTCCCCATGGCAGCCACTAATGGGTTAAGTCCTGTAGGGTAGTACCCTGGAAAGGAAACGAAAAAAACACTTGGCCCTATATAAGCTCCTCCCTCAGAGGCCTCAGTGTCTTTTTTTTTTTTTCAGGGTAGTAGGACAGAGCTTACCCTGATGCTGCAGCCCTCGCCGCTGCCTGGAGCAGTTGGGGTTGAGGCAAAACAACATTTAAGAAGAGGTTCCCCGCTGTCGAATGCAGTACGGGGTTACCTGAGGTCTGCTGAGAAAAGAATGCCTGTTTGGTGGCTCTAGCCGGTGGCATGATCAGGCGGCGTGGGGAGCATGGATCCCACGTGGTTGCAGTAGTAGGAAGACGCCAGCGCCCTCTGGGTGCACTGCCAAGCCGGACATTTGTTAAGCGGCGTCTGACGTCAGCGTGACGCATCAGCCGGTGGCGCCGGTCCCACAGTGATGTGGCGGCGTCAGTCAGGAAGCGTGGCCGGGAGCCAGAAGTGCGGGCAATTCACCAGCATGAGTGGGTTTAAAGGAGGCGCACAGATCATTAGCTGGCGTCTGACGTCAGCATCAATAAGGCACAACTTAGGACCATTGGATTGAGCTGTGGAGGCTATTGAGAGCAGCATTGTTTGGAAAGAAATACTTAGCAGACAGTGGCAGCAGTGGCTGTAGGAGTTTTTCATTATGTGACAAATGTAAACTAACCCCACAGGGAGGAACACCGCAGATGACAGAGCTAGTAGCCATGCTATAGACTGCACTGGCGGAAACGTTTGTTACAAATAGAGGATATGTGGAAAATATCATCAAAAAGGAACAGAGAGGAAGATTTGGAGGAAGGAGAACTTAGCCAGGATAAAACGGAGATGGACTTTAATCCTGTATTATTTGAAAATTTACTAGCACTTCTACATAAGCCCTTGAATATAGAGGAAACTGAAGCGGAAGAGAAGTTACAGGATTTGCTTTTCCGTGATAAGAAAAAAAGAGGAAAAAGTGTTTCCCCTCTCAAAGACTCTAAAAGAGTTAGTAGAGGAGGAATGGAGGCACACAGACAAGAAGGTGGTCATACCGCTTAGAGTCTCAAAAATGTACCCCTTTGAGGCAGATCAAGTCCGTAGTTGGGAAGAAGCCCCAAAAGTGGATGCAGCGGTAGCTAGAATTTCTAGAAAAACCACATTGCCGTTAGAAGATGCCAACATATTTAAGGACTCCATGGAAAGAAATATGGAAGCCAGCCTTAGAAAACAGCATGTCACATCAGGGGCTACTATTAAGGCATCTTCAGCCATGGCAGTTACAGCCAGAGTCCTAAGATCATGGTGCCAAGACCTTGAATCTGACACCCTAGATGACATCAAAAGGTCCGAACTGATAAGTCATCCAGAATATTCAAATTGCAGTCGAATTTCTTTGCAAAGCATCTTTAGATGTAGTCAGGCTGGCTGCCAGAGCAAACGCTACCACAGCAGTAACCAGGAGGGCACTGTGGCTTAAGCCCTGGGCAGCGGACACTCAATCCAAACAAGTTAATTTCTTTGCCGTTTCAGGGTCAATACTTGTTTGGAAGTAAATTAGACAAGATAATTATGAAAATATCAGGTGGCAAGTTGTTCTGGCTTCCCCAAGACAAAGCGAAGAGGGGTACATCTGGCAGATTTTTCAGATACCAGTCATCAGATTTTAAAGAGGCCAGAACTTATAGACTTAGGAGAAATTTCAGAAGATCTTGGGCTGGCAACCAAAGCTTTTTTCGTGGCCAAAGGGATAGAGAGGGAAGATACCCCTTCAAGCAGACTAACTAATGATGCTAAGCAGACAGTCGGGGGGCAGACTGCTTGAGTACGAGCAGATCTGGTCTTGTTCTGTCAAAGACAGATGGGTGCTGGAAATAATTGCATCAGGGTACAAAATAGAGTTTGTAAAAAACCCAGGTTATTGGAAAACAGAATCCCCTATTCCTCACAATTCAGTAGAAAGAGCAGCATTGTTTGCCATTCTGGAAAATATGATCAACCAGAAGGTGGTGGTAGTAGTACCAAACGATCAGAGGTCAGAAGGCTGGCACTCAACATTTTTCGTAGTAGAAAAAGCATCTGGAGGCTTCAGGACGATTTTAGACCGGAGGAAACTGAACTCATACGTGCTAGTGAAAAAATTCAAAATGGACAATTCTGCCCAACATCAAGGCTTACCTCCTGGATGCATATTTACACGTACCCATATTTCCAGGACACCACAAATTTCTCAGATTCCAACTTGAAGGAGTCACCTATCAGTTTGTCGCCCTTCCCTTCGGTCTGGCCACTTCCCCGTGAACATTTATAAAAGTACTGGTCGTGTTAATTGCCAACCTGAGACGACAGGGGATCACACTCTGCCCATATCTGGATGACATCCTTATCATGGCACAGACAAAATCGGAAGCCATAAGCCACACAAAAAGGGTGAGACAGTCTTTAGAAGAGCATGGATGGCTAATAAATGTAAAAAAAGAGCCACCTGGAGCCATCTTGCTGAGTAAGGTACCTAGGGGTACAAATAGATACCTGATCAATGATGATAAAATTAACGTAAGAAAGACGGATAAAACTAAGAAAGGAGGTACTCAGACTCCTAGACAAAAGAGTGACATTATCAGGGATCTGCATAAAGATGCTAGGCCTAATGACAGCGGCACTGGACTCCATACCTTGGGGCAAGTTTCACATGAGGGCATTGCAAAATTGCTTCCTGATACAGTGGGATGGCAATGGAAAAAACAAAGATCAGCCTATCAAATTGTCAAGAGGAGCATGACAGAGCCTAAGGTGGTGGTCTCATGAAAAAAGATTAAGGCAAGAAAGAGGATGCTTGGCATCCAGGCAGGTGGTGGTGACCACCGATGCCAGTCAGGTAGGCTGGGGAGCAGTATGCGGAGACCGGATGGTCCAAGGTGTTTGGACGCAGGAGATGAGTCAGTCAAAGCTGTCTCGTAGGAAGAGATGTGGTCGTGAGGTCCGACAACCAGACTGTCGTGTCCTATATAAACCGACAAGGGGGGAGAAAAAGCCAAGGACTGATGTCAGAAGTGGCAGAGTTGCTCATGTGGGCAGAAACCCGAGTGAACAGTTTGTCAACGGTGTTCGTAGCAGGCAAAGCGAATCAGCAGGTGGACAGCCTCAGCAGGCATCTAGTGTTACCGGGAGAATGGGAGCTTTCTCCAGAGATATTCAGAACTCTAGTGGGCATGTGGGGCATGCCCCAGATAGATCTGATGACCACAGCAAAAACGCGAAAGTAAAGAGATTCTTTTCAAGGCATTGGGATCCAGAGGCAGAACAGTTGGATGCGTTGACAGCAGAATGGAGAGCGGAGCTAGTTTATGTGTTTCCCCCATTTCCAATAATAGCCAGGCTACTAAGGAAGTTGCAGCAGGAAAATGCTACGGTGATAGTGGTCCTTCCATATTGGCCAAGAAGGTCCTGGTTCACAAAAGTGATAATGATGTTGGTGGGGAACCGTGGACATTACCCGATCACGGCAGTTTGATAGGACAGAACAAGTTTTGGCGAGCTCAACCATCCGATTGGAGATTGACGGCGTGGTTGCTGAGACCCGAGCACTAAGTAATAAGAGGTTTTCAAGTAAGGTGGTTAAGACCTTACTCAAAGCCAGGAAAAGATCAACATCAAAGACGAACCATCGGATTTGGAAAAAGTATGTGACCTGCAAAACGGCGGCGAAAGAAGCAAACAAAATTTCTACCATACTTGAGTTCCTGCAAGCAGGTTTAGATAGGAACCTATCTGCAAGTTCTATTAAAGTTCAAATTTCAGCCCTATCAGAAAACATTCTTGTGTGCTCAAGTTTAGGTTAGTTGCAGTGTACACACACTTGTAAACTAAAAAAAACTGCAGCTAAATTGAAATTATATCTATATCATTAATAAAATTATATATATATATATATATATATACAAAAATTATTTGTGTTACTTTACAAGCGCCCTGATGGTGACACTTTTTTAAAGTGCCACTCCCCCTTTTTCCTTTATATAACCAATGTCAAGGTACCATGATTGCCAGGAGCAGCATCTAAGCTCACCTACCTTTTCCTGTTCCGATTTTCAGCACTATAGTATACCAGGCCGGTCGGTGCAGCTCTAGCTCTCTGTGCTAGTTATACGTCTTTGTTCTTTAGTCTGTTTTATTTGGGTGATGGATTATTTAGTATAGATAATACATAACAGATGGTCATAGAGGGCATTTTAGGGCACACTACAAGGGCCAAGTGGTTCCTACCTGCCATCAAGTTCTCTTTCTGTACAGCAATTCTGAATGGTCACCTGGATTACTAAACTCAGGTGTCAGAACACAGGTGCCGCACTGTTGCAAAATCTTATTTGCATGCACCACGCTTTGATTACAGTGAAAAACCCCATGTCGACATTTTGACTCTCAACCTAGAAATTGTGGAACTAATGACCTGTTGAACTAACGACCTTTCGACCTAGACCCATGTCGACCTTTCCCATGTCAACCTAATGGTGTCGACCATCATGGGATTATGTTACAATTATATTATATATTACATGGGATTATGGCCTCCTATTTTGTTACATTGTAACATATAATGTAATTATAGAAGGCCATATTCCCAGTATGTTTTAAGGCCCCAATTATAAGGGTGACTTCTCCCCTCGGAGACATTGTTCTTTTCATTTTATGCATAGAATATAAAACCATGGCCAGTAAAAACATACTTGTTCCAGTACTAAGATTTTGAATAGATAGATACCTTTTGTTATCCACATATTGGGGCAAATGTATTAAGCCGGGAGAAGAGAAACTCGAGATATAGTGAAAGGAGATGAAGCACCAGCCAATCAACTGTGCTTGAAAATGACAGTTGGGATCTGATTGGCTGGTGCATTATCTCCTAATTTATCTCCACTTTATCTCTTCTCCAGGCTTAATACATCTGCCCCATTGTTGTTTATAAAATGGGTTTTGTGACAACAATACTGTATTGTTAAGGCCCCCATACATTAGTACGACTTGTCGTAGTAGTAGTAGTACGTTTATTTATAAGGCGCTGCAAAGTGTCCGCAGCGCCGTACATAGCAAACAAAAAACAAATGACAAGGTAACGTACAGGGTGTGTTGAAAAATACAGTATAAATAGGGGTATAGCTGGTAGAAATAAAATCAGCATCAGTACAGAAGTAGGTGTCAAAATTGTCGAGGAGACTGAAGATGAAGCAGAGGAAGAGAAGAACAGGAAAGGAGGACAGGTGAGGTAAAGAGGTAGGGTGAGTACGTGAGGCAGGAGGACCCTACTCATAAGAGTTAACATACTAAAAATAGGTGGGTGGACGAACGAACGAAAAACAACAGGATAAGTAGGAACGGAGGCAGGATAGGAGGATCAAAAGAGGTTAGGAGGAGGGATAGGCTAGTCGAAAAAAGTGGGTTTTGAGGAAGCGCTTGAAGGAGGTAAGGGAATCAGAAAGCCTGATGGGTGGCGGGAGGTTGTTCCAGTGCAGGGGGGCAGCGCGAGAGAAGTCTTGGACACGGGAGTGGGAGGAGGTGATTAGGTGAGAGGTCAGTCGGCGGTCAGCGATGGAGCGAAGAGGACGGGAGGGAGTGTGGATAGAGATCAGTGAAGAGAGGTAAGGAGCGGTGGAGGAGGAGAGAGCCTTGTAGGTGGTGGTGAGGAGTTTAAAGAGAACTCTGAAAGGAATGGGGAGCCAGTGAAGAGATAGACAGAGGGGGGAGGCGGAGGTAGAGCGGCGGGAGAGGAAGATGAGCCTAGCAGCAGTGTTAAGAATGGTTTGGAGAGGTGCGAGGCGGGTGAGAGGTAGCCCAGAGAGAAGGATGTTGCAGTAGTCAAGGCGGGAGATGACAAGGGAGTGAATGAGAATTTTGGTCGCGTCAGTGGAGAGGAATGGTCTGATGCGTGAGATGTTGCGTAGGTGAAAGCGGCAAGACTGTGAGAGAGCACGAATGTGGGGGGTGAAAGAGAGGGAGGAGTCAATGATGACACCGAGGCAGCGCGTTTGGTCGGTGGAGGTGATCTCGGTTTCACCAATGCTGATGGAGATAGTGGGAGAAGAGGGGATGTTCGGGGGATGGAAGATTAGAAGTTCAGTTTTAGCCATGTTTAGTTTCAGGAAGCGTTGGGTCATCCAGGCTGAGATGGCCGTGAGGCATTCGGAGACCTTGGACAGGAGTGATGGGGATAGGTCGGGGGAGGAGAGATAGATTAGGGTATCATCAGCATAAAGGTGGTAATGAAAACCATAGGAGCTGATGAGGGTGCCCAGAGAGGTGGTGTAGAGGGAGAAGAGGAGAGGGCCAAGGACTCACCCTTGGGGAACACCGAACGGTGAACACTGGTACACAGGTATGCGCTTATATCTAAATTATTGGAGGATATTACATCCAGCAATCACAATTAGGATGCTGAAACTCCAATTTCCTAAAGACAACTCCGTACCGGAAGTGGGGCATTTATACAAAGCATTTTGGACGGAAGTGGGGAAACAATGCTGAAACACTTGTGCTGATATTATGCCGATACACTTCAAAGCCTCAGATCCATCCTGAATACCATCCGCTTTGATAACACTGCCGCTGCCCGCTACGAAAGGACGGCATCCCCACGACATGCGGACATCTCAGAGCCATGGACGGAGATGAAGCTCCGTCACCATGACAACCATAACGCTACCACCGCCCGCCGCTACGGAAGTGGGGCGGCTGTGTGAGAAAATAATGACGGAAGTGAGGCAGACCCACGCTCACACAATATTATCAGACCGGAAACGGAGTCTCCTTACTGACGGACTCACTGGAGACTAGGCGGAAGCTGTCATTATGACGGACGCACCTCCTCCTTATCCACCTCGATTATTGGACTGCTATTTAAACCCCCATGGAACTGATTATGTTTATCCTTGATAAAGACCCCGGAACAGGGTTGAAACGCGTTGGACCTGTGCACCCCTGCTGTTGGAGACTGTGTGACCGGATCTGTGTGCCTTCTGTGGGACAGTATCCGGAACTGTTTTACCCAAGCGCTTATGAGAACTGTTTGTCCATCTCAGTTCTCCATCTACTCCGGTAACCAGTCTTGACTCCGGGGGTTTCTCTTTTTAAACACCCCATGTTTTTATCTACTACCTGCCTTTTTATCTGTATTGTATGCTGTGTGAAATAAATTGTTCCCTTATCAGTATTACACTATGTCCTACTTCTCTTCCATCTATCCTATGAAATTGGTTGTGTTGGAGTTCATCACAATTAGGAAAAGATCCCTAGCAGATATAGGAATCCCCAGCTGCTATCCAGTTACGGAGAAGAGGAGCCGTCCCCTCCCTAACAGGGGCGTACGGTATTTCTTTCCTTATACCTCTCACGTGGTGATATCAACTACACGAGTCTATCTGAATAACGGAGAAGAGGAGACGCCCTCCACATAAAAGGGAATGTCCTTTTCTCTTCTGTAGCGCTAGTGAAAAAAACAGTTACCACCTGTGTCTCCTAGGAACACAGAACCTTTTGCATTTTGTCATTTGTGGTGTGGGGACACCACTTTACTGTTTTTACACCTGCTGCTCTTTTAAGCGCATACCTGTGTACCAGTGTTCACCGTTCTTTGTTTGCTAGTATCCACCCCATTTCACTAGTACCTCCATTGCTGCTTTACCATGTTTAAATACAGAGATCAAAGAGTAACCCTACTGGGCCATATCTTCGATAGTGAATTTGACCAAACTGAACTCATAGATGAAAGTCTAGAGAGTATAATGAGGAAATTAGAAAAAATCCTCATTAAAGAAAATAAGATCTGGTGGGAAGTGGTGACACTTGAGAAGTATTTATCAAGTGACATCATCCCTAAGGGCCTGCAGATCAATAAGCAAGCTACTTTCGAAACAAGCACAGAAAGATTCAGAGACGAATGGGGCAAGATTATTCATAATTGCTCCACCCGCCTCATGAAGCTGATTATTGAAGAAAGACGAATAGAACTTGCATCTCTGGATGATGACATTAAAAAACTTAAAGATCTTATCAAACCATTTTCAGACTTAGCCGAATATACAGAGTATGAAAAAAGAATAGAGAAAAATATTAAGAGAGTATCTAAACCTATGATTGACCGTAAACTGAGGAAATTTATAAGGGATAAAAAGAATATATCTGAAAATACAGATGTAGAAGCAAGTCCCCCCTGTGACTGCCACATACAAAATAAAAAACCGAGACCCCACATAGAACATCAGGGCAAAAGAGAACCTTATAATCTTCAACCATATCACTCTCAATCTAGGTTTCAAAAACAGGCACTTGAGAAAGACAATAAAAGACAATATAGAAACAACCGCACTAACAATGAAGGACCATATAGACATCCCCACGACCATAGAAATCCTCTATGGAACCAACATCAGGTCCCTTATTTTGCGAATAGACATGGACAAGAAGAATATAGCCCAACCCATAATAGACCTACACGTTTCAGGCCTAGACCTGAGGAACGTGTCAGCCCACATAGAAACCAAAAGTGGGAACGAGCTCCCAGATCTTGTAGAAGACGCATAACGTATAATGAAAATTATGAGTCACCAGCTCCAACAACTAACCGCTTTGCACCCCTACAGAGGGAGGGAAATAGGGCCCATTTTTTAGACAAGGCAAACGACCATCGCCACATAAAATAATTCCATCTAAACCAGGAAAAACAAAAAGAGGAAAAAGAGGTGGCCAAAGTAAATCTAAAAATTCCAAAAAAAGAAAAAAACCCTTAGTTACCACCACACCCACGAGCAATGAACCTGAGACTCAGATCCCAAAAGAAACCAGAGTTAAAATTTTTAACATTAGCAATCATGTTCTATCAAAAACAGAGATTTCCGTTCTAGAAAAGGGCCTAAAATATGCCCCGACAGCCAACCTCAACAAGTTTGAGAGCTTTGTTGATGTCCATAAATATATACGCAAACTTTGCATCAAAAAGTTTTTTCTAACCAGGGACTCAGCCCAAGATGAAGGAGAGAACATTGAGAGGGGGAAATTTAAACCCAAATCAATCTTTTTTCCAGCCCATATAAAAGGGCAATTTCATTGAGACCTTTAGTTCACTCATTATTGAGGATATTAAAAATATTTCTACCAAAAACACCAAATATAACCTTACTAAAAAAGAGAGACAGGCACTCAAAGATCTTGGGAAAAACGATGAGATTATAATAAAACCAGCCGACAAAGGCGGAGGTGTGGTGGTTCTTAACAAATCATGGTACATAAATGAAGTAACCACACACCTCAACGATGATGTCACCTATCGCAAACTAAGAAATGATCCCACCATGAATATTCAAAAGAAACTCACCACCTTGTTATTGAAATACAAAAATTTGGAGGTAATAACAGAAAAAGAATTTAAATTTCTTAATATTGAGGAACCCACAACACCGGTAATTTACTTATTACCAAAAATTCATAAAAATCTGAGTAACCCCCCCCGGCCGACCAATAGTATCAGGCATAAATTCAATAACAGCTAATCTGTCCGAATTCACTGACTTCTTTCTGCAACCGTTAGTATTGACTAACCGTTCCCATTTGAAAGATACGGGAAGTCTTCTGAACCTCCTACCCACGGTCCAGTGGGAGGAGGGATTTTATTTAGTTACTGCGGATGTAAAATCCCTTTATTCAATTATTAATCATGATAAGGGCGTCGAAGCCATTTCAAAATATTTAGAAAGAAGCGAACTCAGTGAACCATTACAGAATCTTATTGTGGAAAGTGTTGAGTTCATTTTGAACAACAATTACTTCATGTTCGACAGCCAGTTCTTCATCCAAAAGGTGGGGACCGCTATGGGCACCAGGTTCGCCCCGAGCTATGCCAACATATTCATGGGTCTATGGGAGGAGGAACATGTTTGGTGTGGGCACGGCTTCGGGGCGGACCTGGTGTCTTGGTCTAGATATATAGACGATATCATTTTTGTATGGAAGGGCAGCACAGAAAACCTTAATGCCTTTTGTGAACACTTAAACAATAATGACAGGAACATTGAACTAACCTTTTCAATAAGTCAGACAAGCATAGATTTCTTGGACATCACAATAACCAATATTGGTGGTATTTTAGAAACTAAAACTTTCACTAAACCAACAGACTGTCAAACCTACATCCAAAGAGATAGCTGCCATCATGCCAACTGGCTTAATGCCATTCCAGGTGGGCAATTTAAACGCCTAAGAAGAAACTGTTCCAACACCTCCACCTATGGAGAACAGGCAGCTAAAATGAAAGAACGTTTCATTGAAAGTGGTTATCAAGCTCATTTCATCGATGAAGCCGCAGAATCCACAAAAACACTGGAAAGAGCATCCCTTTTAGAAGCTAAAGTGAGATCTGAAATCAGAAAAGATGACTTCAACTGGGCCTTCATAACCAGCTATAATGCACAACATAAACAAATAGAGAAATCAATGAAAAAGAACTGGAATATTCTATTAAAAGATCCAGTCATAGGTAACTTATTACCCAAAGTACCAAAAGTTATATACAGAAAAGCACCCAATATTAAAAATAAATTGGTACGCAGTTTCTTTACCTCAGTCAAACCTAAGGGTAGGATTTTAACCAAAGGCTTCCATCGATGCGGGCTCTGCAGAGGTTGCAGGGCAGTAAAAAGTGGAGGACAATCCAAAACCTCTGAAATTTTTATCAACGGGACATGCTGCAAAATAGACAGCTTCATCACATGTAATACACAGAACGTGATATATGCTATTGAATGCTCCTGCAATCTTTTTTATATTGGCAGAACCACAAGACCCTTGAAAGCGAGATTAAGTGAACATCTCAATAATATCAAAAAGGGCCTCGAGACTCACAATCTGTCTCATCATTTTAAAAATGTGCACAACTCCAATACAGGAGACATTATAAGATTCATAGGAATCAAATTAGTGACAGATGATGCACGTAAGAAAAATAAAACTGCACAACTTGCAAGGGAAGAAATTAAGTGTATTTTTAACTACAACACTTTGCAACCCTCTGGACTCAACAATGACTTTGAAGTCAAATGGTTCCTATGATATCTCTTTTCCCCTCCCCTACTTGGTGTTTTTAGATTTTTTTTTTTTTTTATTTCTGCTTTGCAAGAATGTATTTTATAGACATTGCACTTTTTAAATACTTGTAAGATGTCTGCTTTTATTGTAGCAAAATATACTGCACTTATACCTTATATGTTGGTATGAAAGCTCACACCCAGCTAATACGGTCAAAATGCCCACTTTGAGTCTCCCCTTTTTAACATTAATGTTATATTTATTTGTTTTTACTAAAACATATCATCTTTATTCTATGTACCCATCTAAATTATTGGAGGATATTACATCCAGCAATCACAATTAGGATGCTGAAACTCCAATTTCCTAAAGACAACTCCGTACCGGAAGTGGGGCATTTATACAAAGCTTTTTGGACGGAAGTGGGGAAACAATGCTGAAACACTTGTGCTGATATTATGCCGATACACTTCAAAGCCTCAGATCCATCCTGAATACCATCTGCTTTGATAACACTGCCGCTGCCCGCTACGAAAGGACGGCATCCCCACGACATGCGGACATCTCAGAGCCATGGACAGAGATGAAGCTCCGTCACCATGACAACCATAACGCTACCACCGCCCGCCGCTACGGAAGTGGGGCGGCTGTGTGAGAAAATAATGACGGAAGTGAGGCAGACCCGCGCTCACACAATATTATCAGACCGGAAACGGAGTCTCCTTACTGACGGACTCACTGGAGACTAGGCGGAAGCTGTCATTATGACGGACGCACCTCCTCCTTATCCACCTCGATTATTGGACTGCTATTTAAACCCCCATGGAACTGATTATGTTTATCCTTGATAAAGACCCCGGAACAGGGTTGAAACGCGTTGGACCTGTGCACCCCTGCTGTTGGAGACTGTGTGACCGGATCTGTGTGCCTTCTGTGGGACAGTATCCGGAACTGTTTTACCCAAGCGCTTATGAGAACTGTTTGTCCATCTCAGTTCTCCATCTACTCCGGTAACCAGTCTTGACTCCGGGGGTTTCTCTTTTTAAACACCCCATGTTTTTATCTACTACCTGCCTTTTTATCTGTATTGTATGCTGTGTGAAATAAATTGTTCCCTTATCAGTATTACACTATGTCCTACTTCTCTTCCATTTCCACCTATGAAATTGGTTGTGTTGGAGTTCATCACAATTAGGAAAAGATCCCTAGCAGATATAGGAATCCCCAGCTGCTATCCAGTTACGGAGAAGAGGAGCCGTCCCCTCCCTAACAGGGGCGTACGGTATTTCTTTCCTTATACCTCTCACGTGGTGATATCAACTACACGAGTCTATCTGAATAACGGAGAAGAGGAGACGCCCTCCACATAAAAGGGAATGTCCTTTTCTCTTCTGTAGCGCTAGTGAAAAAAACAGTTACCACCTGTGTCTCCTAGGAACACAGAACCTTTTGCACCTTGGGGAACACCGACTGGCTGCGGGGTAGTAGGAGAGGAGGAGCGATCGGAGAGGTATGAGGTGAACCAGGAGAAGACCGTGCCAATGATGCCAAAGGAGCGGAGGGTGTTGAGCAGGAGAGGGTGGTCAACAGTGTCAAAGGCTGCCGACAGATCAAGCTGGATGAGGATAGAGAAGAGGCCTTTGGATTTAGCCGATAGTAAATCGTTAGTGACTTTGGTCAGGGCAGTTTCAGTGGAATGTAAAGGGCGGAACCCGGATTGGAGGGGGTCTAGAATGGAGTTAGCAGTAAGGTGGCTTAGGAGACGATTATAGGTCAGACGTTCTAGGAGCTTGGAGGCAAAAGGGAGGAGGGAGATGGGCCTGTAGTTGGATGGAGAGTTGGATTTGTTTTTTTGAGAATTGGGGAGACAAGAGCGTGTTTGAAGGAGGAACGGAAGATCCCAGAGGATAGGAAAAGATTAAAGAGGTGAGCCAGGTGAGAGCAGACTGACGGACTGAGACGACGGATAATATTGGAGGGGATAGGATCGAGCGGGCAGGTGGAGGGAGAAGCGGATTGAAGGATAGAGTGGACTTCAGCAGCAGTGGTGGGGTAAAATGAGGACAGGGGTTGGAAGGAGGGGAGTGGAGATGTAGGAGGGGAGGAGGGAGAGGGTGAGGTCATGGCAGCAGTGATGGCAGTCCTGAGAGAGGAGAATTTGGTTGAAAAGTAGGTAGCAAAATCAGCGGCTACGATGGAGGATGGAAGAGCTGGAGGTGGGGGGGAGAGCAAGGAATTGAAGGTGGCGAAGAGCCTGCGGGGATTAGATGATTGGGAAAGGATGAGGGACTTAAAGTAGGATTCCTTGGCCTGAGCAAGGGCAGAGCTGAAGGAGGAAAGAATGAATTTGAAATGGAGATAATCCGCAAGGGAGCGTGATTTCTTCCAGAAGCGCTCAGCAGTGCGAGAGCACTTTTTAAGGAATCGGGTGATAGGCGAGTGCCACGGTTGGGGGTTGGAGCATCGAAGGGGGATCATAGGCGTGCGCACATAGAGTGTTAGGGGTGCACAGGCACCCCCTAATGCTGTGCCCACCCTTATATACTTTTGCTTTTTAGAACTGGTATTCCATTAAAACAAGCGCAAATCAATCAAGTACTGTGTTTTGCATTGTTAATTGTAATAGACCTGGGGTAGTCAACCCTAGTCCTCGAGAGCTACCAACAGTGCATGTTTTGCAGGTCTCCTCACAGAATCACAAGTGAGCTCATTAGCTCCATCTGTGTATCTTTTAAAATGTGTCAGTGATTAATGAGTGCAGCTGTGCAGCAGCTAGGTTGTCTGGAAAATGTGAACTGTTGGTAGCTCTCGAGGGCTAGGGTTGGCTACCACTGTAATAGACCATTGTCATATCACTACATACCTGCGTCATCCATATATGTTTATGACTTTATTTGCATGTACTGTGACACAGAGTAATTAGAAGATTAAAACTGAACTAGGCAGAAGATTATGGTGCGGCTGAGAGATGTTTTATATTGTAGCGAGTGCGAATAGCTGATCGTAGACACGTCTGATTGGTGGTGTTACACACCCAATGGGCGTGTAAGACACCCCCTAATGAAATGTGCACCCCCTAATGAAATGTGCTGCGCACGCCTATGAGGGGGATAGAGGGACAAGTCGGACCTGATTTCCCCTGCAGCTCCCCGGGAGGGGGACACAGGATTAGGAACTTGATGTGCCAAGTTTTGCATGCGATTTACTAT
This sequence comes from Crinia signifera, assembly GCF_055691185.1. Classification (NCBI taxonomy): domain Eukaryota; kingdom Metazoa; phylum Chordata; class Amphibia; order Anura; family Myobatrachidae; genus Crinia; species Crinia signifera. Next base: position 4,666,747 of record NC_139224.1, on the reverse strand, counting down.
ATGCAACTTCCGGGGAGCTGCAGATGGAGAGCCGGGTGGGGTACGCTGGGTAGCTGCAGGGAAGAGCTGGGCAGGGTGAGCTGACAAATAGTCAGCAGGTGGGGGACGCTGGTGAGCTGGGCATGGGGAGAGGCTGGCAAGGGCAGTAGGCGGGGGGGACGGGTCACAAGCTGGGCAGGAGGATCAGGCAGCTGCAAGGAAGAAAACCCCCCATACAAATGAATGGCCAGCCAGTAATTGGCTCTCAGCCAGCCAATCACTGGCTGCCCATTTGTTTGTATTGGGGTTTTTCTTCCTTGCAGCTGCCTGATCCTCCTGCCCAGCTCGTGACCTGTTCCTCTCACCGGTTCACTGGTGTCCCCCCACCCGCTGCCCATGCCAGCCTCTCCCCATGCCCGGCTCACCAGCGTCCCCCACCTGCTGACTATTTGTCAGCACACCCTGCCCGGCTCTTTCCTGCAGTTCCCCGCATCCCCCGCCTGCTGACCCTGCACATAAGATTTAGGAAATCTTATGTGCAGCCGGTGCGACTGCCTGACTCCGATCCGATGCGCGTGGGACCACGCATCGGGTCGGACGGGGTGTCAAAAAATGCGATTTGCCCCGATTTCACGGTCCGATTCATCCGAATCGGGTGAAATCGGGCCCAAAACGCATAATGTATAGGGGCCTTTACTGCTGGTTATGTGACAACAATACTGTATTTGTACTACTGTGGAGGCCACTGTGTTTAATTACTGTGGGGCAATGGTGTGTGTGTTTTTTTTCCCCTGTGGGGTCCCAATGGTGTGCCTTGGCAAATTTAAAGTCTCGTCGGTGTGTCGCGAGTTGGAAAAGGTTGAAAATCACCGTCTTAGGGACTGGCTTGGTGCTATAGGCTTGCTGAGGTGTAGTATGCCTCGAACACACATGGCAGTCCAGCTAATCGCCAGTGACGCTCCTAAAAAATACATCCAAATATTTGCCACCAAGACATGCCTATTTTACACACTGTGCCACCCTCTTCAGTGTCAATTTGGACAGAGCCACTTGCCACTGCAGATGCATCCTGAGACACATGCCTTACCCCATTTTCAGTTTGGGGCACATGCACCGCCTGCGCCAATAAATCTGGAAATGTTCAATCTGGAATTACATTTTTTGATTGCACGAGCTTGCTCGATCTCGCCACTAGGGGGCGTAAACTGTGTTAGTTGTAACGAATTAAACTATTTAATATTAATGCCCTGTAAGCAAGAATCCCCCACCGGGGCAGCCAGGGGCTTCTGCAAGCTCTTCTCTGTGCACCCCTGTATTTTGAGATCCCCAGCTGGTAGGGGAGAGCGAGAAGGACGGCCTGAAACAACAGCCCCCCAGCCCCGGCTGCAGCGCGGGCATAGGGTGCACCTTTTATTTCCCGTTCGCCACCGGCAGCTGGGGGCTCCCTCCCGGTGATTTCCAGCGGCCAGCCAGGAGAATCGCCCAGACTGCGGGAATGGGAGGTCAGCGGGCCGGAGGGTGGCCTGGGTGCCGGGGGGAGAGGCCGGGAAGGGGGCAGAAGAAACACAAGTTGCTGCAGAGAGGGGAGTGAGGCTGTTGTTGTTCTCAACGTGGTCCGCTCGGAGAATACAAGAGCGAGCGGTGCAGGCGCTGGCGGCTCATCATTCAGAAGCGAGCTGCGGCGCAGGAAGTACGGAGCGTTCTCGCTGCGTATAGGAGGCCGCATCTGTTGTGCCAGGAGCCGCAACAAGAGTACAGGAGGCCCCAGGTAAAGGACAGCACAGGCCGGGTACCATCATGTCCCTAGAGCTGGAGGAGAACGTCCCCACCACGGAGGAGGAGGATGAAGGGGAAGAGGAGGAGGAAGATTCCCCAGCAGAAAAGCGCACTTCCAGCCGTAGTAGGTCCAAGGGGGCAGCAGCAGCCTCCCCCTCCGGGGCCAAGAAGAAGAACAAGAAGAAGAAGAACCAGCCGGGCAGGTACAGCCAGCTGGTGGTGGACACCATCCGTAAGCTGGGCGAGCGCAACGGCTCCTCCCTGGCCAAGATCTACGGGGAGGCCAAGAAGGTGGACTGGTTTGACCAGCAGAACGGCCGCACCTACCTGAAGTACTCCATCAAGGCGCTGGTGCAGAATGACACCCTGCTGCAGGTCAAGGGAGTCGGCGCCAACGGCTCCTTCCGCCTGAACAAGAAGAAGCTGGAGGGGGGACCCCCGGAGAAGAAGCCGGCCCCAGCCCCCAAACCCGCGGCCAAGAAGGCGGCCACCAGTACCCCCAAAAAGAGCCACAAGAAGGCGAAGCCGGCAGTCCAGAAGGAGAAAGCCAAGAAGAGCAGCCCCAAGCCCGCCGCCAAGAGCCACAAGAAGAAGCCGGCGAGCGGGGGCAGCAAGAAGGTGAAGAAGACTGCCAAGCCCGCTGCCCTCAAGGCTAAGTCCAAGAAGGCGTGATGGGGGTTCCCCGGACTGGCCGTGGTGGGGGGGGACTGGCATTGTCCAACCAGATCCGTGCTTTACTTTATGTTTGTGCAGCGATGTGATTGGGGGTGGGTTGGGGGTCCTCTCCTGTGCAGGGACCGTGTCTGAGACCCCGACAGCCCGGGGTGGGAGTACTACATGCAGCGTTGTGCTATGGAGAATTGGGAGTGACTGTGTGGGCAGCTATGCTCTGTCGACACCGCTTGCTACGATGTATCAATTTAGAACAATCCCCCGGGTTCGTATTGGCTGGCAAGCGGACGTCGCGCTGGTAACGGCGTCAGGGGGCGTGGCTTAGTCTGGCAGCTCTCCTGTGGGACCAAGAGGTGGGAGGTGCAGCTTCAGCTGGAGGTTCCCAGCTACATTTACAGTGGAATGTTTATCATGATTCCTGTGCGGTTGTTTGTATCCTGCCTTATTTTCTTTTGTATATTTTGTGTTGATTGCAGTTGCCTGTACATTGGTTATTTTGCACAATGGTGTGTTTTTTGTTGTCATGCTTTTGGTTACTTGATGCTGCATACGAATAAATCTTTACTTACATATTTGTGGTTCTTTAGAAGGAAGGCTGTAATCTGATTCAGTGCACATACAAATGTTAAAGTGGGTTTAAAATATATATGTATATATTTTTGTGTACAGGTAAACCTTTCCCATTAGTTTATGTGAATGAAGTGTCGTATTGGATTGTATATCCTTGGGGTACATTATTACATTATTAATATGGTCAGTAACCCTTTGCCTGATCTGTGTATATAGTCTATATTATGTGACAATGATATGAATGACAGGTGGTCAGAATGTTGGTGCTTTTGCAGGCCGGAGAAGGAAATACTGGTGGCTCAGGTAAGTATACTAGAACCACCCCCTCCCTGCTGGGGCCTAACCCAATGCCCCACAGTCTAAAACCACCCTCTTTGTGGCGCAGCATGCGCATAAGGCCTTAAATTATGGTCGTATTCTGGAAAAATGAGGCCGTAGTCTTTGTGACGGTGGGGGATGTGACACTGTGTTGAGTAAGTGGGGGCCAGACTTTTCAGGGGGGTTCACAGCACCTGCATGATGTCACACACAACCATCGCAAGCCAGAACATAGTGGTCTGGCACCTGCCTTTTAAAGATAGGCTGTGCAGTAGGCTACATTGAGTTTCTCTATTCTGCGATGCGGTTCCATTTAAGTGAATATTACATGCAAAACTGTTTAGAACCCCTGTAAAGCAGTGCCCATGACAAACAGCCAACGGTACTCTTTACCTATCACGGCGCCCATCGCGGGTACATTTATGTCTGCCCGCGACGCGACCGACGCGATGCCCGCGATTTCCCATTGAAACCCATGTTAAACATGGAAATCGCGTCGGTCGCGTCGCGGCCGGCCATAAATGTGCACACGATGGCCGCGACGCGATGCCCATGATTTGCCATAGGAATATATGTTAAAAGGCCCGATGGACACGATTTTCATGGTAAATGGCTCAATGGACCCGATTTTACCATAGCAAACAATGTTAAATGGGCCTTAGAGCCCAAATACTTACCCTGAACTCTGAAATGGCCCCCCCAATTGTTTACGCCACCCCACGATCAACGTCAACCCAAAGCGTGGCGAGCGGCGGCGGTACGCGTCCTCCGACCTTTTCATACCCCCACTATCCACGTCGGCGTGGAGTTGAGAATAGAATAGTGTGGCGAGCGCAGCGAGCCACCGAGCCTGAAGCGTGGCGAGCGGACGCGGATACCTTCACAGGTAAACGCGTCCCCTCGCGGGCTTCAAAGGTGTCCGCGTCGCCACGGACACCTGTGAAGCCCGCGAGGGGACGCGTATAGCTGTGAAGGTGTCCGCTCGCCACGCTTCAGGCTCGGTGGCTCGCTGCGCTCGCCACACTATTCTATTCTCAACTCCACGCCGACGTGGATAGTGGGGGTATGAAAAGGTCGGAGGACGCGTACCGCCGCCCCTCGCGGGCTCGCTGCGCTCGCCACGCTTCGGGTTGACGTTGATCGTGGGGTGGCGTAAACAATTGGGGGGGCCATTTCATAGTTCAGGGTAAGTATTTGGGCTCTAAGGCCCATTTAACATTGTTTCCTATGGTAAAATCGGGTTCATTCAGCCATTTAACATTAAAATCGTGTCCATCGGGCCTTTTAACATTGATTCCTATGGCAAATCGTGGGCATCGCGTCGCGGCCATCGTGTGCACATTTATGGCCGGCCGCGACGCGACCGACACGATGTCCATGTTTAACATGGTTTTCAATGGGAAATCGTGGACATCGCGTGCGGGCATCTTTAGCCCGCATACGACGCGACCGACACGATTTTTTACCTCACGATGCCCACGATCAGGATCGTGGGCGCCGTGCTAGGTAAAGAGTACCCAGCCAACATTTAGTAACTAGATGTGCATTCAGAAAGCCATGGGAGGGGATATGGCCGCAAGAACTTGTACACTGAACTCCATGCCTTACTGTGGGGCATCATTTGGTGTGTGGCATAATGTGTAACGGACATTAGTGTGTGATATAATATGTAATATGCATTATGGTGTGTGGCACACTGTGTAAGGGGCATTAAGGTGTGTAAGGGGAATTACTAGAAGAAGGAAAAATGACCAGGGTGATGCCGATACATACTCTTGCTCTGAGCACAATGTCACTTACACCCCTTTTCCACTTGCAAGCCAGGTCGCACCTGGTATTTTGTACCTGACTGCAACCCAGCTTGCAATCCCTTTCCCACTGGCACCACGACTTAGCTTAAAGCCTGACGGGTGACGTCATCAGGTAGTAGGGCCGGGGCGGCGCTGGGAGATGAGAGCATCTCCTAGTGGCGGCTTCCTTATTGCAGAAGCCGCCACTGGGAGATGCTCCCAGGGCCGGCCCTGCTTCCTGATGAAGTCGCCTGTCAGACTTTTATGCTAGGTCGGGGTGCCAGTGGGAAAGGGATTGCAAGCCGGGTCGTACCCAGGTACAAAATCCCAGGTGCGGCCTGGCTTGCAAGTGGAAAAGTAGTGTAAGTGACATGGTGCCTAAAGCAAGGGTATGTTTCCACTAGCAAAAAAACAGTGTCAATGCGCATCCCTGCACATTGACCTGGGTTATTTTTGCTAGCGGAAAAGGGGTTTTAGCTACACCTGATTGGACTGCCCCCTCCCATCATCATTGCATGCATGGTCAATGATCTGCAATAGGCAGAAGAACTTATGTCCAGTCTTCCTGAAAGTTGAGATATGATGGCCACTGCCTTGGCGGAGACAGACACTAGAGGTCGGCGCGCCCAGCAGTCGCACCACAGGAGAACAGCATCTCCCTCCCCCTGCAGCTGCACCGTGGAGGAAGCAGGCCTGTTCCTGCACAGGGCTCACTTGTATGCCAGGCAGTGCTGTGGTACAGATCCGGAACCTCTCGGGGTGCCTCCCTACAGCCTGGATTTCCCATGTCGCTGGCCACTCCTTTGCACTGTCCCTGGATCCTCTGGTCTCCCTGACTCCCTGCAGCTGCTCCCACAAACTGGTGTGCCCAGGGATCACTATACCCACCAACCCCTCTGTGTGACCCCTTCCTTTTGTATGTGTGACCTTATGTACACTACTATCCCTGTGTGTGACCCCCTTCACCTGTGTGACACCTTATCCCCTGCTCCCCCCTTCCTCTGTGTCTGTGATTCCATCTACTCCAATTTAACTGTCATTCGTTCTGACCCCTATCTCTGTGTGCATGACACCTTGTACCCAAACATGTAAGACCCCCTGGCAATGAGAATGTTAACTTCCCCTAGCAACAAGCATATAACTTCCCCCATGGCAGCAATCATGTAATTCCCAATGGGCAATGACCATATAATCACCCTTGGCAACGACAATGAACCCATGGCAAGAAGCATGTATCCCCTGGCATTGAGAAAGAAATCTCTGACAACAAGCATATAACACCTGACAATGAGCATGTACTGTAGGTAAGAGGCACTTACGTGGAATAAAATGTAATCGGCATTATGGTGGGTGGTATATCTTGTTATGGGCATGGTGTGTGGTATTATTGTAATGGGTATTAAAGTGTGTGGAATAATATGTAATGAGCATCAAGGTGTGTGGAATTATGTCTAATGGGCCTTACAGTGTTTGGTATAATGTGTAATGGCCATTACGGAGTGTGGCATAAAGCGTAATGGACTTTATGTAAAGGGAATTACGGTGTAAATATTTGCTACACCCCTTCGGTGCGCACTGTGCCTGGTTCTAGTGCATGTGGGGGAATGTTTCATTCTGAAACCCATATACATAAATAAGTCACCACCTATTTTGTTTACATTGATGCCCAGTAGGCAGTGAGAGACATGCCCCTCCAATGGTGCACCCCCTAGTAAAATGGGCTGTGCACACCTATGTGTAGGGGGGATGAGGTAATTGAGACACCCAAAGGGCCCAAGTACTGAAGGGGGTGTGGAAAAATACAAAAAAAAAAAAAGTGAAAGAAAAATACTATGTGAAAAGGGGACATTTGTGTCCCCTCAACAGAAGGCCAGGGCCCCCAACAGGCTGGTGTCTATGTACGTATTGGAGAGAGATAAAGTACCAGCAAAATGGTTTCTAATTGACATGTTAACGGTTGGGTGTTTGAAAAATGACAGGAGCTGGTTAATGGATATTTTATCTCTGCCCACTTCTCTCTCCAAGAATTAGTACATAGACCCCTTAGTGCCTGCTCTCCCCCCTCTGTACACCGGGTACAGAGGGGTACATGAGAAAGAGCAATTGGGGATGAACAGAGAAAACGCAGAAAGAAACAATAATGGCTGACAAGCTATCCAAAGGGGGAAGAGAAATAAGAAATAAAGAGGTTAAGGGAGGGGTGAAAATAAAATAAGGGAGGGGAAGAGAGGAGAGAACAGGGGGAGGCTGGGGAAAAAGTCAGAAATACCCCTTTTACATCAGAGCCGTTACCCGGTGTCCGACCCGGCAAATGTTCAGGGTCAGACACGGGGCTTCCCCGGAGTCAGGGGCCTTGTAAATGGGTAACCCAGGTCATCCGACCCAGGGACCCATTTCCGCCAATCAGGGAGCACCAACCTCCGGACTGCAGCGCCCTGAGGTCAGTCCGGAGGTTGGGCAGTGGCTGCTTACAGACTCCGCTGCTGTCTGCGGTACTATGCAGACAGCAGCAGAGGTGAATGGATGCCTGTGTGCAGCATGCATTCACCTCATGGACGGAGGCTGGGGGCAGCCCAGCAGCTTACCTGGGTGCTGGGCTTGCCCCCAGCGTGTCGGTCGTAGTTGCGGGGGTGACGGTCGGCGGGTTTCCCAGCGCTTGGAGATTATGTCATCTCCGAGCACCGGCTCAGGGCCCGAATTCACCGGCATCCCCTACCCGGAATAATGCCGGGGGACGCCGGTGTAAAAGGGAACAACTGCCGGGTCACATCCGTGTCCAAAAACCTGGGTGCGACCCGGCAGTTTTGGTGTGAAAGTGGTAAAAGGGATGTCCAATTAGCCCTGAAAGCCGATCGGTCATATATTGTGCTATCATCCCTTTTATTTCAGATGGGGCTAGGGTGGCCAATCCCTGTATCGGAATCAGAGGGATCCCGCTATTTGGCCCCAAAATATGCAGGATTTCAATCCTGGGATTGGAGTTTTTAATCCCAACATTAGATTGCGCATGTGCAGTCTAATGCCGGACAGCGTCTGTTCACTATCCCTGGCCTACTGCTCTGTGCAGCGTGATGGTCAGACTACCAGAAACAAGTGCACCATTTCTTTATGGAATATATTCAGGAAACCAGAAGAATTAGCTCTACACTGAGTGGCCAAATTATTATGACCACGTGACACTTATATGCAGATCGGACATAATCAGAATTGGAAGCTTTATTGGCCAGGTGTACTTGTGTGTACTAGGAATTAGATTTGGATTACTGTGCAACAGCCAGATAGGTAACAGTTATACAGTGACAGTACAGATATACATAACACATACAGGTATACGCTCGATGTGCCCTGGGGATTATAGACGCAGGGAACTTACATTCGCTGATCTGTACAGCACCTAGGCAGCCATCAGCAGCACCACTGGTCTTTGCAGCAGCCAGGTAGGTAACAGTATAAGCAGGGACAGTACAGTTATCACACAGGGAACACATACCTGCCGAGCTGCACAGCACCTAGGCAGCCATCAGCAGCACCACTGGTCATTGCAGCAGTCAGGTAGGTAACAATATAAGCAGGGACAGTACAGTTATCACACAGGGAAAACATACCTGCCGAGCTGCACATCGCCTAGGCAGCCATCAGCAGCACCACTGGTCATTGCAGCAGCCAGGTAGGTAACAATATAAGCAGGGACAGTACAGTTATCACACAGATAACACATACCCGCCGAGCAACACAGCGCCTAGGCAGCCATCAGCGGCACCACTGGTCATTGCAGCAGCCAGGTAGGTAACAGTATAAGCAGGGACAGTACAGTTATCACACAGAGAACACATACTCGCCGAGCTGCACAGCGCCTAGGCAGCCATCAGCAGCACCACTGGTCATTGCAGCAGCCAGGTAGGTAACAATATAAGCAGGGACAGTACAGTTATCACACAGGGAACACATACCCACCGAGCTGCACGGCGCCTAGGCAGCCATCAGCGGCACCACTGGTCATTGCAGCATCAGGTAGGTAACAATATAAGCAGGGACAGAACAGATATCACACAGGGAACACATACCTGCCGAGCTGCACAGCGCCTAGGCAGCCATCAGCGGCACCACTGGTCGTTGCAGCAGCCAGGTAGGTAACAGTATGAGCAGGGACAGTACAGTTATCACACAGGGAACACATACCTGCCGAGCTGCACAGCACCTAGGCAGCCATCAGCGGCGCCACTGGTCATTGCAGCAGCCAGGTAGGTAACAGTATAAGCAGGGACAGTACAGTTATCACACAGGGAACACATACCTGCCGAGCTGCACAGTGCCTAAGCAGCCATCAGCAGCACCACTGGTCTTTGCAGCAGCCAGGTAGGTAACAATATAAGCAGGGACAGCACAGTTATCACACAGGGAACACATACCCCCGAGCTGCACAGCACCTAGGCAGCCATCAGCGGCACCACTGGTCATTGCAGCAGCCAGGTAGGTAACAATATAAGCAGGGACAGTACAGTTATCACACAGGGAACACATACCTGCCGAGCTGCGCAGCGCCTAGGCAGCCATCAGCGGCACCACTGGTCATTGCAGCAGCCAGGTAGGTAACAGTATAAGCAGAGACAGTACAGTTATCACACAGGGAACACATACCCACCGAGCTGCACAGCGCCTAGGCAGCCATCAGCGGCACCACTGGTCACCGCAGCAGCCAGGCAGGTAACAATATAAGCAGAGACAGCACAGTTATCACACAGGGAACACATACCTGCCGAGCTGTACAGCACCTAGGCAGCCATCAGCGGCACCACTGGTCATTGGAGCAGCCAGGCAGGTAACAATATAAGCAGGGACAGTACAGTTATCACACAGGGAACACATACCCGCCGAGCAACACAGCGCCTAGGCAGCCATCAGCGGCACCACTGGTCATTGCAGCAGCCAGGTAGGTAACAATATAAGCAGGGACAGCACAGTTATTGTCACAAACCTGACTTGATTCACATTTATTTCCTGATGCTGGCCTGGTTCCTAGCTGCTGCTGTTGCAGCTGCTTTCCATTCCTCAGTGATCAACTCCAATGAAGCTTCCTGAGTTCTGCACTAGTCACATGTTCCAGGTACTCAAGGTATAATTCTTGGTTCTGGCTGCTGCTGCAGCTGCAGACAATTAGCAATCACCTGGAGGAATATAAGCCAGCTTCCCAGAGTCCTCCTTGCCTTGAACAACTGTTCATTCTGCTTCCTGAGTGGTTACCCCAGAGACAGAGAGTTCCAAGGCTCCTGGTTATCCAGTCTCCTGTGATCCCATCTCCAAGTGTCCTGCTGCTGCTACTGCTGCTACTTACCTGGTTCCGGTCATCTCCAGAGACTCCTGCTAATTCCATCCTGCGGTTGAGTGAGCAAGCTATTCCCTGCAGAGGATACCACTGGCACTGGCCAGCAATCTCCACTAGCTCCCAGGCTAGACCCCTTGGCTCCCAGGCCAAACTACCTTCAAAACCTATCAGTGACTTTCTTCCATCTCAGTCCTGATCTGCCGACAGGCACTGTCTACCTCAGTCGACACTCAGCTTCTGCCGTCTATTCCTGACTAACAACATCTGTGTCATCCCTGACGTCCATCAGTTGCAGCATCTGAGTATTGTCACGTTATCATCTATTGTCGACATTGTGTCAACTGTTTCCCAAAGGGCCTCCAGAGACTCTGTGCTTCCGTCATCTCCTGGTGACTAACAACATCCGTGTCATCTCCGACGTCCACCAGTTGCCGCATTCAAGCATTGTCACACCTACATCTGTTGTCGACATCCTGTGTCAACTGTTTTCCCAAGTGTCTCCAGAGGTTCTGTCACTCTCTCCAGGTTATCTACATCATGTACTGACGACACCCAGGTCATCACCACTGGCTCCCAGGCCATCCCGCAGCTCCCAGGCTGCCAACTGTCATCACCGGCTTCCAGGCCGTCTCGCAGCTTCCAGGCTGCCAACTACAACTCCGGCTCCCAGGCCATCCCGCAGCTCCCAGGCTGCCAACTGTCATCTCCGGCTCCCAGGCCGTCTCGCAGCTTCCAGGCTGCCAACTACAACTCCAGCTCCCAGGCCATCCCGCAGCTCCCAGGCTGCCAACTGTCATCTCTGGCTCCCAGGCTGTCTCACAGCTTCCAGGCTGTCAACTATCTTCCCCGGCTCTCAGGCCGTCTCCAAAGACATTTCCTCATTTCTCCAGTGTCCTCACTCCCAGCCCGCGTCCAAAAGACCAGGACAGGGGGCCGCGACCTGCTTGCCAGACGCAGCCAAGCCCATAGTTCCTTGCGGGACTCCCTGGTGAACACCGCTGGTAAGTTAGACTCCGCGCCCCTGCTTCTGGTCTCCGCCAACCCTCTGGTTCGCTCTGCTCGGGTTCCCAGTGTATGTCAGATATAAAGTCTCTTGCTCAAATCTACTCCCAGAGTTCCTCCTGTGTCAGCGAGGCTCCCAAGACTCCAGGCTTCCCAGTCTCATCTGAGAATCCATCCAGTTGCTATACCTGTGCCTCCAGTCGTCTCCTATCTGACTGTCGACATCCTACGTCGACAACTCCCGCAGCTTCCAGACTGTTCACTGTCAGTAGCCAACACTGAGTTACTGTGCCCTGCTTTCCCTGTGTAGGTCATACCAAACCTTCTATATCCTGCTACCCAGCGCCCTCCACTGGCCCACCACGGTCACAGCCGAGTACACAAGAACCCTCGGTGCTGACAGATTGTTCAAGGCCGATGTACTTGGCTCACGACCCAAGTGTGGGACCAGAGGCTCTTCCAGGTGTCTCCGGCTGTATGAAGATCCAAGAAGCCACTCAGCAAGGGATAATGAAGAGTCTCCAGGGAGTATCCACCCGATTGGATACTATACAGCAGTCGTTGGCACCTCTTGCGTCGACTGCCAAAAAATTTTTTGCGTCACCTATTGCCACTTCTAGTTTGGATGATCTCCAGCAATTTCTGGGTACTTCTAGTCCATATTCCAATTCAACACCGGTTGTTCCAGTATCCTGTCCCCGGTCCCCTATGGATTGTCCGCGGATTTCCCAGTCCCCTTGTCCAAGGGATTCTGAGCCTCTGAGCGTTCTTCATAGATTGTTGGAACAGCTACAAAGTCTTCTGTCCACTATAATTCTGCTAATACCAGAGATTCTTCAGAGTACACAAGTTACCGCAAGAAGTTCCGTGCGAACCACTGCTACGAAACAATCTCCTGTTACAAACTCTCTTAGAAATAATCTATTCTCTTCCATGCAGTGTGAAGACAAAGTCAGGAGGTCCTCGCATTCCAAATGCTCGGAAGCTGAACGTCAGCGTCGCAGACAGCTCCACCTATGCTTCTATTGTGGTAGTGCTAGTCACCTTATTAGAGACTGTAACCTCTGTACATCCAGGAGGGGTGACAAGTCCCAATACCGCACTGCTCTTTTGCATAATACTTCTGAAACATCTGCTCCCGCCATCTCTGCCTCAGTCACGCATATTCCTAGTTCCAAGTCTGAGAACCAGAAGAGGATGTACAAGTCTCGCGTCACTCAAAGGGTCTCCGATTCCTTAGTCCCAAATAAAACATCTGTGTCCGTAGCCTCGGATGAGGTACCTGATCCTGTAGCTTGTGCTGGGACATCTGTAGCTACAGTCCAAGGAAGTGTTTTGAAAATATCAGCCTCCAGCGAGGCATCTGATGCTCTGACCCCAGAAGAGGTTTCTGTTTCTCCAGTTCCAGAAATGGCACCCAAGCCATTTACTCCAGGTCAGCCTTCTTCCTGTGCTATTATGTCTACACCCTGTGTAGTCCAGGTCCAAAACGGACCATCTGTATACCCGGATTCTGTCCGTTCCGGGTCCAGCCCGGACTCCGCCTTTCCCAGTGTCGAACTTCAGTCTGATTCTCTTAGTAATGGTCTTCCCAATAACCTCCCGGCATTTCTAAAAACAGTTCAAAGAGAATTCCCTCCAAAACCAGCTCCTTTGGGACCTTTGAAAGGTTCCACCAGGGTCACCAAGAGCTTATCCACTACTGCACCATCACTTTCCGAACAAGATCAAGTTATATTGAATCAAGACATTTCTCAATTAAAAAATTGGAATGCCTCCACGGTATATCAGCAGTCTCAAATTTCTGGAGTGTCCAAACTTGAACAAGACCAGACACTACAAGATCCATATATTAACAGTCATCATATCTCCAGAAATAAAGATGTTTCTATACCCCATTCTCCTGACTTAAGGTTGGGTGTAGTTTCACTCTGTTCTTCGGCAGGTCCTTTTAGGAATTCTAGCCCCATGGATGTACCAGCTAACATCACTTCGGTCCCTAAAGAGAAGAATACTGATCATTCAGAGTCTGCAATCTGTATTGGGTTTTCTACTTTACATTATTCACATGACTCTCTAACTGATATCTCCAAGAGAAAGGATCATATATGTCCACTAGAATTGGACTCAGATTCCGATTATGACCCAGTTTATGATGAAACTCCCTATCCAGGAGGTTTTATTCTTCCCGACCATGTTTTTCTCCAGGACGATACTCCAATAAATTCAGTTTTTTTTGATGATGGATGGTCCACCTGTTCCGAAGATGAAGACTAAGAAGATATGTGAAAAACTCAGTTTGTGAGTTCTTTAGTTCTCCTGCCAAGTTCATTGGGGTGTCCGGAGTCCACCCTAAAAAGGGGGGGTACTGTCACAAACCTGACTTGATTCACATTTATTTCCTGATGCTGGCCTGGTTCCTAGCTGCTGCTGTTGCAGCTGCTTTCCATTCCTCAGTGATCAACTCCAATGAAGCTTCCTGAGTTCTGCACTAGTCACATGTTCCAGGTACTCAAGGTATAATTCTTGGTTCTGGCTGCTGCTGCAGCTGCAGACAATTAGCAATCACCTGGAGGAATATAAGCCAGCTTCCCAGAGTCCTCCTTGCCTTGAACAACTGTTCATTCTGCTTCCTGAGTGGTTACCCCAGAGACAGAGAGTTCCAAGGCTCCTGGTTATCCAGTCTCCTGTGATCCCATCTCCAAGTGTCCTGCTGCTGCTACTGCTGCTACTTACCTGGTTCCGGTCATCTCCAGAGACTCCTGCTAATTCCATCCTGCGGTTGAGTGAGCAAGCCATTCCCTGCAGAGGATACCACTGGCACTGGCTAGTAATCTCCACTAGCTCCCAGGCTAGACCCCTTGGCTCCCAGGCCAAACTACCTTCAAAACCTATCAGTGACTTTCTTCCATCTCAGTCCTGATCTGCCGACAGGCACTGTCTACCTCAGTCGACACTCAGCTTCTGCCGTCTATTCCTGACTAACAACATCTGTGTCATCCCTGACGTCCATCAGTTGCAGCATCTGAGTATTGTCACGTATCATCTATTGTCGACATTGTGTCAACTGTTTCCCAAAGGGCCTCCAGAGACTCTGTGCTTCCGTCATCTCCTGGTGACTAACAACATCCGTGTCATCTCCGACGTCCACCAGTTGCCGCATTCAAGCATTGTCACACCTACATCTGTTGTCGACATCCTGTGTCAACTGTTTTCCCAAGTGTCTCCAGAGGTTCTGTCACTCTCTCCAGGTTATCTACATCATGTACTGACGACACCCAGGTCATCACCACTGGCTCCCAGGCCATCCCGCAGCTCCCAGGCTGCCAACTGTCATCACCGGCTTCCAGGCCGTCTCGCAGCTTCCAGGCTGCCAACTACAACTCCGGCTCCCAGGCCATCCCGCAGCTCCCAGGCTGCCAACTGTCATCTCCGGCTCCCAGGCCGTCTCGCAGCTTCCAGGCTGCCAACTACAACTCCAGCTCCCAGGCCATCCCGCAGCTCCCAGGCTGCCAACTGTCATCTCTGGCTCCCAGGCTGTCTCACAGCTTCCAGGCTGTCAACTATCTTCCCCGGCTCTCAGGCCGTCTCCAAAGACATTTCCTCATTTCTCCAGTGTCCTCACTCCCAGCCCGCATCCAAAAGACCAGGACAGGGGGCCGCGACCTGCTTGCCAGACGCAGCCAAGCCCATAGTTCCTTGCGGGACTCCCTGGTGAACACCTCTGGTAAGTTAGACTCCGCGCCCCTGCTTCTGGTCTCCGCCAACCCTCTGGTTCGCTCTGCTCGGGTTCCCAGTGTATGTCAGATATAAAGTATCTTGCTCAAATCTACTCCCAGAGTTCCTCCTGTGTCAGCGAGGCTCCCAAGACTCCAGGCTTCCCAGTCTCATCTGAGAATCCATCCAGTTGCTATACCTGTGCCTCCAGTCGTCTCCTATCTGACTGTCGACATCCTACGTCGACAACTCCCGCAGCTTCCAGACTGTTCACTGTCAGTAGCCAACACTGAGTTACTGTGCCCTGCTTTCCCTGTGTAGGTCATACCAAACCTTCTATATCCTGCTACCCAGCGCCCTCCACTGGCCCACCACGGTCACAGCCGAGTACACAAGAACCCTCGGTGCTGACAGTTATCACACAGGGAACACATACCCCCGAGCTGCACAGCACCTAGGCAGCCATCAGCGGCACCACTGGTCATTGCAGCAGCCAGGTAGGTAACAATATAAGCAGGGACAGTACAGTTATCACACAGGGAACACATACCTGCCGAGCTGCGCAGCGCCTAGGCAGCCATCAGCGGCGCCACTGGTCACCGCAGCAGCCAGGCAGGTAACAATATAAGCAGAGACAGCACAGTTATCACACAGGGAACACATACCTGCCGAGCTGCACAGCACCTACACAGCCATCAGCGGCACCACTGGTCATTGCAGCAGCCAGGTAGGTAACAATATAAGCAGGGGCAGTACAGTATCACACAGGGAACACATACCTGCCGAGCTGCACAGCGCCTAGGCAGCCATCAGCGGCACCACTGGTCATTACAGCAGCCAGGTAGGTAGCAATATAAGCAGGGACAGTACGGTTATCACACAGGGAACACATACCTGCCGAGCTGCACTGTGCCTAGGCAGCCATCAGCGGCACCACTGGTCATTACAGCAGCCAGGTAGGTAGCAATATAAGCAGGGACAGTACGGTTATCACACAGGGAACACATACCTGCCAAGCTGCACAGTGCCTAGGCAGCCATCAGCGGCACCACTGGTCATTGCAGCAGCCAGGTAGGTAACAATATAAGCAGGGACAGTACAGTTATCACACAGGGAACACATACCCGCCGAGCTACACAGCGCCTAGACAGCCATCAGCGGCACCACTGGTCATTGCAGCAGCCAGGTAGGTAACAATATAAGCAGGGACAGTACAGTTATCACACAGGGAACACATACCCGCCGAGCTGCACAGCACCTAGGCAGCCATCAGCGGCACCACTGGTCATTGCAGCAGCCAGGTAGGTAACAATATAAGCAGGGACAGTACAGTTATCACACAGGGAACACATACCTGCCGAGCTGCACAGCACCTAGGCAGCCATCAGCGGCACCACTGGTCATTGCAGCAGCCAGGTAGGTAACAATATAAGCAGGGACAGTACAGTTATCACACAGGGAACACATACCTGCCGAGCTGCACAGCACCTAGGCAGCCATCAGCGGCACCACTGGTCATTGCAGCAGCCAGGTAGGTAACAATATAAGCAGGGACAGTACAGTTATCACACAGGGAACACATACCTGCCGAGCTGCACAGCACTCAGGCAGCCATCAGCGGCACCACTGGTCATTGCAGCAGCCAGGTAGGTAACAATATAAGCAGGGACAGTACAGTATCACACAGGGATCACATACCCGCCGAGCTGCACAGTGCCTAGGCCGCCATCAGCAGCACCACTGGTCACCGCAGCAGCCAGGCAGGTAACAATATAAGCAGAGACAGTACAGTATCACACAGTGAACACATACCCGCCGAGCAACACAGCGCCTAGGCAGCCATCAGCGGCACCACTGGTCATTGCAGCAGCCAGGTAGGTAACAATATAAGCAGGGACAGTACAGTTATCACACAGGGAACACATACCCCCGAGCTGCACAGCACCTAGGCAGCCATCAGCGGCACCACTGGTCATTGCAGCAGCCAGGTAGGTAACAATATAAGCAGGGACAGCACAGTTATCACACAGGGAACACATACCCCCGAGCTGCACAGCACCTAGGCAGCCATCAGCGGCACCACTGGTCATTGCAGCAGCCAGGTAGGTAACAATATAAGCAGGGACAGTACAGTTATCACACAGGGAACACATACCTGCCGAGCTGCGCAGCGCCTAGGCAGCCATCAGCGGCGCCACTGGTCACCGCAGCAGCCAGGCAGGTAACAATATAAGCAGAGACAGCACAGTTATCACACAGGGAACACATACCCACCGAGCTGCACAGCGCCTAGGCAGCCATCAGCGGCACCACTGGTCACCGCAGCAGCCAGGCAGGTAACAATATAAGCAGAGACAGCACAGTTATCACACAGGGAACACATACCTGCCGAGCTGTACAGCACCTAGGCAGCCATCAGCGGCACCACTGGTCATTGGAGCAGCCAGGCAGGTAACAATATAAGCAGGGACAGTACAGTTATCACACAGGGAACACATACCTGCCGAGCTGCGCAGCGCCTAGGCAGCCATCAGCGGCGCCACTGGTCACCGCAGCAGCCAGGCAGGTAACAATATAAGCAGAGACAGCACAGTTATCACACAGGGAACACATACCCACCGAGCTGCACAGCGCCTAGGCAGCCATCAGCGGCACCACTGGTCACCGCAGCAGCCAGGCAGGTAACAATATAAGCAGAGACAGCACAGTTATCACACAGGGAACACATACCCCCGAGCTGCACAGCACCTAGGCAGCCATCAGCGGCACCACTGGTCATTGCAGCAGCCAGGTAGGTAACAATATAAGCAGGGACAGTACAGTTATCACACAGGGAACACATACCTGCCGAGCTGCGCAGCGCCTAGGCAGCCATCAGCGGCGCCACTGGTCACCGCAGCAGCCAGGCAGGTAACAATATAAGCAGAGACAGCACAGTTATCACACAGGGAACACATACCCACCGAGCTGCACAGCGCCTAGGCAGCCATCAGCGGCACCACTGGTCACCGCAGCAGCCAGGCAGGTAACAATATAAGCAGAGACAGCACAGTTATCACACAGGGAACACATACCTGCCGAGCTGTACAGCACCTAGGCAGCCATCAGCGGCACCACTGGTCATTGGAGCAGCCAGGCAGGTAACAATATAAGCAGGGACAGTACAGTTATCACACAGGGAACACATACCCGCCGAGCAACACAGCGCCTAGGCAGCCATCAGCGGCACCACTGGTCATTGCAGCAGCCAGGTAGGTAACAATATAAGCAGGGACAGCACAGTTATCACACAGGGAACACATACCCCCGAGCTGCACAGCACCTAGGCAGCCATCAGCGGCACCACTGGTCATTGCAGCAGCCAGGTAGGTAACAATATAAGCAGGGACAGTACAGTTATCACACAGGGAACACATACCTGCCGAGCTGCGCAGCGCCTAGGCAGCCATCAGCGGCGCCACTGGTCACCGCAGCAGCCAGGCAGGTAACAATATAAGCAGAGACAGCACAGTTATCACACAGGGAACACATACCTGCCGAGCTGCACAGCACCTACACAGCCATCAGCGGCACCACTGGTCATTGCAGCAGCCAGGTAGGTAACAATATAAGCAGGGGCAGTACAGTATCACACAGGGAACACATACCTGCCGAGCTGCACAGCGCCTAGGCAGCCATCAGCGGCACCACTGGTCATTACAGCAGCCAGGTAGGTAGCAATATAAGCAGGGACAGTACGGTTATCACACAGGGAACACATACCTGCCGAGCTGCACTGTGCCTAGGCAGCCATCAGCGGCACCACTGGTCATTACAGCAGCCAGGTAGGTAGCAATATAAGCAGGGACAGTACGGTTATCACACAGGGAACACATACCTGCCAAGCTGCACAGTGCCTAGGCAGCCATCAGCGGCACCACTGGTCATTGCAGCAGCCAGGTAGGTAACAATATAAGCAGGGACAGTACAGTTATCACACAGGGAACACATACCTGCCGAGCTGCACAGCACCTAGGCAGCCATCAGCGGCACCACTGGTCATTGCAGCAGCCAGGTAGGTAACAGTATAAGCAGGGACAGTACAGTTATCACACAGGGAACACATACCTGCCGAGCTGCACATCGCCTAGGCAGCCATCAGCAGCACCACTGGTCATTGCAGCAGCCAGGTAGGTAACAATATAAGCAGGGACAGTACAGTTATCACACAGGGAACACATACCCACCGAGCTGCACGGCGCCTAGGCAGCCATCAGCGGCACCACTGGTCATTGCAGCAGCCAGGTAGGTAACAATATAAGCAGGGGCAGTACAGTATCACACAGGGAACACATACCTGCCGAGCTGCACAGCGCCTAGGCAGCCATCAGCGGCACCACTGGTCATTACAGCAGCCAGGTAGGTAACAATATAAGCAGGGACAGTACGGTTATCACACAGGGAACACATACCTGCCGAGCTGCACTGTGCCTAGGCAGCCATCAGCGGCACCACTGGTCATTACAGCAGCCAGGTAGGTAGCAATATAAGCAGGGACAGTACGGTTATCACACAGGGAACACATACCTGCCAAGCTGCACAGTGCCTAGGCAGCCATCAGCGGCACCACTGGTCATTGCAGCAGCCAGGTAGGTAACAATATAAGCAGGGACAGTACAGTTATCACACAGGGAACACATACCTGCCGAGCTGCACAGCACCTAGGCAGCCATCAGCGGCACCACTGGTCATTGCAGCAGCCAGGTAGGTAACAATATAAGCAGAGACAGTACAGTATCACACAGGGAACACATACCTGCCGAGCTGCACATCGCCTAGGCAGCCATCAGCAGCACCACTGGTCATTGCAGCAGCCAGGTAGGTAACAATATAAGCAGGGACAGTACAGTTATCACACAGGGAACACATACCCACCGAGCTGCACGGCGCCTAGGCAGCCATCAGCGGCACCACTGGTCATTGCAGCAGCCAGGTAGGTAACAATATAAGCAGGGACAGTACAGTATCACACAGGGAACACATACCTGCTGAGCTGCACAGCGCCTAGGCAGCCATCAGCGGCACCACTGGTCATTGCAGCAGCCAGGTAGGTATCACACAGGGAACACATACCTGCCGAGCATAGGTGAATCTAAGGGGTGAGGAAAAGCGCCCACAATTAGGCAATAGTGCTTACGTCCCGAGTTCTGATAAATGTTTGGGGGAGTCTGTTATTTTCTTCCTCGGTTGAGCATGTGGAAGAAGATGGGAAAAAGGAAAAAGAAACA
The DNA here is from genome assembly GCF_055691185.1 of Crinia signifera. Lineage (NCBI taxonomy): Eukaryota > Metazoa > Chordata > Amphibia > Anura > Myobatrachidae > Crinia > Crinia signifera. Next base: position 4,646,333 of record NC_139224.1, on the reverse strand, counting down.
ATGTGTAGTCCAATTTTTTCAAATATAGTCAAATACACTGTGGATTTCTTGGCATACTGGAAAATTTTCTTTCCCAAAGTGCGTAATATCTTTAGAGGGTCACCACGTGTCTCCCGATTATTCCAAAGGGTAACGTACACGTATGCTTACACTAAGAAGGTGTTTGGAAAACACATAAAGGTATCTTTGATTTTCTCACATGTATGCTTACTTTCTTTTATGTGGGGGTCCTCTCATAAAGGTATCTTTCAGTAATGGACGTCTTTCCAAAACGTATATCCAAAAAACGTTTTTATTGGTACAAAATATGTTTAAAAATGATTTTTTGATACAAAATGTGGGCTGTATACAAGTTTTGGTGCATTGCCAGTGGCCTATGTCTGGGAGCAGCAGATGTTCAATGCCCGGGAATGCTCACCAAAAACAAAAGGTCTCTTAGCAAATACCATAAACTAAATATACCTTAAAAACTTAGGCAACACCGCACCGACGCGTTTCGACCTCCAGGTCTTTATCAAGGTGGTGTTGCATTGGTGTCCCAAACTGGATTAAATACCCACTATGGTTACCTCCCCATTGCATCATAGGGGGGCGTTTACAAACATGAAATCCTAATTACAACATGTAAAATACATCCAAAATGTTATGATGATGTTAATAAAAATGTCACAATATCAGTATTAAATTCTACTTATAAAAACCATATAATATCTCCCTTTGAAACAAACAAGCCAATTAGGGCACCGGAAATGATGAATACCGGATGTCCATATATGGATGTCCTATCCTGTAATCTGTATGTTTACAAACGCTTCAAAAACATCCGCCAGGTTCCTATACTTAATGCACCATACTGGGCTGCCTACAATTATATTATGGCAGCACCTGCGTCTCCTTTTCCCCGCGCCGTCTTAGGTTGTATTGTGTGACGGGATAGCGGGGGGTTCTTACTGTGGAACGCACGGCCATGTTTTTTGGGAGGTGCCGTGCGTCACGGAATGGCGCCGTGGAACGCACGGCCATGTTTTTTTATATGTGAAAGCGGCGTGCGTCACGTGTTAGTTCCGTGGAACGCACAGCCATGTTTTATTGGTATGAAAAGTGGCGTGCGTCTCACTGAACGTTAACGCCAGAGCAGAAAGATGTTTCTGCAGCGTACAGGCGCACGGAGATTTGAATAGATATTTATGTTGGTTCCTCTTATTTAGTTATCATGGAACGCACGGCCATTTTAGTTTTCATTTAGATGAATGGAACAATGTATATTTAAAAGTTACTCCTATTAAGGAATTTTAAGTTTATAATGTAATGGAACACTCTGTTAGACTATTTAAAAAGGGAGAACTGTATAAAATCATTAAAAATGAAAGTCAGGAAAAAGGGAATAATTCATAATGTACTTAATGGGAGGTGATCAGCTTATGGTTCAAAAAACAATGGAATATACTTTTTATAAGAACCATTTTACCTCGAAATCTCCATTGAGGCCATTGGGGGTAAGGGTTTTCATATTGTAGATGAATTTCATTTCAGTTTTTGCGAGAAGGATTTCACATCCTTTTTCTCTCCAATTTCCCACTACTTTTTTTATACCAATTACCTTTGATATTTCCTCAGTAGAACAATTATGTTTATTTTTAAAATGTTCTGAAAGAAGGTGACCAGTTCAGTTTCAGAACATTTCAAAAATAAACATAATTGTTCTACTGAGGAAATATCAAAGGTAATTGGTATAAAAATTACCTCAATGGAGATTTCGAGGTAAAATGGTTCTTATAAAAAGTATATTCCATTGTTTTTTGAACCATAAGCTGATCACCTCCCATTAAGTACATTATGAATTATCCCCTTTTTCCTGACTTTCATTTTTAATGATTTTATACAGTTCTCCCTTTTTAAATAGTCTAACAGAGTGTTCCATTACATTATAAACTTAAAATTCCTTAATAGGAGTAACTTTTAAATATACATTGTTCCATTCATCTAAATGAAAACTAAAATGGCCGTGCGTTCCATGATAACTAAATAAGAGGAACCAACATAAATATCTATTCAAATCTCCGTGCGCCTGTACGCTGCAGAAACATCTTTCTGCTCTGGCGTTAACGTTCAGTGAGACACACGCCACTTTTCATACCAATAAAACATGGCTGTGCGTTCCACGGCACTAACACGTGACGCACGCCGCTTTCACATATAAAAAAACATGGCCGTGCGTTCCACGGCGCCATTCCGTGACGCACGGCACCTCCCAAAAAACATGGCCGTGCGTTCCACAGTAAGAACCCCCCGCTATCCCGTCACACAATACAACCTAAGACGGCGCGGGGAAAAGGAGACGCAGGTGCTGCCATAATATAATTGTAGGCAGCCCAGTATGGTGCATTAAGTATAGGAACCTGGCGGATGTTTTTGAAGCGTTTGTAAACATACAGATTACAGGATAGGACATCCATATATGGACATCCGGTATTCATCATTTCCGGTGCCCTAATTGGCTTGTTTGTTTCAAAGGGAGATATTATATGGTTTTTATAAGTAGAATTTAATACTGATATTGTGACATTTTTATTAACATCATCATAACATTTTGGATGTATTTTACATGTTGTAATTAGGATTTCATGTTTGTAAACGCCCCCCTATGATGCAATGGGGAGGTAACCATAGTGGGTATTTAATCCAGTTTGGGACACCAATGCAACACCACCTTGATAAAGACCTGGAGGTCGAAACGCGTCGGTGCGGTGTTGCCTAAGTTTTTAAGGTATATTTAGTTTATGGTATTTGCTAAGAGACCTTTTGTTTTTGGTGAGCATTCCCGGGCATTGAACATCTGCTGCTCCCAGACATAGGCCACTGGCAATGCACCAAAACTTGTATACAGCCCACATTTTGTATCAAAAAATCATTTTTAAACATATTTTGTACCAATAAAAACGTTTTTTGGATATACGTTTTGGAAAGACGTCCATTACTGAAAGATACCTTTATGAGAGGACCCCCACATAAAAGAAAGTAAGCATACATGTGAGAAAATCAAAGATACCTTTATGTGTTTTCCAAACACCTTCTTAGTGTAAGCATACGTGTACGTTACCCTTTGGAATAATCGGGAGACACGTGGTGACCCTCTAAAGATATTACGCACTTTGGGAAAGAAAATTTTCCAGTATGCCAAGAAATCCACAGTGTATTTGACTATATTTGAAAAAATTGGACTACACATTGTTTCTTTTTCCTTTTTCCCATCTTCTTCCACATGCTCAACCGAGGAAGAAAATAACAGACTCCCCCAAACATTTATCAGAACTCGGGACGTAAGCACTATTGCCTAATTGTGGGCGCTTTTCCTTACTTTCTATTGTTTTTTGTATCTATATACCAGGAAGGTAACTCCTGGCTAGGAAAGTGCCGCCCTTTTTAGCGCCATTGTTTGTATTATTTTATATTGTACGGAATCTAAGGGGTGGTCCGAAGGTGCACCGGACCACTTATTAGACCGCCGGCTGCCACTGCACACTATTTAAAGAAATGACAACCGGGCAGCAAGATCTGTGCACTGCCCGGCTGTATACTCACTGTCTTCAATGCCCACCTGCTGGACCGCGGCAGCCAAGCAGGAGCGGCCACCAATACTACCAATGCCGCTCCTGATTGTCTGCCCCAGCATTGAAGGTGCGACCCACATCTCCCTCTTCCAGGGCAGCGGCAACACAGGCAGTGGAGCCCGACGCCCCCCCCCCCCCCCCCCCCCCAGCGCTGCCTGACTCCTTGTCTCCCCCTCAAGGGCACCAGCAGTGCCCGCCTGCCAAAGCCCCCCCACCAGCAGCAGAGTGGCCAGTGCTGCCCGACTCCATGTCTACCTTTCCACAGCGCTGCCCGACCCTCTCCCCCTCCTGAGCAGCGGCAGTGCCCGACCCTGCTACCCCTCCTGACCAGTGACAGCGCTGCCTGACCCCGCTCTCCTGATCAGCGGCTACACGGACAGCAGTGGCTGCCATCGCCTCTCCCCCTGCTGAGCAGTGCCCGACCCTGCTACCCCTCTTGGCCAGCGGCAGAGCGTCCAGCGCTGTCCGTCACCCCCTCTCCCCCTCCTGGTGAATGGCATTCAGTCAGTGGTGAGAGAGGGGAGTTGTAACAGCAGTGAGAAATCTGCTCCAGCTTCTCCCTGCACATGTGCCAGCAGTCTGTCACATGCAGGAGACCTGAGGGGACGTGTACAGATGCCATATGGCAGCACAGGTCACAGCATGGGGCCCTCCTGTTCCGGTGTTCCGGACCCCTCCATTTTCAGAAATCCCTTAACAACTCCCTCTTGGCAACGAGCATGTATTCCCGTTGGCATCGAGCATGAAGCCCCCTTGGCAACGAGCATGTATTGCCCCTTGGCATCGAGCATGAAGCCCCTGGCATCGAGCATGAAGCTCCTGGCATTGAGCATGTAGGTAAGTGGCACTTATGTGTCAAAAATGTAATGGGCATTACTGTTTGTTATATAGCATGTAATGGGCATTATGGTGTGTGGCACAATGTGTAATTGGGTTTATTTGTAATGGGTATTACCGATGTTTCATGTGTAATGGCCATTATGGTGTGTGGTCTAATATGTAATACGACGCCCCCTTTTTGTGATGACACGCCTCCTTTCCATGAGACCATGCCCCCTTTTCGGTGCGTGGCAAAGCCGTGCAAAGGTCCGCCTTCCTTCGGTATTTGGATCTGGGACCACCCATTACCATAGTTCTAGATTCGCCCAGGGGCGGATCCAGGATAAAATGACAGGGGGGGCACCATGATAAAAGAGGGTTTAGGTGGGGGAGGGGCGGTGTTAGTGGTGCCAGTGTACATGCTAAAAGAGCGGCAGAGAGAGGGTGGGAATGGGATTAAAAATAGGCCCTGGCATTTAAAGTACGCAGGCCCACCATGGTGACAAAAGTGAAGGATGTAGTTGTGCGCACGCCGAAGGCGCGCTCCGGAAAATGGGGTGTGGCCACTGAACAGGGGGCGTGTCCTTGATACACCATATACAACTTCTACACATTATGCAACAAAATACTAGACCCCATTATACTTGCCCCTTACACATGATGCCAAATGGAATGAGCCAAAATTCACATAATGCCACACGGATTGAGCCAAAATTCAAATAATGCCACATGGATTGTGTCAAAATTCACATCAAGCCACACGGATTGAGCCAAAATTCACATAATGCCACATGGATTGAGCCAAAATTCAAATAGTGCCACATGGATTGTGTCAAAATTCACATAATGCCACACGGATTGAGCCAAAGTTTACATAATAACACACAGATTGAGCCAAAATAAACATAATGCCATATGGATTGTGTCAAAATTCACATAATGCCACATGGATTGAGTCAAAATTCACATAATGCCACACGGATTGAGACAAAATTCACATAATGCCACACATATTGAGCCAAAATTCACATAATGCCACACGGATTGTGACAAAATTCACATAATGCCACACGGATTGAGCCAAAATTCACATAATGCCACACGGATTGAGCCAGAATTCACTTATTGCCACACAGGTTAAGCCAAAATTCACAATACGTTTCATAAACAGGAACATTGTCCACCAAAGGCGCGCATTAAACATTTACACCATAATGTCCATTACACGTTAAGTTACACGCCATTATGTCCATTATGTATTATGTCAAACACCATAATGCCTATTAAAAATTATGCTACATAAGTGCTGCTTATCTACATGCTCATTGCCAAGGGTTCCATGCTCATTGCCAGAGGTTCCATGCTCATTGCCATGTGGGATTACATGCTCATTGCCAAGGGGAATACATGCTCGCGGTAAATGGGGGACAGCCGCCAGGCAGAAGTGATAGCCACTGACAGTGGCAGAGCCTGGCTGTATTCAGAGCACTGCAGGTCCCGGCTATTTGAAATAATACCCCTTTCACACCAGAAAATGCATTCCCAGGTTGGCCCCTTTTACACCAGCCTAGTCCCTGCATTTTCTGGTGTGAGGGGGAGAGAAAACCACCCCCCCTTCCCCCTTTAACCAGTTATCTTATTTAACCGGCTATATCTTCGGAACCAACTGATCCATTTACATGAGATAAGTATCATATTGAAGAACTTTTGAGTGGGCTTTGAATTATTTTGGTCCAGTGAAACTGGAACGTTTGGTTCCAGAGTAATCTGCCCTCAAAGAACAAGAACAGTCATGAAATTACATTCCAAAAATAAAAAAAATAGTTTACACGTAATATCTCTGGAACCGATTGACCGATATGGACAAGCCTGGTATCATATTGAAGGCCCAGCGATTTGGAATTGAATGAGATCAACCAAAAGCTTCTGTGATGCATGGCAGCCGTCGGAACCGGGTGGGGGGTCGGAATTGACGGGTCCCATATTATCCTATGGGGAAAAAACGTTACAGCTTTGCCAGGCGATATCTCTGGTTCCCGGGGGGCTAGAGACACAGGGCTGGGCTCCTTGGAAAGCCCTGGTCCTCAGCTACAAAAAAAATGACAGGGGGGGCACGTGCCCGGGTGCCCCCCCCCTGAATCCGCCACTGGATTCGCCTATGCTGCCGAGCTGCACAGCGCCTAGGCAGCCATCAGCGTGCTGATCAATGCAACAGCCAGGTAGGTAACAGTTAAGCAGCGACCTACAGTTTTAGGTTGCTATGCAGTGTGTGAGACGGGAGACACAGGGTAACATATGGCACATTTCCTAGGCAGCCGTTTGTGACACCATCTTGACATACTTGCCTACCCTCCCGCATTTAGCGGGAGTCTCCCGTTTTTTCAATCCTCCTCCCGCTCTCCCGCAAATCCCTCCGTTCCTCCCGGTTTTTGTCCCATTCCACCCAAATAATGGACTGCGCATGCGCGAGCGGGATCTTTCGGGGGCGGGGCCCTAGTGCGTGACGTTGTGATGTCATTCATTATGCCGGTACCGCGCGGGGCTGTGTGGGTAGCCGTGGTGGTGCGGCAGCGGCAGCAGGAGCAGTTGCCTTCAGCGAGCGGTAGCAGCAGCAGAGCGAGCGGGAGGCAGGAGCCGGGAAGCGCACAGTGTAGGTGGCCAGAGCGGAGAGGAGCAGCTGTCACTGTGCATAGCCATAGCAGAGGGAGCCGGGTGTAAGTATAACAGTTTGGAACTTCTTTCCCCCACCCACTAAACCTGCTGCTTATTTTTTTGAGCGCCCTACACTGCGTGCACAATGCACGCCACTGCAGCGTCATTTAGGGGGGGGACTGTCGGGCTGTCATGTCCCGGAGGGCAGGAAGATCGTTAGCAACACACAGCTCCCTGATGCTGCTGTGCACTGCAGTGTGAGAAGGAAGTTCATCTCACACTGCACACAGCAGCATCAGGGAGCTGTGTGTTACTAGCAATTATTCCCTGTCCCTGTGTGAGACACCGCTGGGGAGAGACAGCAGCAGATTGATTGTAGTGGCAGGAGAGAACTCTGCTGCCTCTCCATAAGGCACTGGCAGTGCTGCTTTCTGTGTGAGACCTGCCTCCTGCAAAGCATTACTGGGAGCAGGGAGGAGCTCTCCGTGTGTGCCTGCAGCCTCCTTCATGATATCTCTGCTGCAGGAGGAACCTCCATGGCAACAAGAGAAATAAGTCAGTTGGCTGAAGTGGCTGTTAAAGAACTAGCACTTCAATGCCATACCTTCTTACAGCCTTACTTTACTCCAGCGTTCCTGTGCCCCCCTAGCCTTGCCTTTCATACCCTGTGCCCCCCTAGCCTTGCCTTCCATACTCTGTGCCCCCTAGCCCGGCCTGCCTTCTCTTCTCTGTGCCCCCCTAGCCCTGCCCTGTGGCCCATAGCCCTGCTTTCCCTTCTCTGTGCCCCCCTAGCCCTGCCGTCCCTGCCCTGTGGCCCATAGCCCTGCATTCCCTTCTCTGTGCCCCCCCTAGCCCTGCCTTCCCTGCCCTGTGCCCCCTAGCCCTGCCTTCTCTTCTCTGTATGCCCCTAACCCTGCCTTCCCTGCCCTTTGCCCCTAGCTCTTTCCTCCCTTTCCTGTGCTCCCCTAGCCCTTCCTTACTTTCTCTGTGCGTGTGCCCCCCTAGCCCTGCCTTCCCTGCCCTGGGCACCCTAGCCCTGCCTTCTCTTCTCTGTGCCCTCCTAACCCTGCCTTCCCTGCTCTATGCCCCCCTAGCCCTTCCCTCCCTTCCCTGTGCTCCCCTAGCCCTGCTTTCCCTGCTCTATGCCCCCCTTGCCCTATCCTCCCTTCCCTGTGCCCCTATAGTCCAGCGTTCCCTGCCCTGTGACTAACCCTTAGTCTAAGCTTCCCTGCGCTGTGCCAAACACCCCCTGCCCTGTGCCCCCTAGCGCTGCCTTCTCTTCTCTGTGCCCTCCTAACCCTGCCTTCCCTGCTCTGTGCCCCCCTAGCCCTTTCCTCCCTTCCCTGTGCTCCCCTAGCCCTGCTTTCCCTGCTCTATGCCCCCCTTGCCCTATCCTCCCTTCCCTGTGCCCCTATAGTCCAGCGTTCCCTGCCCTGTGACTAACCCTTAGTCTAGGCTTCCCTGCGCTGTGCCAAACACCCCCTGCCCTGTGCCCCCTAGCGCTGCCTTCTCTTCTCTGTGCGCCCCTAACCCTGCCTTCCCTGTGCTCCAGAGCCCTGCCTTCCCTTCTCTGTGCCCCCCTAGCCCTGCCTTCCTTGCCCTGTGCCCCCTAGCCCTGCCTTCCCTTTTCTGTGCGTATGCCCCCCCCTAGCCCTGGTTTCCCTGCCCTGTGCCCCCCTAGCCCTGCCCTCCCTGATCTGTGCCCCTATAGTCCAGCTTTCACTGCCCTGTGACTAATCCTTAGTCTAGGCTTCCCTGCGCTGTGCCAACACCCCCTTGCATTATATAATATAGATAAGAATGAGAAATATGCTTTTCAGTGTAAACAGAATTTTTTTCCCATCATTGTTTTATAAATGAACAGTGTAAAGCCCCATACAGAGTAAAGCCCCATACAAGCACGAGATATGTTTAAAAACAATGCCTAGTGTGAACACTCAATATCGTTATTGTGATGTCACTGAATGATATTGTTCACCAATACCGTTCAGTGTGTATGCTCAATTCATCCACCAAGGTTGTTTTTAGTTTTATTTCTGGTAGATGGGGTGGTAGGTAAGGGGCCCATCGTATTCTGTCTGGGGCCCCAAAATCTTTAATGGCAGCCCTGGAGACAGGCTGTGTGTTATTGCTCCGAGTTCGCTGCTGATTGACAGCCTGAGCCGCCGGCTCCATAGAGGACAGGATAGCTGAGCGACGGCGCAGCTATCCAGTCGTATCTGACACAGTAGCCTGCGGCTCAGTGACTGGCTGGGGACTTAACGTCTAAGTGGCATTATGGTTTGTGTCATATAGAGTCCTTTGTAATGGGCATTGCAGTGTGTGGCATATTGTGTAATGGGCATAGCATGTTTGTAGGTTGCCCATATACCTACTTGCTCTGGTGGTATGCGGCTCTTCATATATTTTTTTCACCAGCCACTGGACACACCCCTGGGTGGAAATAGATACGCCCATATGTGTCACTAGACACGCCCTTTGGTTGATACATGACACACCCCTTCAATGTTGCGCGACGCTGCGCTCGGTGAATTTTGCTAGCATCTAAAATCTCCCTCATTTTGCTTTTCAAAAGTAGGCAAGTATGCATCTTGATCATGCTGCTCAAAGGCAGCAGTAATAATAATAATTTTATTTATATAGAACTTTTCTTCCATAACTGGCACACCCTGCCAGCTTGTTGCTGGCAGGGTGTGCAACCAGCGATGGTACAGCATACAGGCTTTGTATACAGTGGGGGTGGAGGTACATGGTACAAATCATGGTAAAGAAACAGTAAACAAAAAAGTGATACATAGCTTCCATCAGCTTAGAGCAGTGATCTTCAACCTTTTTACCTTGCGGCACACTAAATAAGATTTTAAAATTGCCAAGGCACACCATGAGATCCCCACAGGGCAAAACACATTGGCCCCCACAGAAAAAAACAAAACCTATTGCCCCCTATATAAGAAACAATCACATGGGGCCTTATTTTGGTTCATTCTTTCTGACAAAATCCTTCTTAGATGGGCAAAACCATGTGCACTGCAGGTGGGGCAGGTGTTACTTGTGCAGAGAGAATTAGATTTGGGTGGGGTTTTACTTCAAAGTGAGATCTATATTGCAGTGTAAAAATAAAGCAGTCAGTATTTTCCCTGCACAGAAACAAAATTACTCACCCAAATCTAATTCTCTCTGCACATGTTACATCTGCCCCCCCTGCAGTGCACATGGTTTTGTCCATCTAAGAAGGATTTTGTCAGAAAGAATGAACCAAAATAAGGCCCATGGTCCCCACAGGTAACACAAATAAAATACATTGGCCCTTTAAATGAAAAGAAGAGACCAGTAAATAACACTTGCACTGGTGGTGGCTGTAAACTAGTTTGGGCATCTCTACATCTGGAGGCACACTTGAGAATGGCACAGTGGTTGAAAAACACTGGCTTAGAGGCTGGGAGAGATGGTAATTGGTGAAAAATAAAAGTAAAATGATGCCATGTGCGGGTGTAAATCCAAATCCATTCCAAACTCCAATCAAACTCATGCTTCAGATGACATGATTAATATGCAGGCTTAGATGGCTAGCTTTCCAAGCTTTTGCTTTGAGCGGGCTTAGTTAGTATATTAATAGCAGCAGAACGACTTTTATGAGTGACTTATTTCTATAATGTAATTGCTGAATAAATTCAATTAAACCTTCTGGGCAGGGGTTAAAGTGAGGGGGAACAGGCTGGAACTGAGTTCCACCACCTCAAATGGTGAGGTGGAACATTTTAACCTCCACATTGGCCCTGCACAGTAATTCTCACAGAAAAGCATTCTAGTTTGCAGGGGGATGCCAAAACCCCTACCACTGGCCCTGTCTCTGCCTATGGGGGGAGGGGAGGGGGGGTAATTAGGTGGCATAGAGAAATGAGTTCCCCCACCTTTGCATTATCACTTTAAGCCCTGCTTCTGGGGTTTTATTCAGCTTTTTTAATGCGCAAAACCATGCTGCACTGCAGGTGGAGGCGGACCAGATTTTCGGAGGCTCCCAGCCATTCCAGGAGGGTAGGCATGCCTGTCTCTACCTGGTGTCACCTTCTGCCTCTCTCCATCTTCCTCTACCTGTCATCCACTGCTCTGACCCTCTCCCTGTCACCCACTGCTGTCATCTTCTCCCTGTCACCCTATCCCTAGTATCAACCTCTCCCGGTCACACACTGCTGTCACGTTCTCCCTGTCACCTACTGTTGTGACCCTATCCCTAGTATCACCCTGTCCCTGTCACTGTCTGTCCAGTGTCACCTTCTGCCTCTTCCCTGCGTCACACCCCCCCTCCACTCTCTGCCATTGTTCTTGTGCCACCCCTGCAATATTGTTCTGAATCTGCACCTGTCTGACACTTTCACAGGTGTAATTATCACTAAATATTCAGAATCTTAACTCCTCCTTAAGAGCCACATGAAATAAGAAACCCAACAATACCATCGTTACACTGTGTCTGCTTTACATAGAGACAACAAGAACACAAACCAGGCTGTTATCACCCATAAGCCCCGTACACACGGGGGAGATATATTGCTCAGTTTCTCCTTTTCATCAGCGACCAGAGATGGTCGCTGATGAAAGGGAACCTCTGCCGGGGGAGCTGCAGAGGTAATCAGATGGTCGCAGGAGCCAGCGATTACAATGGGGCTGAAAACGGGAGCGCGCACCCGGCGATTTATCGCCGGGGCACACTCCCATCCTTGGCAATATGGTCGCCAGCGACCATATTCCCAGCGATTTCAGCCCCATTGTGTACACAACTAAAGGCAGTGGTTCCCAAACTCATATTTGCAAAACTTTGCACATCAAGGGCCTTATTCTAGTTCACTCTTTCTGACAAAATCCTTCTCTAATGGACAAAACCATGTGCACTGCAGGTGGGGCAGATGTAACATGTGCAGAGAGAATTAGATTTGGGAGGGGTTTTGCTTCAAAGTGAGATCTATATTGCAGTGTAAAAATAAAGCAGCCAGTATTTACCCTGCACAGAAACAAAATAACTCACCCAAATCTAATTCTCTCTGCACATGTTACATCTGCCCCCCTGCAGTGCACATGGTTTTGTCCATCTAAGAAGGATTTTGTCAGAAAGAGTGAACTAGAATAAGGCCCCAAGTGCCTAATCGTGTGTCCCCCTCCCGGGGAGCTGCAGGGGAAATCAGGTCTGACTTGTCCCTAGGACAAGTTGGACTAATGCATGGGGGCCTTTAGGAAGAGAGAGAAAAAGAGAGAGTGTGTGTGAGCAGTGGTGCAAGTAGGAAAAACGAATTAGTGGTACTGTGCGGTGAAAATGGGCGTAATCAGGGGCGTGGTCATATGACACTAGGGGGAGTGGCTGGAATATTGCACACGGCCAAAATTTACACAGAAATGCCTGTTCTGCATCACACACCCAATACATGACCCATGCCATAATGCCCGTTACACATTATGCCTCACACCATAATGCACCATAATGCTCATTGCACCGCACAACTGATGCCCATTACTAATATGCCCCCACAGTGCCACACATATGCCCCCAGTGCCATATATGCCCCCACAGTGCCACTGCCACACATATGCCCCCAGTGCCAGATATGCCCCCACAGTGCCACACATATGCCCCCAGTGCCATATATGCCCCCACAGTGCCACTGCCACACATATGCCCCCAGTGCCAGATATGCCCCCACAGTGCCACACATATGCCCCCAGTGCCATATATGCCCCCACAGTGCCACACATATGCCCCCAGTGCCAGATATGCCCCCACAGTGCCACACATATGCCCCACAATGCCACACATATGCCCCCAGTGCCAGATATGTCCCCACAGTGCCACACATATGCCCCCAGTGCGATCTGACTCCTTGGCTTTATATACTGAGCAGTAGTGATACAGGCAGTGGCTGGTACATGTAGTGCAGTGCGTGATAACATAAATAACCGGACTGCAGGGAGGTAACACTCCCCTGTTATGATATCATGCCTGAGCCCGACCAGTGACCACCTGTGTGTGATCCAGCTCACAGCCACAGATGAAGCAGCAGCAGCCTGGTCCATGCCCACAATATATTATATTCTACTGTCACCCCGCGGGCGATAGCGGGTCACCCCCAGGTGCCACGGTGTAACTCCCAGTGCCAGCACCAGGATCCCCCTCCAGCCCCGGGATCACGTGAGGGGCGCACTGTGTTACTTGCACCAAATTAAACCCCCTGTATCTCCGCGACCCCTCCACCCAGCGCCCCCCAATAAATACCGGCCTGTAGCTTGAAACCCCCTCTTACACCGTGCACAGCGATCGCCCCCCAGCCCCCCTGCAAAGGGGGTGCAATCAGCTCCCGAACAACATGCCTCCCCACCGCTAGGGCTACCGCAACCAGGGGTGCACCGATTAATCGTCCGATTTCGGGCTTGATGCATGATATAAATGCCCGGAATCGTACGCAGATCTTCAGAGGGGCGTCTGGGCATTGCAACGCGCCGGGGATCCCGGTCCTGGGCGCTGCGGGTGAGGAGATATCCGGGCGGAATGGGGGTGGAAAAAACACAATCTGCAGCGAAGCGGCGCTGGGAGCTGTTGTTGTTCTCAACGTGGTCCGCACTATGAGTATAAAAGAGGGCGGAGCCGCCACCGGCTCATCAGTGTGAGAGCTGTTAATGCGAGAGACAGACCCCGTGCATCAGAGCAGCAGCCCGGCTACAGAACCAGCTACCATGGCGCAAGAGGTCGCTCCGGCCACCCCCAACAAGAGAGCCAGAGCGGCGGCGGCCGCTGCTGGGAGTAGCGCCGGCGGCAGCGCTAAGAAGAACAAGAAGAAGAAGAACCAGCCGGGCAGGTACAGCCAGCTGGTGGTGGACACCATCCGTAAGCTGGGCGAGCGCAACGGCTCCTCCCTGGCCAAGATCTACGGGGAGGCCAAGAAGGTGGACTGGTTTGACCAGCAGAACGGCCGCACCTACCTGAAGTACTCGGTGAAGGCGCTGCTGCAGAATGACACCCTGCTGCAGGTCAAGGGAGTCGGCGCCAACGGCTCCTTCCGCCTGAACAAGAAGAAGCTGGAGGGGCTTGCGGTCCCCAAGAGGGCGCCGGCAGCAGCCAAGCCCGCGGCCAAGAAGGCGGCCAGCAGCACCCCCAAGAAGAGCCACAAGAAGGCGAAGCCGGCAGCCAAGACCGTAGCCAAAGCCGCCGCCAAGAGTCCCAAGAAAACTGCAACCAAGCGGCCGGTGAAGAAGGCGGCCAAGGCGCTGAAAGCCAAGAAGGCGTGAGGCTGTGGCGGGACTGTGGACACTGGTGCGGGCTCAGGACACTGATGAGAGCCGCCCCCCAATAAATACCGCCCCCCAATAAATACCGTTCATGCTGTTATATTTGTACATAGAACTTTTTCTTTCCCCATGTAAATCTTCCATAACTGACGCTGCTGAGTTGCGTCAGAGAACGCATCTGATGCGTAGCAGTGCTCGCAGCCCTCTCCCCGGGTATGGGACAGAGAAGGGTTAATCTGCCGCCCACACTCTTATACATCAGGAGACTTTTGGCGCAATTAAGCGAATGTTTATTTTGGTTGCGTGCGACTTTTGTATCGCTGTTATATTCTGTCTTTGGGAATGGGGAGGTTTCTCCTTTTCTGATTATTTTTTTTCTTCAATATTGTATATATCGATATACTTTAAAAAATGTGGAAACATTCAGTGTCCGTGTGTTGTTATTACAGTGGGGGGGGTTTGGGGTGTTGAAGCGTTTGTTCTGAACAGATCTCAGTGTGCATAATACTGAGGCAGTTCAGTTATGTTGGTACAGGGCTCCCCCATGTGATCGAGCGTTGCTGCTTTCACATCGCAAAATGAAGGTTCACACCGAGACTTGGAAACGGGTCAGTCCTGGTGCAAACCTTCATTTTGGGATTTGGGTTGTTAACAAACTTCACATCCCCACAGCGAACTGGCAATAATACTGGTTCACTGATGTCATCGGGGACACTGTGAAGTGTCGTCAGGGGTGGGGGAGGAGGCTCGAAGTGCTGCCTCCTCCATAGAGTGAAGGGAAACGGGTTTAGGGGCACATTTAACATGATTGCATTTGCATCCCCCATAGAAACCTATGGGGGATGCGGCCGGCAGCGCTGCAGGGAGGATCACAGCAAGGATCGGAGATTCCTGCTGCGGTCCCCCTATGATACATTCAGGGGATACTTAATGTTTGCGGCTAAACCCCGAAACGTGTGTTTTCGGGGATTTAGCCGCAAATATAGTTTGATAAATGGGCCCCCTATACCCGTTCACACCACTAAGGAACATGGCAACAGACTGGAAAGAACTGTGCTTTCTTACCGGTTCGCATTGCTACCCGTTTTAGGGACTAATTACTGGGTCAAAATGGCTTGTATCCGGTAATAAGTTGTGATGTGAAAGGGGTATAATAAATCACCATGTGACTCCTAACTGTCATTATTTTTGCAAACAGGAGTTGATTGGCTGGTAGTTTATCCATTTTATCACTTTTAAAGCTTGATGCACTAAACATCAAAAGTTATCAAATGGAACAGCCAGCCAATCAGCGCCTACCTGCCATGTTACAGACTGTTTGAAAAAAATGTCAGACCGCTGGTTGGTTGTTTATCACTTTTGAAGCTTTGTGCTAAGGATGGTCATTGATGGTGCTTAACTATGCAATGGATGGCCATCGATATTTTTACATATCGATGGTCATCCATTGTGTTTGATTGGCTTGTGGAACAATCAAAACATGGGGCGGGGCTTCATGGGGGGGTGGAGCTATACTAAGTGTCCCGGCACTATGAAAAAAAAAAAAAACTAAACATTGTTTTGCTATTCCATCGATGGAGGGGAAACCATCTGGTTCTCCCCCATCAATGGCAAAAGTATTCAACATCGGCCATGAACCATCGATGATTTCCAATCATCGATGGTCAATGGCCTTCCCTACTTTGTGTATGTGTCCCTCAATGTCTTAATGGAGAAGAAAGTGTTGCAGTGAAACTCCTAACTATAGTAATTGGGGATAGGGATGGTCATCAATGGCAAAAGTGCACCTTTCCATCGATAGTGCATAACTATGCAATGGATGATCTCTTATATATTCAGCCAGATCTGTCACTCATCCCCTGTGTGTATAACGCTGGGCGGGGTTACAAGAGTGATTGACAGCGTTATACACACATAGTTTCTGCCCCCCCCAGGGAAAAACCAGCCTTATACACATCCCCACCCCCTTGACATCACCTGCCCCCCACCCCAAGCCGGTCTGACCACACCCCCCACCCCACGAGCAGGTCTGCCTGCACCTCAACGCATCTGCACCTGCACCCAACACCCCCCCCCGCGAGAGGGTCTGCCCGCACCCCACCATCAACACTGCTGCCTGCCCCCCTTCCCTCCCCCAGGGCAGCAGTTCTGCCCGCACCCCCCCCCCCCCCAAAGCATGTCAGTCTGCAAACCTCCCCCCATCAGCGGGTCTGCACCCCCCCCCCCCATCAACACTGCTGCCCTCACCCCTTCCCTAGGGCAGCGGTTTTGCCCGCCCCCCCGCTGCATCACCTATGGTATGCCCGCACCTCCCCAACCCCAGAGCAGCGGGTCTGCCCACCGCCCGCAACAGTGGGTATGCCTGCCCTCCCCCGAAGCAGCGGGTCTGCACGCAAACCCCCCCAGGATGAGCGGGTCTGCCAGCATCCCCCGTCTGCCCACAACCCCCAAGAGCATGTCTGCCCGCACCCCCCCATCAACACCGCTGCCCGCCCCCCTTCCCCAGGGCAGCGGGTCTGCCCGCACTCCCCCCTGCTGCATCAGCAGGTCTGCCAACACCCCCATCAGCGGGTCTGCAATCCCCCCAAGTGGCTCTGCCCGCACCCCCCCACCCCAGCGGGTCTGTTGGCAACCCCCCACCCCATCAACACCCCCGCTGCATCAGCAGGTATACCCACAGCCCCTCAATCCCAGAGCAGCGGGTCTGCACCCAACCCACCGCCCGCAGTAGTGGGTATGCCCGCCCTCCCCCGGAGCGCAGACTCGCCGCTCTGGGGGAGGGAGGGGTGCGGCCAGACCCGCTGCTCCAAGGGGGGGGGTGTGTGGCCAGACCCCCTGCTACGGGGGGGGGGGGGGGGGGGTGCGGCCGCAGCCCCTTACGACGGAGGGCGCGATGAATCACCTAGTCATCAATGTTTCCTGCCGGGAGGCGCAAGTATGGAATCGGTACATCTATCAGAATGAACTTAGGTCTACAGTCATTAGGTCGACCCCACTAGGTCGACTGGCAGGAAGGTCGACCTGACTTAAGGTCGAATTTACATAAAGGTCGACATGAACAATGGTCGACTGGTCATAAGGTCGACATGGGTTTTTCACTGTTTTTTTTATCCAAATGTCGACACAGTCGACATGGACACAGTTGGCAATGAGAATCGGACGCTCGCAATGCTTCGGCCACAGCTTTAATAACCTCCTCCACGCCCTAGTGGATGGTAGGGCATGAAATACCGCCTGTCGGCACATGTCGGCTCAAAAAACAGTGAAAAACCCCATGTCGACCTTATGACCACTCGACCTTCCTCATGTCGACCTTTATGCAAATTCGACCTTAAGTCATGTCGACCTTGGCCCATGTTGACCTTAAGTCATGTCGACCTTCCTGCCAGTCGACCTAATGACTGTAGACCTAAGTTCATTCTAATAGATGACCGCTTCCCGCAAGTATGCACAGTAGAAACTCTGCCTAGCTATTGATATAGGTAGTTTTCTTCTGCGCATATGCGTACCTCCCATCCGCGGTGGCACCACGGGGTGAATCCACTCTGGTCCCCCGTAATCGTACTACAGTCACGTACAGTTCTCCTAGTATGGTGCCTTATACAGTGAGGTGACGTTACCAATGTGGGCAGTGAAAGTGTTACACTGCCATCAGCCCGATTGCCTGGTAACCATGTGAGCCTGTGGGACACGCCCCTCATCTCTCTGCCAGCCAATAGCAGCTGTGCTGCTTGCAGCAGGTTTGTGTTGATGGGTGGAGACGGATCTGCACAAGCCAATGGAGGGTGCACTATGATAATGAGCTGCTCGTGGTTGGTAGAGCGCCGGCACATGAAGAAGTGTTTGCTGCCACTGACCACCCAGTGCCGCATCGCTGCCCAAGGAAGCGCAAACTGCAGTGAGATGAAGAGAGTGGTAGGGCAGGAGGAGATAGACTGAGGGACAGTCTGACTGCAGTGGCAGGAGGGAAACAAAATACAATCGCCATCGGACGCCATCCGTCGATGGCATAAAACTATTCGACCCTCGCCTATCAATGCCCAATACATTGAGCACTAGGTCTCGACCATTGATGTTTTGGGAACATCGATAGTCAATGACCATCCATACTGGAACCTTAATAGTCATGTTACATCGGTCACTTCAGTTATTTTGTGAATCCACAGCACACGTGGCAGCCATTCTGTGGTAACTTGATGGGATTCTGTCAATTTTATTGTGTGACGGGTCCCAGAGCTAAATAGCTTGAGAACCATTGATGTAGGTAACTATAATGTGAAGTTCAAGTTAGCAGGCAGTATAAATCTAGTCATCGCCAGATCACTGGTGCATTGCTGTGTGCTGAGCGATCTGTGCTTAACAGCATCAGTAAGTAGAGGCTCACTCGCCCCATGTGATTCTCACTGCCAGAGGCGACGCAGCATCAGCCGGAAGTCCTCATCAGCTGACCATCAGACCCTGTTTAGTCGCTGCAATAAGATATTATAGCACAGATGTATAGAAGACACCAACATGGACACAGGCTGCTTCCAGAGGGATGTAGTAGAGAATGGGTCATTAATGCTATCCTTTTACTTCCGTTACCACATAGGCACAGTCTGCTGACCACTCAAGTGGAGACTGCCTGGGGCAGGTGAAACAAAATTCCTAATAGATGCAGCCACCTGTACAGTCACTGCCCCCTCCCACTCACTACACCTCCATGCGGGGAATTAAATTGTTTTGCATGCCGGTAGCCACTAGATGGCACGTGACAGATCAATTCAAGTGTTGCTCCATTTGGCCGCAGACACAGCAACCGGGACGGACTTTACCATTATGTTTTTCCATCATCTTGCCTGATATCACAACACCAGTGAGGGAACTTCTAAATGGATCAGGATGCTGAAATCCAGACAATCGGCATCCTGAACGGGGCATAGGCCATAGGGTCAACACTTTCAAGGTTGACAGTCGGAAGGTAGACAAGCATTAGGTAGTCAAACCGTCAACATGAGTTTTTCACATTTTATGTTGTAAAGTCAACATGAACATTGTATCAGTATACCGCGACCCTCACATGGCTCGTTGCGCACGCCATGCTTCGGGCACGGTGCCTCGCTGCGCTCAGCACAATACTATATTCTCCAGCCAGAGGCTAGGTTTAGGCACTAGCAGGGAGAGGGTAAGTCAATCACTGAGCCCATCGGGATTCGCCATATCTGGATGCTGGGGTTGGTCTTTTGACTGTCGGCATTCACACTGCCGGGATGTATTCTGGCAACTAACATCCTATAACCGCCCCCTATCATCCACCAGACAAGACCTCTGCTCTTTCCCTAGCACAGACCATACTGTGTACCCCAAACACACATTTCACAGAATGAGCCACACAAAGGAAGAGAACTCCGAAGTTGTTTATTCATACATTAAAATAGAAAACGAAAATGTGGTTGTACAAAGAAACCATATTGGACACATTAACTAAAGTGCTTCTAAAATCAGCTGAAGACAAATTTAACATACAGAACAATGGTATTCTATGTATTACTATTCCCTTATCTTCATAACCACTCAGGAAGTCCGTTCCCTTACACGATACATTCACAATATGAAGAATAAATTCATCAATAAATGATCACAGAGCTGGATTATAAATCAATTGCGCGGATATCTCTCGTAGGCCAGTGAGGAGCGTCGTCGATTTTATTGGCTGCTGCTATGACGTTAGTGAGAAAATTAAAATGAACAGGCTGTGGCAATTCGACTTGAATATGAACAAATATGGATTGGAAAGTCACAGATCTCAAAATATATAGGGTAGGATGCGGTAATTAGCCGCAGACTGATTGGGCTATTCAATTACAGCCCGTGGATAAGCTTGCAGGCTGCAATTATGGCAGATTTCTGGTTGAGCCAGGAGGGTATTTATCTAGCAAAATTGCTTTATTTGAATAGTCTTGGGCTTTTACGTCTGAGGCCAACATCATTTTCCCTGCAATTAATTTAATACAAACCATATGCTTTATAGAAAAGAGCTACCAAACGGGAAGATCTGTAAGAACAGTCAATAAGTCAATTAAAAGGACCCAGTAGGGAACATTCCATTCTAAAATTTGCAATAGTAGAAAACGCTAACATGCGTACTGCTATATGTGAAGAGTGCAGTGTAAAACATGTTCACTTTAGTCACATTTTTCACATATAAATGAATAATGACCTCTCTCTAGAGCAGAAACCCATGCGTTTTACATTTCACTGCCCTTTAAAGTTTGCTCTTAAAGTTGAGCAAGTAACACATTATGAATTGCTTCTGAAATGTATCAACAGTGACCCAGATAAAGAAAGAGATTGGAAGAACACAATATTGGTGAACTACATAGCTACCCATTCAATAAAAAGGGAAAAGAAAGTGACAATGACAATAATACCTGATCTATGCTCTCAATTAATTAAAAAAGGTGATCGATTTGTCAATAAATCAGTTACACAGAAGGAACTAGGTTATACATATATAAACAAAATCACTGAAAAAAAATTGTCAGCTGAAGTTATTCATTACCCCCATACCCAAATATTGCACAGTGCTTTAAAACAGACAATACAATGTGTTGTGTCACAGCTTATTCTAAACCTCTACTACTAAAACCCCCAGTGACCCTTAAAACACAAACCCAAGTAATATAATAAAAAAATAAGAAAACCCCCAAATAAACTAAAGAAAAATACAGAAATTTATTTCCGACCTTTAAATTAACAGAACATATATAAAGTGTTTTCTTAAGATTCCGACAACTGACTAAATGGGGTATGAAGCTGGGTCCAACCCTGGAAACTCCTGTGTTCAAAGACCAGGGTCCGATCATGGATTTTGGTGTAAAAGCGGTATAATTTACACCCTTCATCTAACAAATAGAACAATCCACTTTTTTAGGGGGTTATTCAATCCCGGCCATTATTTCTGAAGGTGGAAATAGCGGCTCCTGCCTATTCAATGCTGTCGTTACCGACCGCATCAAAGGCAGTTTCCGACAAAACAGATCAGACTTCAAAACAAGTTGGATCTCCTTTGTTGGAAACGGCCGCCGATTGTCACATTCACACCTGTTTTTTCGAAACTCATAGAATTCCGGCTGTCGAACAAAAAATAAAAACGGCCCGGTATTCCGACCGTCGGGACGTTCCAATGGTCGGACCCCGGATTTCATACCCCTATAGCCTGTATAACACAGTTTTATGGTGGATTAGCATTCTATAACAGTGCCAGCCTAATCTGAAGTGGCCCAGGTGGGGGAGTCAAGTTAGATTCAACGTGGAAGGAGAGTCATTGTATATCCTGAATATATAAAGCCACAAGACTGTACATTCTATATTTTATTTTAGACAGGTATATATAATAGTAATGTAAAATAATGTCAGAAATGTTGTCATTGTTTAACCCTTTGCAGTCCTGGTTTAAATTAATAGTATTTTTTTTTTTTTATTAATAAATGGTTTACATCGAATGTTGGAGGATGTTAATGTTCTTATTTTAAAGTGTCTCACCATTGGATCTGCTACTAGCGCTAGGGCTGTGGAGCCTGACTAGACGTTGGACGTGAAAGGGTTAAGCTCAGATAATTATACTATTTGACAATCACTTTGCCAAAAGCCACCTATGAGGATTCCACTAAATGAACAATTTATCCTCACGATGTACAGTACAATCAACATAACCGGCCTGTTAGATTGGATTGGACATGTTTGAAAATAAAAACCAACGACTGCAATTAAGCTTTTTTGAGGGGTGTTAAACAGCATTGTACATACAATGACCAATAGTCATTCAGAGCAGTTATACATCGGCTGAAAAAATCCTTTAGTGTAAAGCCTTATGTGCTTGTGGTCCCCTAGTTAACCATCACCAACAGATTGAACGGTGGTTTAAAAACTGGCATCATAGGTTCAAAACGTAATAATCAAGATGCCACAATGAGCGATTTGAGCTTTTTCATTCCACGGGAAGATCCTATTGAGGTTTCTATTGGAATATTTTTTTTTGGGGGGGGGGGGGGATATTTTATATGTGGTTTAAAAATAAAAATGCACTTTTCATGCAATTCCACAGTCTCTACTATATCCATGCCCTAAGCCAGCAATAGTCACATTTTTTAAAAAAGGTAAAAAGTGTCCTACCACCGCCATTATTACATCCGTGATGTGTGAAACATAACAAACACAAGATTGCAGGAGGGGTGAAGGAGTTGCACTGGAAAATTAAGATTTGTGCAGGATCACACACTTCACTGTTCCAATAAGAAAATAGAATAAAGACCGTTGTAAGACCGGTAATAGAGGTGGGGACTACAGCAGCAATTTCTTTAGTCACTTGGCCGTCAGCGATGAATCCCTTATCAGAAATCTCGGATTTGCGGCAACTTCTTTCCTATGAGGTGATTTTTTTTATTGCGTTACTCAAAATGATGAGACTGTTTATTTTTCACAGTATGTAGGAAACGAGATTTCAGAAGTAGCAATCTCAGGCGAAGAAGTATAAGGTAACACAGTGTTATCTAAGGGATTACGCCCCAGGGACTATAGATAGCCAGTGTAGTTGTGGTCTTAGCCAGCACAGTGTGAAAAATACAACTCAAAACGCTAAGTACTTGGCAAAGTCGTATCCTGTGAAATATTAACCCTTGTGAAACAGCAGAGGGAGGGCTCATCCCCAATGCATGAGATATATATATATATATATATATATATATCGATATTGCAACAGGAATACAGGGTACTTGGGGCTCCATTCAGCACTAAAATGTGGAAACAACAAACCGCTTAAACCTTCATGACCCATTGCATGTTTCTGGGAAGGTAGACAGAACGAGTAACCCCAAAAACTATGGTTTGGTCCATTTTGGTATGTTGTTTTTAGGACAAAAAGCCTTGTACATTGCGATTCATTCTGATTTGATATTCTGATACTCTGGCATCTGCCAGACAACTCACAGTATTTTTGTACATTTCAGTGGAGATTGGGATTTGAATAGCAGTAATGCATTTAAATGGACAAGGGGTCATAAAGGGTTAAGTATTGACGCTATTCTGCAAAGGGTTAACGGAGAAGGCAATGTGATTATTAATTCTCCTCTCGCACAATATCGCACTGTAAAGAGTAAGCCATTACGATCTATAGCACTTTACCATTTTCTGCTCTTCGGGTAGCAGAACATAGGAGAAAAAAAAGGGGGGGGGGGGGAGTTTACTTTATACAATGCCATCACAGGATGACATTATTTGATTAGAAATCCTTATACTGGACAAAAACTGCAGGGACAAAAAGTAAATATACTAATGAAATGAATATAGAAAATGGGGTGCAGCAGTGTTTCCCAAACACAGACCTCAAGGCCCTTCGCCAAGCCAAGGTTTAGGGATATCCTCTTCTTAAGCACAGGTGACTTAAAACCACAGTTAATAAGACCTAACCGTATGTGCTCAAGCAGAAGTAGCCTTAAATCCCATAGCATTGGCCTTGGAGGACGAGATCTGGAAATACTTGGGTACAAAACCCTGTCTATATTGAATAGGAACCGGGGGTACAGAGTCCTAGCACTGGACTCCTGCACAAAATGCTGTATAAATGTATACATGAATCGAGGTACAGAGCGCTAGCACGCTGTTCCTGCATACAATGCTGTATAAATTGATATAGGAATTGGGGTACAGAGCCCTAGCACTCTCTTCCTGCACATATGGAAATATAGATATCAGGGTACAGAGCCCCAGCACCCTGTTCCTGTGTGTGTGTGTGGGGGGGGATACAGGAATCGGGGTACAGAGCTCTAGCACTCTCTTCCATCGGAGTACGGAACCCCAGCACCCTGTTCCTGCACATAATGCTATACACATGGATATAGTTATCGGGGTACAGAACCCCAGCACCCTGTTCCTGCACATAATGCTATACACATGGATATAGTTATCGGGGTACAGAACCTCAGCACCCTGTTCCTGAAAAAAAAAAAATCGGATTAATCCCTGTGTTGCTGGAAGGGGGGGGGGGGGGGGGGGCAGAGGTCCCCCTTGGGCACAGCAGGTGCCACCCATTCAGGGTAGGGGCTCATTTTTTGGAGGACTGGGTCTTCTTGGGCAGCAGCACAGCCTGGATGTTGGGCAGGACACCCCCCTGGGCGATGGTCACCCCCCCTAGCAGCTTGTTGAGCTCCTCGTCGTTGCGGATGGCCAGCTGCAGGTGGCGGGGGATGATGCGGGTCTTCTTGTTGTCCCGGGCCGCGTTCCCCGCCAGCTCCAGGATCTCCGCCGATAGGTACTCCAGCACGGCGGCCAGGTAGACGGGGGCCCCGGCGCCCACCCGCTCGGCGTAGTTCCCCTTCCGGAGCAGCCGGTGGACGCGACCTACGGGGAACTGCAGGCCGGCCCGGGAGGAGCGGGACTTGGCCTTGGCCCGGGCCTTTCCGCCAGACTTCCCACGTCCGGACATCGCTGACACCTGCAGGGTGAAGACAAACGGGCGTTAGCGGGAAATAGCGGCGGGGGTACCGGCGCTGAGCGGCCGGAGGCGCCGTACCGTATCCGAGGTGTCTCGCTCTAGTTACTACTGATCCCGATTCCCCCGCTGTGCGATACGGCCTCCGCGACTCCCAGCGCTGCAATGGCGAAGACACGCCCACCCCGGCCTCTCCTTCCAGGCACACGCCGGCTATTGGCCGGCGCCGGAGCGCTGCCTCCTACACACTGGCCGGACCGTCATCCACGATTTGCATAAACACGCCCACTAAGATAGAAACAGGAGAGGAGGGGCAACACGAGGGAGAGGAAGAAGGAGGAGAGAGGGAGACAGAGGGGAGAAGGGGCTGAGTGGGAAGAGAGAGAGGGGAGGAGGGAGAAAAGAGAGGGGAGGAGGGAGAAAAGAGAGGGGAGGAGGGAGAAAGAAGGGGAGGGGGGAGCAGGGAGGGAAACTTAAGGAGAGAGATAAATGCAGAGACATATAAGCAATGGAGAGAGATAAAGTACCAACTAATCAGCTTCTGAAATTTTTTACACACAGCTTGTCATGACAGGACCTAATCAGCTGGTGCTTTATCTCTCTCTAATGCTTGATATCTCTCTCCTATGGGTCTACATAACAATAACATACTCAATGCAGTCTAAGTATGACAGGGAACAAAGACGATATCTCCGATGTCTGCTGTGATCCCTCCAGCAGCTGCAGTCCCTATACGTTTCCATGGTGATGTAATGCTGGAGGTTGGGCCCTGCAGCGAGCGCCATCTGTACTTGGTAATAATGGGTGTGGTACACTCCGGAACCCTCTCCAGCAGTGCTTTCATACCTGGTCATCAGACTGCAGAGTCCCTCCACTACTTGAAACACATCGCAGGGACAGGCTACCTAATGGTATCAGCCTGTACTACTTCCAAAAATGGAAGTGCCCAGCCAAAAACAGGCGTTCCTTTGCCTGCTAGGGGTGGGTGCATGATGGTGCCCACCCTAAAATCCTTGCAGCCGCCAAGTGACTCCGGGGAGAGGAGGAAAGATCATTCGATGGTAAGTAACTATCGAATGATTTTCCTATGTGTGGCCGGGGGGCTGTTTTCGGCATGACGGCTGTAACATGCTCGCTGGGCTCCCGAACACACTCAGCCAAGTAAGCAGGTCTGAATTGGGCCCAAGCCGCAAACACAAAACCCATTTGTTTGAATAAAGCCACCTTGGATTCCAGCAGTTCCGATTAGGTTCTGCTCGCAGCCTGGTCAGATCCAGCCAACTTGTGGCCCTTCGCACACAACAATATTGAATTCATCGGGTTTTAAACTACCGAACTACACAACCAAGTCTGTTGCGGTAATCAGGAGGCTGCAAGTAAGAATGTAAAGGTTTTTATTTGGTATATAGCAAAACTTTATTAAACATCCATAACCAAAGCATAATACAGCCTCCGTTACATGGCATGAAACAAGTGTCAAGATGCCATGTTAATGCAATAACTATAGAGAGTGAGTAAGACCCCATAGCAGCCCGGGTACGATCAGCGCGGAGTGGCGTTCATTCGCAGATCAGGGGCAGGAGTTTGGTGGAGCCAAGGCTCATTGTGTCCAGTCAAACTCTGGGAGGTGGGACCTTACCCCGAACTGTTCAGATAAACGACTCGATACAGAACTATATAAACATATAAAAGGTTTCGAATGGTAGAGACCTGGGAACACAGTTATCTCTTCGGCCGTTTAGGAGAGGGTTCCCCCTCTTTCTTCAGCCACTGATGCATTAACCCCGCGCTGCTTTTCTTCGGCGACACAGCAAACTGAGAAAGTTTCGGTGATTTAAGTCCTGCAGGTTGTTCTTTCTTCGGAGATTTATTTTGTAACCAAAGCAACATATTTTTACCACTGGCGGTAAGTGTTGGCTCCTGAAGAATAAAAAAACACATATTATAGTTGCGATAATCCATTTAAAGCTGCAACTAACCCAACACACATTGGGCCTGATACTGGTTCACAAATTCTCTCTCTAACGGACAAAACCATGGGGGGCAGATATAACACGTGCAGAGAGAGTTAGATTGGGTGGGGTGGGTACTTCAAACTGAGATCTATATTGCAGTGTAAAAATAAAGCAGACAGTATTTACCCTGCACAGAAACAAAATAACTCACCCAAATCTGAAGGCCCCCATAAAATTTGGGACAATTTTGTCAGATTCCAACATATCTGGCTGAGAAATCGGATGTGTGGTCCGGTCCGTGCGCATCGGGTTGGAACCTACACATTGAACCTGCTGCAGGTTCAATCTGTCGGATCGGACCCATCAGAGGCACATCGCGGGTGCACGATGTGTGGGTCCGATCCGGAGGCGTGTGCCAGCGGTGGAGCACCGCTGGGACACAACTATGTGTAGGGGGCAAGCAGCGTGGGGTTGGGTCTGCGTAAAGCGCCCGGTGACTGTGGCTGCAGCGGTGCGGCGCACAGTCCGCAGTGTCCATGAAGTGCTGATCGGATGCCAGGGACAACATGTGAATTTTTTTTTCAAAAGATAGGTCTGCTGTGATTAGCTTAGAGTTCTCTCAGCCAATCAGCGGCAGGCCTATCTTTTGAAAAAAAAAATTCATATGCTGCCTCCGCTGTCCCAAGTGTCCGCTCGGCGCTTCCTGGACACTGCACGCACAGCACCCAGGTGCTTCACACAGAACCCCAGGAATTACATGGGATCGCATGCAATTTATGCCATGTAAAAAAATGGCACATCAAGTGGGATTCCGACAGTCATTAGCCAGACGACGGAATCCTGACTGCGGGGACTCAGACAGTGTGTGTGTGTGTGTGTGTGTGTGTATCCATTGTTTATCCGTTAGAGAGAGCATTTGCTTTTGCAAGTGAACCTGAATCAGGCCCATTGTACAGTGGGAAGACCTGTGTGAGCATAAACATGAACAATTCTTGCCTTTTTCTTGTTCAGTATAATAGCCACAGTGCATTCTGGGCTGTTGTTTCGCGAGTTGTTCACGATACTGGATACAGGATGATAAGTGATGTTATCAATAGGGCGAATAAGCTTATTTGCTTCATTTGCAGGAACCTCCCCAAAGTCCAGCCACTTCCGGATTTCCTCATCGCCGTCCAGTATAGCCGGCATCCTGCGGACAGAACCGATCACATAACCAACAGGCATTTAATAAACGGTCAAGGAAATTCCCTCAAATATAAAGCCAGGATAAAGGGGGCGATTCATCCCTGCTCGTAGCGGGCCGAATTCAGTCCCCCACCGGGGCGCCGTTCACCTGTTTGCCAGGCAGCGAATATAAGCTGCCTTACGAACAGTCTGTGAAATCTAGGGTGGAGTGGTAGAAATCATTATACATGACTAATAATGACCTCTTGTTGGGTGTCCAGATCGGGGTAAGGGGGATGATGTCCCGCTCTAGCTGAGGGCCACAATTGTCCGTGTGAAAATCAAGACCGATATAAATTAGATAAATGCACTGCGCGGTTATTGGCAGTAAAAACAAGGCTTGATCATTTTATAGAAAAGGAAATGACACAGGCAGCGCGGTCTAAAAAGAGAGTTCAAACTGGTCGGTACAGGAAGTAACGCGTTCCACTTCAACGGGCACCAACTCCTGATATCACCAACACTTTCACCAGAGGAAGAGATACAGGGGTATAGAGAATAGGATATGACTAAAGTCTTACATTTGTGCAGAATAGAGATTTTACACATAGGGCAGCATACAGATTTGTAGGGACCCCAGGGCAAGTAAATTGCATCAGGCCCGGTTACTGAACTACATTATCAGCCGTCTTCCAATCCCAGTCCCTAAACATATTATATTGTTTTTGCAACAATACTTGGTGACACTTATTTCTCTTGGAACACTGGCGGTCAGCAGACGCTGGCACAGAGCCCCAACAGTTTGCAGAGGCCTGGATGCCACACCTATAATTAGGTCACCCCATGAACCAGCTGCCTCCACCTTCTGCAGTAATTAAGTTTAACTTGCCGATCGTGAATCCAGCTCATGCTCTTGGAGGAGTCCACGGTGATGACAGTGTAGGAATAGAGAGGGTCTCCTCCATTGGGCGGCTGCCAGCAGTCAAACAGTCCGGCCATGGTGAGCAGCCGCCAGCTACCTGTGTCTCCGCCGTCCTTTGTGTCCGGAGACTGAGAGGAGGAAACAGTAGACTTGTTTTATACAGGGGGCTTCTGACTGGACCACCCACATCATAATGACATCAAATATTAGGATCTAATTGGTTCCAGTTTAGTAATTTTACTGTTATATAGGGTGTGGCAGGAACATCTGGATGTATCAGTCCTGTGCAAAGGACAGATCTCTGCCTCCTCTACCAATATGACATCACGCAGATGATGACATCATTAACTCAGAGACTGGCCATGTCACAGCAATATATCACAGAAGAGATAACAGAGCTGCCGACTAACTCGGAGACACAGATATATCATTGGACCACAGTATGATCAGTACTTATGATACCTGTTCATCTTTGATCTGTGGGAAATAGATATAATACGGCTGTTTCACGCCATCCTGCCTTCTCCACTCATAGAAGCCATCTGCAAGGACCACACACCTCATGCCTTTGGAGAGGGGACCCTGCGGGAGGACAGAAGAAGAGTCAGCGAGCGGGGGGGTATAAGAACAGTACAGCAATGGGCGTTTCCCACTACCACCTTATACAACGTCTTCTGGGCCATGGTATCGCTGCGGCAGTTGTTGGTCTTATACTGCATTTTCGATGGGTCTGTTTCAGTGAACCAGGAGGGGATGAGGCCCCAGCGCATAGCGGCCAGCACCCGCTCGGAAGAGTCGGCATCCTAATAATGAGACATTGTGATTAGAGACCTATATACTACACAAAAGACACACGTGCGTCATGTATAGGCGGGTGGGGCATAATGAGTCGCCAGGCAAGTGGGTGGAGCTTGTCCTCCAGGCAGAAAATGGACAAAGTACAAGTGCGCTTGGTCATTACAAAGGGGGAGATGTATCAAACCCATCAGCGATAAAGCAGAGAGAGATAAAGTACCAACCCTTCTGACCCTGTCATTTTACATGCAGTGTTTTAAAAATATATATGATTGGTTGGTACTGTACTTTACCTCTCTCCACTTTATAGTTGTCCAAGTTTTGATGCATATCCCCCATAATCTGCTCTATAAAGATTATCTGACTGCTGCATGTTTCATTCCCTTTTATTGTAGCTTGTCCCCCCTTAATGTAGTCCCACAGGGGATGTCCGGCAGTGCGTCATATGTCCGTGAAATCAACTTTACTTGTTCAATCAATGTTTCACTACAGGACACATAGGATTCCGCACGGCGGCCGGACTCGCAGCTCATGGGTTGTATTATTTAGTTCCAGTTCCTAAGTGTATGTTATTAACACGAGTGGGTATGAGGAGCTAAGATTTCCGTCAATGGATCGGCCAGTTCCGTGACGTAAAGCCCGGTCACTGAAGTATAACACTTTCTATGAAATAATGTAACGCATGGAGCGATAAACAGTCTGATAAACCCCCAGCGAGACGTCTGTATGCCGGCACCAGTGGTTCTCTCCCCAGCTATAGCACTGAGGCTGAGCACAGTCATAGCACTCCACATGGAAACCATTACACTGATTCAGTATCGGAGTATGAGTCGCATGTGGTGATATGGTTACACCAGGAATGGTTCAGCGGTCACCATGACAATCACAGCATTTAGTCATACATGGTTACCTTCTGAAAATGCCTCAGAGACAGCAGGACGGGGCTGTTGGACTGAGGACACTTGTTATACGATGGGTGGTACTTGTCAGCATCGCCGTCCCGCCACTGCGGACTTCTCCTCTGTCCCTGCTTGTCCTGATACTCACACGCTTTGCAGACATCCTCCGGCGCCAGAGTGCAAGCAGTGCGTCCGCACATCCTGTGACAGCTTTGCCGACACAAATACACACACACACAAAATCATCATTAATATATAATATAGTATGTATGTCCCATATAGACTGTCAGATATATATATATATATAGCCAATGCCTGGCTTGGAAGTAACAGTGATTCTCAACCTCGGTCCTCAAGGACCCCCAACAGTGCACGTTTTCCATGTGTTTATTATTGTACTGCATTGATCTGGTATATTATTATTAACTATATTTTACTACACTATTTACTCTTTGATGGTAAGTCAAACTTCTGTGGCAGCTGACCACACCCCATCTGGCAACTGGCCACACCCCTAAAGTGGGCCCTTATAACTATATTCACCGGTGGGCCCTTCCTGCTCCAGTCTGATGCTGGCAGCTGGTGCAACTAGCACTCTCTGATGCGATGCGCATGGGACCAGTTGTCATTTATACCGCTTTCAGACCGCACTCCGAACACGGCATATTGCCGTGTTCGCGGGGCCTAAACACGGGTCACGGTGCGGTCTGAAAAGGGCACCACGGGTCGAGCAACATGGGTGTTCAACCCTGGTATTGACCAGGGTTGAACACGGCTATGACCCGTGTCAACTGCAGTGTGAACGGGTGCCTGGGTCAAGCGACCCGTGTCCCGTTCACAGTATGGAGGAGGCAGCACTGTCAGCTCCAAGTACTGCCTCCTCCCGAGCCCCCGATGACGCGCCGCAGCCCAGCACCGCCCCATGTGACGTCACCGACTCGGCAATATGCCGTGTCGGAACTTTCAGACCGCATTGCGGTGTTGCTCTGGGGATGGGACCCGTGTCCTAATCCTGTGTGCGACACGGCATTTGCGGTCTGAAAGTAGTACTACCTGCAATTGGGGCACTTTTCATGCAACTGATCGCCGCAATCACATGAAAAGTGCCCAAATTGCATGCACACCGCCCTAGTGTACGGGAGCCTTCAGTGCCGTCACACCGCCCTAGTGTACGGGAGCCTTCAGTGCCGTCACACCGCCCTAGTGTACGGGAGCCTTCAGTGCCGTCACACCGCCCTAGTGTACGGGAGCCTTCAGTGCCGTCACACCGGGGATTTCAATCATATTTACAGCTACCAAAAATGAGAGATGACATCATAGGTCAGGGAACGGTTACACTTCAAGGGGTGCAAATGTAAGAAACCTGGCACAGAATGCTGGGGCTTGTAGTTCCACAGCAGCTGTAGCTGCATATTGCATGTACAGTGTCATATGAAGACTGGAATGGTGTGCTGGGACTTGTAGTCCCTCAGCAGATGGAGAGTCACCGGTTGCATGTGTACTAGGATACCTGGCATGATATGCTGGGACTTGTAGTCCCTCAGCAGACGGAGAGTCACCGGTTGCATGTGTACTAGGATACCTGGCATGATATGCTGGGACTTGTAGTCGATCAGCAGACGGAGAGTCACCGGTTGCATGTATACTAGGATACCTGGCATGATATGCTGGGACTTGTAGTCCCTCAGCAGACGGAGAGTCACCGGTTGCATGTGTACTAGGATACCTGGCATGATATGCTGGGACTTGTAGTCCCTCAGCAGACGGAGAGTCACCGGTTGCATGTATACTAGGATACCTGGCATGATATGCTGGGACTTGTAGTCCCTCAGCAGACGGAGAGTCACCGGTTGCATGTGTACTAGGATACCTGACATGATATGCTGGGACTTGTAGTCCCTCAGCAGACGGAGAGTCACCGGTTGCATGTATACTAGGATACCTGGCATGATATGCTGGGACTTGTAGTCCCTCAGCAGACGGAGAGTCACCGGTTGCATGTATACTAGGATACCTGGCATGATATGCTGGGACTTGTAGTCCCTCAGCAGACGGAGAGTCACCTAGGATACCTGGCATGATATGCTGGGACTTGTAGTCGATCAGCAGACGGAGAGTCACCGGTTGCATGTATACTAGGATACCTGGCATGATATGCTGGGACTTGTAGTCCCTCAGCAGACGGAGAGTCACCGGTTGCATGTATACTAGGATACCTGGCATGATATGCTGGGACTTGTAGTCCCTCAGCAGACGGAGAGTCACCGGTTGCATGTATACTAGGATACCTGGCATGATATGCTGGGACTTGTAGTCCCTCAGCAGACGGAGAGTCACCGGTTGCATGTATACTAGGATACCTGGCATGATATGCTGGGACTTGTAGTCCCTCAGCAGACGGAGAGTCACCTAGGATACCTGGCATGATATGCTGGGACTTGTAGTCGATCAGCAGACGGAGAGTCACCGGTTGCATGTATACTAGGATACCTGGCATGATATGCTGGGACTTGTAGTCCCTCAGCAGACGGAGAGTCACCGGTTGCATGTATACTAGGATACCTGGCATGATATGCTGGGACTTGTAGTCCCTCAGCAGACGGAGAGTCACCTAGGATACCTGGCATGATATGCTGGGACTTGTAGTCCCTCAGCAGATGGAGAGTCACCGGTTGCATGTATACTAGGATACCTGGCATGATATGCTGGGGTCACATGAAGCCTGGTATGCTGGGAGTTGTAGTTGATGTAAGAGGGAATAACACGCATCACACTGACCTGTGCCGGGATAGGGGTACACTGACAGCTCAGTCACAGCGACATACGTCCTCACCACAGCTGCTGCTGGCGGGAAATGGAATAATATGACATAACGAGTCCCTACAACCACAGAGTCTGAGTGGAGGTGACGTCACAGGGTCATGTGATTCCCCGGGCACAGGGGTAGGCGGGGCCTGCGAGAGACTGACAGCCAGGCTGCGTGAGGCGCTGGAGAGGGCGGGGCCTGCGGGAGACTGACAGCAGCCAGGCTGCATGAGGCGCTGGACAGGGCGGGGCCTGCGGGAGACTGACAGCAGCCAGGCTGCATGAGGCGCAGGGGAGGGCGGGGCCTGCGGGAGACTGTCTGACATGACAACAGATTCCAGCACACAGTGATGATGAGCTGCAAGAGGCTGCTGGCTGGTGCAGATGCAGCAGCATGCAGTGACACAGGACAGCTTGTGTGACTGGCTGGAACTACAAGACCCAGCATGCAAGGCATGTCCACACCTCATTACTGCACTTGCACTTCAGTTCAGACTGAGTAAGGCGCAGTGGCATAAGTTCATCCCAGTTGCATACCTCCCAAC
Source organism: Crinia signifera (assembly GCF_055691185.1). NCBI lineage: Eukaryota > Metazoa > Chordata > Amphibia > Anura > Myobatrachidae > Crinia > Crinia signifera. The sequence continues at coordinate 4,612,429 of NC_139224.1, read as the reverse complement.
AGTCCCTATTTTAGCGGGACAGTCCCGATTATTAGGGCCTGTCCCACTGTCCCACCCGCGGCCGTCAGTGTCCCGCGGTGAGGGGGGGCTGTTGGGAGTCCCCTCCTGCCGGCTGCGAAGCAGCGGGGATTAAACCCGCAGCCGTTTATTCCCGCAGCCAGGGGGGCTGGGGGCATGGCTAGAGGCTCACAGAGCCTCTGGGTCATGCCCCCATAGCGGCAAAATGGGGGCGTGGCCTTGCGGGAGAGCTGCGCCCCCCCGGAAATTTCGGCGCGCCTCAGCGGTGTCCCGGGTCGGGCGGCTCGAAAGTTGGGAGGTATGCAGTTGCCCGGAGGCAAGATGTGTATTGTTCCAATCCCCCCCCCTCCCCTCTCCCTCCTCACACACACACACAAAAAACCTTATATAAAATATTTACTATATATATGTCTAAATATATATATGGAGAGAGAGAGATAGAACACCTATATTTCAGAATTCAGAGGTTATATCAATGGCTTTCAATGTTTTTAAAATTGCAGGGGAGGAGAGGTGCCCCCTTGGCAGCAGGAGCCCGGCGGCAGATGACTCCATTGCCTCCCAAAGTTCTGCCTCTGGTACTGCGGATAACAGGACATGTCTCTTACAGTATCTCTGGGAGTTGCTGGAACTACAGTCATTGTGATCCTGCTGTATTTCCAGACAGTTAAACATTTTTATTGAATTAACATATTTGCATTTATTAATTTGTGCAAATTAGTAATTTTTTTATATTAATACACCCGGTGTTTGTATATGGCGTGCGCTATTGCCCTGTCACCATAATGCTCCTTTACTAGTGGCAAAATGTCCACTCTGTACGTGTAGTGCCATCCTGTGTCTGAGAGCCACAATACTATTCATGTGTTGTCTTCCCATGCAGGGTGATAATTGCTGGCTATATATGAGCGGCTGGGGCTGCTGTAAGCTCTGTTACCAGTCTGTTCACTTCTCTGCCTAGTATCTGTTCTTATCAGTGGGTCTGGACTGGGCCTGGCAGGAATGGGAAAGACTGGACTAAGTATCGAGCACATGCTGGGGGTTTGCCAATGTCCCTCAGTTATGATGCAGAGAAAGGTCTAGTTGAGTACCTCACCCTGCCGGGGTTTTACGCTGCCCCATTGGTAGGGAGGGGAGAAACATCAGGCCTAGTAGGTGGGTCTCTTTCCCGGGAGTCATCAAAAAGCCCGGTCTAGTATCCAATCCCAGGAGGATGGGAAACGCTGGGACTGAGTAGATTGCTCCCATTCCAGGGGTTTGTAGCCCCTGATGGGGAGACAGCGAAAACTCCAGCTTAGTACTCAACTCATGGGAGGCGAGAAACATCGGCCTGAGTAGGTGTACTGGAGGAGGGTAGAACTGGAGGAGGTTGGGGGACAGTATGCAGCTCCCGGCAGTGGGTGAGCGTCTCCTCCCACTGGGGGGGAAGTAAGGGGGTGTATGAGAGCAGGAGGCTGTATAATAGTGGTATGTGGGCAAGACATTGATAAAAGTTGTGGCGCTGGTGCAGAGGACCGTGGGGACACGTCTGGCAGTGGGGGAACCTGCAGCGCAGCAGCCAGGGCCGGATTTCCCACCTAGGGGCGGCACTTTCTTGTGGCGATACAGGATCCCCCATTCTCACATCGTACGTAAAATGCGGGAGCGGGGTCTGCATATTGCGGGGGGGGGCTGATGTCCTCAAATTGCGGGTAGGGTGTGGGGGTCCGCGAATCGCGGGAGGGGGGTTACTGCGAATCGCGTGAGGGGGTCCAGGGTGGGGTGCTGGCAGAGGAGGGGGTGCGGGCAGACCTGCCGCTCACCTCGTGGCTGTGGAGCAGCAGTGTCTTTGCCCTTGCAGAATGGGGAGGCAGAGAGTTTCTGGCACTGTGGGCGGGTTCTCTGTCACTATGTGAGTGTGTGTGGGCGGAGTCAGAGGCTGCAAGCCCTTAAATCAATTTATTTATTTTTTGACAGAAATTAAGCCAAGAGTATGTATAGTTGGGTGTGGCTTAACCCTTTGCGGTCCACTTTGTTTTTGTAATTCAAGTAAAAAGGTCAAAAGGATACCAGTCAGAAGGTCGACATGGACTTATGTCAAAAGGCCGTCACAGAAAAAGTACTGAGTCCAACGTCCTGTCAATAAGATGCAATTTGTGCAATGGTACTTGTGTATTATAGTGGCGCCCCCGATGTACATCACGCAATGTTTTTATTGCATCGCATGCCATGCACCCGATGGCATGCGATGCGATTTTTGCCACCTATGCGATGAAACATTGTATAAGCACCAAATGGGTGCTTACAATGTGAAATGCACCCCCACGCCACCCCCCCCCCACTATAAACGTGAACCCGAAGCGTGGCGAGCGCAGCAAGCCCGCGAGGGGTGGCAGTACGCGTCCTCCGACCTTTTCATACCCCCACTATCCACGTCGGCGTGGAGTTGAGAATAGAAAGTGTGGCGAGCGCAGCGAGCCCTGCGACGAGACGCGGATACCTGTGAAGCTGCACTCGCCACGCTTCGGGCTCGCCACACTTCGGGCTCGGTGCGCTTGCCACACTTTCTATTCTCAACTCCATGCCGACGTGGATAGTGGGGGTATGAAAAGGTCGGAGGACGCGTACCGCTGTGCTTGCCACGCTTCGGGTTCACGTTTATAGTGGGGGGGGGGGGGGGGCGTGGGGGTGCATTTCACATTGTAAGCACCCATTAGGGTGCTTATACAATTTTTAATCGCATTGCATCGTATAGCATTGTATGCATACACCAGGGGTGGCCAACCCGCGGCTCTTTCCTTAATAAGCTGCGGCTCCTTCAATCACCCCCGTTGCGCAGGGATCGGGCAGCCCATGCCTCCCCACACAGGAAGCGGCAGCAGTGCATAGTGGGCCGGCCGCTGGGGCACCCACCGCCCCTCCCCATATATGATGGACATCTGGCGGCGCCTCCCCCTCCCTGCACAGCATGCGGCCAGCGGCCCCCTCCTCCCCGCCAGGCTAAAATTTTCCTGTGCACACTGTGCCGACTCAGGGGTCGTGCTGCGTGTTCCTTGTGGGAAGTGTGGTCTACAGCCGATGCAGCACGACCACTGAGCCAACCAGCAGCAACAGAGATGGCAGTTTAGTTGAAGAGCTGTGGCCTTATCAGTATCATCGATCAGTAAGTTTCCCTTGTTACCCAGGGTAGATGGCCTTGTGCTGCAGCCTGGGGTTGTGTTAGGGGGAGGTGAGAATTTCATTACATGTTTTGAGCCACAGTAGAGCTGCGTGGGGGGTGGGGGTAGAGTTTAAGTATATGTATAGCGCTAGAGGCAGGGGATGGTTGTATATAAGAGAGACAGTGTATGTATGGATATATGTATGCTTGTATGAAGGAGGCAGTGTATGGAAGGATGGATGAGAGTGGTGGTGTATGTATTGTATGTATGAGGGTGGCGGCAGTGTTCCCTCTAAGCTGTGCGCGCGCACACAACTCGAAGAGCATGCGCACAGACATTACAACAGAGCGCACAAAGCAGCAGTGGTCCCTTTTTCCAGTTGTGGACTCCAATTAATGTGTGTTTCATCCATTAACTACATTGTGTGCTGTGTTTTGAATGTTCAAATGTTTAATATCATTTTTAAGTAAAGTTAACACAAATGCTGAACGTCATTTTCCAGTTATATATAAGTGACGCACAAAAATTTAAATTTCCTTCCAAAGTTGCACAGCCAAAATCTTTTGCCGCACACAGCCTTCGTAACATTAGAGGGAACATTGGGTGGCGGTGTATAAATGTATGTATGTATGAGGGTGGCGGAGTATAAATGTATATATGTGCCTGATGTTGGCTCTTCGGCGTCCCTAAACATATTTTTTGGCTCTTTGTCTGTGTCTGGTTGGCCACCCCTGCCATACACAATGTCATACAATTTTAAAATTGTATGTCATTGTACAATATCGCGCGATATCGCATCGCATGCCTTATGGTATGCGATGCGATGGGCGCCGCTATAATACAAAAGTACCTGTGCAATTAACATGATGACAAGTAAAATCTGTTCCTGTCTTTATTACGGCATATAACCATAAGCTTCTTCTCCATACAAAAATAGCAATAAAGTGAGTATACAGAGTACAGGCGTACATAGGACACTGAATGCCAAGGAAAGCGTCTTTATTATGTCCCAAACGTTCATCATTACAGATCAATAAATCATACACTGTGGATCCCCTCCCCCAATACACACAGCTCAGTGCTGGACATTATAAACACGTGTGGTCAGAACAGGGGGGGATGAACTTTATTATATGGCTATAAAAAGGGGCGGTCTGCCTAAGAGACCCTCCCACTGGGGGTGGGCATAGAACAACGACTATTATTCTTCCAGCTAAAGGTTATCTAAACTCCAACCCAAATGTATCAAAGTTTGAAGAAAGAAGAAGCAGAGAGAGATAAAGTACCAGTCAGTTTCTGTCATTTTACAGGCTGTGGGGCAGATGTATTAAATCTGGCGAAGAGATAAAGAAGAAGGTGATAACGCACCAGCCAATCAGCAATGTTTGAAATGACAGTTAGGGGCCGATTGGCTGGTGCATCATCACCTTCCTCTATCTCCTCACCAGGCGTAATATATCTGTTAAGTTGGTACTTCATCTCTCTCCAAGCTTCCAAAGGTCACCCCCACAGCATCTAGCTCTCAATATCCAGCCTTGAGAGATTACGGTATGCTCCTAAAGATTTGAAGCACAGTAAATTAATATGACAATGTAATGTAATGTCCATGTAATATTAATCCTTGAAGTAGAGGCGGTAATGTGGAGTCATACTGCAGCGATGACATCACTACGTCTCATATCAAAGTTTAGAAGACAGAGACAGGTGCTGCAGGAAGGGTCAACTCTCCTGGTAAATCATACAGGTAACAGAACCCGGTGATTATTGCCTTAGCAACATAGAGGCTATTTTCCGATTTTGTACATTGCTGCACTATCCTGTACAATCAGATCTCCAGATGCCAGATAACTGAACACTAGATGCCGTAAGGAGGAGTTTTAGGACTACAAATTGTGACACTATCTTGCACATGAAGTCTTCCACAACTAGGGGGCGCTAGGCTAAATATACTAACTTGTTTCTTTATGGCGACTATACAAGAAAACCAGTACCCAAACATTTTAATAATTTAAACAGCATGGAAAGAGGGGTAATTGTTTTATACAGTTTGTCTCATTACAAAAAAACAAAACACTAATTACAGGATTTGCAAAGACAGTCATTTATTTTCACCCGCCCACCACTAATGAAACATTTACTTCCTTTTCGTTCTGACCAGTTTCCGTTATATTATTTTTCAACTGCTCAACCTCCAGCGGACTAGACGGGTGCGACAGTCCGAGACCGTTTTATACCAAGAATATTTGAATTGATTATGCAGTAGTGTTCCCGTGCATTGAAGGCACCCTCTGGCTACTGGGTAATGTACAGTATGAATCCCGTTATTTCTGTAGTGCGAATGCCGCAGCTCTTTAGCCCACGGAGGCCATTATTGCATCCACCGGAAATTCCTCCTTACTGCGGGCTGTGACCTGCATTGTTACAGTGTCTGTCAGTACCAGCTTTGCCCGTACTAAGATGTCATGTCCACCGCGGAACACACCTACAAAAGAAGTAAAAGCTGATTCTGTAGTGAAAATGTTTGTAGGGGGTAAAGGAAAGTAATGCAGTTCACTGAAGAAATACAGAGACAGGTATATTAAGCCTTGTGAAGTGATAAAGTTGTGATAAAGTGGACAGAGCACCAGCCAATCAGCTCCTGACTGTCAAATGACACTCTGGGTTTGAAAAAAGGACAGTAACACAGAAGCCAATCAGCTCCTAACTTTTAATTTTCAAACCCAAACTAACTGGCTGGTGCTCCATCCACTTTATCACAACTTTATCACTTCACCAGGCTTAATATATCTGTCCCACAGCACAGACGTAGTACACAAGCAGCATATTAGAATAACAGTTTCCATGGGGGGATGGCATGTGCGGAAAGGCACTTCACTGTATATTACGGTAGCCCAAAATTGCCAATTTTCCTGCACTGAGTGCTATGCAGTGTGGGGAAAATTCAGAGCCCTCTGTATATATGGTCCGAGAACTCTCAATGGCTCCAATGTCACTATAATTTACACAGTGGATACTAATGATCACCAACAATCAGGTAGAACTTACCGGCAAGATACAGGTTGTGAGCATTCTTGTTTTCTGGCACTTTATCCGACCGCTCGCAGGGCTGCATTCCCAGGAACCGTACTACGTTCCCTACTGCATCTGTGCGGATAGAACAATGGTTATATTCATTGGTTTTCCTATTATACAGATATAGCCAGCCTCATATAGGCTGTGGCAATTCAAACCCATGACTAGTTTGCCGCATGCGGTACATATAGTGCCACCAGTGGGCCATAAACATAGTGGCAATAAGGATGGCTCCTGGATCCAGGTAACCGAGTGGGTTTATAGAAGTGGAGAGGTTTCCTATAACAACCAGATTCTACCTATTTTTTTTCCTAGAAGGTACTACCATGAATTAAAGTACAATAGGATTGGTTGTCGTGGGCAAAAACTTCCACTGTAGCTTTCCTGCCCGTGCTTTCCCTTCAGTGCTAAATACACTGTACGAGCCTTGGCGAGGACAATCGTTACCTTCCAGCGTCTTGATGGTCGATAAGTTGAAAGTCTCTTCTTTCTCAAACTCATCTCCCACCTCTTCCCAAGCAGCACCGAAGTTGGGTTTTAGAACTTTCTGTATGTGATCTACCACAGTCACCTCAATGTCTTCAAGCTGTCGCAGAGGAGAAGGAATGCAGATTTAGGATAGAATTCCTGTAATAGAACATACTAGGAGCCATATCCTATTCATACAGGACATCTATGTCTGTCCTGTAATCCACTGTGTGTCTGCAAGGGTTAAACAAAGCCTAAATATCCATCTGCTTACCACATACTCATCGTCATAGCCCTCCTCTTCTGCCTCACCGGTGTTGGGGTCGCAGTCCTTCACTGTGAACTTCAACATACAACTGAATGTACAGGAATCTAAGACAGATAAAGAACAAATTACAAAATGGAACACTATGACCAAAGTAAGCAGCTTCACTATTCTCCGTTACCCACTGGGAGGCACGAGTAACAATGGGGCATAGGCGGTGGTGTATGGAGTATCTTTAAAGTTCTCTTCCTTTGTTATCCTTCCACTGACCACTAAAATCAAAGGGTTTTACTGGAGGGGCAGAATCAAAGGACAGAACCCGAGGGCAGAGTCAAGAGGGCACAGGGGTAAAGGTGGCAAAAACTATGCCTTTCCTTGACAATATACATAAGGGCACAGGGAGGAAGAATTATTAGACTCTGTAAGCTACCGAGATATTGCTGATATAAGTGAACAATAGGCCTAATTCAGAGTAATACCTATCCTGAGGTTTTTGCAATTGAGTTATAACTGGAAGACTGCACATCTGGGGGGGGGGGGGGTTTCTGGTTGGTTTACAAAAGCAAACTCCTTCTTTAATGGACAAAACCATGTGCACTGCAGGGGGGCAGATGTAACATGTGCAGAGAGTTAGATTTGGGGGCGTTCTTTTGTTTCTGTGCAGGGTAAATACTGACTGCTTTATTCTTACACTGCAATTTAGATTTCAGATGCAATTTTAGATTTTTAGATTTTAGATGTCATGGCCGTACTTGGGGCGTGTACCTGACATTAGCTGCGAACATATAGGCAGAGAAACATGGCGCCTGTGTCGCGCTCATGTTCAGTCTGCATGGCTATAGACCTACTTGAGCATTCTATGTTGCGCGTTGCTACATATAGGCGAATACTGGGTACGTATATTGTGACTGTCGCATTACCGGGCGGCAGCTTCTTTCGCTAACATTAGAAGCGTCCCGTAGCTTCCAATGCATTAACATACAGCCCTGAATTAGGCCCAGTGTTACAATTGCAGCATTTGTGCTTTATAGAAACATCCGTACATGCAGAAGGATCCTCCTCGGGTATAGAGACCAGGGTGTAGCACGTCCCCGGCTGGTTGTAGGACAGAGCTTTCACAGGAACATAGCAAAGGACCTCATATCCCTCTGTGGGCTCCATCTGTACAGTCACGTTCTCCAGTATCTGATCGTTCAGTGTATTGGTACAATCAAACTAGGAGGAGAGAACGTGGAGGGTCAGCACTGATCACACCATCTGTTACATACAGAACACCGGCGCCGGACAATCTAACCTCACCTGGAACACTAAGTGATTGACAAAGGTGTGCTTGGTGCACCGGACCACGTATTCCGTCTCGGATTCGGTGAGGGCAACGGGTTCGGGAGAAGACCTGAATAAGGGCCCGAGGCTTTTAAATTCTGGGACAGCAGCAAGTTGCTCTGAAGTAAAAGAAGACAATTAAGAAAAATAAATGCAAAATACAGACAAAGTACAAGCCAATAGGAAATCAGATGTACGGATGGACCAACGCATAACATCAACGCTGCTTATATAGTCATGTGACCGCGAGCAAACAGGCCGATGTATAATGCAGAGCTATGGGTACATAGAACATGAGAAGCAATGGAACGACAACCATGGAGTATTCGCTTCTGCGCTGTACGCTGCTGTAACTGCCCTGTAGTGAAGGAACCCGTTATAAGCAATAGATAAGAGTTCTGCTGTAAGTGTCTCCCAGTAAGTGTATAGTAATTATTTAGTGACTGGAGAGTGTACATTCCCTCAGAGCCTCAGCGATGGGCACTTCAACCTCCTTCACAAGCGTCACACGACACATAGGTCTGTACGGAACATCTGAGAGAACGTCAAGTCTTTATAACGGTCCTAAGGATGAGCGAGACTTGCCCTAAGCATTGCTGGAGTCCAACTGGAGCCTAAAAGTCCCCCGTGTAGAACCCCTTGTGAATCCAGCCCTGGGAATACATGCCCTGTATAAGGCTTTCGGGACTTTTGTGCACACGCAGTAGCAAAATCTCAAATCCATGAACACCGGAAATGTTGTAAGGATCCGGACTCAGAATGGAATGATAACTGAGTGAATGCATTCCTGAAGGGTATATTCTTACTATGGTTATACACATATTATAATAATAGGATTTCTGTACTTACCGTAAATCCCTTTCTCCGAGTCCACAGGTGTCACTGGAGCGTAGACAGTGGGGGATAGAAGGGCGACCTCAGGGAGCTAGGGCACTCTATTGTAAATTCAGTGTGGCCAACTCCTCCCCTTCTACTCCCCCCCCGGCAGTCTCAAGGATCGTGCCCAGAGGGAGCTGGAAGATAGAAACACACTTCCGAAGAGGAGGTAAACTTTTTAACCAACATTCATGCAGACATGGAAACTGAGTCAAGCAGTGATGAAATAACACAAACACTAGTTAACCACACAAAAACTAGTTAGCAGGAAGAAACCCCAAACCAGGACTAGAAGGTCCTTCCTAGGTAAGTCGGCAACAGCGCCGAGGAGGGCGTCCAGTGACACCTGTGGACTCGGAGAAAGGGATTTACGGTAAGTACAGAAATCCTATTTTCTCCTTCCTCCACTAGGTGTCACTGGAGCGTAGACAGTGGGGACGTCCCAGAGCTCCCAACACGGGTGGGAAGGCGCTGAGAACCCCCAAGAACTGCTCGGCCAAATTGAGAGGCCGATGAAGCAAATGTGTCGAATCTATAGAACCTAACAAAGGTTCGCCTACCCGACCACGTAGCAGCTCGGCAAAGCTGAGTAATGGAAACCCCTCGAGCAGCCGCCCAAGAGGGTCCTACTGAACGCGTAGAATGCGCCGAAATGGAAGCCGGAGGAGTCTGAGCCGCTTTCACGTATGCTTGTCTTATCGTCAGCCGTATCCATCTGGCCAAAGTCTGCTTAGATGCAGGCCATCCCCGACGGATTGGATCATAGGTGACAAAGACAGTCCGATCTTCTAACTGAGGCTGTTCTGGCCACGTAAACTTTTAAGGCCCTCACCACGTCCAAAGATTCTGCTTGAGGATCTTCGGTAAATGCAGGAACTACGATCGGCTGGTTAAGGTGGAAGGAGGAAACCACCTTTGGAAGGAAGGATAAGGATGTACGAAGCTCGGCTCTATCTGAGTGAAATACCAAAAAAGGCGAGCGACATGAAAGGGCTCCCAGCTCTGAAACCCTTCTGGCTGAGGCCAAGGCTAGTAAGAGAACCGTCTTCCAAGTGAGGTATTTGAGATCTACCTCTTCCAAAGGTTCAAAAACCGAGGAGCAAAGATAATCAAGGACCAAGTCTAAGTCCCATGGGGCCGTAGGAGGGCGAACCGGAGGCTGCAATCGTAAAACCCCCTGAAAGAAGGTTTGTACCTCAGGTAGCAGTGCTAGCCATCTTTGAAAAAAAACAGATAAGGCGGACACCTGAACCTTCAGGGATCCCAGACGCAAACCTGCCGACAGCCCAGCCTGAAGGAATAAAAGAAGTCTAGCCTTTTTGAATGCCGTTGTGGAGACCCCGCGGCCTTCGCACCATGCCACATACGACCTCCAAATACGGTGGTAATGTCTTGATGTTACCTCTTTCCTTGCACTCATCATGGTCAGGATTACTGTTCTTGGAATCCCTGCTTGTCTTAAGATGGACTTTTCTGCAGCCACGCCGTCAAATGTAGCCGCTTTAAGTCTGGGAAGACGAAAGGGCCTTGACTGAGAAGATCTTCTTGTAACGGCAGAGGCCACGGCTCTTCGACCAGCAGGGTTGTGAGGCTGGTGTACCAAGCTCGCCGAGGCCAGTCCGGAGCAATTAGGAGGGCCAAGACCCTCTCCCTCCTTATGCGCTGTAGAATCTTGGGTATCAGCGGAAACGGAGGGAACAGGTATACAAAGCTGAATGGCCAAGGAGCCGTCAGGGCATCCACTCCCGCCGCTGCTGGGTCTCGAGTTCGTGCGAAATACAACGGGAGTTGATGGTTGAGACGTGAAGCCATCAGGTCTACCTGAGGACACCCCCATTTTCGAACCAGTCGCTGAAAAACCTGAGGATGAAGGCACCACTCTCCCTGGTGGACATCCTGCCGACTTAGGTAGTCGGCCTCCCAATTTTCCACTCCTGGAATGAAGATCGCTGAGATGGCCATCGCATGAACCTGAGCCCACACCAGGATTCGGGTCACTTCTTTCATGGCCGTCCGACTTCTTGTGCCGCCCTGTTTGTTTATATAGGCGACCGCGGTGGCATTGTCGGACTGAACACGGACTAGTCGACCCTGAAGCAGGGATTGTGCTTGGATGAGAGCGTAATATATTGCTCTGAGTTCCAGGATATTGATGTGTAGGCGGGATTCCTGACAAGTCCAACGGCCCTGGAACTGATGGTCCAATGTCAGTGCTCCCCATCCTCGTAGACTTGCATCCGTTGTGATGACCGTCCAATTCCAAAGAGCGAAGCGTTTCCCCTCCCTGAGATTGGCTGAGTGAAGCCACCATGAAAGGGAGAGCCTCGCTCTCGGGGACAGGGTCACCAGACGTTGTAGGTGCAGGTGTGATCCTGACCATTGTCTCAAAAGATTTAGTTGAAATGGTCTTGACCTGAAGCGAGCATACTGGACTGCTTCGAAAGAAGCGGTCATCTTCCCCAGCAGACGCGTGCAGAGGAGTACTGAGACCTTCCTGTGCTGCAGTACTAGACGCACCGACTCCTGCAGTGATCTGATCTTGTCTTCCGGTAAGAAAACCCTCAGTTGTATCGTGTCCAGGATCAATCCCAAAAACTGCATCCTCTGCGATGGCTGCAGCTGGGACTTTTCGTAGTTTAGGATCCAGCCGTGTTCTACCAGTATCCTCTTGGTCAGGTTGATGTTTGTCAAAAGTTCCTCCTGAGAAGAGCCCTTCAGAAGGAGGTCGTCCAGATATGGTATTATCGTTACACCTTTTGAGCGAAGAATCTCCATCATTACGGCCATCACCTTGGTGAACACCCGAGGTGCCGAGGAGAGGCCAAAGGGCAGGGCTTGAAATTGCCAATGGTGTTCCAGAACTGCAAATCGCAGAAAAGCCTGGTGGGATGGGCAAATTGGAATGTGCAGGTAGGCGTCCCTGATATCCAGGGATACCAGGAACTCCCCCTGACTCAAACCTGCAATTACGGATTGAATGGATTCCATCTTGAATTTCAGAGGCTGTAGGTATGGATTCACACCTTTTGAGCGAAGAATCTCCATCATTACGGCCATCACCTTGGTGAACACCCGAGGTGCCGAGGAGAGGCCAAAGGGCAGGGCTTGAAATTGCCAATGGTGTTCCAGAACTGCAAATCGCAGAAAAGCCTGGTGGGATGGGCAAATTGGAATGTGCAGGTAGGCGTCCCTGATATCCAGGGATACCAGGAACTCCCCCTGACTCAAACCTGCAATTACGGATTGAATGGATTCCATCTTGAATTTCAGAGGCTGTAGGTATGGATTCAGTTGTTTCAGGTTCAGGATGGGACGAGCCGATCCGTCCGGTTTCGGCACCAGAAACAGGGTAGAATAAAATCCTTGGTTCCTTTCCTCCGTCGGGACTGGGAGAATCACTTCCATCCTTTGAAGCTTGGCAATTGCTTCCCTCAAAAGGATTGCTTTTTGTGGAGAAGCTGGCCAACCTGTCTTGAAAAATCTCTGAGGAGGAGGAAACATGAATTTTATCTGGTAACCCTCTGACACCAGATCCCGTACCCAAGCATCCTGACAAGACTGAAGCCACGCATGCTTGAAGTGTCTCAAACGCGCTCCCACCTGGAGGGTCTCCTTCAGGAAGGGGAGACCGTCATGCCTGTTTAGGGGTGGACTTAGCCTCCTGCTGTACTGTGGCCATACCTCTTCCTCTGCCCCGAGTTCCCCTCTCGATCTACCGCGAAATCTGTTTTGGGGACGAAAGGACCTAAAAGTGTGACTCTGAAAGGCCTTACGAGGAGCAGGTGGAGCTGCTGAAGGGAGGAAAGAAGACTTACCCCCTGTTGCCAGGGAGATCCATTTGTCTAGTTCTGCTCCAAACAAGACTTCTCCCTTGAAGGGCAATGCTTCAACCGCCCGCTTGGACTCCGCATCTGCCTGCCATTGCCTAAGCCATAAAGCCCTGCGCGCAGAAATGGATAAGGCTGAAATACGTGCGGACATTTTACAAATGTCAGCCGAAGCCTCCATCAGGTAGTCAGAGGCCTCCCGTATGTGTTCAGCTAACCTATTAAGCTCGGCTGGATCTGGGTTGTCTTTTAAACCTTCAGAAATCTTGGAGGCCCAGACCCCCATTGCTTTGTTTACCCAGCATCCTACCTGCGCTGGTCTCTGTAAAACTCCTGCCGCAGAGAAAATAGACTTTAAAGTTAGTTCTAACTTACGGTCAGAAGCATCCTTCAGAGACGTGGCCCCAGGCACCGGCAATACCGTCTTCTTAGATAGACGAGTCACTGATGGGTCCACCACTGGAGGCGTTTCCACTTTCTTCCTACTATCTGCAGGGAGTGGATAAGAAACATAAAATTTCCTAGGAATTTGAAATTTTTTATCCGGATGATTCCAGGCCTGTGTAACAAAATCATCTAATTCCTCAGACTGAGGGAAGCTAGACGACTGTTTGGGCCTCTTCCCAAACAGAGAAGGCCTTGCTGGAGTCTCAGATGTATCAACATAATCCGTGGCTAACTTCACCATGGCAATCAAATCCTCTAAACCATGTACCACAGGATCAGGGTCCGGTAGGACCGCCATTTGCTGATCCTGAATCTCAGGTGCTGCAGCACCAGAATTATAGTATTCTCCTTCCTCTAACTCAGGCATTTCGTCTGAATCAGAGCCAGAGTCATGAGTAAACTGCCTCCTTCCTTGTGAGAGAAGAGGGGGCAGTAAAGATGCCTGACCCTGCTCCGCAGAAGCCGGCGGGACAAGGGCTTTTGTTAACCCCTGTACAGCTGTGGCTAAAGAGATTTGTTGGTCTCTTGCCTGCTCTCTGTCTTTCTGTGAGGCAGAAAGTTCAGAAGCCAAGCGTGTCATTACCTCAGTAAGCTGAGAAGCCCATACCGGTACTTCCTGAGCTGTGGATGAGGAGGGGTTAACAGCACATTTCTCACAGAAAATAACTCCATCAGCAGAAGGAGTAAACTTCCCCTTACAGTCCTTACATTTGGTGTTCCCTCCTGCCATAATGAACAGAGATATAACACCAGACACTCACACACTTCCAACAGTAAGAATAAGGTTAGAAGTGAAACTGACAGGGGAGACAGCAGAGAAAGGGTTAAGAGCTGGCCCGGCCAAACTTGCCTTACAACAAAGGCACTGTAGCCTAAAACTTTAGCACAGCCCAAATCTGGCTCACCCTACTCTAGCCCCCGCTGTGTACCTCACAGACTGGGTAGAGTATATGCAGGACGGTCACCGGAGTCAGTCTACAGCACAGCCTTCTCCTGCACGCTCTGCCTGAGGCGCCAAATGTCTAAAAATGGCCGCCAGCAGCGCTGCAGGGGGCTGAACTGAGGTTATGAGCCTTGCCTTGTTACCCCCCTTACTGAGGAGGGGTCCGCGCTAAGCCCCGCCTCCCGTCTGCGCTCCGGTGCCAGGGCTTCTAAACACGGAGAAAACCCCTCTGCTGTCCGCCGTTTTGTTTTACTGACCTCCTCCACTAACTGGAGAGAGGTCAGAATACTTACAGCTGTCCTGCTGGCCGGTCGGCGGAGCGGCTGTGGAAGCGTCGCGCGGCCGCCATTTTCTTTATGGGGCGCGCGCGTCTTCAGGGAGACTGTGGTCTCTTCAGCCGGGGACCCGAGCGCAGTGCTTTGTAGCGGCGGCCGGGTCCCCCCGGCAGCGCCCACGTAGCAGGCTGGCAGTGACAGCATACTGCCAGCCTGTCCTCTTGCTTTTAAACATAATAAAGCCTAACTAATAACAATTGCCCAGGAGCATCAGGAAACATGCCCAGCTCCCTTGGGCACGATCTATGACTGCCGGGGGGGGGGGGGGGGGGGAGTAGAAGGGGAGGAGTTGGCCACACTGAATTTACAATAGAGTGCCCTAGCTCCCTGAGGTCGCCCTTCTATCCCCCACTGTCTACGCTCCAGTGACACCTAGTGGAGGAAGGAGAAATATAATTATATTCTGTCACTATTTCATTCATTTGTATGCAATATGCTTTCACCTGTTTATACACACACTATATATCTGTACAGTGTAGATCACACACACACACACACTATATATCTGTACAGTGTAGATCTCACACACACACACACACACACACACACACACACACTATATATCTGTACAGTGTAGATCACACACACTTACTATATATCTGGACAGTGTAGATCTCACACACACACACACACACACACACTATATATCTGTACAGTGTACATCGCACACACACACACACACACACTATATATCTGTACAGTGTAGATCACACACTTACTATATATCTGTACAGCGTAGATCACACACACACACTTACTATATATCTGTACAGTGTAGATCACACACACACACTTACTATATATCTGTACAGTGTAGATCACACACTTACTATATATCTGTACAGTGTAGATCACACACACACACTTACTATATATCTGTACAGCGTAGATCACACACTTACTATATATCTGTACAGTGTAGATCACACACACACACTTACTATATATCTGTACAGTGTAGATCACACACACACACTTACTATATATCTGTACAGTGTAGATCACACACACTTACTATATATCTGTACAGTGTACATCGCACACACACACTTACTATATATCTGGACAGTGTAGATCACACACACACACACACACACACACACTATATATCTGTACAGTGTAGATCACACACACACACTTACTATATATCTGTACAGTGTAGATCACACACACACACTTACTATATATCTGTACAGTGTAGATCACACACACACACACACACACACACACTTACTATATATTTGTACAGTGTAGATCACACACACTTACTATATATCTGTACAGTGTACATCGCACACACACACTTACTATATATCTGGACAGTGTAGATCTCACACACACACACACACACACACACACTATATATCTGTACAGTGTACATCGCACACACACACACACTATATATCTGTACAGTGTAGATCACACACTTACTATATATCTGTACAGCGTAGATCTCACACACACACACTATATATTTGTACAGTGTAGATCACACACTTACTATATATCTGTACAGTGTAGATCACACACACACACTTACTATATATCTGTACAGTGTAGATCACACACACTTACTATATATCTGTACAGTGTACATCGCACACACACACTTACTATATATCTGGACAGTGTAGATCACACACACACACACTATATATCTGTACAGTGTAGATCACACACACACCCACTTACTATATATCTGTACAGTGTAGATCACACACACACACACTTACTATATATTTGTACAGTGTAGATCACACACACTTACTATATATCTGTACAGTGTACATCGCACACACACACTTACTATATATCTGTACAGTGTAGATCACACACACACTATATATATCTGTACAGTGTACATCGCACACACACACACACACACACTTACTATATATCTGTACAGCGTAGATCACACACACACTATATATCTGTACAGTGTAGATCACACACTTACTATATATCTGTACAGTGTAGATCACACACACTTACTATATATCTGTACAGTGTACATCGCACACACACACTTACTATATATCTGGACAGTGTAGATCACACACACACACACGATATATCTGTACAGTGTAGATCACGCACACACACTATATATCTGTACAGTGTAGAACACACACACACACACACACTTACTATATATCTGTACAGTGTAGATCACACACACACACACACACACACACACACACTTACTATATATCTGTACAGTGTAGATCACACACACACACACTATATATATCTGTACAGTGTACATCGCACACACACACACACACTTACTATATATCTGTACAGTGTAGATCACACACACTTACTATATATCTGTACAGCGTAGATCACACACACACTATATATCTGTACAGTGTAGATCACACACTTACTATATATCTGTACAGTGTAGATCACACACACTTACTATATATCTGTACAGTGTACATCGCACACACACACTTACTATATATCTGGACAGTGTAGATCACACACACACACGATATATCTGTACAGTGTAGATCACGCACACACACTATATATCTGTACAGTGTAGATCACACACACACACACTTACTATATATCTGTACAGTGTAGATCACACACACACACACACACCTATATATCTGTGCAGTGTAGATCACACACATACACTTACTATATATCTGTACAGTGTAGATCACACACACACACACACACACACACACACACACACACACACACACTTACTATATATCTGTACAGTGTAGATCACACACACACATACACTTACTATATATCTGTACAGTGTAGATCACACACACACACTTACTATATATCTGGACAGTGTAGAACACACACACTATATATCTGTACAGTGTAGATCACACACACACAATATATCTGCACAGATCACACACACACATGCACGTCCACTCACCTTGGAATATGTCCTGCCTTGTAGAGACCACTTTCTCTGGCTGTCGGACGTTGGTGACCGGCATATTGTCTAATAACCAGGAGACACAGAACGGTTGAGTGCTATGAAGCGCTGACATTATATTGTACATACAGGGTGAGCCTGTGCAGCCCAACTATAGGATCAGAAGAGATTTTACAATGTTTTGGAACCTTGGGATTTTTCTTAAAAAATGCCTAATTGAAAGAGGACCAACCGTGCCATTACTGATTCCCAGATCACTGTGAGTCTCTGAATCATTTCTATAAAGTTACATAGAATCAGGGTCGGTGGTTTACAAGCAGCAATTACAGGGGAGACAGATATAAAAGCAGCACAGCGCAGTAGACTGTAGGTCGCTCTCCTGGATAAAGTACCTGCTCTTTGCTCTGTCATAGGCGCTGTAGCCAGTGGCACAGACTTCAGGTCAAATGGCTTCTCGGAAGGATCCAGAGTGTACTGCTGCAGTGATCGCTCCAGTCCGGGGATGGACACGGTCAACCCTGCGTACACAGGAAATATTTATTTATTAACAGTGTCTTATATATCGCAGCATATTCCGTTGCGCTTAACAAAGGAGACAGTGATACAACAAACAGGGTATTTACAGACAGTCAAAATGTAGGAGGGCCCTGCTCGCAAGCTTACAATCTATAGGGAAATAGGCATTGATACATAAGGATAGATACTGTTTTCTTTATTGCATCGATTCCACCAGAATGCAAGGTTCTATGACTGGTTCTGGAATTTGATAAGCTGCCTGAAGAGATGAGTTTTTAAGGAACGCTTATAGGTTTGGAGACTGGAGGAGAGTCTTATTGTGCTTGGGAGGGAATTCCACAGAGTGGGTGCAGCCCGAAGAAAGTCCTGCAGTCGGGAATGGGAGCGAGTAATGAGTGTGGATGAGAGACGCAGATCTTGGGAGGAGCGTAGAGGTCGTGTTGGATGATATTGTGAGATAAGAGAAGATATGTATGTTGGTGTAGTTTGGTTTATGGCTTCGTGTGTAAGTAAAAGAATTTTGTATTGAGTATGGTAGAATACAGGTAACCATATCAGAATGCAGCAGTAACAAACACACATGAACAGAAATGCGGGTGAGGGCTGTGTGACACACACACACACACTATACACACCATTAAGGATGTAGGTGGAATTCAGAGCCTTCTGTCTTTGCTCCAATATGTTCACATAGAATGTTGCTCTGTCTCTTACTTCATTGTCGTCATCCATAACACACCTGAATGAGAACAAACACATTTCATATAGTGTTTGACACCACAGTAGACATAGGATCTTCATGTCACTATGCTGTGCTGCTGGGGACCCTGCTCCTCCCACTATATAACTCTCAGTCTGTGGCTTCCTGCTGCCCCATTACCTCCTCACATCATGTCACTGCCCCTGTCACGTGCAGCCCTGTCCTCACTGACACATCACTCATCTCCTGTAATACTCTGTGCTGCTGGGGACCCTGCTCCTCCCACTATATAACTCTCAGTCTGTGGCTTCCTGCTGCCTCCATTCCCCTCCTCACATCATGTCACTGCCCCTGTCACATGCAGCCCTGTCCTCACCGACACATAACTCATCTCCTGATATACTCTGTGCTGCTGGGGACCCTGCTCCTCCCACTATATAACTCTCAGTCTGTGGCTTCTTGCTGCCTCCATTCCCCTCCTCACATCATGTCACTGCCCCTGTCACATGCAGCCCTGTCCTCACTGACACATCCCTCATCTCCTGGTATACTCTGTGCTGCTGGGGACCCTGCTCCTCCCACTATATAACTCTCAGTCTGTGGCTTCCTGCTGCCCCCATTCCTCTCACCACATAATGTCACTGCCCCTGTCACATGCAGCCCTGTCCTCACTGACACATCACTCATCTCCTGATATACTCTGTGCTGCTGGGGACCCTGCTCCTCCCACTATATAACTCTCAGTCTGTGGCTTCCTGCTGGCCCCATTCCTCTCACCACATCATGTCACTGCCCCTGTCACATGCAGCCCTATCCACACTGACACATCCCTCATCTCCTGGTATACTCTGTGCTGCTGGGGACCCTGCTCCTCCCACTATAGAACTCTCAGTCTGTGGCTTCTTGCTGCCTCCATTTCCCTCCTCACATCATGTCACTGCCCCTGTCACATGCAGGCCTGTCCTCGCTGACACATCCCTCATCTCCTGATATACTCTGTGCTGCTGGGGACCCTGCTCTTCCCACTATATAACTCTCAGTCTGTGGCTTCCTGCTGCCTCCATTCCCCTCCTCACATCATGTCACTGCCCCTGTCACATGCAGCCCTGTCCTCGCTGACACATCCCTCATCTCCTGATATACTCTGTGCTGCTGGGGACATTGCTCCTCCCACTATATAACTCTCAGTCTGTGGCTTCCTGCTGCCCCCATTCCCCTCCTCACATCATGTCACTGCCCCTGTCACATGCAGCCCTGTCCTCACTGACACATCCCTCATCTCCTGATATACTCTGTGCTGCTGGGGACCCTGCTCCTCCCACTATATAACTGTCAGTTGGTGGCTTCCTGCTGCCTCCATTCCCCTCCTCACATCATGTCACTGCCCCTGTCCTCGCTGACACATCACTCATCTCCTGATATACTCTGTGCTGCTGGGGACCCTGCTCTTCCTACTATATAACTCTCAGTCTGTGGCTTCCTGCTGCCTCCATTCCCTTCCTCACATCATGTCACTGCCCCTGTCACATGCAGCCCTGTCCTCACTGACACATCCCTCATCTCCTGATATACTCTGTGCTGCTGGGGACATTGCTCCTCCCACTATATAACTCTCAGTCTGTGGCTTCCTGCTGCCTCCATTCCCCTCCTCACATCATGTCACTGCCCCTGTCACATGCAGCCCTGTCCTCACTGACACATCCCTCATATCCTGATATACTCTGTGCTGCTGGGGACCCAGCTCCTCCCACTATATAACTCTCAGTCTGTGGCTTCCTGCTGCCCCCATTCCCCTCCTCACATCATGTCACTGCCCCTGTCACATGCAGCCCTGTCCTCACTGACACATCACTCATCTCCTGATATACTCTGTGCTGCTGGGGACCCAGCTCCTCCCACTATATAACTGTCAGTCTGTGGCTTCCTGCTGCCCCCATTCCCCTCCTCACATCATGTCACTGCCCGTTACATGCAGCCCTGTCCTCACTGACACATCCCTCATCTCCTGATATACTCTGTGCTGCTGGGGACCCTGCTCCTCCCACTATATAACTGTCAGTCTGTGGCTTCCTGCTGCCTCCATTCCCCTCCTCACATCATGTCACTGCCCCTGTCACATGCAGCCCTGTCCTCGCTGACACATCCCTCATCTCCTGATATACTCTGTGCTGCTGGGGACCCTGCACCTCCCACTATATAACTCTCAGTCTGTGGCTTCCTGCTGCCTCCATTCCCCTCCTCACATCATGTCACTGCCCCTGTCACATGCAGCCCTGTCCTCACTGACACATCACTCCTCTCCTGATATACTCTGTGCTGCTGGGGACCCTGCTCCTCCCACTATATAACTGTCAGTTTGTGGCTTCCTGCTGCCCCCATTCCCCTCCTCACATCATGTCACTGCCCCTGTCACATGCAGCCCTGTCCTCGCTGACACATCCCTCATCTCCTGATATACTCTGTGCTGCTGGGGACCCTGCACCTCCCACTATATAACTCTCAGTCTGTGGCTTCCTGCTGCCTCCATTCCCCTCCTCACATCATGTCACTGCCCCTGTCACATGCAGCCCTGTCCTCACTGACACATCACTCCTCTCCTGATATACTCTGTGCTGCTGGGGACCCTGCTCCTCCCACTATATAACTGTCAGTTTGTGGCTTCCTGCTGCCCCCATTCCCCTCCTCACATCATGTCACTGCCCCTGTCACATGCAGCCCTGTCCTCGCTGACACATCCCTCATCTCCTGATATACTCTGTGCTGCTGGGGACCCTGCTCTTCCCACTATATAACTCTCAGTCTGTGGCTTCCTGCTGCCTCCATCCCCTCCTCACATCATGTCACTGCCCCAGTCACATGCAGCCCTGTCCTCACTGACACATCACTCCTCTCCTGATATACTCTGTGCTGCTGGGGACCCTGCTCCTCCCACTATATAACTCTCAGTCTGTGGCTTCCTGCTGCCTCCATTCCCCTCCTCACATCATGTCACTGCCCCTGTCACATGCAGCCCTGTCCTCACTGACACATCACTCATCTCCTGATATACTCTGTGCTGCTGGGGACCCTGCTCCTCCCACTATATAATTCTCAGTCTGTGGCTTCCTGCTGCCCCCATTCTCCTCCTCACATCATGTCACTGCCCCTGTCACATGCAGCCCTGTCCTCACTGACACATCCCTCATCTCCTGATATACTCTGTGCTGCTGGGGATCCTGCTCCTCCCACTATATAACTCTCAGTCTGTGGCTTCCTGCTGTCCCCATTCTCCTCCTCACATCATGTCACTGCCCCTGTCACATGCAGCCCCCTCACTGACACATCCCTCATCTCCTGATATACTCTGTGCTGCTGGGGACCCTGCTCCTCCCACTATATAACTATCAGTCTGTGACTTCCTGCTGCCCCCATTCCCCTCCTCACATCATGTCACTGTCCCTGTCACATGCAGCCCTGTCCTCAATGACACATCCCTCATCTCCTGATATACTCTGTGCTGCTGGGGACCCTGCTCCTCCCACTATATAACTCTCAGTCTGTGGCTTCCTGCTGCCTCCATTCCCCTCCTCACATCATGTCACTGCTCCTGTCACATGCAGCCCTGTCCTCACTGACACATCCCTCATCTCCTGATATACTCTGTGCTGCTGGGGACCCTGCCCCTCCCACTATATAACTCTCAGTCTGTGGCCTCCATCCCCCTCCTCACATCATGTCACTGCCCCTGTCACATGCAGCCCTGTCCTCACGGACACATCACTCATCTCCTGATATACTCTGTGCTGCTGGGGACCCTGCTCCTCCCACTATATAACTCTCAGTCTGTGGCTTCCTGCTGCCTCCATCCCCTCCTCACATCATGTCACTGCCCCTGTCACATGCAGCCCTGTCCTCACTGACACATCCCTCATCTCCTGATATACTCTGTGCTGCTGGGGACCTTGCCCCTCCCACTATATAACTCTCAGTCTGTGGCTTCCTGCTGCCTCTATTCCCCTCCTCACATCATGTCACTGCCCCTGTCTCATGCAGCCCTGTCCTCACTGACACATCCCTCATCTCCTGATATACTCTGTGCTGCTGGGGACCCTGCTCCCTCCCACTATATAACTCTCAGTCTGTGGCTTCCTGCTGCCTCCATTCCCCTCCTCACATCATGTCACTGCCCCTGTCACATGCAGCCCTGTCCTCACAGTCACATCCCCCATCTCCTGATATACTCTGTGCTGCTGGGGACCCTGCTCCTCCCACTATATAACTCTCAGTCTGTGGCTTCCTGCTGCCTCCATTCCCCTCCTCACATCATGTCACTGCCCCTGTCACATGCAGCCCTGTCCTCACAGTCACATCCCCCATCTCCTGATATACTCTGTGCTGCTGGGGACCCTGCTCCTCCCACTATATAACTCTCAGTCTGTGGCTTCCTGCTGCCTCCAGTCACCTCCTCACATCATGTCACTGCCCCTGTCACATGCAGCCCTGTCCTCACTAACACATCACTCATCTCCTGATATACTCTGTGCTGCGGAGGACCCTGCTCCTCCCACTATATAACTCTCAGTCTGTGGCTTCCTGCTGCCTCCAGTCACCTCCTCACATCATATCACTGCCCCTGTCACATGCAGTCCTATCCTCACTGACACATCACTCATCTCCTGATATACTCTGTGCTGCTGGGGACCCTGCTCCTCCCACTATATAACTCTCAGTCTGTGGCTTCCTGCTGCCCCCATTCCCCTCCTCACATCATGTCACTGCCCCTGTCACATGCAGCCCTGTCCTCACTGACACATCACACAACAGATCACCGACTCATCTTCTGCTGGGACTATTCTGATGATATGATTGGTTACCAGTTGTTCTACCCCTGCCCACACCCAACTGTTATTAACCTACATACACGAATTTTGTCTCCGTCCTTATCCATAGCACTAGCGTACTTTTGCTATACCCAGGCCATGGGGTACATTTACGAAGATGGGAGTTCTAAGGAAGATGTGATGTTGCCCATAGCAACCAATCAAATTCTATCTATTATCTTCTAGAAGTTGATAAAAAAATAAGTAGAATATGATGGGATGTTGCCCATAGAAACCAACCAGATTCTACTTATTTATTTAGCACCTTCTAGAAGATGATAGATATAATCTGATTGGTTGCTATGGGCAACATCACATCTTCCATAGAACTCCCATCTTCGTACATTTACCCCAATGGATGATCCTGTCTAGGTGAATTCCCTTACCTCTTCAACAGCACCAAAATGCTGGGCAACATGTCCTCGTTCTGAGCGCCAAATTTGGCCAACGCACTGACAGCACCTATCAGACAGAATAACAAAGTCAGACACCAATATCCGGACACGTTATTAATGTAAAGACCAAATGCCCCACAAAGCGGCGAGTCTGACCTGCCCGAACCTCCTCGTTCTCCAGTATAACCCGATTGTAGATGAAGCGGATGTACTTGGAGGGGTTGGCGGTCCGTGGCCCTTCCTGCCCGAGGAGGTGGAGGATGCGGGTGGCCAGGACAGTGAACTCGCAGTCCTCTATGAACTCGCACAGATGCGATAGTCCGGTCTCTTTGCTCTCTGGGTTCTCTTCTATGATACTGATGATACAGTCAACGATCGCCCGCTTGTAGTCAAAACCACCCTGTGGGGAAACAAGACGTAGGTAACAAGGTACGGGACAAGTGGTCGGACCTGGAACTTCAGCCATATTCACCATATTACCCATGTTGCAGAAATGGAATCGAGCCGGAATAACTTACCAAGATCAGATATTCATTAGACTTTACAACAGAGATAATCAAATTACAGTTTAGCATGTGACCTTACCTCTTCCCGAAGCATTGTAAACAGGAAGCTCATCAAGACTGCATGCTTGCGGGGGTACTTGTGACAAAGAGCGCTGATCGCCTGCACAACCACCACCTGCGACAATACAGAAATACATGAAGAGTGAGCAATGAGCCCTAATGTCATATAAATGTACCAACTCACATGCCCCACTTCTGTACCAGGAACTACAGTGTCCTGCACTTCCTGCTTTATTCCATACTTAATGACAAGCCCAGGTGGGGGCGGTCCTTACCCTCCTGTTTTGTAGCTGACTGGGCGGTCCTTACCCTCCTGTTCTGTACCTGACTAGGCGGCCCTTACCCTCCTGTTCTGTACCTGACTAGGCGGCCCTTACCCTCCTGTATGGAAGCTGACTGGGCGGTCCTTATCCCCCTGTTCTGTAGCTGACTGGGCGGTCCTTATCCCCCTGTTCCCTAGCTGACTGGGCGGTCCTTACCCCCCTGTTCTGTAGCTGAAGGCACTTCACCCAATCAGCATCCCGCAGACATACCACCCCGATGAAAGAACCCCTTTAATATAATATCTGCCAACCAAAACCCTGTATATTACAGATCACCCACAGGTTAGGTCTAGGCTACCGCAAACAAAAAGCATCAGCTCAGTCCGAACCTTGAACTCGTCGGATATTTCAGACATGAAGGATGAGATCTGTTTCATGAGTCTGTCGATGCTGCTCTCGCTGCCGGTCTTCAGCAGTGTGGTGATCGCCAGGGTGGCGATACTGCGGTTAGAGTCCGTCACCAGATTCTCTAGGTCCAGGTTGCAGGCGGTTACAGCTGATGGGTGTTTCATGGCCACCTACACCAAAGTCAATAAAGGAGAAATGTGTCAGGGAGCAGATGATAGGACACTAGGTCGCTATCGGTAACACCTGTGGCCTCTGCTAAAATCTAAGGCTCATAAATGATCAGTTCTTCATGTGTATAACCCCTAATAGGTCACAGACTTTTGCCTCTGTAAACGTCCTTCGTTTATGTGTATACAGTATGTAGTATTTTAGGTTTAGCTCTGCTTGAAACGGAAAGTCAGTACAATAATCTGGGGAGGGGTTCATACTGTCGACCGTTATGAGGTTGACCTCAAAAGGTCCACATGGGAAATGTTGACTTAAAATCCAGATCCCAATAATCTGGGCCACAATAAATTACTTTCATTGATCCCTGTTCTAGATGTCAGAGTTCTTCCACGGACATACGACTGGCTTGCACATATTCTACCACTTCCCTATCTCTTTGCAGGGTGCGTCAGTTCTGCCTTTATATCACCAGGCAGTTGGTTATTTCCATTGTGCTAGACACAAAGATGTTCCCTAAATACAATGGAATTGAATGCAGAGAGCACATTCACATTGAAATCTTCTGCCAGGAAAACACAAGTCTACAGTAATGCCTGACGATATAAGGCACAACCGAAAATCATAGACGGTAGCCATGTATTATTAATAAGAAAAGTCGCAGAGGAGTGTGTAGCCTATGTATGAATGTGATCGGATGCTGCACAAAACACGTAATAACGCATTTCTACATTTTCAGGCAACAGTATCGGTAATGGGGAAAGGTAAAAGGTGCGTCCATAAAACTCTGCTATCTGCCAAGTGTCACCGGATGGGAGAACAGTACCTTGTTCAGGGTTCTGACGGCAGCGTAGCGCAGCGCGGCTTTGGGGGAGCTGCAGAACAGCTGTAACACTGGAATAAAACAATTAAGTTCATCACTTTCTAGTTTTATTCACATTTGTAGTCTATAATTATTGCATTATAATAAAAGTCATCTGAAGTTTAGAAAGCGAGAAAAATGTCTAAATATCATTGTTATAAAATAACTTTATTAACAATACGATTGTAGCAATAAAAGCAATTCTGACAAACGGATAGGCGACAGTGGTTGCCATAAAAAACTGATGTGTCTGCCTATTTGCATATGGGGCCTAAAGTTATTCCAACAAGGCCTCATCTGTGTGGAGTAGGACTGTTCTCTCCGTGCGTTTCCCCCAGGGGCATGAGTCCAGTAATATTATAATCTATC
Source organism: Crinia signifera (assembly GCF_055691185.1). Taxonomy (NCBI): domain Eukaryota; kingdom Metazoa; phylum Chordata; class Amphibia; order Anura; family Myobatrachidae; genus Crinia; species Crinia signifera. The sequence continues at coordinate 4,585,692 of NC_139224.1, read as the reverse complement.
TTGCTTAGAACAGAGTATTTATTGAATGCAGATTGTAGGCCTCCGACCCACTCACCGGACACGGCAGGAGCCAGCTCTTTGGCAGTGCAGGAGGGCAGGTTGACGATCGCAGAGGCCGCTTCGTACACGACCATTTCATGCTTGTTTCTCAGGCAGCTCTCGATGAAATCGAACAGGGGACTGTCCCGGCTGGAAGAGAAGGGCTGTTACTACCCAACCTGACAAGTGGGCATCACACCTGAATATCGCACCATTGAGCCCCTCACCTCCCGTCTTCCTCGTCCAGAAGCTTGCTGGCCACGCGGATCATCATGCAGTAGGCGAAGGGAGACTTCAGGCCGTGGCGCATGAACTTGCTCAGCATCTTGTTGACGGAGAGGCGATCATTTTTGCGGACATGATAGAGCAATCCTAGAGCGTGATACTGGAGGGGAACAGGAGGAATATGATCACCGCACAGGGAAGGTGGCCGGGAATGCAAAATGTTCCTGGGATTCTAAGCAGAAGTCTCACCTGAACCATCATGTTATCGCTGGACGCCGCTTCCTGCGCCTCGTTAACCCAGCGCTTCACTACGTCAAAACTTGTCTTCAGCAGATGCTGGAGGGGTAAAGAACAGTCTCAGCAGCATATAGGGGTTAAACGGTTTTTGATAGAACCATTAACAGTATTCCGTTAATAGGAACTAATTTATAAGAGATTGCCACCTACCAGGGAGGAGACCAGAGCAGAGCTGGATACGCTGGGCATCTTATCCACTATGGCTTGTTTCATATAACGTTCAATAGCCTGCAGCATGGTGTTCTATATACAGACAGACAAGAAATGATAATGTGACACCAAAGATCAATGATCAGCCAATGGGAAGAGAAGCCGGCTGGCTGGAAAACAACGTACATCCGTGATTCTGCAGAGTGCTCGCACCGCGGGACCCCTGTAGCTGTCGTCCTTCCCAGTCATGTCTTTGGTTAAACTGCCAAGGGAACATTAAGTTATAATTACAGTCATAACTTTGCTTAGACTACACATCAACATGCCCCAGCTGAAAGTACGGTGCACCGGCAAATTACTGGGGAGCGGAACATGGAGGCGGGGTAATTAGGGGAGGGAAGCCGTGCATCCTGGGATTCCTGAAAGCTTTGCTGATTGGTGCCCGGTCCTCTGGATCCGCCCACAACCCTGATGTTAACCCTGTGAGACCCATGAATACAATACAGTGTGCTAGAACAGTCGCATGTGGTCAGTAACACATAAGCCTTGGGACAGAACACTGACCTGCTGGTGACAATGATCACGTCCTCGGAAATACTCGCCATCTCCTTTATAGTGAGGTAGCACATTCTGCGGAGCGTAGGCTGAGGGAGAGACGCACGGCTGTGGTCAGTGACACGTTATAGATCATACAGCTCCTTAAGCCCTCTACATATGATGGGAGATGGATTGTGAAGACCCCTTTTTATCAACTAGGTGGTACATTTACTCAAGCTTTTAATATTGAAGTCATGGTGTTGTCCATAGCAACCTAACAGATCCAGTCTCTTATTTTCTAGGCTGATACCTACTATCAGATTGGCTGTTACTGGCAACACTACAATGTTAGAAGTTGCGGGTGGCCCCTGGGCCGTCTCTCACCCAACGCTGGTTTATCAATAACAAAACCCTTCTATTATTTGCTTCAGGGCACTTACATCATTGGACTGGAACAGTTTCGTCATGGCAAAGAAGGCTTCTGTGGCTTCTGTGGCGCCCATGTGCTCACCCTATAGTTTAAGAGAGAGAGAAATCATGGCAGGATAAAAAGGTGACCACGGTACATTACAGTCATTATGTGAGAACATGTCTGTAACTTGCTGCGTGACATTTAATAGTCAGGTTCTGCTGATTCCAACATCGCACCATTTACCTGCACCTCTCAAAACCTGTGCAGTTCCCCTTAATGCCTGGGGGGGGTGTAACTTTATGCTGCGGTGCTTCTAGCACAGTCTGGTCTGTATTTCAGCATAGTTACAGACCAACATGTGCTAGGAGCACCACAGCAGAGAATGACACCTCAGACAGCAAAGAAAAACTGCATAGATTTTGAAAGGTGCAGGGTGACTCGGTAAAGAAAACCCATCGGTGTGACATCCCACACTAAGGGGGTATTTATCAAGGCTCAGAGAGAGACAAAAAGTGTGAGAGATAAAGTACCAGGCATTCAGCCACTAACTGCATATAACAAATTACAGTTATGAGCTGATTAGCTTTTACCTAGTCACTGCCCAAAGCTTAGTATATAGATCCATTTATCTCTCAAAATATTGTCTCTCTCCAAGCTTTGATAAATACCCCCGGATAGGAGATGGGGTGTATTATCCCCAGCATACCAACAGAAAGTGGGGCATATACTGTAGGACATAGGTTCCCAATCTCAGGGGTAGATGTATGAAGCAGTGATACAGCGCCTGGTACTTTAACACCGGCCAATCAGCTCCTGTCTGTCCATTTTTTAACCCAGCCTGTAACTTAACAGTCAGAAGCTGATTGGCTGGCACTTTATCACTGCTTCATACATCTACCCCTCAGTACTTGAACAGATAGGATGTGACCAGATCATGTTTTCCGCCAGGTGCACAGGTGTAATTACTCACTGACAAGTTGTTCCTAAGGACAGAGTTTGAGAACCAATGCACGTAGGTTAATGAATGAGCAAATGACTACGGGGGAGATTCTCTATGCAAGAAATGCGGTAAAAACCCCGTTATCTGGGTTTTTACCGCATTTTGGGATGCTGTAAGCATCCCCCGCCGGGTTAACGCGGTGGGGGGCATCGCCAGAAAAATCTGGCGATTCCCCATAGAAGCCAATGGGCTTCTACCGCATCCCACCGCCGCCCCGCATCGCCCCCTCACCTGTGTCCGGGCAGCACAGCGCAGCGCTGCCCGGACCTGTGACCTCCTCCCTGCACTGATCCTCTTCCGGGTGCAGGGAGGAGGAGAGCCCGGCACAGCAGCAGCAGCGCCGGGTGTGTGAGGGAGGGGGGAGCCGTCGGGACCTGCTGGGACCCGGCGACTCTCACCGCAAAGGACAGCTCTTAACGCAAGAGCTGTCCTGTGCCATAATTATCGCATATGTTAGAACATATGCGATAATTATAAATGCGATGGGCGGCGAAGATTCTTAGAGAATCTCCCCCCATGTCCACAGACTCTCCAATACTGGTGTAAGGGTGAACCGTTTCCTGGCAGTAGAGCAACGTGTTCTAGGCCCTTCTCTCTAGAGAGAACTAAGAGATTCCCAGAAGACAAGTGTCAGATATGCCACAAAGGGCAGCATCTACCGATAAGGGATCCTGAACCCCAAGAAAACGTCCAGACAAAAAAATATGATAAACTCTGCTGCTACCTACTATACCGGGCATCCTAATCCCAGGGAGGGAGAGGTCTGCTTTACTCCTACTGCCCTGCCTCCTATGGGGATGCGCTTACTTACAGGGTGTGCCCCAACTGCAGGGGTAAACGTCTACCTCCATTGTGCCCATGGAATGATAAAATACACCCATTATTACTACACATACAGTATAACGTGCAAATCGAGATACCGGTAGGTTACACAAACCTGGTTTATCAGGTACAATATCTTGGTCAGGATGTGAGCACATTTTCGGGGGTTGATCGGAGTCTCGTTAAACAAACGAGCCTAATGACAAAGACAAAAATAATAATTAGTGACTGTCATCAATATCATGCCATGAGGTCATTAGACTGCTCTGATATAAATGCAAGCCCCACAGTAACCATCCATAAAACCCGCACACCGCAGCAGCTTCCCATAGAGAAGGGTCAGAAACAACACAGATCGGTGTAATCATTAACCACAACATTCTAGTTACTGATGAAGGCATACAGGTACACGTGCGGCTTATTATGGGGATAATAATGTACAGATCTATATGTCAGACACGTGTTCGTGAATCTGGAGCATGTAGGCCTAAAGTGATTGATGTGACGTCACATAGACTATAAAGATGTAGGAACAATTATATTATCTACATATTCACTTCCTATAACCTACAGAGTGGAGGCAGCGAATATGACAGCTGAAATTATATTATAATTACATAGCATTATTCTCCATGGGGACTGAAAGCGCTTTACATTTACAGTAAAGTCCTTTTATTACAAAGGAGGCAGCCATTTTGGGCGCACTTTATAGGTTACACTGGGTGGGATAAGCAATACTCTTGGGAGTTACAGTAGATGATATACAAATTGCAAGATACCCACAGAACTGACTGATCTCTGGACTGTTTAACCCCAAAAACAACCTTTGTGGAATAGCTATACGCAAGTTGAGGCCATATTCATTGGCCCAACCCATACACGCTGCCACCGCTGAGTATAGGTAGGGGTGGAGGTTACACTTAGAATTTCGGTACTCTTTACCTAGAACGGCGCCCGCGATTGAAATCGCGGTCGTCGGGGGTAAAAATCGCGGGCATCGCGGGTAAATCGGGATGGCCGCGATGCCCGCGATTTTCCCATAGGGAACAATGTTAAAAAGGCAGATTGACCGCGATTTGAGTGTTAAATGCCTCAATGGACCCGATTTGGCCCTAGGAATCAATGTTAAATGGGCCACAGAGCCCAAATAAGCACAATTAACCCTTAAATGTCCCCCCCAATTTTTAACGCCACCCCACGATCCACGCGAACCCGAAGCGTGGCGAGCGCAGCGAGCCCGCGAGGGGCGGCGGTACGCGTCCTCCGACCTTTTCATGCCCTACTATCCACTAGGGCGTGGAGTGAGAATATAATAGTGTGGCGAGCGCAGCGAGCCACCGAGCCCGAAGCGTGGCGAGCGCAGCGAGGGGACGCGGATACCTTCACAGGTAGACGCGTCCCCTCGCGGGCTTCACAGGTGTCGGCGTCGCCACGGACACCTGTGAAGCCCGCGAGGGGACGCGTCTACCTGTGAAGGTATCCGCGTGCGCTCGCCACGCTTCGGGCTCGGTGGCTCGCTGCGCTCGCCACACTATTATATTCTCACTCCACGCCCTAGTGGATAGTAGGGCATGAAAAGGTCGGAGGACGCGTACCGCCGCCGCTCGCCACGCTTCGGGTTCGCGTGGATCGTGGGGTGGCGTTAAAAATTGGGGGGGGACATTTAAGGGTTAATGGGCTCTGTGGCCCATTTAACATTGATTTCTATGGCCAAATCGGGTCCATTGAGCCATTTAACAGTAAAATCGGGTCCATCGCGCCTTTTAACATTGATTCCTATGGGAAATCGGGAGCATCGCGTCGCGGGCATCGCGGGTACATTTATGGCCGGCCGCGACGCGACCGACACGATTTCCATGTTTAACATGGGTTTCAATGGGAAATCGCGGGCATCGCGTCGCGGCCACACATAAATGTACCCGCGATGCCCGCCGTTCTAGGTAAAGAGTACCAGAATTTCTTATGCCAGGAAAAGACACAACATCGTTTATTGGAAACAGTCTGCAATATTCTCCTCAAGGTTGTGTAAATCATTAATCCCTATGGAAAGTCACTGCTGTAGTGCACAATGGCGTCTTTGCAACGTGGGGGAAAGTAGATCATAAATTACTTTTACCTAAAGAGGTTTATCCTCTGCTTTACAGAGTCCCAAATATTATAGTTTGTGCCCATCGCCCCCAAAACAAAGAAAAAGAATCAGCAATACTTACCTCTTGGAGAACCGCACTTTTCTCTAAGTGCTGGAAGGGGTTGGAGCCACCTCCTGAAATTGCAAAGACAATTCACTTAGTGATATTCTGCATACTGCATTCCTGAACAATTCCTTAACATTCACTTAGTGATATTCTGCATACTGCATTCCTGAACAATTCCTTAACATTCACTTAGTGATATTCTGCATACTGCATTCCTGAGCAATTCCTTAACATTCACTTAGTGATATTCTGCATACTGCATTCCTGAACAATTCCTTAACATTCACTTAGTGATATTCTGCATACTGCATTCCTGAGCAATTCCTTAACATTCACTTAGTGATATTCTGCATACTGCATTCCTGAGCAATTCCTTAACATTCACTTAGTGATATTCTGCATACTGCATTCCTGAACAATTCCTTAACATTCACTTAGTGATATTCTGCATACTGCATTCCTGAACAATTCCTTAACATTCACTTAGCGATATTCTGCATACTGCATTCCTGAACAGTTCCGTTACATAGTGACACAGGACAGTCCATTCTGCAGTCCATTTATGTATAATTGTGGATTACATCCTAACCTGCTACCTGGTCGTGATTTCCTACCAATGACATTGCGACCCTGCCTCCCCAGTCGCAATGCTATATAAATAAAATTATTATTATTATTGTACAAAGATTGAATGTTCTACTTTGATGTGTGTACACATGGTGCAATTCTGCGGCCACCAATATCGATATGATATCGTCAGCATCGGGCACCCGGTATGTGACGAATGGTGGCGTACACAATGCAGCAGGTCCTCGTTACGAGATAGAAATAGACCGTGCCGCACAGTCTATTTCTACTTTAGATTCTGACGCTGTGGGGCCACACATCACGATCAGAAGCAGCTAAACACGGTGCGATTTGAACTAACATGCTATCTGTTTTGATGATATAGGCAAAAATCAATAGCCAAAATCGGACCGTGTCCACACCTTTTCCCTACTTGTTTTTTCAAATATAATAAAAAATAAACAGTAATTACAGAGTGCTCCTTATAGAGCTACCATTGTGCTCACACCTCAGAGACATTGGGGATTCTCAAAATAGGGCAGCGCCAACTCGGCTGGTCTTTGATCATTGTGAGGAGTATTGCAGTTACCATGGTATGGGCTAATCTAGCATTCATTACCACTAGCTCATGAATATCACGGTCTCCTTTTGTAAAGTGCAACGGAATATGCTGCGCTATATAAGAAACGTAATAAATAAATAATGAATAGGTCAGCGTGGGTAACTGGTTTCCAGCAAACAGATGGGCTGCAGGCTGGCTCGGCCAACCAACGTCGCTCCACTGTGACAGGAAATGACCTGAATGAATAAAATATCCGCTGAATGGCAGACTGTAAAATGTTGGCACAATAACAAATGGGGGGGGGGGGGGGGGGAGCGTCCTTGACTTTGTCACATGGCTTCACATTTGAGCCCAAAGCTTGTCTGGTTCTCCCAGGGCCCACCAGACCTTTGGGTTTGACGACCTAAAAGCATCACTCGCAGGAGAAGACCCCATAAGGTTGGTGCCAGGTTCAACCCAGCAAACGTAACCAATCAATAACTTGCACTATACCTTGTTGGATGAAGGCACCTTACCCCTGCCCCCCCCCCCCCCCCCCCCCCCAAAACCTTACCATCCTCCCACCAAGTTAGCCTAACCCTTCCTGCTAGTGCCCAACCAACATCTTAAACACCACATCCCCCCCTCACGCAGCCTAATCCTAAATCCCAAACTAGTGCCTAAATATAACCATGCCTGCGCCCGGCTTAATGCCATCACACCCGAAATATGTTCAGGATTCTGGCAGTCTGGAATCCTCCTTGATGCCGGCAGATAGCTGGGATGTTGGCATCAGTATTTTGATTGGAGGCATCGTGACCGTCAGGATGCTTACCACATCCCTAACAGGCTCTTGAATGCTAGACCTTCTGAACTGCTTCAACGTAATGATTTCTTTAGCCTCCTCCCAAAAAGTAACAAGTCCAGTCCCTTAAATCCTTCTGAGAGAACAGGTTATCTCATACCTTTAATTAAAAAGGTATTACATCCACCCTAATATACCATTAATGGTCAAGGATCCACAAACTGTAATTTAGAGTCCGACTTTTGCAGTCTGCTAAACAAGGGCTCTGATCTCAGCCGTAACAAAGATGTCTCTGATTGGTGGTTTTATTATGTAACTGCAGGACTATGTTCACCTGCATACTAAACATACATGTAATAAGCAAACCACAAACGTAACAATAATTGTTCAGAAGATACTCAATACATCCTGACATATTTCTGAAGAAGTTCTACCTGCAGCCTCAGTTCCAGCTAGCACACCCTTTCCCATTAGCAGCCCACCTCACCATGCCTGGGGACGCATCTCCACTAGCAAAAAACCCAGGTTGATGCGCGTCCTCACGCAAAATCCTGGGTTATTTTTGGTAGTGGGAAAGGGGTATAAGTAATACTCCTTTCAGACCACAAATGCCAAGTTGCATTATTGGGCAAGCTCCACATGTGATCTGGCTTATTGCTGCCATCCCAAAAAAAAGGGGGGGGGGTGGCGATGCGTCATCGCGGGGCAGGGGAGGAGGTAGTGCTTGGAGCTGACAGCGCTGCCACCTCCATAGTGTGAACTTGACATGGATTACCCATTCACACTGCACTGCAACCCGTGTCAGAGCCTTTCCAACCCTGGTTGTGACAGGGTTGAAATGCCGAGCTGCTTCACACCGTACCTCGACCCGGGTTGGCGACATAATGACCCTGCAATAACCCAGGTCGAGAGTGCGGTCTGAAAGGGGTACTATTTATGCCACGTTTTGCAGATAATATTTCATTCACATCATCAGTCCCTGTCCCAGTGGAGATTACAATCTAGATTCCCTATTGCATGGGCACATACACGCTAGGGTTATTTACTTTAGACACCAATTAACCAACAGTTTTTGGAGTGTGAGAGAAATCCAGGTATATATATATATATATATATATATACACACACACACACACACACACACGAGCTTGCTGCAAATGGTGTGTATATGTGTGTGACATATATATATATATATATATATATATATATATATATATATGTCACACACATATACACACCATTTGCAGCAAGCTCGTGTCCCTCAGGGGGTCGGACACTACCTATCCCCAGTGTGTGAGCAGGATATGCTGGGACCTATAGTTCCCCTGCTGCTGGTTGGCTCAGGCTGCCACTACTATCACTGGCCCATACCCAGGGGGCACGGCCTGGTCAGAGACTGACCAGTCCAGCACCAGGCCCCGGCCCGAGCCCCGCACATCCCCACCCCGTACTCTCACCGGACTCCTCGTCCTTCTTGTCGAACTTCTTCAGCATCTCGGCGGCCTGCTGCTCTCCCTCCACTTCCTGCTGCTGCCAGCCTGTCACCGGGACACGTCACCCCTGACAACACGGCGGCGCATGCGCGGGGAGGGGGGCGGGGGTGGAGAGAGAGGACCCAGCGGCCTTCGCAGGCGCACTGGCAGCCCGGCGGCTGGATCCTGGGGCGCATGCGCACTGACAGCTCCGGTGGCTGGATCCTGCGGCGCATGCGCACTGGCAGAGCCATTGTGGAGCCAGACGTGAGACCTGCAGGCTGCAGTTGTAATGCGGCTCGTGTCTGCCCTCTAGCGGCTGTTCTGAGGTAGCTCCCAAAAATAGCTGAGCATTCTTCCGGCATTAAGATGCTCATTGGGATACAAAAAACATACCTCCCAACACGACCCTCTCCAGGAGGGACACAATGCTCTGTTTGCCCGTAGGGTGACCAACTCATCCCTTTAATCCGGGACACATATTAATTACACAGGTTCTGTGGCAATTTAAAACCAGGTGAAAGCGAGCCACAGAACCTGTGTAATTAATATGTGTCCTGGATTAAAGGGATGAGTTGGTCACCCTAATTGCCGGGGGTGTCAATTCCGGTGGGACTGCTCTGACACCAGGAGAAGGGGGAGAATACAGCCTCCCTGCACGGTCCGGGGGTGTAATAAAAACCGGAACAGTCCGGACCACACGGGGAGGCTGTAATCTCTCCTTCCCCATGTCCCCGGTGAATGCTATCACAGAGACCACCAGGAAAAGACACCCCCCGGACCGGACACTACAAGCTCCGGAATGCAGAGTTTGATGTCTAGTCCGGGGTTCCAGGGTTTTGACCGGGTCTGGTTTTTACTTTGTGCCATTAAGAGGGAAGTCCAGGAACAGAGCATTGTGTCCTTCCTGAAGAGGGTCATGGTGGAAGGTATGAAACCACATACCCTCCGACATGACCCATTCCATTAGGTACACAAAGATCTGTTCCTGGACTTCCCTCTTACTTATATGATTGCCAGCACCTGAGTTGAACTCGTTCATTTATAAGAAAAGGTGTCACCACAGGTGATGGCAAACATATAAGTCAGGGTTGCCGACCCTCCCGGAATTTGCGGGAGTCTCGGGTCCCCCTCTCGGCCCCGGAAGGGTGGGCAACCCTCCCGAGGGTGGGCAACCCTCCCGGAATCAGGGGGACCCCCACTGAGCCCCCCCCCCATCGCTGCATTTAAATGCCGCAATCCGCGGGTCTCAGAGGAGGGGGCGGAGCTAAAATGGCACAATTGTGTCATTTTAGCCCCGCCCCCTCCATGGAGATCAGATATTTTGCCTATTTGCCGCAATAAGCCCCGCCCCCGAACTCGTAATGAAAGATTCCTCTCCGGGCTTCTCCCGGAGAGGATCTTGTGCAAGTCGGCAACCCTGATATAAGTAAGAGGGAGGTCCTGGAACAGAGCATTTTGTACCTAATGGAATGGGTCATGTTGGAGGGTATGAAAACAGCCATAGCATACCTCCCAACATGACCCTCTCCAGGAGGGACACAGTGCTCTGCTCCTGGACTTTCTTCTTAATGTATGATTACCATCACCTGTGTTAAACAGGTAAATTGCAAAGAAAGGCGTTTCACCACAGGTGATGGTAATCATACATTAAGAGGGAAGTGCAGGAGCAGAGCAGAGCATTGTGTCCTCCTGGAGAGGGGCATGCTGGGAGGTATGCATAGCCTAGTCACATACCTGAAGTAATGTAATGTAATGGACAACAAAAATGGGACATGTCTGGAGGATAGAAGTGAACACATATCAGAGGGAATTCCTGTGCGTTAAGTCGCAGACCATCTCTGAGTTTTTCAGCTGCGCAGACGTCTCTCGCCGTGTGGCGTTAAGGTACCCAGTGTATGAGGACACTGCTATAAACACAAGCTTATGTAAATACCCTCAATCCGACTGCTCTGCTATACTGAGGATTTATATATCATTGTAAAGTACAGTAACATTAGCTGTGATAGATAGTAATGTAATCTATACATACTGTCATGGTGGTCACTCAGGAACATGGTGTCCGGAGACGTCTGCCATTCACTGCAGGATCTTACCTGCTGTATACAGGTGTCTGTACTTTGTACCAGTCTAGGGCTTCACTGATATCCGGAACACCGGACTATGCTTATCAGAAGCCAGAGACTTTACCCTGCTAGGAATGATCTCCTATGAGTCACAGGAGGTCATCGCAGGAGTAGTGTGATCGGGGGACGGGGACAGGAGTAGTGTGTTCTGGGGGACAGGAGTAGTGTGATCTGGGGGACAGGAGTATTGTGTTCTGGGGGACAGGAGTAGTGTGATCTGGGGGGACAGGAGTAGTGTGTTCTGGGGGGGACAGGAGTAGTGTGATCTGGGGGGACAGGAGCAGTGTGTTCTGGGGGACAGGAGTAGTGTGATCTGGGGGACAGGAGTTGTGTGATCTGGGGGACAGGAGTAGTGTGTTCTGGGGGGACAGGAGTGGTGTGTTCTGGGGGGCAGGAGTAGTGTGATCTGGGGGACAGGAGTAGTGTGTTCTGGGGGGGACAGGAGTAGTGTGATCTGGGGGACAGGAGTAGTGTGATCTGGGGGGGACAGGAGTAGTGTGATCTGGGGGGACAGGAGTAGTGTGATCTGGGGGGACAGGAGTAGTGTGTTCTGGGGCACAGGAGTAGTGTGTTCTGGGGGGGACAGGAGTAGTGTGTTCTGGGGGACAGGAGTAGTGTGATCTGGGGGACAGGAGTAGTGTGATCTGGGGGACAGGAGTAGTGTGTTCTGGGGGGACAGGAGTAGTGTGTTCTGGGGGGACAGGAGTAGTGTGTTCTGGGGGGACAGGAGTAGTGTGTTCTGGGGGGACAGGAGTAGTGTGTTCTGGGGGGACAGGAGTAGTGTTCTGAGGGGACAGGAGTAGTGTGTTCTGGGGGGACAGGAGTAGTGTGTTCTGGGGGGACAGGAGTAGTGTGTTCTGGGGGGGACAGGAGTAGTGTGTTCTAGGGGGAAAGGAATAGTGTGTTCTGGGGGGACAGGAGTAGTGTGTTCTGGGGGGGACAGGAGTAGTGTGTTCTGGGGGGGACAGGAGTAGTGTGTTCTGAGGGGGACAGGAGTAGTGTGTTCTGGGGGAACAGGAGTAGTGTGATCTGGGGGGACAGGAGTAGTGTGATCTGGGGGACAGGAGTAGTGTGATCTGGGGGGACAGGAGTAGTGTGATCTGGGGGGACAGGAGTAGTGTGTTCTGGGGGGACAGGAGTAGTGTGTTCTGGGGGGACAGGAGTAGTGTGTTCTGGGGGGACAGGAGTAGTGTGATCTGGGGGGACAGGAGTAATGTGTTCTGAGGGGGACAGGAGTAGTGTGATCTGGGGGGGACAGGAGTAGTGTGATCTGGGGGGACAGGAGTAGTGTGTTCTGGGGCACAGGAGTAGTGTGTTCTGGGGGGGACAGGAGTAGTGTGTTCTGGGGGACAGGAGTAGTGTGATCTGGGGGACAGGAGTAGTGTGATCTGGGGGACAGGAGTAGTGTGATCTGGGGGACAGGAGTAGTGTGATCTGGGGGACAGGAGTAGTGTGATCTGGGGGACAGGAGTAGTGTGTTCTGGGGGGACAGGAGTAGTGTGTTCTGGGGGGACAGGAGTAGTGTGTTCTGGGGGGACAGGAGTAGTGTGTTCTGGGGGGACAGGAGTAGTGTTCTGAGGGGACAGGAGTAGTGTGTTCTGGGGGGACAGGAGTAGTGTGTTCTGGGGGGGACAGGAGTAGTGTGTTCTGGGGGGGACAGGAGTAGTGTGTTCTAGGGGGAAAGGAATAGTGTGTTCTGGGGGGACAGGAGTAGTGTGTTCTGGGGGGGACAGGAGTAGTGTGTTCTGGGGGGGACAGGAGTAGTGTGTTCTGAGGGGGACAGGAGTAGTGTGTTCTGGGGGAACAGGAGTAGTGTGATCTGGGGGGACAGGAGTAGTGTGATCTGGGGGACAGGAGTAGTGTGATCTGGGGGACAGGAGTAGTGTGATCTGGGGGGACAGGAGTAGTGTGTTCTGGGGGGACAGGAGTAGTGTGTTCTGGGGGGACAGGAGTAGTGTGTTCTGGGGGGACAGGAGTAGTGTGATCTGGGGGGACAGGAGTAATGTGTTCTGAGGGGGACAGGAGTAGTGTGATCTGGGGGGCAGGAGTAATGTGTTCTGAGGGGGACAGGAGTAGTGTGTTCTGGTGGGACAGGACAGGTGTAGTGTGTTCTGGGGGGACAGGTGTAGTGTGTTCTGGGGGGACAGGAGTAGTGTGTTCTGGGGGGACAGGAGTAGTGTGTTCTGGGGGGACAGGAGTAGTGTGTTCTGGGGGGCAGGAGTAATGTGTTCTGAGGGGGACAGGAGTAGTGTGTTCTGGGGGGACAGGAGTAGTGTGATCTGGGGGGACAGGAGTAATGTGTTCTGAGGGGGACAGGAGTAGTGTGATCTGGGGGAACAGGAGTAGTGTGATCTGGGGGGACAGGAGTAGTGTGTTCTGGGGCACAGGAGTAGTGTGTTCTGGGGGGGACAGGAGTAGTGTTCTGAGGGGACAGGAGTAGTGTGTTCTGGTGGGACAGGACAGGTGTAGTGTGTTCTGGGGGGACAGGAGTAGTGTTCTGAGGGGACAGGAGTAGTGTGTTCTGGTGGGACAGGACAGGTGTAGTGTGTTCTGGGGGGACAGGAGTAGTGTTCTGGGGGGCAGGAGTAATGTGTTCTGAGGGGGACAGGAGTAGTGTGTTCTGGTGGGACAGGACAGGTGTAGTGTGTTCTGGGGGGACAGGAGTAGTGTTCTGAGGGGACAGGAGTAGTGTGTTCTGGGGGGACAGGAGTAGTGTGTTCTGGGGGGACAGGAGTAGTGTGTTCTGGGGGGACAGGAGTAGTGTGTTCTGGGGGGACAGGAGTAGTGTGATCTGGGGGGACAGGAGTAATGTGTTCTGAGGGGGACAGGAGTAGTGTGATCTGGGGGGCAGGAGTAATGTGTTCTGAGGGGGACAGGAGTAGTGTGTTCTGGTGGGACAGGACAGGTGTAGTGTGTTCTGGGGGGACAGGTGTAGTGTGTTCTGGGGGGACAGGAGTAGTGTGTTCTGGGGGGACAGGAGTAGTGTGTTCTGGGGGGACAGGAGTAGTGTGTTCTGGGGGGCAGGAGTAATGTGTTCTGAGGGGGACAGGAGTAGTGTGTTCTGGGGGGACAGGAGTAGTGTGATCTGGGGGGACAGGAGTAATGTGTTCTGAGGGGGACAGGAGTAGTGTGATCTGGGGGAACAGGAGTAGTGTGATCTGGGGGGACAGGAGTAGTGTGTTCTGGGGCACAGGAGTAGTGTGTTCTGGGGGGGACAGGAGTAGTGTTCTGAGGGGACAGGAGTAGTGTGTTCTGGTGGGACAGGACAGGTGTAGTGTGTTCTGGGGGGACAGGAGTAGTGTTCTGAGGGGACAGGAGTAGTGTGTTCTGGTGGGACAGGACAGGTGTAGTGTGTTCTGGGGGGACAGGAGTAGTGTTCTGGGGGGCAGGAGTAATGTGTTCTGAGGGGGACAGGAGTAGTGTGTTCTGGTGGGACAGGACAGGTGTAGTGTGTTCTGGGGGGACAGGAGTAGTGTTCTGAGGGGACAGGAGTAGTGTGTTCTGGGGGGACAGGAGTAGTGTGTTCTGGGGGGACAGGAGTAGTGTGTTCTGGGGGGACAGGAGTAGTGTGATCTGGGGGGACAGGAGTAGTGTGTTCTGGGGGGCAGGAGTAATGTGTTCTGGGGGGCAGGAGTAATGTGTTCTGAGGGGGACAGGAGTAGTGTGTTTTGGGGGGACATGAGTAGTGTGATCTGGGGGACAGGAGTAGTGTGATCTGGGGGACAGGAGTAGTGTGTTCTGATGGGGACAGGACAGACAGTGGGCAGTGAACGCGGCGACAGCTATACATGGCGACGGCCGAGGGACCAGAGCACCTGGTAGGTGAAGTAGCTGGGCGGCGGAGGCACATAAAAAAACAAAAACATACAAATGAATGGTCAGCCAGTGATTGGCTGAGAACTCTCTCAACCAATCGCTGATTGGCTGAGAGCTCTCAGACAATCGCTGATTGGCTGAGAGAGCTCTCAGACAATCTTTGGCTGACCATTCATTTGTATAGTTTTTTTTTCTATGTGCACCCGCCGCCCGGCTTCTGCTACCAGTACGGACGTCCACCCACTGCCTGCTGCATGCCCGGCTCTTCACAACAGCCCCGTCCCCACCCTGCCAGTCTCACGCTTCCCTCCGCCTGCAGCTCCCCGGGGACAAATCGGCCTAATGTACGGGGGCCATTACTGTCACTCGCTCAGAAGTTTTATCTATTCCTTTAACTTAATGGAGTCAACTGTATTGTTCACGAGAATGCAAAATATCAATAAACTGGGGTCAAATGTAATAGGGCGTGAGATTCAGAAAGTGAAAGGGAGAGTTTTTCCAATTTTTTAAAGCGGTAATCATTTATACTGAAAAAAAAATCAGATTTCTTTTGCCATGATAATGATTGCCACTTTAAAAAAAGGTAAAAACCCTCCCAAAATCTGTCAAAATCTGTGATTCTCACCCCCTATTACATTTGGCCCTGGGAGTTATGATATAACTGAGGCATGAGGTAGCGTGTACAGTACGTGTGTGATGTCACTGGGGGCAGATGTATTAAGCTTTAACAAGAGATAAATGCAAGGGTGATAGAGTGGTAAACTTCCAGCCAATCAGATGACCGCCATGTTACAGGCTGGACTGAAAATGACAGTTAGGAGCTGGCTGGATGTTTATCACCCATGCGTTTATCTCTTGTTAACGCTTAATACGTAATCTGCCCCTGGGTTTTTGTGAACCAAAAGGCTGAATGTTGGTTCATAGTAGTCTCATCTCTGTGAGCCTGATTCAGGTCCCGACACGTATGCAGCGAATGCCGCAAAGGAGTGATTTTCGCTACTTTGCACACGCGCCGGATCTATATTACACATGTACAGTATGGGTCAACCAGAATGACCTCCTAAGACTTTGGTCGAACTATTTCATCAGACTGTAAGTGATTGCAAGTCTGAAGCAGTTTGGGGAAGCGAATGGGGCGGCAGCAGCCTCCGTTTCTTGGCCTCTTGCTCTGACCCGTAGAACCCTGTTTGATCATCCCCATGGGTCACGCAGCTGTCCAATGCTGTAGCAGTTGAACATGTGGGAAGCATGGCGCCCCCTGCTGTATTACCACCTGTATTACCACATTAGAGCTCTTCCATCTACATCGGAATTAGACCCTTTGCTAGATAGGAGATAATTGCACAGACAAACAAGAACATTTAAATAAATCCCTTTTTTATTTGTGACAGAAGCATGATAGATACACAAAAGTAATCAGATACACAAGCAAACAGGTTCCCCATTCAGTCCAGTATCCCCCAAGGATGGCGACAAGGTCATTGTGAATACACGTGAAGAGATGCCGTATACATATCCATTAGGGAATAGAAGTTACTGATATCCCTGGCCGGGCTCGGCTGTGAAGACGACTGAACATACTGGAACCGGCTAAACCATGGATGTCTTTAAAGCTGTTTTTCAAGTACATTCCCATAAGATAACTATGCGTTGCGGAATTGGTGAAATATCATTTATCTGAGAGAATAGACGACAGGACGTGACGCTTGGCCAGGAATTGCATCCGGCCTGTGGATTTCCGGCACATATCCGTCATTTCACCTATAAACTCTAATAGGGAGATTTAGCAAACCTTCTAACGAGACCAAGGGCCCAATTCAGTCCTGCTCGCTACGCTGCGTATATTCAGTGCCTAGCAAGCAGGATAACCCCGCCCCTTCCAACGCACGCCCACCCCGCTGTCAATCAGGTAGCGAGCAAATTTAATTTTCGCCGAAGGCACTCATTGCATTGGTGCCTCTGCGCATGTGCAGTCACCCACCAATGGGAACGGGGCTGAATTCTGACAGTCTGAATCGGCTCCCAGCAACCAACATTCTATGTTAGCTAGAATCTGATTGGTTGCTATGGCAACACATCCACTTGTCCGTTTTAGAAGGTTTATTAAATCTTCACAAAATAAAAAATATTCAATGATTGAAAAGCAAAAGTCAATATAACAAAAAACCTAAATTTAACAAAAGAAAACAACAATAAGCGATTTATTATAATCCGCGACATTATCACAAGCAATATGCTTGGTTGGAGATAACAATAGCACCATATTACAGTCCCTGAATATTATTTATTTAAGATTATGGTTGGCAACCATTTTTTTTCTCCATATAAAGCAATATAAAGTATATAATATACATTTACATACAAACATAAGCTCCGAAGGTTTGAAGCTTGTAGAGATTGCGTGGAAAGTTTTGCCAGAGGATTGTTCTCTACGGGTGCGATGTAACCGAGTTCTAGTAAGATGTCTCCGCTATTTGTACACAACATCTGCGCCTAAATTTACTAAAACTTCTAAAAATCAGAGGTGTTGTTGCTCATAGCAACCAATCAGAAGATGTAGTAAATTTACTCCTTGGTTATACAGTAGTTCAGCAACCGTAAATGGTCTGCGAGGGGATCTGGCTACAGAACCGCTTCTTCTCCGGCCTTACATTCCGCCCCAGTCTTAAACACTCCCCCTTTTATTTTTGTAGAAAAATAGTGTAAAATATAGCACCGATTCTCTGCTACAGAAAACATTCTATGCACCATGTAATACGGGTTACAGTTGTCATAATTACAACATTTTTAAAAATAAATGCAAATATTTATTTCCCAGATGGAACAGACAGGAACATAATTCGATTTGGCCTACGTCATGTGCAGACGTGAATTTTACAAAAATATTACACTGTACATCATTTTCTCTAGTCCTGCGCGCCGTCTTAACTTCCGTCTTGAGGTGGTTTATCTGCAAATGAGAGAAATATCTATTTAATACATTTGTGCAGATCCTGTAAGGTGATGTCAACCCTTTAAGTGCAAACATGTGCAAAACATACCCTAAAAATGCCAGCGTCGCTCACATTTGTTATAAAAATTCAAATAAAAAATGTGTAAAACGAGATTATATTTCCTATATAAGGTAACATTACCGGTCGTTATGATGAATACAAATGGTTGCTTGGCAGTTTTCACACCTATTTTGACAAATTCACTTGGCCCCCAAAGGGTTAATGGCATGAGGGGGGGGGGGTCAATGTGCTTTCAGAAGGTTGGTGAGTATAATCTAGGGAAGAACAAGGTAGTTCCTATAGGTGGGAATCCAGATGGGCTTTAAGAGAGGAAGAAGCCTGTGTGCAGGTGCGGCATGGGCCTTCTCCTCGGCGGTGGTGCAGCAGTGCAGGTCTCTGGGAACATGCCGCCCAGACAGCGTTCCCGGGGACAACTCCATTGGGCATGCGCGAACCACCTGAAAATGGCCATGGCAGTGATATTTGCAGATGCACAGTCAGCGCTGGTCTGAGGTGAGTATCATTAAATGGGTGTAGGGTGTGCGGTGTGTGGGCCCCTATGGACCCAAGGGCCCATGTGCAGCTCACACCTTGCACCCAATAAAAAAAATTCGCTGCAGGCTTTATTTTAAAAATGATGGGTGATTTATCGCCTCCTGACTTTTTCAAACCTAGGGCCCGATGTATCAAGCTTCAAAAAGTGATAATATGAAGAGGGATAAACAGCCAGCCACTCAGCCCCTAACTGTCATGTTACATGCTAGGTTTGAAAAAAGGGCAAGTAGGAGCTGATTGGCTGTTTTTTTTTATCTCTCAACTTTATCACTTTTTGAAGCTTGATACATCTGACCCCCAGGGAGGTATTCAATAGGTGTGCCACTATTTCTGCATGCAAAATGGCGGCACTCGCCTATTCAATGCTGCTGTGTCCGACAGCTTTGAAGGCTTTCAGATTCTGCTTTTTTTTTTTTTTTTTTTTTTAAGTATCCGATTCAGACAAAAAAATGTGGCCTCTTCGATACTTGACAGAACATTGAATACCAACTTTTGAGTTAGTCAGGACGGGTTGAAAACAGCTGTGAATCTGACTGTCTGGACAGTTGGATTTGGGATTGAATACCCCCCAGAGCCTGTTGCTTATCTATTATGCTGGAGTTTATCTGGATTTAGTCTCTACTACCAACCTCCTGCGGTCCTCTGTACACAGTGCAGCTCACATTCCTCCTTCTCGTCAAACCGGTTGGCATTTCCTTCACACCCGCTGTACACGAACGGCCGACACGCTGCCACCAGCTGGTTATAATACCATTTTAATGTGTATCTGGTGCACTGACCCTCCTGCATGGGCAATCTGCATATATCTACAGGGAGACAAAACAAGGCCGCACTATTAATGACCGCATCTGACTGACGGATCTACGTTGTCTGGATTGACCGTGATACGACCGACCAAGCGTAGTTGAACGTGTCTAGGTTGACAGTAACAGAATTTATAGGTCGCCAGGAGCGTGGTTGACAGTCACATGGTTGACATGCGTTTTTTACGTTTTTTTTGGTGTAGGTTGACTTGGGTCATAGAGAAAAAATATATACTAGACCACCTAGGTGGAAAAGTGTATTTCAGGCGCTTCTGGGTGAGTTGTTTTGATAAGCTGCTCACACCGTGGGGAGGTCAGCCCCCAGAAAACAGGGTACAAACACACGAAAAGGGGGTGGTGGAGCGCTAGATAGTACAATTAAACAGGTTATGACCATTTGGGTAATACAATTATTTTATTTTTACTAATAAAAAATAGTTAAAAAGCAATTGCACATGTAATAACAACAATATTATGGTGTACAGCCTGATTGGGTTTCATGTAATAATGGGGACAGACTGAAACACCTGGGCTGACGCGTTTGTTGTCCACAGACAACTTTTTCAAAGGTACATACCTTTGAAAAAGTTGTCTGTGGACAACGAAACGCGTCAGGCCAGGTGTTTCAGTCTGACATTGGGACTCCAACAGATACCATCCTAATTGGACTCTAAACAATCAATATCCTCACTTGGACCAACTCTCCACTCCCCAAGCTTTTCCATCTGGGACAACTTTAACTGGACACCATCAGGGACACCACCACCTGCTATTCACCGGACTGCCTTACTATATATTGCAATTTCTCACTTGTTCCTATGGTAACTCTCACGAGTAGATAATTCACAATCTCCCAGATGGTATTAGGGAATGCTGGAATGGCGGGCGTCCATAAACCTGACCGGATGACCAGGACCTGATCCTGATGGAGTTGGTACTTGGTCTCAGTCCTTTAGTAAGGCAGTCCGGTGAATAGCAGGTGGTGGTGTCCCTGATGGTGTCCAGTTAAAGTTGTCCCAGATGGAAAAGCTTGGGGAGTGGAGAGTTGGTCCAAGTGAGGATATTGATTGTTTAGAGTCCAATTAGGATGGTATCTGTTGGAGTCCCAATGTCAGACTGAAACACCTGGACTGACGCATTTCGTTGTCCACAGACAACTTTTTCAAAGGTATGTACCTTTGAAAAAGTTGTCTGTGGACAACAAAACGCGTCAGCCCAGGTGTTTCAGTCTGTCCCCATTATTACATGAAACCCAATCAGGCTGTACACCATAATATTGTTGTTATTACTTGTGCAATTGCTTTTTAACTATTTTTTTATCAGTAAAAATAAAATAATTGTATTACCCAAATGGTCATAACCTGTTTAATTGTACTATCTAGCGCTCCACCACCCCCTTTTCGTGTGACTTGGGTCATACTTCACAATCCAAGAGGACGTAGAGTTAGATTATAATAGTGTGTCCGAAGCATGGCGAGCACATGGAGCCGTGCGAGGGGACACTGCCCACTTCTAGTGTTCACGTCGATCTATGTCGAAATAGCCACGACAAAAACGTGAAAAACTCGCATCCACCACGCTCCCGTCGATCTAACTGTTGTCTAACTTTCGTTACTGTAGATCTTTAGGTGTCTAACTAGATGGGTTCAACTAAGGGTGGTCGTCCATAACATCGTCACTCCGCTACACCATAACCGGTAACGAGACCACTTCATTTCTACATGACAATAATTGGCGTCTACGCTTAGGACAAACAGTATAAGTACCATGCTGGGAAGTGTCTCTCTTACTCCGTAAGCCTTCCATCGGTGCTGTGGGTATAGTCATGTCTGTAATGAAACGTAAATTATAGTATAATTATATATATCTAGGTCTATATCTATGTAACATTGAGTACATTCCCAATTTACAGCCACGTAGGTGCATATGCTGCTGCTGCAGCGGATATTCTTAATATGGATACACCCACTTTCAGCAGGGAAAGTCTGTCTCGTGCCCCATCGGATGCACCATGGGAATTTGCGCTAGCCCTATGACAGGCACAGTTTCTCCTGTTTGATTGGTTCTGCCTTGGTAGAGGCAGCCACTGTCAGCAACACGCCCATGACTTCTAGCCACTCCCCTGTTACCTCCCAGGAACGCCCACTGAAATCCACTCCAGCAAATACACTCTGTGCCCCCATGCGGTAATTATTGGGATATCTGCACAGCGTCCGCCTCTAAATCAGGCCTTTAATATATAATGAAGCGAATATGAAGACCACTTTATTTAAAGGCTCTGACCATCTGACAGAACAGAACTCTCCGTCCCATCTTCATCCATGCCTTCCTTGTAGTCATCCACCGTGTAGATGTGCTCATAATCGGGGTCATTGGTGTTCACCACCACCCGGAGTTCTCGTCCTACGGGAAATCATGGGAAGAAGGATTAATAACGGTCCTACTTATGGACAGGCCGCAGATAGACAGGAACCGTAGCACAGCAGAACTCAAGTAGAACCAGACAACAAACTTAGAAAGAGAAGACCAAAAGGAGTAAATCCACTGACACTGAGGCTACCGAGAGGAACACTGACCACACAGGGTGAGATAGAAGGTAACAGAGTAGGGAGCGCAGTGAGAGCGCGGCCTCATGCAGTATGTGACCTGAAACCTAGGGCAGGAAAAGCACAGATAGGAGATACATCAGCCCACAGATATACAGATGGAGCCAGCGTTTGTCCCGATAATGGTTTATGCTGTATTGGCTACGGGGAGATCGCTGCAACATGTTGGTTTATGTTTATTTACAGTACACTATTCTTATTAAGTGATTTGCCTAGGGGACCCGGACGTAAACACAAGTCTATCGCCAATATACTGTTGCTTTAATACGGTCATCGAAGACAGAGTCTGTGAATACAGCTGATTAACGCTGGCCGGTCAAACGGCCACCACCCACCTCCCTCCTCCTCCCCCTTCCCCTGGGAGACTGCTCTTTGGCCGGTGTGAATGTACTGTAAATGAGGGGCTGATACAGCACTTCAGTCACTTTGGGTGGGGGAAGGCACCATAGAGAAAGCATTAGCACATTAAAGAGTTCAGTACTACGGTGTGCTTTGGATTGTGCGCATTGAGACGCTCGGAAAGTTATAAAATGTAAGTTTCGTAAATGGTTCATAAAAAAAAAAAGAGATCTCACTTAAAGAATTGAACCCGGGTCACCAAGCATGGAGAGGGGCACACTTCTGCACTAGCCTATGACATTTGGTCATAGTGACTCATGAGTTAATGTTAAGAGTGATTCCTTGGCATCAGTTTGGCTTATGCTGTATTGGCTACGGGGAGATTACTGCAACGCGTTGCGTTTATATACTGTACGCTATTTTTATTAAATGATTTGCCTCGGGTACCCAGAAGCACACACTAATGTCAATGGGCTGTTGCTTTATACTTTGCTTGTGCCTGAATACACTAATTGTATTAGCTGATTGAGAGTATTGTTTTCTATTGACTCTCCACCTGACCGCTGGTCTGTGTATACTTTCCAGTTGTCACGGTCCATGTGCCAGAGCCTGTACTGTACTGTACTGTACTGTATATCCATCCGACGCTGGAGCATTATCCGCCCAGTGGTGGAGATGTGTACTGAATGCTGTGTATGTTGTGGTGCGCTGTCAGGATGAATGTGTGGCTCCATCTGTAGCTGCGGTACATCCCAGCAGTGCCCTGATAATAACACCGAGCACAGAGCCTCAAATACCACTCAGGGAGTGAAACGCGTAACTCAACTATGGTGCATAGACTTCATACAGAGAGAGAGAAGAACTCACATATGGGGCAGATGTATTAAGCCTGGAGAAGAGATAAACTGGAGATAAAGTGGAGATAACATGGAAGAGATAACGCACCGGCCAATCAGCTGTGTTTGAAATATGACAGTTGGGATCTGATTGGCTGGTGCGTTATCTCCTTCCACTTTATCTCCAGTTTATCTCTTCACCAGGCTTAATACATCTGCCCCATAGGGCCGAATTTATCAAGCTTCAGGAAGTGATACAATACACAGTCAGCCAATCAGCATCTTACTGCCATGTTGCAAGTTGGGTTTGAAAAATGACAGGTAAGAGCTGATTGGCTGGTGGTTTGTCACTCTCAACTATCACATTTTGAAGCTTTATACATCTGGCCAATAAGAGCACAGACCTCATACAGAGAAAGAGAGACGACCTCACATGGGTACAATGAGAGCATAGGGGGGAACAATAGGGGGTACAATAAGAACATAGGGGGTACAATAGGGGGTACAATAAGAGCATAGGGGGTACAATAGGGGGTACAATAAGAACATAGGGGGGAACAAAAGGGGGTACAATGAGAGCATAGGGGGTACAATAAGAGCATAGGGGGTACAATAGGGGGTACAATGAGAGCATAGGGGGTACAATAAGAGCATAGACCTCACATAGACCATACGAAAAGGGCAGCATTAATAGTACACACCCACAGCACTATGCTTTAAAGAGGCAGCATTAGTAGTACACACCCACAGCTCCATGTACTATAGAGGCAGCATTAGCAGTACACACCCACAGCACTGCGTCCTATAGAGGCAGCATTAGTAGTACACACCCACAGCACTACGTCCTATAGAGGCAGCATTAGCAGTACACACCCACAGCACTACGTCCTATAGAGGCAGCATTAGTAGTACACACCCACAGCGCTACGTCCTATAGAGGCAGCATTAATAGTACACACCTACAGCACTATGTCTTATAGGAGGCAGCATTAGTAGTACACACCCACAGCGCTACGTCCTATAGAGGCAGCATTAATAGTACACACCTACAGCACTACGTCCTATAGGAGGCAGCATTAATAGTAAACACCCACAGCACTGCGTCTTATAGAGGCAGCAATAATAGTACACACCCACAGCGCTACGTCTCATAGAGGCAGCATTAACAGTACACACCCACAGCACTGCGTCTTATAGAGGCAGTATTAGTAGTACACACCCACAGCTGTACATCTTATAGAGGCAGCATTAGTGTACACACCCACAGCGCTACATCTTATAGAGGAAGCATTAGTAGTACACACCCACAGCACTAAGTCTTATAGAGGCAGCATTGATAGTACACGCCCACAGCACTACTTCTTATAGAGACAGCATTAGTAGAACACACCCACAGCTCTATGTCTTGTTGACGCAGCATTAATAGTACACACCCACAGCACTTCCTACTATAGAGGCAGCATTAATAGTACACACCCACAGCACTATGTCCTATAGAAGCAGAATAAAGTAATACACACACCCACAGCTCTACATCTTATAGCTGCAGCATTAGTAGTACACACCCACAGCTCTATGTCTTGTAGAGGCAGCATTAGTAGCACACACCCACAGCGCTATATCCTATAGAGGCAGCATTAGTAGTACACACCCACAGCTCTATGTCTTGTAGAGGCAGCATTAGTAGTACACACCCACAGCTCTACATCTTATAGAGGCAGCATTAGTAGTACACACCCACAGCTTTATGTCTTGTAGAGGCAGCATTAGTAGTACACACCCACAGCTGTACATCTTATAGAGGCAGCATTAGTAGTACACACCCACAGCTCTACATCTTATAGAGGCAGCATTAGTAGTACACACCCACAGCTCTACATCTTATAGAGGCAGCATTAGTAGTACACACCCACAGCACTATGGCCCTTATTCTTGTTCGTGCGGTACGGCCCGCGTGCGGCCGTACCGCCGATGTTTTTACACTGCACATGCGCAGAGGTCAATCTGCGCATGTGCAGCCCCCTTCGCCGCAGACGTATTTCGTCCGCCGCAAAGGGGGCGTATAGGGGCGTGAGAGGCATCATGCCCTCATTTCCCTATGTGTACGCCCCGCGTTTCATGGGCGTTCCCATGCAAACGCGGGGCGTATGCATGGTAATGAGGCCATGACGCAACTCATGGGGGCGGAAAGCTGACGTCGCCGGATGTCAGCTTTCAGCCCCCATACAAGCTACCACACGGACGATTGTCCGTGTGGTCTCAGCTTGCGGGAGCTGCCGCGGCGTGCGGACCTGCCTTCGATGGTCGACGACCATCGAATGCAGGGGGCAGCTCCCACCATGGTGGAGGCGTACGCCTCCACCATTTTTATGCGGATCGCCAGCCGTCCGTGTACGGACGGCCGTGGCGGTCCGTAGGGTGGGCGGGGATTGGTTTGTGCGGCTGGAGCCCCGTGTGCGGCTCTGGCCGCACCAACCAGAATAAGGGCCTATGTCTTATAGAGGCAGCATTAGTAGTACACACCCACAGCTCTACATCTTATAGAGGCAGCATTAGTAGTACACACCCACAGCTCTACATCTTATAGAGGCAGCATTAGTAGTACACACCCACAGCTTTATGTCTTGTAGAGGCAGCATTAGTAGTACACACCCACAGCACTATGTCTTATAGAGGCAGCATTAGTAGTACACACCCACAGCTCTACATCTTATAGAGGCAGCATTAGTAGTACACACCCACAGCTCTACATCTTATAGAGGCAGCATTAGTAGTACACACCCACAGCTTTATGTCTTGTAGAGGCAGCATTAGTAGCACACACCCACAGCGCTATGTCTTGTAGAGGCAGCATTAGTAGCACACACCCACAGCGCTATGTCCTATAGAGGCAGCATTAGCAGTACACACCCACAGCGCTATGTCTTGTAGAGGCAGCATTAGTAGTACACACCCACAGCACTATGTCTTATAGAGGCAGCATTAGTAGTACACACCCACAGCTCTACATCTTAGAGGCAGCATTAGTAGTACACACCCACAGTACTACATCTTATAGAGGCAGCATTAGTAGTACACACCCACAGCACTATGTCTTATAGAGGCAGCATTAGTAGTACACACCCACAGCTCTACATCTTATAGAGGCAGCATTAGTAGTACACACCCACAGCTCTACATCTTGTAGAGGCAGCATTAGTAGCACACACCCACAGCGCTACATCCTATAGAGGCAGCATTAGCAGTACACACCCACAGCTTTATGTCTTGTAGAGGCAGCAGCATTATGGTTTGCAGTAACCTAACAGCACAGGGATCTCCCAGCCAATCACATTCTTCCCTGCTAGCATCCAGAATAACTCACATAGATGGATAATGCAGAGATCTGTGGCATCTGTTACATGAGACCGTGGGGGACACTATCCACAGACGTGTTCGCAGAATAAGCCAACGCTGTATCTTAGGGGCACAGATGGGATGTTGCCCACAGAAACCAATCTGATTCTTATTTATTTAGCACCTTCTAGAAAATGATAGACTCTGATTGGTTGCTATGGGCAACATCCCATCTTCAATAGAACTCCCATCTTAGTAAATTGACCCCTTGTTGTCCTTTGCTTTGTCTCCCTGCTGATGATTGCTGCACCTTTTCATTAGAGAGACCCCCGTAAGGAAGCATTGGAATAAAGCAGAGATTGGAGAGGAACAATCACCCAGCGTTCCTTCCAGCAAGCAGCACATTGGGGTCTGACTCTGACTTGTCTTTGTCATGGCAGTGGCGGAACTTGTGGGTGGTGAGCACAGGTGCAAAAATATAATTCGGGCCCTCTCCACCTCAACCCAAGTTCACAATGTGCAACACGGCAGTGAGTGTCAGGGAGAGGCAGAGGGTGACAGGGAGTGGCAGAGTGCGACAGGGAAAACTGTGGGTGACGGGGCAGCAATGGGCCCCATAGTCCTCAGGGTCCTCAGCCCCTGCAGCACCTATGATAATTCCGCCTCTGGCTCAGAGGCAGGCTGGCAAGGGGCATACTTGGGCATTTCCCAGATCAAATCTCGAATTGCAAAGTTGATGGGATTGGCTATCAACTCATCAGTGGACTTTCCCTGAATATCACTGGCCCTGTATGGCTGCTCAGATTCCACTTATGCAGGTAAAAGTAATAGGGTCTGAGTTTGCAGAGGTATTTTATTACTGCCGAGATTGCCCGCAATTTTTAAAGCGGCAATCCTTGTGTAAATGGTTGCTGCTTTAAAAATACGGGCAACCTCGGACGAAATCCCAGACCTCTGCAAATTCCGAATTACTGCCGAACCATTGAAGCTTCCTGCCTGTGCATTGCCACAGCCAATAGCTCATTATATGATACGTGAAACTGTCCCTAAGGACAAACGACTTCTTGCCTCAGGGACAGAACTTTGCCAACCTTCACCGGAGAAAAGCTTTATCCCAGCAGAGAAGGAAAGTTAGCAAGACAGCACAGAGGACATAAGCAGCCGTTGATTCGTGTATTTGTCTGGCGAATTTGAAAGGCGGAAAAGACTTTGGTGTCGACATTAACCGCAACTTAATCGACTGTTGCTGTAGTTTATAGCTCAGTATCGCCAACTCACCCTCATCTTCATCAATGTGAGAGAACTTTAGGGCTGGGACTGGGACAAGACGAGAGTTAGATGGATTTGATGGGGGAGATGGGTAGTTGGATAAATAACCTGGGAGGTGTAAGGACATAAGAGATTCAGATCGGGGAGCCGGTAATATGGACATGAGATTATCACATAAGCATTTGGCCAGCCCAGGCATTCGGGACTTGATGCTGAGTTGAAGTTACCCGGGGGCAGCAGAGTGGACCTTTATGTTTTCGCACTGTACTCAGTGTATACAAGTAAGCGCTGTATATCTATTGTAATATCGAAGGTTAATGTTGTTGTGTAGACTTGGGCACAAAGGTAAATACACCCGGTCCTAGGTATAGTATACGGCTTGTGCACACCAAGGATGAGGACTACAACAACCCATGGGGAAGATTTATCAAAGCTTGATACAACGAGAGATAAATTACCAGCCAGAATGCTCCTAACTGCCATTTTATCCCGGGATGTATTCAGCCCTAAAAAAGAGAGAAATACCCAGCCAATATGCCCCCAACTGTCACACTATTTGCTTTGCTTAAAACAATGACAATTGTGGGCTGATTGGCTGGACGTTTATCATTTTTTATCACCATCGCATTTATCTATTTTGAAGACTTAATACATCTGCCCCACAGCTTGTAATGTGGCAGTTAGGAGCTCACTGGCGGGTACTTTATCTCAGTCCACTTTATCATCCTCCAAGGCTTAGTAAATTTAACCCATCGCATGCGACCCATTCCCCGCCGCAAGGAGGGGGTCCGACCTCCGACTCCAATCCGATGCACAAGAGACAGCGCATCGCATCAGGTGGGATGGGGCAATTTCACCCGATTTATCATCTGGATTCATTGGAATCGGGTGAAATCGGCCCAAATCGCATAAGTGTATGGGGGTCTTAAGATGCGCAGTACTCTGTATATAAGTGGATACATCTTTTTTTACTGTGCGCCCAATGCAAGAAGGCGTCCGTCCGAGTTCCCTTCAACTCAGCATAAGAATGATCATTTATTGTGGGGCTGGCTGTCAATGTCTGATGCATGAAATTATACAGTATACAGACAATCTGTTACAAAACAACAAAACATTAAAAACCACAAGAAACTGTCATCAATCTGGAAGTTCATTCAGGAGATGCAGATGTGAGTTCTGTAATGTGCGGTACATATGGCAGCATCTGTTAGGGAGCGTGTGGAGGGGTCACATAAAACATAATGCTCTGGGATATTAGTACAGTTACATACCATCTGCAATACGGACGTACACACGGAGGATTCAGGCAAACACATCAATCTGAACATTGTTAATTCAGGCAATAAGAGTCATACGGCAATTATCATTAACCCTTCAGCAACTCAAGCTGTGGACCGGATCTCATGTTTTTTTAGTAGTGGTTATTAAAATGTGGAAGGAGGCGTTTTGTATAGTGGATGATTTCTGTTTCATGAGTTTAAATGCCCAGGAATGTGTTTAAAAAGTAAAGAGCCATTTCAGCTTCTGTAAAAGCCAAATTTCGGTTCCTGGGGTTATGGATGGAGAGTGAGGAAGGGCTCCATCCGTTTTACCCAGTTTGGGATTTCGGGTATTAACCTCAAAGAAGACTATTCAGTCAGGTCACACCTACATTGGTGTGGTAATATCAGCCTGGACAATAAGTCTCATTACCTCTGGAGCAAGCTGCTGGCTGGCAGAAAGAGGCACCAGTAGTGATTGGAGTGAGTGATGTATTGAATTGATGTTCTGGTGAGCTGGACAGTACAGTAGGTCCTTCTCTCACATAGAGGGATACATTATGTATACTTAGAGGTGGATAGGCTAGGATTTTTGATTATGCCGTTTCCATAAGTCCAATGTAATATACAAGCTGGTCAATTTCTCTTAATCTGTTTTCAAGTTACATTTAAAGTATAGTGTAGACTCTGTCATTCTCCCACAAAGGACCATTAGTATCTGTCGCCGAGCTGTGTATATGCTGCTATATCACATTCTCAAAACAATTCTCTGTATACTACATCAAAATCTATTTCCTGCTTTCCACTTCCAAACTCATTGAGTTGCTTGTTTATGAGGAATACCCATCATTTTCTCGCACGCCCTACTTGAACTGCTGCAGTTGTACCCACCCAAGACGGCCTACAAAGTGGGCAACGATATTCTATAACTTGTGCTAAGCCAAAGGGTCACTCCTCTAAACTCCAGAACCTCCGAATCTTCTGACCTGGTTGAACTAAACAATTGCTTTGATCTCTACTATCTCTACCACCATTACTGGTGATAACGCCAACATCAGCCTCCTCTACCCCAAACACTCTCCCATTCTCATTTCTTTGGTGTCCGGGTATTTCTCTACGACCTTCTCATGGATTCCTAATACTAAGGCTCAAAATGGCCAAAATGGAGCACATTATCTTCTCCACATCTTTCTCATCAGTCTCGTGCACATCGGATCAGAGTCAGATATCGGACCTGCCTGCAGATCCGACCCCTGACTTGGACAGTGTCCCGACAGCAGGGAATGAGTTTGCATGTGATATATCACATGCGATTCTGCAGCCCTTGAAGGTTCCGGGAGGCTCAAGGGGAATTGTCTTCCATTTCTCCCCTCTGAGAAGTCACAGTAATGTATGGGCACCTTAACCACATCCACTGTGTTAGACACTTAATTCTGTAGCAATGTGCAAGATAAAATGACAGTTTATGTTTTTAATGACACAGCAGCAGAATCTGACTCTTCTCATTCACCTGCACCATCCCCAATGCACAGTGGTGGCAGCCATTTTGTTGTAGCCCATTAGTTCATGTCTTGTTGGTGTGACTCATATACTGTGACTCTGCCCACAAAATGGCTGCCTGCACTGTGTTCCAGCAATAGGTGCCTTTTTCCTATTTATTTATCTCCTTACTAGATATGGATGTTCTGAAGTTAAATGATAATTTAGTGTCCATCAATGCCAAAGTGTAGACAGAGGGGATAAACAACACATATTTATAATATACAAAAGTTTTGTTACCGACATTGGTTTCAACAAATGGGAACTGACCTCCGCATGCTGAAATTAGAAGAGATAAAAACACAATTGTGAGATGGCAATGGATGCAGCCTGACACCAACAATCATAGCATAGCGCCCTCTACTGGTGATCGTACACATAAAGGTGGATATATACAGACAATTCGATGGGAAATAAAGATGATAAAAATTAGGAGGAAGGTTGGAGTATCGGAGACCATGAATGTTGCTTGTGCTTTCATTCAAACTACAGAAGCCATCATTTGAATGGATAGCAAAAGTTGTTGAACTCTGAGCTGTAAGGGGTATTAGCCAAGTGGGCAATGGTTTTGGCCCCACACCCTGATATGCAGCATTGTGACGCAGGGGTGGGGAAACGGTGACACGGTTTAGCACGTACTGCGTCATGGCCTTGCCAGACCACCTACATCACTCCGTCAGTGGGTGGCCGGCGAGCAGATGTTATAGTATACAGCGGGTGTTTCCATGCTTTATTATTATTGGTAACAATAGGATGTAATAGGCACTGTAGTCTTTTAAGTTCCACTGAGAGAATCTGAGCAGCAAAATGTCCCCAAAAAACGATTCCAAAAGTCTTAATGGTAGGGTTATTGGCTGCTGGCATAAAGGGGCCCATGTACTGTATGTGAGTGTATGTGTGCGATAGAGAATATGGAGTGTAAGCTCCAATGGGGAACAGACAGATGTGAATTATTAAACCGTCTTTGTAAAAATAATAATGCTGGTAACGATGAGAATCGGATTTAGAATGCTAAAAAAAGTTCCAATTGAAATATTTTCAGCAGCAGCATCATGACCCAACTTACCGCAATTCTGGCTCATTTCCTGCTTGACGAAGCCTCGTATTTCCTCCTCCTGAGATCGGACAGAGAGACACAGAACATATTGGTGTAACGTGGATATAAGACAGCGCAGAATAGAATATACTGTACATTGCAGAATATGGTTCTCTGTTCAAGGATCAAACAGGAAACGATTGTGGGGTAAATTTTATCGTGACCAGAACATTCAATCTCCAACAGTGAAAGCTGTGAGAACTGAAGGACGCTGGTCACTGTTGGCCTCATATGCGCAGACACATCTAACATGAAATTCTGATTTTCGATATGATATAACAGTTGCTGAAGTGCAGTGCGCACGGAGAGAGCCCATTTGTCCCGTATTCCAACACTGCCATTCTTTCTACTTGGTCAAATTAAACTTATGAATGTTCGCCTGCGCACATCTCAGAAGACTATGGTACCCCAACATTGCCAAATATCCGGCTCAGAGTGGATATTTGATTGATTATATATGATGAGAGTTGATTAGAATAAATTACTTACAATTTTAAGATTCATTAGTCTAAAATATTGATATATAATCTTCCTCCCCTCTGTCAGCTTCTCTTTCGTATGATCACATAAAGGTTTTAACTCTATATACAAATAAGAGGAAGCCACTGACGGCACCTTTCTACCAGCAAAGGATTTCCTTGTTGCAGAGGAGGAATTCCAAAGCTGACAAAAGGTTGAACCGTCCTATTGAATGTGACTAATCTGAGTGATTTGGAAGTGAGTATTCCTTTACCTGCCGCTACATAACTGGCCAACTTTAACCATATGAAAGATAATGAACTGTAATGGTATAATATCTTACCGTCATTCCTGGAGAACCCTTATCTCCTTTAATTCCTTCTGGTCCCATATTACCCTATAAACATTAAACACATGTAATACCACCGATATAAAACTGGAGTCAGCGCCGCCTTCACACAGATTCATGCGCCACAGATCAAGAGTTTTATTTTTACAAAAAAAAGTTTATGTAGTTGCTGAGAAGAGATAGATCTGTGATGGATGGGGACTTGCATGTCCACTAATGGTGACTGTACCACACAAAAGGGGCTGATTGTGAGTTGCTGATGTTGCGACCAGTTTCGGGTCGTTTGCCGTAGTGTTGCTGCCTGTGACTTTAATGTTAGTATTCTTCATGCATCTTCCGCTATCTCCCAGTCACTGCCCAGCACATATCTGATACTGTGCATCTAACACTGTAAGCAGGGGGCGTAGGAGTATTTAGGTGCAATATAATCGCTCACCTGCATCAACCTCGCTATTGCCCAAAACGTGGACCCTTGTTTACTCTTACTGCATACATTAACCCTTTATCCCGGTGGTGCAGGGTCGTCTTAACGCATGGACTCCATGCATGGTCCCCCAATTCTAGAGGCCTTCAAGCTGGGGCATTTTGGGTTGTGCACATCTGCATTCTGAGCTTCTTGAGAGGCAGCTAGAGAACGCAGTCAGACAGTGAATGGCTGTCAGCATGCTGATTGGTGGATGGCTGGAGCTACCCACCAATCAGAGTCCTGCACTCTCTACCTGCCTTCCAACTGCAGCCAAACAGTGAATGGCTGTGAGAATGCTGATTGGTGGATGGTTGGAGCTATTAACCAATCAGAGTGCTGACAGTTATTCACTGTAGGGAAGCATGTGGACAGATGACAGGAGGGCCGTGTTATGATTTTTCTTTTTTACATTTTCCCGTGAATGGATGTAGAGGGGCCCCAAATGCATCATTTTGCCTGGGGACCACAATGTTGTGATGTTTTATTTATGTATCATTTACAATTAGCCTGGTCTAATACTGTTCTGAGTAAGTGCTGTAATATGTCTCTGTCCTGCAACATCTAGCTCCAGTAGTATGGTCTGCGTGATAACCTCATGACAGTGTACAAATACAGCTGTATACCTGGGGCTCTCCAACATGTACAGTACTTGCTGCCTCTGTGGAGGAATTATTTGGTAGTGGGTGCTATCCCATGGTAGAGGTTTACTATTATTATGATCATTCCGTGGCTACTTTATATTAATGTGTTAATATATACGTTGCATTAGGAGATTTCTGCCCATCTGCAGTCGCCTTGCAGCTGTGGATCACAGTGGATAAGCTTCTGCCTCCACTTCAGCCATCACCGAAAAACTGTGACAACAACAGAATGAAATATAGCCTCACCTGATCACCTCGTTCCCCTGGTATACCTGGGACTCCCCGCGCCCCCGTAGTGGCCTCTCCAGGAGGGCCCCTTTCACCCTTAAAAATAGGGCCACAAGTACAGGTTAAGAATGGTTTACATCTAGAACATGCTTAAAAGAATGATGTTAATCCAAGTACTTACCTTCTGTCCTTGAAGACCTTCAGGACCCTTTGGACCAACAGTTCCTGGAGGACCAGGAAGCCCTGGAGACCCATCAGCGCCTCTCGGGCCAGCTGGACCAACTACACCCACAGGACCCTGGGAATAGTAAATGGAATATCTCAACCCTATGTGAAAATCTAATAACGCATTTGTGTCGTGTTCTAAGGGGATCCATACGGTTCTTCCATAGCAATAAATTCTCTATGGTGGAATGGGCAACGCCAGACTCCAAGCCAATATTTATGTAAGGCCTGGCAATGGCCATTCACGCTCTGGAACCCCTGCATCTCTCAGGTGTCCTGGGGGTGCCTGCCACGGTGGTAATCCTGCCACCATTTCTCTGTGCCACCATCACTGGGGTAAATGTACTAAGATGGATGTTGCCCATAGCAACCAATCAAATCTATTATCTTCTAGAAGGTGCTAAATAAATAATAAGTAGAATTTGATTGGTTGCTATGCGCAACAACCCACCTTAGTAACTGTACCCCCCATGTGCTATAGTTTATTTGAAGCAGACTAGAAGTGGCATAAGCAGCACTAAGTAATTTCTCTTCATTTTGTTAAATAATGAAACGATTAAACTATAAAGATCAAAAACATAACTAAAAATACCCTATTACTTTACAGCAACTGAAACATCACGATGTTGGGACTTATACATTAAAATAAAAACTTTATAGACGTGAACAAACATGAGTACATTTGTCATAGAGAAATCTTTGCTGGATACTTTACTAAAATATTATATAATCCATATTATTCCAATTGTACTGTATAATGTGTTCTCCTATAACACCCGCATCCGGGTGACGTGCTCTGGGGTACTCACCCGGTCTCCTTTTTCTCCTTGATCCCCTTTACTCCCTTGTAAACCTTCTATCCCTCTGTCACCCTATGGAGAGAGGAAGTAAACAGAGGATTCAGCATTTTCTTTGGTTGTTCTCCTCGGAACCACACCCCAAGTTCTCTACTAGGAACGGACTTCAGACACAGGGAATATAATGCTGTTATTATAGAAGGCATCACTGCTTACAGAGAAGGACAACGTCTTCAAATCCATAAGAACTACTGACATCACTGAGGAATGACGCATAAAGCGTAGTAATCCAGATTTTATATTGCATGGCCTGTATTACCTTGGCACCGACAAGACCCTCCTTTCCGGGAAATCCGGGCTGTCCTGAGATTCCAGCTTCCCCCTGCAGAGAGAAGAGACCTTTATTATTACATGCGAGGCTATAAAGGGTGAGACAGGTGGACCACGGTCAGCAAGCGGCACGCAGCGGGTGTCAGGGTGAACTTAGGTCGGTGTAGGTTACTTTATTTCAGCTGCAGTGGACCATCGCTTCGGGCACAATGGCTCGCTTCGCATGCCACAGGTTTATATCCCCCTTCCAGGTAGATGTGGACCCAATGGGTGAAGCTAAAAGTCCTCCCGGCGAAGTGGATCTATCTGCTACCATCGTCAGAGGTATCCCAGCCCCAATGACGCATTGCGCGGGTGCAACAGTGACGTCCTGACGTCCATGCTTCATTGGGAATGGAAATGCTCAACATGGCACACTGAATGAAGTGAGTGGGGGGGGAGCAATGTGCGTGTGTGTGTGTGTGTGTGTGTGTATATATATATATACAGTATATACACACACACACATAGAGCGAGAGAGAGAGAGAGAGGTAGGCAGAGACAGACAGACAGCAGAACACAGAGGCATTGACCTAATGCAGAGATCTACATGCAGTGCTGGAAGTAGAGATAAATGCTGTAACTCTATCACGACATCACGTACCGTATCGCCCTTCCTCCCAGGAAGTCCGGGGCGCCCATGCACGCCGTTATCACCCTACAATGCAGAATAAAGTGATCACTCAGGAACATGCTGACAACAGTAAGTAACTGCTGATCTAGGACGCAGAACATGACAAATACATATTACAGGGCTGTAACACGTAGCACCCTGTCGCTGTAACATACATGTACATTGTATATTTGTGCTATCGATGATACGACGAGATGAGTCAGTATTACCTTATCTCCCTTCTCACCGTCCTGGCCACAGGCACCTTTCATCCCGCGATCACCCTAAAACAAAGAACATGGCCGATGGGGAAATGAATTGATTACTTCCTACACCTTAAATAACTGGATTTCATGTCAATGTTTTACATATATTTCTTCCTAATGTTCCTTGAATTATCCCTAGTACATCTAGAAAGATAAAACGGACAATTACACTATTTATATATCACATATACAGTATAAGATGAATTCGCACCTTGGGCCCTCTTAGACCATTAAGTCCATATTCTCCCTTTTCTCCTCGTGGTCCAGGTAGAGCATCTTTACCAGGGATTCCCTAATGACAGAAAGCACGGATGAGCAGGTAACACCAGAATCATGTACATCAATGTGCACCGGTGGAAATGGCATCAAAGTCAATGTATAGGGAAATTCTAGCCCATCTGTTACTATGGATAATTATCTTTATATCATGTCTGCAATGTATTCTAGAATAGGTTACATGTGTATGTTATTTAATTGTTGACTGTAAGCATTTCCGACCAAGTGCCAATGGCTGCAATATGCAAATTAGATTAAGATAAGCAATTCAGCAGCACTCTAGTAATGGGCAAATGCATGTTTATATAAAGTAAACCATGGACACTCACAGCTTCTCCCGGTAATCCAGACTCGCCCATTTCTCCCTGAGAAAGACAGGTGGATAAGTCAGTTATTTTGGCTAAACCTCCATAAAATAAAAATAGTTTGACATAATGCCAACCATTACAGACGGTGTGCTGGTTAGCATTACAGCCTATCCCCACCATGTGTTAAATATATACCGGGCAGTACGGATGGTGTAATGGTTAGCATTACTGCCTCACAGCACTGAGGTCATGGGTTCTATCCCCACCATGTGTTATATATACGGGGCAGTACGGATGGTATAATGGTTACATTACTGCCTCACAGCACTGAGGTCATGGGTTCTATCCCCACCATGTGTTATATATATACGGGGCAGTACGGACGGTGTAATGGTTAGCATTACTGCCTCACAGCACTGAGGTCATGGGTTCTATCCC
Organism: Crinia signifera; assembly: GCF_055691185.1. Classification (NCBI taxonomy): domain Eukaryota; kingdom Metazoa; phylum Chordata; class Amphibia; order Anura; family Myobatrachidae; genus Crinia; species Crinia signifera. The sequence goes on along the minus strand of NC_139224.1, from coordinate 4,548,622 downwards.
CACCATGTGTTATATATATACGGGGCAGTACGGACGGTGTAATGGTTAGCATTACTGCCTCACAGCACTGAGGTCATGGGTTCTATCCCCACCATGTGTTATATATATACGGGGCAGTACCGACGGTGTAATGGTTACATTACTGCCTCACAGCACTGAGGTCATGGGTTCTATCCCCACCATGTGTTATATATACGGGGCAGTACGGGTGGTGTAATGGTTACATTACTGCATCACAGCGCTGAGGTCATGGGTTCTATCCCCACCATGTGTTATATATACGGGGCAGTACGGATGGTGTAATGGTTACATTACTGCCTCACAGCTCTGAGGTCATGGGTTCTATCCCCATCATGTGTTATATATACGGGGCAGTACGGACGGTGTAATGGTTACATTACTGCCTCACAGCGCTGAGGTCATGGGTTCTATCCCCACCATGTGTTATATATACGGGGCAGTACGGACGGTGTAATGGTTACATTACTGCCTCACAGCGCTGAGGTCATGGGTTCTATTCCCACCATGGCCCCAACTGTGTAGAGTTTATACATTCTCCACATGCATGAGTGTGTTTCCTCCGGGTACTCCGGTTTCCTCCCACAATCCAAAAATATACTGGTAGGTCAATTGGCTCACAACAAAAGTATCCCTAGAATGTCTGTGTGTGCGTGTACATGTGGGAGGGAACATAGATTGTAAGCTCCACTGGTGTAGGGACTGATGTGAATGAACTATTCTCTGTATAGCGCTGTGGAATATGTGTGCGCTATATAATAACTGGTAATAAATAAATAATAATAATAAACTTATAGAAAGTTTTAAATGATCTTACATTCAAAATGGTTTTACCCACTATATGCTACTTGTGTAATTGATTGTATAGCGGTGTGTGTCTATGGGGGGGGGTGCGATCAGGTCTCCATTACTTCCATAGTAACAGCAACAAATAAAACGTTTACAGTTTTGAGCATAAGTTTTGAAAGGTGCAGAACAGAAATAAGGAGGATTATGTGGCATTGATAAAACAAACACAATCTAAATGACATAACAAGCGTAAGTAGAATAACATCGGGTAACATCATATAACATCGGTACCGTAAGTACAGTAGTACGTTGTAGTGTATTTGCCAGTGTGTAATAAGTGCCCAATAGGTTATTACCTTTTGCCCACCAGGTCCTCGGGGTCCTACAAAACCAGTCGCCCCTTTGTCTCCTTGTTCTCCTTTAACACCCTATTGCAAATAATGATTTGGTTATCATGTGGACCAAACATCCGCATCCAGGACAGAAACACAACAGCAGCCATGATGGTCATTCACCTCATTATAAGGCAGCAAATGCAGCGCTGTGCCACCCCACAAAGTGCCATGAAAGCTCCTCACCTTTTCTCCGCTGGCACCTTGATCTCCCTTGTCCCCCTTTTCGCCCTCGGAGCCTTTCAGTCCTCGGTCGCCCTGGTAGAACACAAAGACACTTTAGGACATCTATGGAGGCTCCAACACCTTCATCACTGCCTGTAAGGGGAATATGACCATGGTGCTATAGAATAAGCCACACCGGAGACATAAGCCCGCCGTACCGTTTCTCCTTTATTTCCCCTCGCACCCGGAGGTCCTTCTATGGTCAGGGTGTCACCCTAGATGAGGACACAAAAACACAAATCAAAATGGCTCTTCAAGTAGGAGAACACGGTAATTGTTACTAAGGATCATTACTGTACCTTGTCCCCCTTCAGTCCACCTGGGCCAGCATCACCCTGTAAGGTAATAACATGAGATATAATAGCAGTAATGCAGAGAAATGCTGAATATAATGTCCACACTGCACAGAGGACTCTGCCGCAAGATACTACAATCTGAACATGGACCTGATTCCTGGGCATCTTGGAATGATTAAGTTACAACCTGTACATGCATAGACAGGGCTTAAAGTGTTCCTGGGGAGGTGGTGGAACTTCGGATGGCTGTTTTCCCCTGACACCAACCCCCCACTAGGCAGAGCCAGGTCTGTGCAAAATTTAAATGTGCAAACTATAATTTTGCGCCCTACCTCCAATACTTTTTAAAGGGACAGTGGTCTCACAAGGAAGGGTAGTGGTCACACAATAGTATCCACAATTCAAATGACCCTACACAGTAGCACAATCAAATTCACATTACACCACATAGTAGTGCCCCTTCTATTCACTTTATGATACACAGTAATGGCCCTTATTCAAGTTAAGCTACAGAGTAGTACTCCTTATACATAGTGTCTCTTATACACAATAGCCACAACATTAGTGCACCTTACACATATTGACCACAGCAGTATTGCTGCTTATACACATAATACCCACAGCGGTATTGCTGCTTATACACATAATACCCACAGCGGTATTGCTGCTTATACACATAATACCCACAGCGGTATTGCTGCTTATACACATAATAACCACAGCGGTATTGCTGCTTATACACAGCTGGACATACAATATCCGGGGATACTCGTTAAGCTCAATATTGCTGTTCCTGCATCCATCCAGTGTGACCTGTCCTTCTCCCACTGACGTCAAAATTACCCTGATTGATTTGGACCTTCGCAATTTGGGATATTTGCTTATTCCTAACAATCCAGTCCACAGAGGGAGTAAAATATGCCAAATATGGAGACATGAGCTCTTGGAATCATAAAGCAACCCAGGACACTTGTTCGTCACCACTTCTGGACATATAAAATCTTCCAGAGGACTGCAATGGATGGTAATATACCAACTAATATTATCTCAAGCAAAACCATATAGTATGGTGATTACAACTACACCTTATATATCCCTGTGATATTATACCATATCGCTCAATTTTTATTTCATTTTATTGTGATATATGTGTATCAATATGTATTAAATATATTTGTATTGAGAACTGTCTAATCTACATCATTGGTACAGCCAGCGCTGGCACATCTTCTTGTTTACAGTAAAACAAGTGGTTTTTTTTTTCACTGCGCTGGAAATGGGGAATAAAAGCAGCTCAATAATAAATGGATAAATAGACTTTTGGGGATGAGCGCTAATTATAGTAAAAAGAATAAAGGAAGGACGTGCGGCGCATCCACCAGCAGCAGCGCACGGACCTCCTAACCCGCCACGCTCCATCCCGGCAATAGAGGTAGGGACAGTTAGATAACGCACTCCACGGACAATCCACATTTGCTCAGAGGAGCTGTAAACATTATTTATAACCAATTTTTATTTTTCAGGTGTTTTTCTATACTTCTTATCTTTTCTTTGCCTCTTACACTTATTCTTTTTACTATAATTAGCGCTCATCCCCAAAAGTCTTCTTGTTTACAGTACTGTATGTGCCCCTTACTCAAAATGGTCCACAGTGAGTGCCCCTTACACATAATGCACTGTAGTGCCTGGGTCAGCATGCACAGAGTCTGCTCCTCTTAGCGGCTCTTCTTCACTTCAGCGGTGTTGATGACATGACATCACATATGCCATGCAAGAGAAGGAAGACGCTGCGATGGGCTTTTCTGTTGGGATTACTGTTCACGGCTGTGGTGGAGGTGGAATTAGTCCCCTCCAATTACAGGTGGCAGAACTTAGTTCCATTCAGTCTCTCCCTACTTTAACCCCAGACATAGAACACTACACCCACTGAACATGACCATAATACATCTATTACACCCTATACAGACATAGGACGCTACACCCCAACATGTCCTGACCACTGACCATAATACATCTATTACACCCTATACAGACATAGGACGCTACACCCCAACATGTCCTGACCGCTGGCCATAATACATCTATTACACACTATACAGACATAGGACACAACACCACCAACATGTCCTGACCACCGGCCATAATACATCTATTACACCCTATACAGACATAGGACGCTACACCCCAACATGTCCTGACCGCCGGCCATAATACATCTATTACACCCTATACAGACATAGGACACTACACCCCAACATGTCCTGACCGCTGACCATAATACATCTATTACACCCTATACAGACATAGGACACTACACCCCAACATGTCCTGACCACTGGCCATAATACATCTATTACACCCTATACAGACATAGGACACTACACCCCCAACATGTCCTGACCGCTGGCCATAATACATCTATTACACCCTATACAGACACAGGACACTACACCCTCAACATGTCCTGACCGCTGGCCATAATACATCTATTACACCCTATACAGACACAGGACACTACACCCCCAACATGTCCTGACCGCTGGCCATAATACATCTATTACACACTATACAGACATAGGACACTACACCACAACATGTCCTGACCGCCGGCCATAATACATCTATTACACCCTGTACAGACATAGGACGCTACACCCCAACATGTCCTGACCGCCGGCCATAATACATCTATTACACCCTATACAGACATAGGACACTACACCCCAACATGTCCTGACCACTGGCCATAATACATCTATTACACCCTATACAGACATAGGACACTACACCCCAACATGTCCTGACCACTGCCCATAATACATCTATTACACCCTATACAGACATAGGACACTACACCCCAACATGTCCTGACCGCTGGCCATAATACATCTATTACACCCTATACAGACATAGGACACTACACCCCAACATGTCCTGACCTCCGGCCATAATACATCTATTACACCCTATACAGACACAGGACACTACACCCCAACATGTCCTGACCGCTGACCATAATACATCTATTACACCCTATACAGACCTAGGACACTACACCCCAACATGTCCTGACCGCCGGCCATAATACATCTATTACACCCTATACAGACATAGGACGCTACAACCCCAACATGTCCTGACCGCTGACCATAATACATCTATTACACCCTATACAGACATAGGACACTACACCCCAACATGTCCTGACCACCGTCCATAATACATCTATTACACCCTATACAGACATAGGACACTACACCCCAACATGTCCTGACCGCCGGCCATAATACATCTATTACACCCTATACAGACATAGGACACTACACCCCAACATGTCCTGACCGCCGGCCATAATACATCTATTACACCCTATACAGACATAGGACACTACACCCCCAACATGTCCTGACTGCTGACCATAATACATCTATTACACCCTATACAGACATAGGACACTACACCCTAACATGACCTGACAGCTGACCATAATACATCTATTACACCCTATACAGACATAGGACACTACACCCCAACATGTCCTGACCGCTGGCCATAATACATCTATTACACCCTATACAGACATAGGACACTACACCCCAACATGTCCTGACCGCTGACCATAATACATCTATTACACCCTATACAGACATAGGACACTACACCCCCAACATGTCCTGACCATAATACATCTATTACACTGTATACAGACATAGGACACTACACCCCCAACATGTCCTGACCACTGGCCATAATACATCTATTACACCGTATACAGACATAGGACACTGCACCCCAACATGTCCTGACCACTGACCATAATACATCTATTACACCCTATACAGACATAGGACACTACACTCCAACATGTCCTGACCACTGGCCATAATACATCTATTACACCCTATACAGACAGAGGACACTACACCCCAACATGTCCTGACCGCTGGCCATAATACATCTATTACACCCTATACAGACATAGGACACTACACCCCCAACATGTCCTGACCGCTGACCATAATACATCTATTACACCCTATACAGACATAGGACACTACGGGGGAAATTTACAAAGAATAGGAATACAAATAATTGTATTCGTATTCTTGCTACGAATTAATACGACAGCATACCTCGTATGCTTTGTCGTGTTCCGGAGGGGGATTTACAAAGCAATCAAAGTCGTATTAATTCGTATTAGCTGGCCATATATACGGCCGTTAATACGAATTAGTGGAGGCAGTCTGCACGGATCAGTCAGATCCGTGCAGGCTGCAAGGTTTAAAAAAAATAGAAATAAAAATAAATAAATAAATAAAAACGGCGTGAGGTCCCCCCCACAGCCGTAACCAGCACCAGTCTGACAGAGCCGGGCCGGTAATGAAAAATCAGGGAACCCGACAAATAGGGGTTCCCCAATTTTTAACAACCAGCCCCAGGCTCCAGGTCCGGGGCTGGTTCCCAAAATACGGGGGACAAAATGACTAGGGGTCCCTGTATTTTAAGAACCAGCCCCAGGCCAAACCAGCCAGCAGGGTAATGCCACAGCCGGGGGGAGACTTTTTATACAAGTCCCCCCGGCCAAAGCATTAACCCTACCGACCAGTCAGCCTGGCCAGGGGTCCTGGGGGACAGCCTGGTGCTGTCCTCGATGCCCCTGGGCGGTGGGCATCGAGCTGATACTGGTGTAAAAAAAATAGATGAAAAAACTATTGTTTTAAACTGTGGAACTATGAATCCCAGCAAGCCTACCCTGCAAGCTGGGACTTGGAGAACCACAAGTCCCAGCATGCGGGGCATTAAAGGGCCCGCTGTGTCTTGTAGTTCCACAGTAAAAAAAATAGTTAAATAAATACACACTGACACATATGAAAAATATGGTGATTCCTGTCGTATTCTATCGATGGTGTAGACATTCGTATTTGTAAATACAAATACGAATGTCCCATCTTTAGGAATACGAATTGCTGTATTTTTGGTATAGTTAATCCCGAAAATACAAATGTGTAAAAAATAGGTGTATTTCTGCCTACGAATACACCTATTTTTTACGAATTCATATTAGTAAATTTCCCCCTACACCCCCAACATGTCCTGACCACTGGATCTATAACACCCTGTACATACATAGGACACTACACCCCCAACATGAGCTGACCATGTAAATGAATGTCTACATATACACATAAATAATACCATTTGAATAATGTATAAAAGCATTTGATAAACTTTGATCTTCCTCACCTTGTCTCCGCGTTCTCCTCTGTTTCCTGGGACACCCTTAATGATACAAATAAAGGTACATAAGAAACAGCACTAAGTTATAGCCTTCTGTCAGTCTATCTATGAACATTGGAAATATAATTGCAACAATCTTAGACACAAGCTGAATGTCCAACATATGATGCTTCAGCCGGGCACACCCAACGTCGCCTGCCCGCAGGTTGGTCCTACCACTGACCACCAGGTATAAGGGTTCATTTCCATTCTTACCACATGCCGGTAGCAGTGGCTGTTGTTGCTTCTGCCTTATAGCAGCCTCACATGCTATTCCTTCCCAACTATTCTCATATGAGAGCCGATGGAGGAGACTACCCTTATAATGTATAGAGAAAGGACTATTTGGAAATGTTGTACATTACGATACAATAGTATAACAATCTACAGCATAGGTTTCTCAACCCTGGTCCTTAAGTCCTACCAGCAGGTCATGTTCTCTGGATCTCTTTAATCATGCACTGGTGAGGTCATCTATTTTGCCAGGTCACTAATGATCCCACGTGCTTCCACAGACTTCAAACATGACATGGTGGGAAAACGTGGGGGTTGAGGTTGAAAACGACTGATCTAGATAATTGGTTTGGGAACGTATAATGGTTTCGCTCCTAAGTATCCATTGTTCCATCTAGTGAGACATCTCCCCCTATAGAGAGGTTTTATGGTGACAGTCATTTTACTGAATTAGCATCAACATCCGCTGGTTCTAGGTTTGGACTAATGAATTCATCTGTCTAAAACGTGTCCAGCTATTTCCTGTGGCGGCAGTGGCCCGAGTCAGAATTAATTCTAGATTAAGGAGGTGCCATAGAGAGTAAACAGATGTCTCATCATCCCGGATCATGGCTGGGTACTTACTGCGAGGCCGCGGTCTCCTTCTGCCCCAGGGCGGCCATCTTCTCCCTGCAAGGACAGGAATGGAAACGTTTTGGATTTTAGACGAAGGTGAGCGCAACTAGGCAACCAATTGTTGTTCTGGGGTCAGAGCAGGCCGGCCAGAGACTAGCATGACTGGTTAGGACTAAGCGTTGGCCAGCAGCTCATGAGACATCGGTTGCCTAGAGGTGTCCACTGAAAATGAAGTAATAGATTAAGGCCAGTAAAAGGTTACGTATAGAGATCTCTCACCCTCGGTCCCGGATCTCCTCTCTCGCCTCTAGGACCCAACTGGCCAATTCCGGTGTCACCCTAATAACGGAGAGACGTTCAACATAATCAGTGCAACACTTAAAGTCATGTTCAATCTATATATGTAGTAGGTGGATGTTAATGTTATGCCAATAGGCAATGGAGCCATTACAGTTGGTCTAAAAAGAAATAAACTTAAAATCAAGAAAAGTGACCACCGGGGGCGCTGTACATTTACGTTTTAATGAACAGTTGTGAAAGAATAAGATACAAATGTACTTCAATTACACAACGTCAGTATCTAGTCTGTAATATATCCAAGAGTCAAAAGGAACTTACTATCAATGTTATACATAATAAAACACCCTTATATTCCTACACTGACAGGTGATGGATAACATAATTATTCTAGACCGTACCTTGTCTCCCTTTGGTCCTCCAGGTCCTGGGGGTCCCTTGAATGAAACAACAACATTAATGCTTGTAGTTCTATTTGTGTACACATAACAGAGCCGGATACACATAACAGAGGGCAATACACATAACAGAGGGGGATACACATAACAGAGGGGGGATACACATAACAGAGGGGGGGATACACATAACAGAGGGGTATACACATAACAGAGGGCGATACACATAATAGTATGTCTGTTAATGTGTTAGCAGTTAGGCCTTGCTATGTAACATGCATATCCAGTAACATCTATCTAGTATAGCCACGTAAAGGTTCCACAAAGTGTATGTGGCTCTGCTTATGGAGTATAGGGGTCAGGTGAGAGAAGGTTCTTACCATCGGTCCTGAGGGACCCGGTGGCCCCTGGGGTCCCGGATTCCCTTCTCTTCCAGGGAAACCAATCAAACCCTAAATAACAGATGACAGTAATAAGCCCACATTTCTAGAATTGATGAGCGGCTTTCAAGGTTGCATTGGAACTTACTGTGCACAGTAGATCTGGTAAAATACAGCGGTAATTTGTCTCACAGAGAATTTTAAAACGGTAACAGATGAAATACTCAGTAAGCCTGGTTTATCGCTTAAATATATATATTTTCAAACGTATACAAAAATACTACCATAGTAATGCATTATTTAGTCATTTCCATCTTATTGTGTAAATCAGCCTTTAGTTTTCTCTGTAACTCAACCAGGCGGTAGACTAGGTTTTGGAGCAACCTTACCCTCTCCCCTGGTGGTCCGGCGGGTCCAAGCTGTCCAGGTTCTCCTCTTGTGCCTGGCTGACCAGGGACCCCTGCAGAACCCTGCAGACCAGGGGGGCCAGGTGGACCGGGCAATCCAACGTCACCCTAAAAGAACCATCTTATTAATCAAATAGCCACTTTTAACCATTTTACTGCCTTCTCCTTCTCTTCTATGTGAACAGTAGGGGTCGTTTACAAAGAGCATCCAATGTTCGGTCTGGCACACTACTACTACTACTACTACTACTACTACTACTACGACTACTACGCCTACTCTCCTCACTGGCGATGCTGGCACATCAGTGTGCAGGGGGTGCACAGTGTAAAAGTGTAAATCTCAACCATGAAGTCCAGTCTCCCATCTCATCTAGTACAGCTGATAATGACATATTACGCATCATTTGGTCGTTAGCGATATATCAGGTATGTGCGCACATTGCATTATGTGCTGGAAATCATTTACGATATCATCAGATTGAGCTACATGCATGACCAACCTGAATACGCAATGAATGCCTCCGGGGCGTGCGCGATAGTGAGTACACAATGGACGATGTGAACAATTTTAAAGTCCAGATCCGTATGAATCGGCCACATTGTTCAAGATAACCTTAAATGTGTACCCAGCTATAGTTGGCACAAAAGTCAAGTGGTCTGCAAAGTGGATTTGACCATGTGCACCTGTGCATGGAAAGGGAGATCCCAAAAATGGCACCAATCCAACCCTTCTATCTCATTGTTATTCTGCACACTGAAATCTCACTGCTCCAAACTGCGCCTACTCTGAGCCTCACCAGGAATGCCTACACACCTTTTTCTCATCGACTGAGCAAACTGCAATTCTTCTGAGAATGGTGCTTTCTGCATTGTAAATCTCTGCATGTCTACAGACTTCCGAATGTGTTTGCTGAACAGTTAGTTACTAAGATTAATGATAACTTTACATAGGACGCTATAGTGAATAGGGGCATGCCGGGAGCCTGCTTTGGCACTCTGCTTCTTCCTGGTCCTGGTGATGTCAGTAGATAACACATGAAAGAGGCGGGGCCTGACTGCAGCACATTTTTGTTTCTATATGGTCCTGCATTTATGCGCTTTGTTTAGGAGAGGGATTATAAGGATCCTGCCCCTGTGCATTAAAGAAGGTAGGTCAAAACCTGGAAGTAAACTGATAGCGATCCCCAGCATCGCTCCCTTCATAAATAGCCCTGACAATACATTGTAAATCACCATGACATGCGGCAATAGGGACTGATTCGGTGTTTAACTGCAAAATGTCATAAATAGGCCCCTAAGCCGCCCAATGCTTGCTGACACCCTACTCACCTCAATATAGAAATATAACCAATTACCTTCAATCCTTGTGGTCCTGTCTGTCCTGCAGGTCCCGGTAACCCAATGCCGGTTCCACCCTATAAATGTAGAAGGTTATAACAAGTGTATTAGCTGCCATATGCCCCAGTCCCTCTCGTTCCCTGGCTGGATGCTGCATGTTTTACAGATCTACAACTCACCTTATCTCCTTTAGGCCCAGGGGAACCCTTGGACCCCTGCAAGAAAAACATGTGTCTTTAGCGTGTTCAAATGACATTTTTGTTTTAGTAAAAGTCTTGTGTTGTAATGTCTATAGAAAATACACAGTATATACCCTGTCCTGTTCATGGTGCTGATATAGGTATATACTGCTCCAACAGGGATTGGCAATTACCCTGCCCTGTCTATGGTGCTGATATGGGTATATACACTGGTCCAAAGGGATTGGCAATTACCCTGCCCTGTCCATGGTGCTGATATGGGTATATACTGCTCCAACAGGGATTGGCAATTACCCTGCCCTGTCCATGGTGCTGATATAAGTATTTACTGGTCCAAAAAGGATTGGCAATTACCGTGCCCTGTCCATGGTGCTGATATAGGTATATACTGGTCCAAAAAGGATTGTCAATTACCCTGCCCTGTCCAGGTTGCTGATATAAGTATTTACTGGTCTAACAAGGATTGGCAATTACCCTGCCCTGTCCATGGTGCTGATATAGGTATTTACTGGTCCAAAAAGGATTGGCAATTACCCTGCCCTGTCCATGGTGCTGATATGGGTATATACACTGGTCCAAAAAGGATTGGCAATTACCCTGCCCTGTCCATGGTGCTGATGTAGGTATATACTGGTCCAACAGGGATTGGCAATTACCCTGCCCTGTCCATGGTGCTGATGTAGGTATATACTGGTCCAACAGGGATTGGCAATTATCCTGCCCTGTCCATGGTGCTGATATAGGTATATACTGGTCCAAAAAGGATTGGCAATTACCCTGCCCTGTCCATGGTGCTGATGTAGGTATATACTGGTCCAACAGGGATTGGCAATTATCCTGCCCTGTCCATGGTGCTGATATAGGTATTTACTGGTCCAAAAAGGATTGGCAATTACCCTGCCCTGTCCATGGTGCTGATATGGGTATATACACTGGTCCAAAAAGGATTGGCAATTACCCTGCCCTGTCCATGGTGCTGATGTAGGTATATACTGGTCCAACAGGGATTGGCAATTACCCTGCCCTGTCCATGGTGCTGATGTAGGTATATACTGGTCCAAAAGGGATTGGCAATTATCCTGCCCTGTCCATGGTGCTGATATAGGTATTTACTGGTCCAAAAAGGATTGGCAATTATCCTGCCCTGTCCATGGTGCTGATATAGGTATTTACTGGTCCAACAGGGATTGGCAATTACCCTGCCCTGTCCATGGTGCTGATATAGGTATATACTGGTCCAACAGGGATTGGCAATTATCCTGCCCTGTCCATGGTGCTGATATAGGTATTTACTGGTCCAAAAAGGATTGGCAATTATCCTGCCCTGTCCATGGTGCTGATATAGGTATTTACTGGTCCAAAAAGGATTGGCAATTACCCTGCCCTGTCCATGGTGCTGATATAAGTATTTACTGGTCCAAAAAGGATTGGCAATTACCCTGCCCTGTCCATGGTGCTGATATAAGTATTTACGGGTCCAACAGGAATTGGCAATTAACCTGCCCTGTCCATGGTGCTGATATAAGTATTTACGGGTCCAACAGGAATTGGCAATTAACCTGCCCTGTCCATGGTGCTGATATAAGTATTTACGGGTCCAACAGTAATTGGCAATTACCCTGCCCTGTCCATGGTGCTGATATAGGTATTTAGTGGGCATCAGCCATTGGCAATAACCCTCCCCTGTCCATGGTGCTGATAGAAACACACTGTGTAACACCAATACCCTATACATTGAGGGCAATTCAAGCAGTGGCAACACAGATGATGCCTGTAATCTAGCGTGCTCCTATGCCATACCTATGGTAGAACCTTTAAGTCTGCAAACTATTACACGCTATTTAGGGGCTACAGTTAATCAGTGAGATGCCATTATAGGTGTTCCAGTGGCATACAGTATTGTCGCCTATGCCCGCAGTTAGCCCCTAACTGGATTGGCCCCACTGACTGTACAAGTATCATGGAACAGACAGCCCCCTAGACAGAGTCAACTAAAATGAATTCGTTAATCATTGATAAACATGCTTCTAGGGCAGCGCAAGTGTTTCATTATTACACCTGCTACAAATCCATTAAAGCAGCAAAATAAGTGGTTTATTGATAATACACACATGAATATTATATTAGCACCTTTTGCACTAAGCCTGTAGCACATATAGAGACCAAATTGAATGGGTCAGCCGGTCACCTTCAACATAAATAACTTACGTCTTCTCCTGGATCGCCAATGTCTCCTTTTTTCCCAAGTTCCCCCTAGTGGTAAAAGTAAGTAAGTTCATCTGCAATCAATAATACTGCCTAACTGTAACAAGTGGATGTCAGTTAAACTGTGTATAGGATTACTGGAGCCTTCAAATACCCTGCTCTAAAGGGGCATACACATGTAGAGATCTGTGCTAAGCAATTTTGCTAACCAATTTAGCTGGTGTCAAGATCTCCCATGGAGAGCACATACACACACACAGAGATTTGTGCTAAGCAATTTTGCTTAAGAAAAAAAAGGCCGGGTAGTTGTTCAGAATGAGAGATTGCAATCAGCATCTCTCATTCTGTACACACAGAGAGATTTGCAGTCATTTGCTAAGCAATCTGACTGGATTTTGACTGCATGCACTGAGTTAGTTAGCAAGAGATATTTAATCTCTCGGAGCATTCACACTGAGAGATCTGTGCTTACTTTCTAAGCAATCTAGTCAGATTGCTTAGAAAATAGCACAAATGTGCTCCGTGTGTACACCCCTTAAATCTATAGCTAAAGTTTTTCGATTTAATACAATTTGTTTTTTATTTTAAAAAGCTATTAAAGGACATTCACAAAGATATTTGTATTGATGTCGGAGATAAAATTGTGATTTCGGCTGGGGGTGTATTCGGTTACATACAGTGGACTTTAATCATATTATCTAAATAGGAACAAACTCTATTCCGATACTTTTTGATGATGACAGAAATAAATAATTAATGGTACTTGGCTACTGTATCCACTCAGGCACTCTGTATGTTTAATCAAAAGTATAAATTATATTAACTAATTATAACACTATATATAAATATACATAATAAAATGAAAAACGAAAAAATCCTCAAAAGCAATGAAAAGAAATACACATATAAACAAAGGTTACAGTATGAGCCGTTTCTCCTATGTGTAATATGTACATGTATATCTGTATGTGTATCGATAGTAAACCTATAAACACAATAAGTTAGATTCACAAAATATTACATTTTATATTCTTACAGCTATACATCCCTATTGCCATAATATCATAGATAATTATTATATTTATATGACCGTATCCCAGATATATATGTGTAGTGTCTGATTATGTGTCTCCGAAACACTGACATCCATTGGCAGCGAGTGAAACTTTTCTTTCTCTCTCTCACACATGCACAAACACAGAGGCAATCACAAGGTAGCAGTCTAGCTTTCGAAGCATTTTCGTCGAGCGGGCTTACTAATATGAAGCACACGGACGTCTTACCCAGAGAATGAGATACAACAATCCGCTGCTATCCACCCAGCGTTCAGTTATATATATATATTAATACACATCATGGAACTTTTACAGTATCATTGTCCATAATTACCTTTTCTCCTCGTGGACCCGGCAAGCCTCTTTCTCCCTTTTCACCCTGTAACACAGCACAACGCTTTACCCCATATGACTGATACAGAGAATGTGACCCCGCAGCAGTGAGGAATCAGATAAATATCTCTCATTACCATAAAGATACAGGAAATCTATCACAGAACAGCCGACATTGCATTATGAAATACCCACCGGTTCTCCTGGTAGCTTGCTTGATTGGTCTCCGGAAGCGCCCTAATAGGAAATGCAACAAACACAGTAAAAGCCCAAATGCAATTATTAAATGTGACAACACAAAGACTAGTATATATATATATATATATATATATATATATATATATATATATATATATATATATATATATATATACACAGTATATAAAATGTAACAGATACTGTAAGCTGTAGTCCCTGTAATAGAGAGCTGAGCCCTTCAGGGCAGTAAGGAATAGGGAAGGGGGAGGCAGCACATTATGGGATGGCCTGGGGGGGCGGTACCAGCCGTACATATCCTCATCTGAATATCCTGCCCGGCTCTGGCTCATGGCTGCCGCACGGTGTAGGGATAGATGGCATAACTATAGCTCCACAGACCCCGCGGTGGTTTGGAGGCACTGGGTAATTTTAGGCGCTGCAGGGTCTGCGGAAGTTATTGCTGGTAAGGGTGCAGCTGCCGCCAAATCTGTTGCTGTCAGCTTGCCGGGACCAGCAGAGTTTCCTGTCTACAGTCCCAGCGCTAATACCCCTCACAAAATGGCTGCCCCTTCACAGCAGACTGTTATTAAGGATGCTAGAGTAGGCGGCAGCCATATTGCCAGTGATATTTGAGAGGAGAAGCACCGGGACGCAGACAGGAGTATCTGGTCAGGGGGTAAGAAGAGAAGGGGGGCGCACAAGTTTTAGTTACGCCACTGAGCTTGATCGCCATCAGGGGGTGGGTGCAGCTCAAGGTTAGAGCCCAGCCCCAGAGCCTCAATCCCGCTCTTTCACCCCAATATAGAAATACCCTATGCAGGAAACACAGATGGGAATGCAGTTATCTCTTCTAATGTTAAACCATATTGAACCGTACTAATACTTTGTCTATAGCTACAATGTAACTGTACCGCTACTAGCCACATTTAGCTATTGCTTACCTTCTCTCCTTTTGTTCCAGGAGATCCTACAACAAACTGGAAATATAACAAATGTACATGGTCACTTACATTTATCATTATAAATATATTTAGGGCTTATGCAATAACATGTATGTGACTTACCTCTCCAGGGACCCCGGGTTCTCCTACTTCTCCTTTGATCCCCGCAGGTCCTGGAGGCCCTGAAATGCCCTAAATGGTAAAAAAAAATAACAGCTAAATGTAAAACAAAGTGCAAAGCTCGTCAGACATATTGCCACCAGCCATTTTATTCCATCATCAAGCAAATCAATACATGTCTAATAATGGGAAGCCAAACCACATAGATCTGGTTGTACTACAGTCATGGCCTAAGAACCAGATTGTCCGACACCTATGGCTACATTTTTTTTCCTGCCTCATCAACACAATAGGGTTGGAAATATCTTAATCAGGACAAGTTCTGGTCAACTAGGACAAGATCTGGCCATGCCATCTTCTACGGGGACAAGATCTGGCCATGGCCTGGACCACTGGAAAAAGATCTGGCCAAGCCTTCATGTATCGGGACAAGATCTGGCCAAGATCTGTTCTAATGGGACAAGATCTGGCTATGCCTTGGTCATGCCCTGATCTACCCAGTTTCACCCTTGTATGTCCAACCACTATTCAACAATCGTGCTTCAGAATCTGAGACTATATCCACAAACCAAGCATGGCTAACATCTTATTCCCTCAAGTGTATCTATTGTTATTAATAGATGCAAAATCAATTAAATGAGCCGAGGAAGCTGCCATAGTGCCTCAGATAAAGACATATCCCCGGTGGGCACATTACCATCTTTCCTGGAAGCCCAGGCTCTCCGTCTTTCCCAGATATTCCGTCTCTTCCGTCTCTCCCATTTTTTCCTGGTTCACCCTGGAACAAGGACATGATAACATTACGTGACATCTCTCAGCAGAAGTTCTGCTGAATTATGGGGGGAGTCAGTCCCAAAACATACCACTAAGCCCGGTGCTCCAGGAGGTCCTTGCGGCCCCTAGTGGTGGAAACATGAAATACACCCATTACTAAATTACAGTCTTGCAATAAATGAAGTTTTCAGAGTTTGCATCTTAGATTGGTAACTTTAAACCCTATGATAATATTTATTTTATTTAATTTAATGAATGCAAATGAATACTTTGTTTGTACCCCAGAAATAATGAGAGATCATTAGGGTAGATTATTTATTATGACCACTAGATATAAGAAACTAGTTCCCTCATCCCACCAACTAATTACAGCCGACAGCTAACCCATGGAATGTCCCATGACCTGCAATAGATCCAAGTTACCCCAAGCCTCAGCATCTTGCTCTCATTAGCTAAACACAGTGCAGGTAGACATTGCTTAAAAGCTGAGCCAATAGTCCCCAGAATGCAAGCTATGAATTTAACAGGTACTAGTGACATCACTGAGGCATGAGGCAGGATGAATCTCAGGCTTCAGTGATGTCATCAGCTCCTAATGCAATAAAAATTGGTTCAGCCCACAAAACAGTATGGGGGAAGTGGGTCCTAGTCTATTGCATTTTTTTATTTAGAAAAACAAGAGACTTCTAAAGTTTGATCAACCTAAAATTTATACTAAGGTCACTGTTTTTTGACGGTCAGTCCTTACCGGCAATCCAGAGGGCCCAGGAAGTCCAGGTGGTCCAACGATGCCCTGAGGCCCTGGCAAACCCTAGAAATCAGAAAAAGACCATCACACTTATACATAAGCTGTATCATTCATTTGAGAAAACCATAATTCTGTAAAGTCAAAATATCACTTTTTGTGTTTTAGGTCACCAGGTCAGTATCAGTGGCGGAACCTGTGAGTGGTGGGCCCAAGTGCAAAAAATATACTTTGACCCCTCCTCCTTTGCACCGCCCCAAGCTCATAATATACACCTGGGTGGAATGTAGGGTAATAGAAGTACCTTCTTCAGGCCTATAGGAAGGTGTAACTCACCCTTATGCTGGGCCCTGGATCTCCTTGATTTCCCTAGAAGCAAAAAAAAAATACAAAAACAGTCTTACTCAGTGTGTCTCCTACTTCTATTGCCTCAGCCGATGTTTTATTGCAAGTTTCTGCGCAGGCGTAGCGTCATCTTACTAAGCTAAAAGAGCGCCACAGTGGACCACAGACTTGTTCCTCTCAGCATAGGAACCCTATGTAACATACTGGCTAATATTCCAGTATCACCAATGACATATCTGCCCCACTACCCACATACATGAGCGTCTGGTCCTCTGTATGGTACTGTTCTAGTTCCCCTCCCTCCAGCACGCTGAGTAACTGGGAGTACAGCAAACCTTGTTACACCACAATAAAACATACAGTACTCGCGGTTAAGAACTTGCCTGCCTGTGGTATTAGGATTCCCCTGGTGTCTACTATTTAACCTGCATTCCCCCATCAATAGCACACACAGAGCCCCGGTTATCACATACCTTTAGTCCTGGAGCTCCTTGAAGACCCTATAAAAAAAAAGACGTGAGAATGGAGACCATTGGTTGTAATCAGTTATAAACAATATGATTACAGCAAAGATGGCTCTACCGTGTAGGTGCTAGGGTCTCCAGAATCTGGAGGGTGGGGGGTGGAATGACTATAGCAAAATATAGAATGACTCCTTGTTCGCTTGAGCTTCTGGATAGTCGGTATTGGTGTGTGGGTGGTGGTGGGAGCAGTAGGCTGAAGTTTTATCTCGGGTGCCCAAATACCTTGAACCGGCCGGCCCTGAGCATAAGCCGCACAAATCTAACTAGAAAGGCACATTGTGCAATGGCTGGAAACATGTATGGAAGAATAGAATATGGTTCATTCTAGCACCCCACCCCTTGTAAAATCCTTGTAGTTCCTCCTTTCTGCCTGGGGTGTCGCTGTCTGCTGTGGTACTTCAAGAATAGTCTGGTTTGTATCTCAATGCTGAGATACAAATCAGACTGTTGCAGAAACACCACAGCAGACAGCGACACCCCAGGCAGGAAGGAGGAACTACAAGGGGCGGGGTGCTAGAATGAAGACTATAGAAGTAAGTGTACTTACGGGAGGGCCCTGTTGACCCGGCTCTCCTGGGTTACCCTAAAAAAGCATAATGAACAATTAATCAACTAAGAAGGCTGCACTTGCTCTGTCATTGTCTACTGGCCAAATATTGGTCAATAGATCATTCATATTGTACAGTGGTCATTTAATCTTTCAGCAACCCACATTGTATGAACGTATCGGTCTTATGTCCAGAATAAAGACATTTCTTTGAGGCTTTGTGTGCACTGTGAATATAATCTCAGATTCTATGGTTGCCCTGTAACAGGGTCACCAGTTGGCTGCATTGATAACACGTTGAAGTCAGCACACGTTTGGTCTAATTAGTCAGCCAAATGAGAATATCTGCCAGACAATGATAATATATTGGCCATCAACACATGCCTAGGCAATTGTCACGTGACTGGGTCACATGATCGGGAACTGATCATACGGTCATACAATGAAGAGCATTCCTCATCTCAAGGTGCAATGCATAGTGTTGTATACAGGGACATATAAGAGGGGATTTCATTTATTTAGCGGTTTTCAAACTTGCAGTGAGTAACCTTCATTTTTGGAAACTTCAGTCAATTTACCCCTCTCAGAATCACTGTATCCTTATTTTGGATTTTACCAGCACAATTTAGAAATGTCTCTTGAAGTATTTCCAAAATGAATTGCACCTTACATATGTTATGAGGTACACTTAGACGCCAACTATACTTGCCACTGCTTAATGACTAATCATGGTACCTTCTATAAGACATCTGCCTGACCTGTGTATAAACTGGATATCTCTCATTAACGTGTTAATAAGAAAAAATGGAAAATGCTTATAACAATATTTAAATTAAGAATAGATCTGGCCTTGGTACTTTAATTACCGTAGATGGTCTCTCTTTCAAGCACTCGTCAACAGAAGTAACACCTGGGGCTTATTGGAAGGTTCTAACCAAAGAACATAAGGGGAGATGTAGGGGAGACAGAGATAGCGGAAAAAGATAAAGTACTGCTATACTGCCGTCTTGTGATGTCTCATTACACATAATAAATAGTACTCCAGACAATCAGATCCTCAACATGTGTAAGTTAGGAGCTGATTGGCTGAGCCATCATTTATCATTCGTAAGGAGGATTGCTCCACAGACTGTTACATGAAGTTGATTGGTTGGTACTTTATCTTTCTCCACTTTATCTCTCTATGGACTGTGATACATAGTGAATAATTATACTATTCTAAAATATATAAAATTATAATTTATTAACAAAGGAAACAGTTGTAACATATTTAATATAAAATATTTGATAAGATTAACATTTAATATGAAAAGCCTCTAAAAGCCTAATTGTCACTTAGATGTTCAGTACATAGTGAAAACGTCCATGTTCAAGAGAATGGAAATTATTGCATCATTACACAGCAGCGACTTCGGTGAGGCAAGAACACTGACATGTCTTCAGCTACAAAATGGCTGCCAAAAGCCGTTTGTGATGTTCCTACTGGGTTGATCAGCCGCGTTAACACTTATATTCGTCCAACCCACAAAATGGCTGCCCCTTCTGTGTTTGTATTAGAGAGAAACACATTGAAAAAAAGACCTGAGGGCAAATTCATCAGTCTATGGCAAAGGGTCTATGGCAAAGGTTCCAAAATGCGGTACTCAAGCCACCCCAATAGTCCAGGTTTTATGTATATCTATAGCTCTGCACAAATGGATAAATAAAATTGATGGTGGTATTAATTAATTCATCTGTGTTCAAGCATGGATATACTTAAAACCTGGACCATTGTGGTGTCCTGAAGATGGCATTTGGGAACCTCTGGTCTATGGATATGTGCAGAACTCCCTAATGACAAGCAGTGTAAAGTATAGTCGGGCCTCGTTGTGCCAACCTCCTGTTTAAGAAGCACTTAATACTGCATGCAAATGAAGCAGACCCTAAAAATTAGACAACATGCATCACCTACCGGTCGGCCGAGAACTCCTGGAAAGCCTGGCATGCCCTGCGGATATTTAATTCAAGCCGAATCGTTAGTGGGGGGAAGAAATGAGCCACCAAGAACCAAGTTCAACCATTCACAGTGGCCGTGCAGGAGAAGACAGCAAATGCACACGGCCAGATGAAGCGCTCTAAGCCATTGCAAGGGCGAGACCAGCCAGCTCAAACCAACGGCCCAAACAGTTGGCCAATCCAAGAGAGTTTACTTACAGCTGGGCCTGGAAGCCCGCTATTGCCAATCTCGCCCTGTAGGGAATGGAACGGACACAAAACAGGAAGACATCATACAGGTCAAGGCTGTTTAGACACGGCTCCGCCATGGGGACCAGCAATATGCCATCTTGCAGAGCACAATAATATTGTCAGACCCAACTGGGCAGGTATGAGGCCTGCAGCACCTGCGAACTCCATCTACAGTGACAGGCTGGGTCTGGAATTCACTGCACTTTCATTGCAGTTCCATCGCATGCAGTAAAAGTTTTACCACTCAAACATGCTGCGTTTCTTATGTAACTGCGATGCAGTCTTGCAGAAAGTTGGAATTACATCATGTGTGGTATAGTAACCCTACCTCAAAGACAGAATCCCTCCAAGAGGGTTAAATTGTGCAATTAAATGTGTTAAATAATCTCACTAATTTGTACTCCAGATACACTCTGATCTGGGGATCTTTCTCCTAACCCTTGCCATGATTCAGATCAGGCATCAGTGCTGTCAGTTCCCTTATCCAGTGGTTCCCAAACTTTTTGAATCATGGCACCCTAGAGAATCAGAATTTTTTTCACGGCACCAAATGTTTCTTAGTGACAAAAATGTGAAATAAAATATTAAATATAGTAGTTTATATGACAATCTTATGCTGTGTACACACAGTGCGAGTACCATGCAATGTGATCCCAATGCGATCTGATCGCATCAAACAGCATGCAAGCGATCTGCATACAATGTTGACTATATAGTGCAGATCTGCACTATATAGTCAAGGCAGCCAAGACTTTCTGCTTGCAATACGTGAATGCGCATCGGGATCGTACCGATGACATTTTGACTATATAGTCAAAATCTCATGCTGATTGTACCCCTGTGTAGTGTGTACACACCATTAGGTTCAGTGATGTGGTGAGGGACAGGATTCGCTTCTGTTTTTCTACATAAATTAAGACTGAAACCCCAAGCACTAGTTTTGCCTATTACTTTGACCATAAATAATGTGAGTTGGTCCTGGACTACCAACCCAAGGCACTTCTAATAGTGTCCTGAGGCACCCAGATTGGTAACCACTGCCTTTATCTGTTAGTTTCATGTGAATGGGAAATACTTAAGGGTGGGGCTTTGACAACCCTGTTATTGGACTATTACAGTCATCGAGAACCCTTCAAATCCCAGACATACATACTGTACAAACCCACATATGTACAGTATATACATTTATGAAATAATACATTTTGTTGTAATAGTCTTATGAAAATGTTCATCAAACTCTAATAATATCACCACCATCATTTGTAAGATTGAAGTACACTTGTCTCTTAAAATAATATTCGTAAAAATAAATTACATTTAAAAAAGGATGTTTTTTTAAAAGTTTTTGAAGTTCAACAAAACAATTGTATAAACGCACATTATAAACATGTTTACACCTCACACCCATCCTTAATAAGCTGTTCTTTTAGTTTTAATCATTGACAAAAGCTAATTGTAATTGATTTATCAGAAAACATATCGGTCCTTTATCGTAGATCATTCAACGAAGTGACTCATGTCTAATAAATGTATAATACTATAAAGAATCACTTTATATCTATAATTAAATTATATAATACTCTATTTACTAACCCTTGGGCGTAGATAAAGTGGACCAAGATAATGGGCCTGATTCTGGTTAATTCGCAAAAGCAAACTCTCTCTCTAATGGACCAAACCATGTGCACTGCAGGTGGGGCAGATGTAACATGTGCAG
Organism: Crinia signifera; assembly: GCF_055691185.1. Taxonomy (NCBI): domain Eukaryota; kingdom Metazoa; phylum Chordata; class Amphibia; order Anura; family Myobatrachidae; genus Crinia; species Crinia signifera. The sequence continues at coordinate 4,526,029 of NC_139224.1, read as the reverse complement.
AGAGAGTTGGATTTTTTGGTTGAGTTATTTTGTTTCTGTGCAGTGTAAATACTGACTACTTTATTTTTACGCTGCAATATAGATCTCAGTTTGAAGTACAAACCCCACCCAAATCTAACTCTCTCTGCACATGTTACATCTGTCCCACCTGCAGTGCATATGGTTTTGTCCATTAAAGAGAAAAATTGTTTTTGCGAGTGAATCAGAATCAGGCACAGCCAGTAACATGGCAGCTGATTGGCTGGTACTTTACCTCTGTCCACTTTATCTCCATCCAAGTCTTAGTAAATAGACCCATGTGCGTCTAATGGAGTGGAGATCACTCCATTCAGAATGTTCATTAAATATTGCATAGTGTAATCGTTAGCATTAGACTGTGCTTCCAGAGTGTCCAGCAGTGGCGGATCCAGGGGCGGGGCTGTGGAGCAGTTTAACATATAAATAGGGGAGTCACACCAACTGCCATCGGGACTCACGATTTTGGCCTGTGCTGCGACCCCGCCTTTGGAGCTGCCACCGCAGGTTTAAAGGGATAGTTCAGGTGTAATACGACCAAAAAGTAGGGACAGTGTTTGAAGAATTTCTCTAGGAACTGTATATACATTCACCTGTATAAGGCCAATATATATTGTGGATTGGTGTATAGAGGATTATAGGAGACAATATCATATATTCTCTGTGACAATTGGGAATTGGGAAGTGTTGATTTATGAGAATCCTCATTTCAGGTATTGAAGGGTCAGTGAAGTTCCATCATCAGTAAATGGAGGAAATTGAAGAATGAAATTAGAAAAAATTGAGAAGAGATCTTTTTTATATTGTATGTGTCTCCCATTCCCCTCCTCTTCATACTACCCCCCTCCCCCACATAAAAGGACCTCTCTAACTCCACTCTTCCTACATATCCAGCCTCATTTCCCTACACAATCCCTCCCACCCTCTCTGGTTAGCCAATAACCATCAACTCTCCTCTACCATGGTCACTGCATCCCTTGCGCTACCTCCCTTGCTGGAATGAGTTCCGTTTGCCTTATTAGACTCTCCCTGACCTTGCAAAGCTTCAGACAGGCACTTCAGGCCTCCTCCCTGCACTTCTTGTTCCCTGTCTCCCCTCCCTCTAGACCAGCGGTTCCCAACTTTTCTTTCCCGTAACCCTTGATTAGGGTTTTCATTTATGAATACCCCCTTCCTCTACCCCTTATTTTGGAGGAATGGATGTTGGATGGACATGGTGGATGATCTAGGAAAGTTGTGGACCTGTCTAATGAGATGTGCAGACAGTGATTGGTTATACAGATGACTTGTTACAATGATTCCTTATGGGAAGATTTATCTGTGGACATGGGAAAATGATGGACTGGTGGAAACTGAAAACTGGCTGAAGGATCTAACACCAAACCTGGTGAAATTGAATGACAGAACAATCATCCCACCACATACCGGCTTTCCTTCGGGCCCTGCCAGTCCTCTCTCTCCCGTGGCACCCTAGAAGGAAAATAAGATCAGCAGCAGACATTGGGAGCCTCAATGTAATAAAATACAACCCAACCCCAGGAATGAGATGCGGCTCCTAAAAATGTGTTGTCTCTGATAACTCAATGATTATATAACAATTATAACAGAATTATTGTAATTCTATATACTGGACACTTCTATGTATACATTTTGGAACTTTATTGTAAGACACTCACCGGAGATCCATCTCTGCCCTTGTCACCAGGGTCACCTGCGTCTCCTTTTGGGCCAGCTGCTCCCTAAAAGAATAAGAATTATAAAATCAGATTCATGTTCCCAAAATGGTTTGGCATGTGGGATAACGAACCCATGAAAGATTAATTACAGTCATGGGAATGGAGTTTAGAGTAAACATAAAGAACATCCTTCAACACAATAAAATTCAGTACATTATGTTCCATGGTTGCATCTGCCAGGAGACAATAGCCCAATATCTTGGTTCCATAAGGTCCTGAAACTGTAACACTGTAGATGTAACCAGAACCAGTACTGAGGGAAGATACATTCATCAAGTAATCATTAGAATGAAAGGGGCCCCGCTCATTAGGGTGGACAGCATGAGAGCAGATATAGGACAGACGGTTGGTAGAAGGTTTCTCTATAGACTTACTACTAAAACCAGACCTTATCTCCTTTGTCTCCTTTCTCGCCATCTTCTCCTTGGTCACCCTGACAAGAAATACATAAGAAATGACTGATCACATTCCACTCTGGACACACTGTATTGGCCTTGTACTTGCTGTACAGTATTCTTGCAGTGCCCAAGTATATTGTTGCCAGTAATTTTTGTTTAGCGTTTATTGACCAATGAATACATTAATCTATGACAAATATGAGCCGAGCAGTGGTGACTTTAGTAAGAGTGACAATTTCTGAGACTGGTAGTGCTCCACACTGCGCACAATGGCCAAGAGTGGTACTGCAGTAGCTGTGTTCTCATAGGCGAACGCTTACTAAAATGGGGGTTCTAGTTCAGATGGGAGGTTGCTGTGGGCAACCAATCAGATACTATCTATTAGCTTCTAGAAGGTGTTAAATAGATAAGAAGTAGATTCTTCCATCTTAGTAATTTCCCCCCTTAAAGGGATTCAGGAAACTGTCACAGCTCATCCTTCACATATGTCCCCACCCCCATTTCTCCTTAATGCTCCTCCTTCACCTGATTCCATGAGTAATCAGTGATATTGGCAGCTCTTTCCCATTAGTGCCTCTCCCCCTTGTCTCACCAAGCATGTCCCTGACCCCCCTCCCTATGAGTCTTCTGACGAGACCTATCATCTCTCCTCCTCATAAGTACCTCTCCCCCTTGCCTCACAAAGCATGTCATTAACCCCCTCCCCTCGAGTGCTTCTACCTCCTACTTACTGATCATTTCCTCTCCCCATATGTACCTCTGCCTCCTGTCTAACAAAGAATTCGTCTGCCCCTGCTCCCTCAGTGCCTCTGATCCCCTAATTCCCCTTTTACGCCCAAAATCCTGACCCGGCATTTGGAACACGGATCCGAGCCAGGTCGGATCCGGGATTTGCACCATTTACACTGCGGTGTCTACCCGCAGTGTAGACAGAGGCAGCGCTGGGAGATGACATCATCTCCAAGCCCCAGGACCATGATCACCCCCGCCGGGACCACCGATTGCCGTGCTGGGAGAAACCCCTTTCGGGGAAGTGACTGGATGCCACCCACAGGCATCCATTCAGCTCCTCCCTGCCGCTGCTGCTGTGTGTACAGCAGACTGCAGCGGAGGCTGTGTGTGCCCCCCCCCGTCCAACCTGTGGACGCAGTGGTCCGGAGGTTGGGCTTCCCCCACTGATGTAAACGGGAGCCGGGTCGGACAACCCAGCGTACCTGTTTGCACTGCGCTCTACCAAGGTACTAGCCCTGTTCAAACCAAGTCAGGTCCTGGGTTGAAGTCCCGTGTAAAGGGACACGGCATGACCCATTTACACCGCCGCTAACCCTGATCTGACTCGTCTCTGACCCCGGTTTTTGCGGCAGTGTAAAAGTGGTATTAGAGTGCCTCTGCTTTCTACCTCGCTATGTTCCCCTCCACATGTGCATCTGACCGTGCCAAGAATGCCTCTAAACTCCCTCTCCCCGAATATACTTCAGGCTTTTTCCTCAATATGTGTTTCCCTGACCCCTGTTCTCCATTTGCTCCTTTGGCCTTCTTTCCACATGTGTTCCAATGATCCACTCTACCTATCTTTAACTCGGCTACTATTCCCCTTTCCCCGGCTGGTGGCTGCTGATCAGATGTAGCATGGAGATTATAATCTATGACAAAAGGGAGCCGAGAAGCGATGATTTTAGTGAAGCAAGTAAAATAAAAAATGTCATTTGTGCGTGGGGACGGTGGAAGGTGCATGAAAGTGTGAGAGTATATGGAAGGCTCTGTCTGTTGTTGAGACAACACATTTTTTTTTTTGGAGTAATTCTTTTTAATTAAAATGTAAATAATGTATTACCATTATGTTGAGACGCAAAGGTTGTACAGTAGTACATGTACAGTACATATACATATTTACATGGTGCAAAGAATAACAGGAACTGACCTTGGTTCCCCTCGGACCTGGTAGTCCTCTTTCTCCGGGCAGTCCAGTGGCAATCACTTCTATAATTTCACCCTAATAAGTATAGAGGATACTACTGTATATTAACCAATACATGGATAGATGAGGAGACATAGCATAGTGTACAAATGCTATGAGAATGCGATGACTAGAACACATACTTGTAACTATAGTCTTTCTCTGGTTAAAAATAATACCTTAGCCCCCGGTGGTCCAATGGGCCCCCTCTGTCCATCTTTGCCCTGTAAGATTGGAACACAAATACTAGCTATAAAAATGAATTTAACATAATATCAATATAATGTAATTTCTGGAGGAACTCCGAACAGTGAGACAACCCTCTATTGGATTTGATATAAGTATCTATATTGCTGAAAATCAACGAAACCACTTATACACAGGTAACCCTGCCCAGTGCCCTGTAATTACGTGAAATGTTTCTTAGTGGTGGAGCCTCTGTATCTTGCATCATTCTGGAGTCAAACATTAATGTCTCAACAGTTGCATAATAAAGCCAGAGGATCATAGGCTTGCGGTCTCCTAGCTAACAGAAGTGTTCTGCAGCAATAAACCGGTGATCTTTATTCTAATACATTTTTCTTTCCTTTTACAAATGTTTTTCTTGAAGCTTTTGAAATCATGCCGACACCGTACAACGACAAGGGGAATTTATTACCATGTACAAGAACACATCGACTCGCATGGGGCCGAAGGTGAGAGAATTCATTCGATGTTTGCCGACCATCAAATGATTTCTCTCCCCTTCGGTAATAAAAGTCAGTCTGAACTGCAGATTGCCGAAAAGGGGGCGGGCACAGATGTCATGTGACTTCACGCAGGCACCGAACCGCCCGTGTTCCCCTGCCCTCATCTCCCAAACCCTTCCAACTTTGTCCTCCTGCAGATGGTTCTGTCTTGGCCTCAAATTCACCTTCTTCCCCTGCAATGGGCCAAATTCAGACCTGATCGCTGGCCTGTGAATGTCCGCAGCCCAGCAATCAGGTAATTGCCGCCCCGTCCCAGTCCCCCCCGTGCCTGGCTGTGAATAAGTTGGAAGCCATGCACACAGGCGGAAAACATGACATCAGCGGCCCTCCCTCCCTACGGCTGGGCAATGCCTGCGTTGTTAGGCAACACGCCCAGAAAACGCCATGGTGCCGCTTACAGACGGCTATCCATCGTTAGCTGTGGTAACCTAGACGGCTCAGCTGTGGTAACCTAGACGGCTCGCACATGCGCACTGGGCCCAATGTCATGAAAGTAGGAACATGACATCTAGAAAAAGCATTCGAGCTGCGATTTTAAACTTTTATGTTTTATAGTAAATATCCCTTTCTGACATATCATTTATTACTGTGACTAATATATCATTTATTATTGTTACTTTTTCATTTTTAGTTCATTTTCTGTCATATTTATTATATAAGACTGTAACACACGCGGGTACAGGTGGATGAGATTTTACTCACGGTCTCTCCTCGTTCTCCTCTGTCTCCTCTGTCTCCCTGTAAATGAAACATTGATCAGTCTCTGAGTGATAAAGAGATGACACTTCTATGCAAAACCCGGTACCATTCAGTAAGGGGTGTGGCCATGGGTAAAAGGGGGTGTGGCCATGTTTCCTTTCCTATACTTACAATGGGCAGTTGTAGACAAAAAAAAGGTACATCCCATAAAAAATCAGTGCTGTACCTGCCAAAAAGGTACAGTTGGAGCGTATGATAGGAGTGGAGTTTTATTTATTTATTAACAGTTTCTTATATAGCGCACACAGATTCCGCAGTGCTTTACAGAGAATATATAAACATTCACATCAGTCCCTACCCCAGTGGAGCTTACAATCTATATTCCCTACCACATGTACACGCACACACAGACATTCTAGGGTTAATATGTTGGGAGCCAAGTAACCTACCAGTATATTTGGGGGGGGGGGGATTGTGGGAGGAAACCGGAGTACTCAGAGGAAACCCACACAAGCACGGGGAGAATATACAAACTCTGCACAGTTAGAGCCATGGTGGGAATCGAACCCATGACCTCAGTGCTGTGAGGCGATAACATTTGTCCTTTGTCCACACTTCATCCACATTCTGATATCTCTGGTATTATGTATGTAAGGGATCCTGTCAGCATACTGGAGTTCGGGATGCCAGCAGTCGGAATACCAATGCTGAAATGCCAACACTGGTAAGAAGACGGGTGCCAATGACACCGCTCACGATGCCGGCACCAGATTTCAGACTGTCAGCATCCCAAATGTAAGGTGGGGGTGGAGGCGGGGGATGTAGAATACTTCCTCAGCCAGGTGTCGGGATTCTATATTACGGGATGTCGCTGCTCGTCTTCTAACCGCTAGTATCCCAACACCATAAAACAGAGAAAGTTCCCAGAACAACAGCTACCAGGACATTGTGTGATATCTTATTAGGCAAGTAGAATACGGTTCTCCACCTTATCTCCTGCTTTTCCTTGCTCTCCTGGTTCCCCTGCCCTGCCAGGAATGCCAGGAATTCCAGGTTTTCCAGACTCTCCAGATGGGCCAGGCGGACCTTCGGGGCCTCTCTCTCCAATGGCGCGTCCTGTTGGGCCCTGTGGTCCTGCGGGGCCCAGATCTCCTTTGTCTCCTTTAAACCCTCTCTCCCCGGGAAATCCCATGATTCCCTAAGTAGAAAGTGACATCACAATCACTTTTCATCAATATATAAATTTCAAATATAAACAGTATAAACATAATTTTGAGAACACTACTACATGAAGGCCGTAATAGCTGACAAGTGTCTTATTGGACAGATCACTCAGTGGTAAGGTTAAAGGTCAGAACATTGCCTGGCTTAGCGTACGAAGAACCGATGGACCTACATCTTTGCCTGGAGCTCCATCTTCTCCAGGATCTCCTGGTTCTCCCTTAAATCTCTTCTGGGCAGAGAGGGATGATCCTGATTCATCATCAAATACTCCAATGACATCTTTCAGAGAAGAAACCTGGAACACAAAGAGACGGCCCTTTAAATGACGCTCAGTCCCTCAGCGGTGAATGGTAATAACAGCCTGATGACTGCGCCGGGCTACAGACCTGATGGGAAAGGGCCGACGTGTATAATCAGACTTACTACAAGGAGACCATTCGGACCATGTGGGTCCAGATGTGGGACAAGCCAAAATATGGATCAGGCCTGAAACAAATGTCTTACCTTAATCCCCATACCGATGAGTGCTTTCTCCACATTCTAAAAGAACAAAATGCGTCAGTACAAGTGATAAGACACGCCGCGCGCTACATCTGTCATACCGCAAGTGCTCGTGCTGAATGTTATAGACACTCACAGCCGCGGTGCCTGGTTCCCCCTTCTGGCCGGGATCTCCTGGTCTCCCCTGTACGGAAACAGAAAGCATTTCATTGCTGCAATCTACATGTACTACAGGTTACCACAAATAATTAGAAAGGTCATAGCTCAGGATAATATAAAAAACCCGAATAAGACCATGGATCATAATGGAAATCAGGGCCGTAAGTAGTTGCCAGCACTTCTGGGTAGCGCTGTACATGCTGCGTTCCCCTGACAGCTGCGGTCAGGTGTGGTGGCCATTTTTGGAGGGCCATTTTAGCAGATACCATGTGGACATCAAGACCACATGGAAACTGCAGAGAGCCCCCTGGCTCCCCCAAGCCACCTCTTGGGCTGTGGTGCTGTAGTTACGCCACTGGTTGTAAAGTGGCACTGTAGAGTAGGGGGTGCTGTGGAGTAGGGGGCGCTGTAGAGTAGGGGGCGCTGTGGAGTAGGGGGCGCTGTAGAGTAGGGGGCGCTGTAGAGTAGGGGGCGCTCTTGTCAGCACTTCTCAATTATTTGCTTTAATTACTTTCACTTATAGCTTCCTTCCTCTAAAGCCAGACATCACCCAACAGCCCCTGTGTCCTTCCCCGTACCCCTCTGCCACTAATACCTGTAACAACATTCATGAACTTCACTTGTATGTTATTCAGATATACTGTCTTTTATTACAAATGCTCAATGAGTAGGGTGTTTGACTGGAATGCAACAGTTTAGAAGTTTGAATCCTAAGTATGACAGTATATTGCAATGTGTTATTAATAAAGGTATAACAGAGGATATGTGGCCAAATGTATTTCTTGCAGTGTTCTATCTATCTATCTATCTATCTATCTATCGATATCAGCATGGGCTTTCTCTAGGATCAGTTTTGTCACGCCCCTTCCACACAAGGACACGCACATTATACCTTGGCCTATGGCACCAGGCACCAAAAAGTCTAGCTACGGCTCTGGTGACAACAAATACGTACAAGACTACTTGGTATGGCCAAAATAATCCTATTTATAGAAAATCGTCTTTGTCCTCACAGACTTTATAAATAGGTCCAACAAATCGCACTGTATAATCTACATTACTATAATCCAAAAATGCTGTTCAGAGAATTCCGTACATACCTGCTCTCCCCTGGCTCCTACTTCCCCTCGTTCTCCCTTTGACAAAAAACAACAACAATATAATGCGGAATCATTAATCAAAGAGGAATTAATTGCAGGCAGATTTTATAGTTAATTATATGCAGATTTTATAGTTAATTATATGCATATTTTATAGTTAATTATATGCAGAATTTTAAGACACAGCTGGTTTATATAAGTGTGTTACCAGTATCAGTAACTGACCTGTAATATCACAAGTATACCGATTACTGACTGAATGGAAAATGACCGTACCTTTAGTCCGGGGGAACCTGCGATCCCAGGAATTCCCTAATGAGACAAGACCAGGGAGTATGAATATTACACAGTTCTGTTGTAAATAGTAATAAATAATACGACGTTCTGTAATAAAGACAAATGGACATTTTGGACTTTACTTGTCTTAATGATTTTTCTTCTAATTCATATTTGTTGCTGCTACATATAATGTAAGTGAGTAAACGTGGGCGCGGATTAGTGGACAGAATTAGTACGACATATTTAGGATGTAGGAAATTGTCACATCTGAAGAGAATAGGGGACAACTGTGTAGAACTAATTTCTTTAGAAAGAAAAAAGGACCAAAAATAATGGTGTCAATTTACTAAAATGAGAGTTTTAGAGATAGAATGTAATTGGTTGCTACGGGCAACATCCCATCTTCAATAGATTTCCCATCTTATTAAATTTACCCCGATGTTGTTGGATCATTATAAATTCTCCCACTTCTAGAGGATCTGCTGGGACCCGGGGCTCTGTTGGGTGCCATCTAGTGGCCGCCGGTGCAACATAAAGGTGAGGAGCAGCGTTAGGCTTTTTTTTTATATAACAGAAGTATTCTACATTACAGCCTGCAAGAGAAGTCTACAGAAATATGCTGCACGTATACCTGGTGTTACACATGGTGTTATACATGGTGTTACACATGGTGTTACACATGGTGATACACATGGTGTTATACATGGTACTACACATGGTGTTATACATGGTGTTACACATGGTGTTATACATGGTACTAGACATGGTGTTACACATGGTGTTATACATGGTGTTACACATGGTGTTACACATGGTGTTATACATGGTACTACACATGGTGTTATACATGGTGATACACATGGTGATACACATGGTGTTATACATGGTGTTATACATGGTGTTATACGTGGTGTTATACACGGTGTTACACACGGTGTTACACATGGTGATACACATGGTGATACACATGGTGTTATACATGGTGTTACACATGGTGTTACACATGGTACTACACATGGTGTTACACATAGTGTTACACATGGTGATACACATGGTGTTATACATGGTACTACACATGGTGTTATACATGGTGTTACACATGGTGTTATACATGGTGTTATACGTGGTGTTATACATGGTGTTATACACGGTGTTATACATGGTGTTACACATGGTGTTACACATGGTGTTATACATGGTGATACACATTGTGTTATACATGGTGTTACACGTGGTGTTATACGTGGTGTTATACATGGTGTTATACATGGTGTTATACACTTATACACGGTGTTACACATGGTGTTACACATGGTGTTACACATGGTGTTATACATGGTGATACACATGGTGTTATACATGGTGTTATACATGGTGTTATACATGGTGTTATACATGGTGTTATACACATGGTGTTATACACATGGTGTTACACATGGTGTTACACATGGTGTTATACATGGTGTTACACATGGTGATACACATGGTGATACACATGGTGATACACATGGTGTTATACATGGTGTTATACATGGTGTTATACATGGTGTTACACATGGTGTTATACATGGTGTTACACATGGTGTTACACATGGTGTTACACATGGTGTTATACATGGTGATACACATGGTGATACACATGGTGTTATACATGGTACTACACATGGTGTTACACATGGTGTTATACGTGGTGTTATACATGGTGTTATACATGGTGTTACACATGGTGTGATACAGGTGTTATACTGTACATGGTGTTACACATGGTGTTATACAGGTGTTATACTGTACATGGTGTTACACATGGTGTTACACATGGTGTTATACAGGTGTTATACTGTACATGGTGTTATACATGGTGTTATACAGCTGTTATACTGTACATGGTGTTGTACATGGTGTTATACATGGTGTTATACATGGTACCACACATGGTGTTATGCATGGTGTTACACATGGTGTTACACATGGTGTTATACGTGGTGTTATACGTGGTGTTATACATGGTGTTACACATGGTGTTATACAGGTGTTATACATGGTGTTATACATGGTGTTATACATGTGTTACACATGGTGTTATACAGGTGTTATACATGGTGTTACACATGGTGTTATACAGGTGTTATACTGTACATGGTGTTACACATGCTGTTATGATATAGTGATATAGTAGAGGCCCAAAACAGCACATTCAGACATTTGAATGCAACAGCACATAGGTTCTGACCTGAGGGGCTAACAATCTAACGAGGTGGTTTAAGAAATACACCAGACACCTCACCTGCCCAGGAAGACCAATCACCCCTGGTAGTCCGGGAACGCCTGGCGGCCCAGCGGGACCTATCGGACCTCCGTCCCCCGGTACACCTTTAGATCCATCGCGACCCTAGAACACATTTTTGTTTTTAATTTCGGAAAGTCAGCGGCTTGAACATCATGTTCCGTTCCAAAGCGGTACATTACTAAACGTAACAGCCATAGAGGTGCAACCTTATACCTGCCATGTAATGGGTTTTATACTTTCATCTATCTTATCAACATCGTTAACCCGCTGACCTACCCCTTACTTTTATTTGGACAGTCACCCGATGACTTGAATAAAAGTTTAAAATGGAATAATGAGATAAAATAAAAACAGATGACTTTGATACATGTTAATAAAGTGTGTAGAGGAGAGATATGTGGGACTTACTGGAACCTCAGCAGTTCCAATAAATGGAACATTGCAGGTATTTATTTCTGTGCAACAAGTGACTGCATCATACAGTAAATGGTCATTTGATGACTGGGTCAAAGGACCAGTTTGTCTCATGTCCTGACCGATGGTGCCCCATTATTATCTCAGTTGGAATATACAGGTCTGGGTGCTGAGAGATTTATTCACTCTCTTTGCTTTGGATGAAGCCATTAATTCATATGACCAAATTCAGGGCTACTTACATCTCTGCCAGGAGCACCCGCTTCACCTTTGTCACCCTAAAGCAAAAATAGAATAAAGTTAGTTAATACAGGCCAACATTATGAAATAAGTGCAAGCACTATTCTGGATACCATTTATTTCAATAGAGCTGGATTTCCCATTTCCTAGTGACATCAGCAACACAGGTGATGTCACATAATGGGAGGAACCAGATTAAAACACTTGCTGACATCACGGAATGGAAGGAGCTCATGTAATAACTATTGAACATTATATCACATGATTACTAATCACATGTATGTATCAATTGCATGTTCTCCTTTAATTGGATTAATTGCAGCAGAAAAATCATCAATGTGGCAGTGGTGAAATGGGAAATCCCCTACAGCAGAGTCAGGGAATTACTGATTGTACTCACCTTCCTCCCATCTTCTCCAGGTGTTCCCTCCTCTCCCTATAAACGTAAAAACAGAGTCTATAACAATGGCCGAAAGTCCTCACACTGTTCTATCAATGTTAGATTCTGGGCACATCAAATATAAATATAATGTATAGCGTCACTCACTGGTTTACCATTGAGCCCGGATTTTCCATCTTCACCAGGTTTGCCCTTCATATCATGAAAAAATACACGTTATTGCAATAAAAAGGATTTTCCAAAAACACAACTAAGGGGCAGATTGATTTACCCACAGCTCATCTTTCAGTCTATTACGGTTGGAAACCGATCCTCCAGGCTTAAGTCGGGGCAGCCATTTTGTGGGAAGAGCCAACACTAGGTGGAATGTATCAGTACACTACAAACTGGTGACATCACTGAACATGGGGCACTCTGATGTCATCAGAGAATGTGCACTGATACATAATTGTGTGCACCAAGCAATGGGCATTGGCGGTGTGGCCAGGTGCCCCATTCCTCATTAAGCAGAGGGCATGCCCAGAGGTCCCAGTCCCCCTCCTGCGCTGGATTCACAGCTGGTCTGCATAGCAGAAGAGTGGTGAGAAATAGACATCCCGACTTTTCCTATCCACGGGACACTGCAGGACACAATAGACCATGTGCGGCACAGTGTTTTCAATACGATGGCTGAACATAACACAAAATGGCTGCCTTCACTGTGTGTAGATGATAGGCCCGCTTTTAATGCTCTGCAATAGCCAATGTCTCTTTACCGGTGCTCCTGGGGGCCCGATTGGGCCTATTAGTCCTGGTGGTCCTTGTTCCCCTCTCAGTCCTTGAAGCCCCTGAAATAATCAGTGCAGAGGAATTAAGAAAATACAGAGGAGCAAAACCATAAGAAGCCTGATTCAGACTGATATACTTACATCTCGCCCAGGATCTCCTGCTTTGCCCGATTCGCCCTATAATAAGATAAAGATAACACAATGATAAGGCAGGGGCAAACGCAGGATATTCAGAAGGGGGTTTCCAGAGGGGCGGAGCAAAGCACAGAGATGGACACTTAGGTGAATCCCACCTACCAAATGGTATTAGGAACTAGGGGGTCAGAGTTCAGGAGGCAGAGCAATCTGCCAACGAGAATATAAAACTACATTCCAGGTGTGTGGAGCTGGAGCAGTAACCAGCTGCTGGAAGGCTGATATCTCTGGTTCTGGGAACAGTAGAGACAAGCTGCTAGTGTCCCTCAAAGGAGGAGAGTCCCAGCTTTTGGAATATACCCTCAAAAAACTCTAAGTCAGACAGAACCTGAAATATCTGACTGGGAAGAACAATTAACAGGCTTGGATGGGGACCACCACTTTAAAGTCAGATATCTTCGGTTCCCAAGGGCCGATTTTTAAGATTCTTGTACCCATGGAAAAAGGGGACCCTCAGCTTTAAGTCTAGGGTCCTTAGACTCCTGGGGGGGGGTTTCTGGGTACTCAGAAACCCCCCCTGCGTGCGCTACTGTAAGGTATTAATGTCTGCACAGCCAAACTTCAAAATGTATTCCCATTGGTCCGTGATAAATGGGGGTGCTATATGTAGGGGTCTCACAGTATGATGTGATGTCATTAGGTGCCCTCCCTAGGGTCAGTTGCCCATCACAGCTGCCACGTCCCCCAACAAATCCTGATACATACCCCCCCCTCCCTCAGTGACCAGTGACTACTTCTTCCGGCACCAAACCTGAACTGGCTGGAGGCAGAGGGCAGGGTTTAGTGGAGATGGAGTGTAGGGCTGCTACAGATGAATGCCCAAACTCCAGCTCTCTCGCTATGCCCAGGTTAACCTGTGCCCCCTAGTGGATGAATGAGGGAAAAAAAGTAAAATTTTTCCAGTTCATCAACTTTCAAACCACATTTTTATGCTTTTGTGACTTTAATGATAATTTTATAACGTCACTGAAAGAGTTTATAATGCTAGCGAATAAGGAAGGCAATTCTAAACTTTCTCTCAGCAGTGGTTCTATTTACTCTTAGTCCTGGCGGCCCCGGTTGTCCAGGTTTTCCATCAAGTCCGTTTCTTCCATCAATTCCCGGTGGTCCACGTTCACCCTACAGCAAAAAATAAAATAAAAATAAAAATATGATCACATGACCAAGGTGCGCACAGATCATTGGCCGGACACACTTCAACTGAAGGCCGCTCACAGGCTCAGCTAATGCACTTCATGCCACTGGGAATCTGGATTTTATTAGCACAGGATCCGGTGGAATGAAGGACGCCAGCATGGTCCCAGGTCTGTACAATGACGGCATCATCAATGACGGCTGCTTGTACATCCTGCACATACAATTCAGGGCTCTGTGAGGCAGGAGGTGACACAAGCAACAATGTCATAAAAATAAAATCACTGTAACATTTTCCTTGCTTTGTTACTTTAGGCTGCTACTGTTAAGGATTGATACAACTCAGAGTTTCCACAGTGCCATGTGACCTCCGTGGACATGTAATATAGTGAGCAGAGATCCTTTGGAACAACCTCTGAGCTCTATTTGAACTGTGAAATCCTCTCCCCCATTTGCCATCAGATTCATGATGCTGAGAGCAGTGAGCCTGTGTTTGTGTACACAGTACATAAAACAGATTGACAATAAAGGACAAACCATGATAACACAAGCAGGATACACTATTGTATGCAAGCAAATATACTGCCATAGTGTAAATGAAAACCGACTTTACCGAGTTCAGAATTGACGGTGCTCACCTTATCACCTGACCCTCCTCGCTCTCCGGGGTCACCCTGTAAAACAGTAGCACACAAATATCACCTGTTCCTGGATGACTCGGCTACAGGCACCCAACTAACAATGGTCTAACTGGGCAACAGCATACACAATCCTACATGGGGGTGGGGCTATTAGCCACAGGGGAGGGGCTACGGGTGAGGGTAAGATAGGGGAATGGCTGGTTTTATATATATATATATATATATATATATATATATATATATATATATATACAGGGCATTAAACTATCATTGGAAGGAACCCTGTCGTTCTATAAGCACATGTGGAAACTCACCCGAATCCCTGCCGGGCCTCTTGCACCGTCTAGACCCTGCATAAAGATAACAGTATTAAAATGACAATATCCTACTTATAAATCACCAAATTACCCTGACAATCTGTAGTATTGTGCCGCTTATAACAATCACATTGTCTGTAAGGGAAACTCAGTGGGCCTGTTGCAGGGGTGATAGTTAACTAGATATTTGTAGGCCCCATAGCACCATAGAATGTTGACAGAGAAGGTGGGCCATATTCTGCTCTGGGCCCCTTAGCAGCTGCATTCCTTGTATCTATGGTAATGAACCCCCTGTTTCCATGCATATATGAGGAGTAGAGCCCGCATTGATGATGATGACTATCAAAGTGTACAGACGGGGCGAGCAGTTTGCAAACGTTTACTCTGAACATGGGGAATGTGCGCATTTGCGAATGACTATGCTTTAAGATAAGCGCTTGTCAGGTGCTATTATGTGGCAGAAAGGGGCAAGAATGACTATAAAAAACATAGTAGGATAATTCTGTACATATGTGCTTAGTTTGTCGCCAGTCATCGCCATCAGCCCCATTTGCGTGATAGTGTCTTTTTACTGAACTGTGCCTATGATCACCCCATCCCCCTGGATTGGAGGAATTTAATATAATGTATAGTCGACTGGATTATTTTCCATGTACCAAACCCATGTAAATGAGCATCGTCCTGCTGGGTTCCGAGGAAGTACTGGACATTATCAGCAAGACGTGTGTTAGAGCACAGTAGCGCCTTTGGGTACTCACCCTCTCTCCAGGAAGCCCATTTATACCAGCTTCACCCTTTTGTCCTTTCATTCCGTGCTCCCCGGGGTCTCCGTCCTCACCCTAAGTATACACAACAATTACAGTTTGGCAACATTATAGATTAAACACATTTACGGTAAGTAGTACGACGGTCATGGGCCCCACACCCCTCATTTTTATTGGTTAGCTAAACCTATAACTCTCCAAGAAGAGGCTCCGATTGGGGGTGGGCGGGGTCACATTAGTAAAACCGTTTACGCACAGTAGGAGGCGTTGCAGAATTAATTTAAACCAGGCATGTCCAACGTTGGCCCTCCAGATGTTTTGAAACTACACATCCCAACATGCTTTTAGCATTCTCTAATAGCTAAACTGTGGCAAAGCATGCTGGGATGTGTAGTTTCACAACATCTGGAGGGCCAACGTTGGACATGCCTGATTTAAACCACTAAAAAAAAATCATGGTGAAAACAAATAAGAATTTTTTTTTTTTTTATATTTGACCTATTTCTACTAAAATATTAAAATATATATATTTTTTAATCTGGGTGGAATAAACCTTTAAAAACCAAGCAGAGAGGGGTGGGGGTATATTTGTTTCCAGTGTAAAAAAGTTTCTTTCTAACACAGGAAGAGGCGTTCATGGCCAAGGCCTTTGCGCTAGAACTTTTACTATCCCAGTGGACATCTCCTGGAATAGGTATCTTGTTAGAAGTGTTTCAAGGGAAGTGAACCTGCCTGGGTACAGCATGAGCCCACACAGCTTTGGTGGTATCTAATACACAGGGATGGGGTAAGTGGGTGTGGCTCGGATGGAAAAGACGCCTAGCTGTGACAAAAGCTTCAGTGATTGGCCAGGAGTCACATTGCTAGAGACAATCATCTACGGAATTCTGGCACTCACCCTGTCACCCTTCATGCCGGCAAGTGCAGTATCAACAGTTCCCTAGGAATATACAAGAAAATGACATTAAAAGAACAAAACAAAATGGAAATAAAACCACATATAAGTGAACAACATGGTCACCTAGGGCTGAAAATAAAATATATACACACACATTTTGCTGACAGATGATATACTACTTCCCATACAATCCTTTTTTTAGGATACATCTGTTTTTCATCTGCAGTTAGATTTATCCCTGCCGAAGTCTCTTTGAGACGAAACGCGTAGATGAAAAGTGCGTAAGTGACATCCACTAGGTGACACCACTGTCATGAGCTCAGCCCTCTAATAGCGTAGGACATGAAGCTGTGTAACATCGCACTACTAGTGTGATCATATTGCATTCATTATAATTACGCGTGCTATGGTCGAATTAAAGGATCCAAAGGAATTTATAAAGATATTTGTTTATGATGACAATCTGATAGAAAGGACTGGGGTAAAGAACGTCCCTTTCCATCCCTCCATTTGACTAAGAAAATTCCTTGGTGCGGAACACAACATATTTACTTAGAACTTCAGATATGTATAACAAATCTGCAAAGACATTTTGTATACTTAGATTTTATCGGTCCAAATAATATCTATAACAAAACCGCAATGAGCGTCTTCCAGAGATTCATAAATATGTACTTACTGGTTTGCCTGGGGGTCCTTGAATCCCCTGAGGCCCCTAAAATTAGATAAGAGGAAGTCATACATTATTAACGAGAAAGATGAATCTGTTTCATTTCTGTGAGACAGTGACAGGCATTACCGCTATCCCTGTTGAAGGTGGAGCGAGAGAACCTTTGATCCATGTTTTCCTGTTAGACTTTAAAACTGAACGCAATTTAAGAAAGTGCTCAGGTGGATGAACCCAGAGAGACTCAGGTGGATGAACCCCAGAGAGACTCAGGTGGATGAACCCTAGAGAGACTCAGGTGGATGAACCCCAGAGAGACTCAGGTGGATGAACCCCAGAGAGACTCAGGTGGATGAACCCTAGAGAGACTCAGGTGGATGAACCCCAGAGAGACTCAGGTGGATGAACCCTAGAGAGACTCAGGTGGATGAACCCTAGAGAGACTCAGGTGGATGAACCCTAGAGAGACTCAGGTGGATGAACCCTAGAGAGACTCAGGTGGATGAACCCTAGAGAGACTCAGGTGTATGAACCCTAGAGAGACTCAGGTGGATGAACCCCAGAGAGACTCAGGTGGATGAACCCTAGAGAGACTCATACCATACGTACTTTCTGTGTTTTATTTATTTCATCTGATTATGTCACCTGCGCTCCAGCATGGATTTCGTTGAACTGGACCATTAAGGTGCCCTAAGGACCGAGTTCAGGAACCTCTGTGTTATTTATATATTCCCAGCACTTCCATTTTAAATAAAGGTTAAAAAAATACAATAAAATAAAGAGTCTATTTAAACCCCAGCTGGTAAGTGGCTATGTGAATACAAGCCTAGAACGTTGGGATTAGCGCACTGTTTCTATACAAGTATTTTTCTAAAAATGAAAATGAAAAACTTCATCTGGACGCAGCCCATTGGGACGCTATTGTTGCCACCTTCCATATCCAACTGACCGCAGACCTTTGCGCTATTACCATTACACTGTACTTGTAAGCCTGCTTGAAGCAAATGCTTCGAAAGCTAGTCTGCTACCTTGTGATTGCCTCTGTGTTTGTGCATTTGTGAGAGAGAAAGAGATGTAGTTTCACTAGCTGCCAACAGATGGCAGTGTTTTGGAGACACCCAATCAGACACTAGACACATATATATAGATGATATATGATGCTACACACGCATACACACACACACACACACACACACAAACACACTCCTACAGGAAAGTGACATCACACAGCTATGCCAGAAAAGTGACAGGGAAGGAAATCCGTACTTACAGCATCACCGCGATCTCCCTTAGCACCAGCAGAGCCAGGGATTCCCTATGGAAAACAGAATAAAGATATAAGATGGATGTATAGGATTGGAGGGAGCAACTTTCACCTGCGCAACAACAATGATGGCGGCAAATATGGCGCTGGAAGCAGCTGGACAGGTAAACAACTAAACTGGGGCCAACCTGGATCCAGGGGCCCTCATGTACCACACAACCTGCCCCTTCATAGCCACTTCCTAGTTGGCACCTGTAGCTGGATTCTTTGGGGGAAAAGATGGGAGTTCTATTTCACATATGTTGCTATGGGCAACCAATCAGATACTATCTATCATTTTCTAGAAGGTGCTAAATAAATAAGGAGTAGATTCTTATTGTTTGCCCATAGAAACATCCCGTGTGAAATGGAACTCTGATCTAAATGCATCCCATCACACCGAGTGCATACGTAGGCCGAGATTCACCACTGAACCAAGGTGAGCCATTAATCTGCCACGTCCATATTGTGCGTTATTGTGCACACTGCGGATGTCTGACTTCTGGACCCCGGGACACTCCTAGAACAGAGAGACTGCTACTCACATCCTTCCCAGGCTCTCCCGGCTCCGCTGGGTCCCCCTTTTCTCCTGGGCTGCCCCTTACGCCTGGAACACCCTGGTCAGAGGAAAGAACTTTGTATTGATCCACAAACGCCCAATTGCTACAATGTAACAAGTAGAGTCTGTATTGCCCCAAGGTTCCATCTTACCCTCAGGCCTCTTTCACCGTTCTTCCCTGGAATGCCGGCATCACCCTGCAAGGAGATGGAATGGATTCATCAGGCTACGTGTGGCTCTACATCATGCCATGGTCACAGTCAGCTAGAGGACAGACCTACCGGTATTCCTTCCTCTCCTTTCTCTCCTCGTTCTCCTTCTTTGCCACGAAGCCCAATCTGCCCCGGTGGGCCTGGTTTTCCTGATTCTCCATCCTCCCCTGGGGCACCTGTCTCTCCCTAAATAGATAATTGACCAGATCTGATTAATACCTATCAACAGGACAAGAACTGAAGACACTAGACGTGTCCTTCTTCTGTCCTACCTGGTAATGCCGGTAGCTAAACGTCTTCACATCCTGCCCCTACTGACAGTATAATGAGCAAAGGGCTCCGTATTATTTCCATAAATCTAATATTCTGTTCACCTGCAGACTTGAATGCTGGGGCATGTACTTACTTTACTAAGAGAAGTAATATTCCCGTAGCACAGACTTCCAAGCATTCTATAGAAGGTTCTCTTAGCGGCTATTAACTAATAATTATAAAATAATAATAGGCGACTAACCCCTCCCTTACATGCACCTGTGATGGGACAATGGATGGAGCAGTACCAATATTGCCATACTGATATCGTGCTATATTGGAAGATCCTGGGGAGGGGGGTCCAGGAGACTTGGCTTTCAATTTAGAAGTATATGACTTCAAGTGGGGCTATTTCTATAAAGTAATAGTGAGCAGAGGCATCTTGACGCATCTGGTAGTAATTCATTTGCAAATGTGTGTGACTGAGGGGTAGATGTATGACTATGAAGCAGTGATAAGGGAGGAGAAGTGATAAAGTGCCTAGAACTTTATCACCAGCCAATCAGCTCCAAACTGTCCCTCTTTAAACCCAGCCTGTAACTTAACAGTAAGAAGCTAATTGGTTGGTGATAAAGTACCAGGCACTTTATCACTTCTCCTCCCTTATCACTGCTTCATACATCTTCCCCTGAGTCCTGTGCACTTTATTACCATGTAGGATGCAAATGTCTTTTGCTGGCTTGTTGCGGTTGAAAGCCCTAAGAAGCAGGTCACCATTATAGTTACCAGTCATGGATGAGACGTACACAGTACCTGAAGTTTGTTAGCTGTTAATGCACAAATAAATTACCCATACCTGCCGCTCTTTGTAAAACTCCTCTCCGGGAGAAGCCCGGAGAGGAGTGAAAGGGGGGCAGGACGAGGCTACGTTTTGGGGATGGGGCGAGACTGACGTCACCAAGCCCCGGCCCCATGACAGGCAGCCACATTAATTAGCTTGCCCACCTTCCCCGGGGGCCAGGAGGGGAACCCGATTTGCAGGACCCTCCTGGCCAGTATGAAATTACCGTAAACAAGGCTATTTAGCTTAAAAATAAAAACATTATTCACGTAGAAAAATATTACAAAGATCAGAATTACCATAAAATGCTTATGTTTTTCCTTAAGATGTCTGAATACATGGTATCTATGGTAACAATAAATGATTAAAAGGATCCGTACCTTTTGACCTGTCTTCCCGGGAACACCGATGAGGCCCTAATGAAAATATTATAATCAGTATAACAGATAATGATGCTTACATGATTAACCCTCCTCACTATTCTGACAGCTCCCATACATTATCACCCATCCAGATAACATTCCACCCGGTTATAGGTGTAATAGCTGCTCGCCGATTCTGTATACAGTACTTCTCATTAACACAAGACTCCCGGAATAAGACGTACAATATACACAGTGCAGAACTCACCCTGTCCCCTTGTTCCCCCTTATCACCCGGTTATAGGTGTAATAGCCGCTCGCCGATTCTATATACTTCTCATTAACACAAGACTCCCGGAATAAGACGTACAATATACACAGTGCAGAACTCACCCTGTCCCCTTGTTCTCCCTTATCACCCGGTTGGCCAGGAGTGCCGTATCCTTGAGCCCCCTATTCACAAAACAAGAACACTGTCATTCCCAGAAAGCAAAATACAGCAAAACAGAAATATCACAAATGAAAGCTATTGAGGTATTGTGACATGTTTTCTGTGAACCAAATGTATGACACCAAATATTACACTCGTAATACTATGAATCCCGTATTCCAGTGATTTCCAACCTTTTTTTTCTCCTGTACCCCTTCATTATTCTTTTTATTGAAGAGTACCCCCTCTCAATTTGAAATATAGACAGTACATATGAGTGGAGTGGAAGTGAGCGATATGCGTATCCTTATGCATGTCCTTATATTAAGGAGTAGCGGACAGGCATCGTCCCCTTCCGTGTCTGGTCGCTGGTTGTGTATTGTCTCCAGGGTTCCCACTTACACCTGTAGGATTAATGCCACTGCTTCCTCCACCTGTGTCAGCACAGGGCAGATGATCGCTGATGTCTGAGGGCAGCATGGGAAGCTCCCCGTGGATTGCTGGTCAGGCAAAAGCACCAGGAGACACTGATGATGCTGATGACGCTGAAGGCAGAACCGTAAGTGACAAAACATGGTTCTTCTCCATGACAATGGGTCTTCTGCCATCGAAATACTTTTTGTCATCTTCCACCATTACCAATATTATTTTCAAGTACCCCCTACTGGTATGCAAAGTACCCCAGGTTGGGAACTACTGCCGTATGCCCACAAAAAATTCTGGCGCCCCCCATACATTTCTTATAATTAATTTACCTAAATGCTTGTTGTCAGGGGTTTCTTATTCATTGCCAGTGGTATTTTGCTTGTTACCAGTGGTTTACATGCTCGTTGCCAGGGAGTTACATGCACGATGCCAAGGGGTTACATTCCCATTGCCAGGGGGTTACATTCGCATTCTTGTGGCCAGGAGTTTACATTTTAATCGCCAGGGGCAATATAATATATATCACTACAGGAATATGTAACTTCCGGGTAGCGATATCCTCTAACCATTAGCATTTCTCCATCTGTCCAGTAGGCCCTCTGGGCAGCGGCCATTTTTGGAAGGACATTTTCAGCTGATTCCATATGAATGTCCAGGCCCATTGGAATCTGCAGAGACCATGAGCCCCCACATCCCTGTCCTCCAAGCCACCGCTTGGGCCGCAGCGCCATTGTTACACCACTGATGCACTGGATAGAACACGTGTGCATAGGTCACAGGTTACATATGTCTGTCAGACAGGAATCAGAGGAGCCACAGTTATTGCATATATATATATATATATATATATATATATATATATATATATATATATATATATATATATATATAGTCCAGTATATACTCACTCGTTCTCCTTTCTCTCCAGGATCGCCTCTGTCCCCCTTTGTGCCTTCTGGTCCTGCTGTACCACGATCCCCCTGTAAATAAAGGGACAGCCCAATACTTACAGTAAGTTCTCCTACACATTCCCTTGTAAGACAAGGCTTCTTCCGAGAGATCTGATTGGCTACAGCCAACGCCTGATTAAAGGTTCCAGGTGCCCTAGGCTAATACACATGTAACTCCCACTGTAATGCTGCTATGTGTATGGGCGCTCAGGTTATACAGCTGGCATGTAGGATCTAATGCTTGTGGCGTGTGATGGAGACTTTGGCGTTAGGCTGCCCGGCTGGCGCTATAGCACAATATACATAAAGTAATGGTTCCGTCAGTAAGTTACATTGGCACAGCCACCTGGCAGTCACCATAAGAACCCACCATCACCACCACAGTACATCAGGACAGGTGATATCTAACAAGCATGGAATAAATAAGACCTTCATTTTATTCCACGGCTGTCACTTGCAAGGCTCCCCCCCCCCCCCCCCCACACACACACACACACACACATCAGGACAGACAGGTGATATGTAAAAGCATGTAATAAATTAGTCCTTAATGTTATTCCTTGGCTGTCACCTGCAGGGCTCCCCCCCAGTCCTGGTGCCCTAGGCTGCAGCCTAATCAGCCTACTGGTAATCACACACTGGCTACAGGTTATTGTATTACCATCTGTTTTAAAGCTGAGGAAATCCTCAGGACTACGATGGTTCTCAAACCATTACCAAATCATTGCGAGGACTCCCTGCTGAGTTCACGGACTTTCAGATGGCTTCTTACCACCGA
The DNA here is from genome assembly GCF_055691185.1 of Crinia signifera. Classification (NCBI taxonomy): domain Eukaryota; kingdom Metazoa; phylum Chordata; class Amphibia; order Anura; family Myobatrachidae; genus Crinia; species Crinia signifera. Next base: position 4,502,375 of record NC_139224.1, on the reverse strand, counting down.
TGGGTAATTACTACGCCGCCAGCTGGGCATTTGACCTGAACTTTTTTCCATATATCTATAACTCCATGCCCATTGCCATCTGTGGGAGCGTTTTTGGACTACGGCTTTCAATTGATTGGTTTCATAGTGGTGTCATTGACTCCTTTACCAGTTTCACCAGGAGTTTTATATCATGTGAGCTTATATCAAACAAACCGTATGTGTAACCATTGTTGAATCCCTATGGGGATCGCTATCCTGTCAATACATTTTTATATATTGGGATTTTCCCATCGGTTGATTTTATTTAGTGAATCTGTATCTGTTCTTTTTTTTTGCCCAAAGCTATAGCTGCCCAACTCTTCATCGCCTTACCTTATCACCCTTCTGCCCGCTGCCAGTAGAAGTCTGAAACAGAAACGTACATTAGAGACATTGCCGCCTGCATCAGCTGCACGTATGATAGACCGGATGTAAAAGAGATGACTTACTCCCCCGCCAGGCAGGCCCGGAGCTCCTTGCTCACCCTGAAATGACAAGCAGACAGTAAGTGCATGGGATGTTACAATGGTCTGACTGACGTGAGGAAATGCCATGACAATGACGTGACTTCTGTAACAGATTATTTCATATTTAATCAAAAGAATAAACAGCTGACACCCCCATTCATACAGTACATAGGCAAATGCAAGAGAAGGGGGTTTCAAGTTGCCTGAAAATCCCCTCTTTTTCACAGCCTCGCCGGCGGCCACTACATACAGCAAAGAGACCTAGCAGTGGCATCAGATTTCCCTACCGAGGCCGCTGTGGGCATGTCTCTGTATTCCAGCGAGTCTGCCCATATGTTTAAAGCGGCAATCATTTAAAAGGCAAAACTAGGCTGGTGTTGCTTATTGAATGATTTAATGATGATCTTTCCATTGTCTGCATCTTGCAGGCTGTTACATAAGCCCCGATACCGGCCGAGTTAGGTCAGGCAGTGCCAGTTTGAGAGCTCTGTCATGTCATCCCAATCGGAGTAGTTTTGTCCCACAATCCATTGGCTGATGCTCTGGAGCAGCGTGTGGCATAAAGAGAAGGTCTCCACCCCCCACCTGGCTATGTTTCCATGCTGTCGGCCCAAACATTTGCTGTCTGCCCCCTTCCCCCATTGTTCTGTCCCAATATCTTCATCCTGCCCCTCTCCTGCTTCCATAATTACCTCACTGACCAGAAGTCTTCTCATAACTCGGGCCCTGATTCTGGTTGTTTCGGTCCCTGGCGTGTTCGCACCGGGAACCGATGTTTACACATATTTGTATATGCTCATGTGCAGGGCTTCTGTGCAGGTGCCTTTTGATGATTTGCATAGTCGCAGTGGCGCTCGCACAAAGGGGGGGGGGGGGGGCGTTCGCTTGGGGATGCCCAACATTTCCTGGATGTACCCATGAAAATGCAGTGTGCATCCGGGGAAATGTTGGGCATCCCCATGTTAACACAGGCGGGCAGCTGCTTGCTGGGGGCGGGTGGAGGATGTCACAAAACGTCAACCACCTGCTAAGTTCTCGGACCGGAGGACGCAAATTTAAGTCAGCCTAGACTGACTGCAAGCAGGGGAAAAAACATTGAATGGCTGCCGAGCCATCAAATGATTAGCGAGCCAACCAGAATCACCGCCGCTGTTTCATTGGTTAGTTCACATAGCTGTTTAATGGGCACTTGTGAGTCGGTGAAGGGTCTCTATAAATAGGAAAATGGAATTTTTATATAAGAATTAATACTAATATATATATATATATATATAAATTAAATGCACCACTTACCTTTGCACCTTGTATTCCCTGTAACCCTGAGGGCCCCTAGTAAAAAAAAACAGATGTCATTTATCTTTATAGGTGAGTATATTAGTATGATTGGTGTTTAATGTTCTGTCGCATCTGGGCGTTAGCATTGCGTATCATGGTTCCTCTTTGCAAGTGCAGAGGCTGCTGGGAGTTCGCTGCTAGGCCACAAATACAATGCAAATGTAATACTAATGCAATTGTGCGCACCAGATCATGAGACCGGCACAGATCTAAGAACTGTGCATGATGTGATGGGTCCAGTTTAATTAATTGTACCCTGCGCAGGACTACACTGCAATAAAGTAACGAAAGAAATGTATAAACCTGTGTATAAAGCCCAATAGACTTACCATCGGTCCTGCTGGACCTGTCTGCCCGTTTTGTCCTGGGTTTCCCTAGAATGTAGAAATATATTATAATAATATTACAATTATATAATATCTGATCAAACTAAGGGAAAGTGCTGATAATTGTGTATCTGGTCTCAGAAGCCAATAAATGCAACGTGTATGAATTGGGAGACATAAACCCTGTACATACTCTATGATCCTCGCCATTGCTATCAGAAGCAGCGGGTACCCAGCATCGGCAAGTGCCTACACTTAGCGGGTGATGTACAGGATCGGGCACTGACCATCATTATAGGCATACACCCAGGGTGATATAATAAACTATACCGCTCAGAAGTACCAAAATTAGCAATATCACTCATTATATCGCTTAACGTGTATGAGGCTATACACTGTGGTACAGATATGGAACAACCCCCCAGCAAAATCCACAACCTCGGTGACTGCACTGGCTACACTGTGACTGTTGATGACTTTCCATTGGAAGTGGTACCTGCCAATCACCCATTAGGAGTGATTAGGAGTGGACTACCTCTCCCACCCACATCCAAGGACACTCCCTCGATCTCGTCTTCTCTCGCTCTTGTTCCCTTACTGACTACACTATCTCGGCTTTTCCTCTTTCTGACCATCACCTCATCTCCTTCTCCCTCACTGCTTCCCCCTCTCCCACCCCCCCTCCCAAGCGCATTGTCTCACGGCATAACGTCAACACACTTGATCTTGCTGCCTTCTCAAACACGCTGTGTCCTCTTCTCGCCCCAATCGCCCTCATGTCCTGCCCGAACCTCGCCGCCTCCCTCTATAATGACACCCTATCTTCGGCATTGGACTCTGCCTGCCCTCCCTCCTCTATCCCCCTTCGATGCTCCAACCCCCAACCGTGGCACTCGCCTATCACCCGATTCCTTAAAAAGTGCTCTCGCACTGCTGAGCGCTTCTGGAAGAAATCACGCTCCCTTGCGGATTATCTCCATTTCAAATTCATTCTTTCTTCCTTCAGCTCTGCCCTTGCTCTGGCCAAGGAATCCTACTTTAAGCCCCTCATCCTTTCGCAATCATCCAATCCCCGCAGGCTCTTCGCCACCTTCAACTCCTTGCTCTCCCCCCCTCCTCCAGCTCTTCCGTCCTCCATCGTAGCCGCTGATTTTGCTACCTACTTTTCAACCAAAATCTCCTTTCTCAGGACTGCCATTACTGCTGCCATGACCTCACCCTCTCCCTTCTCCCCTCCTACATCTCCACTCCCCTCCTTCCAACCCCTGTCCTCATTTTACCCCACCACTGCTGCTGAAGTCCACTCTATCCTTCAATCCGCTTCTCCCTCCACCTGCCCGCTCGATCCTATCCCCTCCAATATTATCCGTTGTCTCAGTCAGTCAGTCTGCTCTCACCTGGCTCACCTCTTTAATCTTTCCCTATCCTCTGGGATCTTCCCTTCCTCCTTCAAACACGCTCTTGTCTCCCCAATTCTCAAAAAAACAAATCTGGACCCCAACTCTCCATCCAACTACAGGCCCATCTCCCTCCTCCCTTTTGCCTCCAAGCTCCTAGAACGTCTGACCTATAACCGTCTCCTAAGCCACCTTACTGCTAACTCCATTCTAGACCCCCTCCAATCCGGGTTCCGCCCTTTACATTCCACTGAAACTGCCCTGACCAAAGTCACTAACGATCTACTATCGGCTAAATCCAAGGGCCTCTTCTCTATCCTCATCCAGCTTGATCTGTCGGCTGCCTTTGACACTGTTGACCACCCTCTCCTGCTCAACACCCTCCGCTCCTTTGGCATCACTGGCACGGTCTTCTCCTGGTTCACCTCATACCTCTCCGATCGCTCCTTCTCCGTCTCCACTCCGAGCTCCTCCTCTCCTACTACCAGTCGGTGTTCCCCAAGGGTCAGTCCTTGGCCCTCTTCTCCCTCTACACCACCTCTCTGGGCACCCTCATCAGCTCCTATGGTTTTCATTACCACCTTTATGCTGATGATACCCTAATCTATCTCTCCTCCCCCGACTTATCCCCATCACTCCTTTCCAAGGTCTCCGAATGCCTCACGGCCATCTCAGCCTGGATGACCCAACGCTTCCTGAAACTAAACATGGCTAAAACTGAACTTCTAATCTTCCATCCCCCGAACATCCTCTCTTCTCCCACTATCTCCATCAGCATTGGTGAAACCGAGATCACCTCCACCGACCAAACACGCTGCCTCGGTGTCATCATTGACTCCTCCCTCTCTTTCACCCCCCACATTCGTGCTCTCTCACAGTCTTGCCGCTTTCACCTACGCAACATCTCGCGCATCAGACCATTCCTTTCCACTGACGCGACCAAAATTCTCATTCACTCTCTTGTCATCTCCCGCCTTGACTACTGCAACATCCTTCTTTCTGGGCTACCTCTCACCCGCCTCGCACCTCTCCAATCCATTCTTAACGCTGCTGCTAGGCTCATCTTCCTCTCCCGCTGCTCTACCTCCGCCTCCCCCCTTTGTCTATCTCTTCACTGGCTCCCCATTCCTTTCCGAGTTCTCTTTAAACTCCTCATCACCACCTACAAGGCTCTCTCCTCCTCCACAGCTCCTTACCTCTCTTCACTGATCTCTATCCACACTCCCTCCCGTCCTCTTCGCTCCATCGCTGACCGCCGACTGACCTCTCACCTAATCACCTCCTCCCACTCCCGTGTCCAAGACTTCTCTCACGCTGCCCCCCTGCACTGGAACAACCTCCCGCCACCCATCAGGCTATCTGATTCCCTTACCTCCTTCAAGCGCTCCCTCAAAACCCACTTTTTTCGACTAGCCTATCCCTCCTCCTAACCTCTTTTGATTCTCCTATCCTGCCTCCGTTCCCCTCCGTTCCTACTTATCCTATTGTATTTCGTTCGTCCACCCACCTATTTTTAGTATGTTAACTCTTATGAGTAGGGTCCTCCTTCCTCACGTACTCACCCTACCTTCATTACCTCACCTGTGCTCCTGTCCTGTTCTTCCCTTCCTCTACTTCATCTTCAGTCTCTTCGACAATTTCCACACCTACTTCTGAACTGATGCTGATTTTAGTTCTACCAGCCATACCCCTATTTATACTGTATCTTTCAACACACCCTGTACGTTACCTTGTAATTTTTTTTTTTTTTTTTGCTATGTACGGCGCTGCGGACACTTTGCGGCGCCTTATAAATAAACGTACTACTACTACTAGGAGGTGTTTTCTCTCTCTGCGACTGCCAGACAAGGCTGCGATTGGTAGAGAGCTGGCTTCCTGTGGGAAACCACTTCCTGTCTTATCGTGAGCCCTAGCCAGCTTCTGTGGGCTGCTGCAGCTGATGCAGTCCTTAGAAGCTGGTGGCTCGCCAGGCCAGATTAAGATAAGTGGGGGCACCAGGGCAACTTACTTGTGGTGGCCCCTGCCAATAAAATTGTCAATATGATATCCCGGCAATGCTATTATAATGTATAATATGTACATACTCCCAGCATGACAAATGTGTTACACACACTGTCATGACCCCAGATCACATAGGTATGAGCTATATGTGGGGTACCCTAGTCTATGGAGGCGACATTCGTGGCTGCTCTGTGGCTCATCTCAATCTGCCAGGAACGATCTCTCTTCGGTGCTTGACATACAGGAGCCCGTTCAACCACTCCGATAATGCTAATATGTTGATAAAGGGGAGTGGAGGCTGCAACTATGGAACTGCATCACGTCATTTAATGTTTCTTTTACTGACCTTGAGACCCTGAAATCCTGGAGGTCCACGATCACCCTGTAATACAAACACAAGTTAACCCTTCGCATAATGACGTATATTGCCAAAGAATTACTGAATTTGGGGCGTATATGTTTTGGTGGCTATAGAGATGTTTCTGGCTCTGGAGAAAAAGGGGTGTCAGGGCCAGGACTGGATAGGGAACGGGGTAAAAAAGAATGACATTGGAAGTTTTACAGCTTTCCTATAACTTTTTATGTATCTGTTATTACGTTTTTATGTATCTGTTATTACTGTTATTGATGTCATATTTCCTGACATCATGACATCATGACATCACCGGTTTATTGAGTGGGTCCGTCAAAGCGCCTTGATCCAGCGCTGTCATAGGCATTCCAATGTCGGAATCCCGTCATCCGGAACCCGAAAGCAGCCCAAGGCTGTCAGTTGAGCTTTTATATAATACCCATAATAATTTCCATCCGGGGGCGCATGACTCCTTATGACACAAATGTTTCCTTATTACACCCATATATACAGATAATATTTATATACTGTAGGTTTATACATATGGTAAGACATTCATATAAGTTGCTAATCAATTGTCCAAATATATCAAAATTGCTCAAGAAAATGAAACAAGATAGATATGTACATTGCATGCGCCACCTGCTGGTCAGTTGGGAGTAGTACATAAACAAAAAACGTATTAAATTGTGATTTTGTATCTTTCTATATAAAGTTCCGAGCAGATCTACTAAGATGTCAGGCATACCTTCAAGCCAGGGTCTCCGTCCAGTCCAGGCTGCCCTCGGTCACCCTGTCAGAACACAGGAGAAGACAATATACAGTATTATTACATTATCCATATCTCAGATTGGAAGAAACGTTTTTCTGAAAGCGGCCATTAGATCAGCGAGAATACATTGTCCCGGAATAAGAACACTGGTTATTCCTGGGAAGAGGGAACACTTGTATGTGTATACGTATTGAGGGCTTACTGTTGCTCTACTTTATTTTATAGGCACAGGAAATTAAATTTTGGAAATTAAAACATGTTACAAGTTCTCTACAATGAGGAGAACAGACAGATTGCACATGGTCTATGACCAGAGTCTGCAGATTCGTTATACCGGGGAACGGGCAGGTCACTAGTCTGTCAAATCAAAAACTATACAAGTTCCTGTTCTGGTCACATGTACCGTAGGCAGAAAATGACAATACTTCTCCTCCAATACTTACTTTAATTCCTTGTTCCCCCGCTGGTCCTCTGGGACCCTAAATCACATATAAAGGAAAGGCTGATAAGTCATTACATATCATTGTAAAGTGCGTGTGTGTGTGTGTGTGTATATATATATATATATATATATATATATATATATATATATATATATATATATAGTGTTCACATATGTTTTCATCATAGAGCACAACATTTAAAGTTTGTGCGAGTTAATTAGTTATTGGAACTCACTCGGTCACCTGGATCTCCTGTTCGCCCTGCGATACCCGGGAGCCCTTCCCCAGTTTCACCCTGTAATAATGATTCAAAATTAAGTCCATCCATTATAATGTCCAAGTATTGTCATGTTATAATGTCATTGTATCAGTTCATTGTGATTGTCAAGGCTTCCAGCAAGTGCTCAGTAGCGCTCATGTACATTAAACACCTGGATTACACTGGTGCAGCTGCCACCAACTGCCATTCCAAACAGACTCACTGGCAGTTGGTGTGAGTCTACTTGAATTTTGGACTTTTGCAGCTCCACCTCTGGAGCCACCACTGATTATACATGTTCTATACTAGCATTATAAATGGTGTGTACAAGGCCTGACCACTAGTGAAGGGCACACTTAGACCACTAGTGAAGGGCACACTCAGACCACCAGTATAGGGCACACTTAGACCACCAGTATAGGGCACACTCAGACCACCAGTAAAGGGCACACTCAGACCACCAGTAAAAGGCACACTCAGACCCAGCGGTGTAGCTAGGTGCAATGGTGCCCGGAGCAAGGGCATGTTTCGCGCCCCCCCCCCTACCCGGGGGGATCAGCACTGACCATACATGTGCACACATATGTGTATATGCATATGGCTGTGCACATCGCACAGTGGGTTCCTTTTCAGTGAAGATACATCCCCCAAGATACGATTGCATATTACAATGCGGTCCTGGGCGGGCATCGGGGGTATATAAAATAGGTCCACAATGCTCTGCCCCTCCAATTACTTTCACTGCTACAGGACCAGACAGACCCTGGCCAGAGAGGAAGGGTAAGTATATTTGCAGTAGGGAGGGGGGTGGTACAGAGTGGGGGGCAGAATGGGACTGGTGTTGGAGCAGGACATTGCATAAAACATAAAAGGGGGTAGGCCAGTACAGAGCAGGGAGGAAGACATGGCAGGGAGTGAGGCAGGAGAGAGGGGGGGAGTGATAAAACTGTAGACCCCCCCTGTCGCTGGGCCTATTAGTCAGTGACCGGACAATGTGCAGGTTCACACTGCCAGCACTGTTAAACACCCCCAGTGCACGCTTGATATTGTAAAATTACCCCCTCTGACCTCTAGCTGCTGCCAGCCTGCCGCTTTCTGCGGAGCTGCATCGTCTTGCGGTGTGTTCTGACGGCAGCAGCTCCGTCTTGAAGTGCTACTAGTGCACTATACAGTGCAGGCAGGCGGGGGGCTGGGTCCTGGACTTAGGAGAGGGAGCCGAGCTGAGCGCGGGTCTACTCCGCAGTCAGCACTGCAGATGCTGCTGTCTCTCTCCCCCATAGCTCCCAAACCGGCACATGCGCAATGAGAGCGCTGGCAGGGTTTTTTTCTTTCTCAGGGCAGGGAGCGGGCGAGCAGGGCAGTGGAGCCGGCGGCAGAGTGCAAGCTCCGGCGCCAGGTGACATTACTGCGCCCGGAGCAAGCGCTCCGCCGGCTCCACCGTAGCTACGCCTCTGCTCAGACCACCAGTAAAGGGCACACTCAGACCACCAGTATAGGGCACACTCAGACCAGCAGTAAGGGCACACTCAGACCAGCAGTAAGGGCACACTCAGACCAGCAGTAAAGGGCACATTCAGACCACCAGTAAAGGGCACACTCAGACCACCACTATAGGGCACACTCAGACCCCCAGTAAAGGGCACACTCAGACCACCAGTATAGGGCACACTCAGACCACCAGTAAAGGGCACACTCAGACCACCAGTATAGGGAACACTCAGACCAGCAGTAAGGGCACACTCAGACCACCAGTAAAGGGCACACTCAGACCACCAGGATAGGGCACACTCAGACCCCCAGAATAGGGCACACTCAGACCACCAGTATAGGGCACACTCAGACCACCAGTATAGGGCACACTCAGACCACCAGTATAGGGCACACTCAGACCACCAGTAAAGGGCACACTCAGACCACCAGTAAAGGGCACATTCAGACCACCAGTAAAGGGCACACTCAGACCACCAGTAAAGGGCACACTCAGACCACCAGTAAAGGGCACACTCAGACCACCAGTATAGGGCACACTCAGACCACCAGTAAAGGGCACACTCAGACCACCAGTATAGGGAACACTCAGACCAGCAGTAAGGGCACACTCAGACCACCAGTAAAGGGCACACTCAGACCACCAGGATAGGGCACACTCAGACCCCCAGAATAGGGCACACTCAGACCACCAGTATAGGGCACACTCAGACCACCAGTATAGGGCACACTCAGACCACCAGTAAAGGGCACATTCAGACCACCAGTAAAGGGCACACTCAGACCACCAGTAAAGGGCACACTCAGACCACCAGTAAAGGGAACACTCAGACCAGCAGTAAGGGCACACTCAGACCACCAGTATAGGGCACACCCAGACCACCAGTAAAGGGCACACTCAGACCACCAGTAAAGGGCACACTCAGACCACCAGGATAGGGCACACTCAGACCCCCAGAATAGGGCACACTCAGACCACCAGTATAGGGCACACTCAGACCACCAGTATAGGGCACACTCAGACCACCAGTAAAGGGCACATTCAGACCACCAGTAAAGGGCACACTCAGACCACCAGTAAAGGGCACACTCAGACCACCAGTAAAGGGCACACTCAGACCACCAGTATAGGGCACACTCAGACCACCAGTAAAGGGCACACTCAGACCACCAGTATAGGGAACGCTCAGACCAGCAGTAAAGGGCACACTCAGACCACCAGTAAAGGGCACACTCAGACCACCAGTAAAGGGCACACTCAGACCACCAGTATAGGGCACACTCAGACCACCAGTAAAGGGCACACTCAGACCACCAGTATAGGGCACACTCAGACCACCAGTAAAGGGCACACTCAGATCACCAGTATAGGGAACACTCAGACCAGCAGTAAGGGCACACTCAGACCACCAGTATAGGGCACACCCAGCCCACCAGTAAAGGGCACACTCAGACCACCAGTAAAGGGCACACTCAGACCACCAGGATAGGGCACACTCAGACCCCCAGAATAGGGCACACTCAGACCACCAGTATAGGGCACACTCAGACCACCAGTATAGGGCACACTCAGACCACCAGTAAAGGGCACACTCAGACCACCAGGATAGGGCACACTCAGACCCCCAGAATAGGGCACACTCAGACCACCAGTATAGGGCACACTCAGACCACCAGTATAGGGCACACTCAGACCACCAGTATAGGGCACACTCAGACCACCAGTATAGGGCACGCTCACCTTATCGCCTTTTGTGCCTTGCAATCCAGGTTGGCCCCGTAGACCTGGTAATCCATTAAGACCAGGGGGACCCTGAAAAGTAAAAAATAAAGATGCTGTTGTTAATAATCATTATAATTAAATTAATTCATTTATAACAAGCTTCATTAATGCTCCCACAATCTGGAGCTGTTAGTGACCGCAGGATAGAGTTACTATGCGTCAGGATTACAGAGCCACCAATGGTCAGCGTCTTTGATATAGTAACCAATAGTAACCACGCTGACTTAGCAGGAGATATTGTTGCCCTCTGAAATCCTTCGGTCACAGATGCCAGTCACGGGGGCTCTTTAAACCTGCCCGATAGTAACTCCGGCCCTATATGTGACGTATAATAAAAGCATAAAACAAACTGGAGCTATCTAATAACATAGGATAATTTATTCTGGAAATATAAAATATGAGGCAACTGTCCCACTTACCGGACTTCCGGGTTCTCCTTTACCTGCAACCCCATTGACCAGTCCGGGGAGACCCTGGAGGACAAAGAAATGACGAGTGTTATTATTTATTTGTAACACAGGACATGATCATAAAGGTCACGCAAAGCAAGAAACATAGACATTTGTCATTGCGGTAACCTATAAAATCATACGCCGGGCTCTCCGCGGTAGCTGCGCACACACTAGTGAGCAGGATAATGGCGTCTGGTCACAGGAAGGTCCATAACGTCTCCGCCACTCTCACCAATCAGCAATGTGGCGGAGTCTGCCGCTCTCATCTGATGGTGGCCAATCACCAATCAGCAATATAGGTCATTGCGGTAACCTATATAATCATACGCCGGGCTCTCCGCGGTAGCTGCGCACACACTAGTGAGCAGGATAATGGCGTCTGGTCACAGGAAGATCCAGAACGTCTCCACCACTCTCACCAATCAGCAATGTGGCAGAGTCTGCCGCTCTCATCTGATGGTGGCCAATCACCAATCAGCAATGTGGCAGAGTCTGCCGCTCTCATCAGATGGTGGCCAATCACCAATCAGCAATGTGGCAGAGTCTGCCGCTCTCATCAGCTGGTGGCCAATCACCAATCAGCAATGTGGCAGAGTCTGCCGCTCTCATCAGATGGTGGCCAATCACCAATCAGCAATGTGGCAGAGTCTGCCGCTCTCATCAGATGGTGGCCAATCACCAATCAGCAATGTGGTGGAGTCTGCCGCTCTCATCTGATGGTGGCCAATCACCAATCAGCAATGTGGCGGAGTCTGCCGCTCTCATCTGATGGTGGCCAATCACCAATCAGCAATGTGGCAGAGTCTGCCGCTCTCATCAGATGGTGGCCAATCACCAATCAGCAATGTGGCGGAGTCTGCCGCTCTCATCTGATGGTGGCCAATCACCAATCAGCAATGTGGCGGAGTCTGCCGCTCTCATCTGATGGTGGCCAATCACCAATCAGCAATGTGGCGGAGTCTGCCGCTCTCATCAGATGGTGGCCAATCACCAATCAGCAATGTGGCAGAGTCTGCCGCTCTCATCAGATGGTGGCCAATCACCAATCAGCAATGTGGCAGAGTCTGCCGCCCTCATCAGATGGTAGGCCACTTTTAGATACCTTACAGAGGGTGAGGAAACTTGGGGGAGATCATTGGAAAGAGATGAAATACCAACCAATCAGCGTTCAACTGAGAATTCCCAATTGGCAGATAGAACCTGATTTCTTGGTACTTTATCTCTCTCCATTGTACCTTTCTCTCCTAGGTTTAATACATCTTCTCCAGTACTGCGTGTTCCCAAACAGATGGCCTACTGATAGAACTACTAACTTTGGGACTGATTCATGTTGTCTCGCTCTTTCACAAAATCGAATGATTTTTTGCACGTATGGCCGCATCGGAGTCGATGTGTAAGCAAACACATCCATTTGCATGCAATTGCGCTCATTCACTCGGCGCAGGGGGGTGGACAGCGTTTACCCGCTTGGTAAGCAGCGATTTTATGCTGCTTACAGAACCAACCTGAATCAAGCCCTTTATCTCTAATATAGCTCTGGAGCATGTCATATAGGTTCTACGAGGGAAGCTCAGGCAAGGACCCCGGCTCTGGGAGACCTACAGACCCATCTATGTATGGTCAGCCGGGATATATGTTATGGATAAAGGGCCTGCAATAGGTGTTATTAGAGTTCTGCTCCGTATAGTACACAACCATCAATGTCAGCATCTACTGACTGAGCAACATGGAGTATATGAAAGTAGGGTGGTTGGTCAGCAGCCTGATCAGGACTTGGCCTTCCTCACTGTATCACATTGGCTGTGGGTCCACTCACATTAGCACTATGAACGTGACAGAGGAAAAGTCACCTTGCGTCCTTCCGTTCCCCTGGGCAACGTTCTACTGCGCCTAATCCTACATCCAAGCCCTGAGCACGACATTGTCCGGCTACTGGTTGCAGAGCGCAATATTTAAACACCAATGCACCTTGACTAACAGCCATTGAAAAATATTCGGAAGTGAAGGAACTCTGTGATTGGCTGAATTGTCAAGTTTTAATGTTACAGCTGAGCTTGCAACATTCGGTTATCTTATATGAATGATATACCTGCTGATATATTATACAGACAGATATTATACACACGGGTGTCACTTCGGTCTTTGATTAAATATTTATTTACATTTTTACTAATATTTAGGTTTTAGAGTCATGCGTGACCCATTTGAACATTAGGGGGGCACACGTGGCGGGATGCAGTCAATTTCCCAGCAGTCGGAATCCCGGCGTTCAGAATCCCGACCGCCGAAATCCCGACCGCCGAAATCCCGAAACTTTCTCCCTCCGTGGGTGTCCACGACACCCATAGAGGGAGAATAAATTAGCGTGCCGAGCGTAGCGAGGCACCGGGTCCGCTGCGTGGCGAGCGTCCCCCCCCTTTCAGCGGTCGAGATTCCAGCGTCGGGATTTTGAACGCCGGAATTCCGACCGCCGGGATTACATACCAAATCCCATGTGGCTGTACATGTATCAGATTGTCCACCAATCTGAATTTTTTTTTTAAATATATATTTATTATCTTAATGTTATAATTTTCAGAAAAGATAAGTTTATTGAATGGAATATTGTTTCTGGAGCAATTGGAAAATCCAGAAATCTTTTTACATTAGCGATTTGGTTTGTATTGTTTATTTTTTTTCTGAGCAAATCCGCCTGTTCTCTTGTGTTCTGTATGTAGAAGAGAGGTAAGAGAGGGACCTCTAGTGGTGAATGATGTAGTTGCATTAATAATGATGGGGTGGCATTTGTAGCCCAGTCTGTCTCAAAGCCAGTTTATACATCACATAATGCAAATGATAATTTAAAGTGCACTTACTCTCTCACCTCGCTCTCCTTTATCTCCCTAGAAAGAAAAAATAACATATTTAATATGTGGACACGGACCCACATATATGTATAAATTCCATTCCGTGGGTTTCTGTCATTTGTCATCAGTTTAAATGCACTTTGTCAGTAGCACATGGCTTTATATGATCAAAACACTCATTTACAGCCTCTTAAATCATTAGAACTTAAATTAGGAGGAGCAACTGTCCTCATGCCAAAGTCAAGTGTCATTGGTTGATACTGTTATAGATTTTATGAAGAAACAAATTCCAGAAATAATAATGTAGCTGGGAAGGGCCTGGGGGGATGGTCCTTGTGGGCGGTGCAAGGGATGTAATGCCATGAACCCGCCCCTGAGGAATTGCATCACCAAGCACCTGGAACAAACACCCACTTCAATTAGGAAGTTGTTCATATCTGGGAGGCTGTTCTACTATGTCAGAGTCCTGGGAGGCTGTTTCACTCTATCAGAGTCCAGGAGAGATCACGAAAATTCATGAGCCTCTGGACAATCCAGGAGAGTAGCTTAGTACAGATGTAATGGGTGAATTAAACAATCCCAAATGTCAAATCACTTACTAACTGAATTACATGTATTTTATTTTGGGATTGCAGTAAGTGCTGTAGTTCTTGCAGGACCTGTCAGGCATTGAGATATGGAAAGTTACCTTTATAGATTGTCCTGAGATACCCGGAGGTCCACTGGGTCCTTCTGGCCCTGGTGGCCCTGAATTCCCTGGGAACCCTCTCTGCCCCGGTGCTCCAGACTGTCCAGGAGTTCCCTAATAGGGAGAGAGAGAGATTTACAATGAACTGATCACAGCAAACCCCACCAAGAACCCAGAATAGGGGGTCTGATATTTACAAATAGGTCATCATGAGTTGAACATACATGTAAGTATATACAATACATATAATCAATAGCAGTAGAGCTTAAATTTTGCAGAACGGTTCTTGTTATTAATCAAATATAAATGAAAGGCTAACTACTTCTCACCTCTGAGGTGAAGTACCGCAAGTGACCACTAGAGGCCACTTAATGGGCCAAATTACTCCATAACAGAAAGTGAAAGCAAAAATGATCTGTTTCAAACTTGCTGATGGAGCGAGGGACTGGGAGCTGTGAAGACAGAGACTGGAGGTAGGAGCAGATAGGGACTAATCTTATTGTCGGGCTTTTAACTAGTGATATATATAAGTGAGATTAGCAAGTACTCAATAATACAATGAATAAAAGCAAACATGCAGGAGGATAAGAGTCTTAAGGCAAAATGACTTACAGTATGTCCGAGAGGAAAGAGCAGGACTTTGAAAATTAAAGTGGATTCCAAATGTAACAGATGGAATGGGTTTTATAGCACAGAATAATATACAATCCATTCCGGTATTTGTTTGCCAATGGCCGCTTTTGGGGGTAGACACAATTAGCGGTGAATAGTTTTGAGCTTTTAATTACATTTAAGTCCATTTCACTGCGACCGCAGCTAACACAGAGATTTTGGGCTAAGTGCTTGGAGCTATGGGCTAACAAGCTCACGAAGGTTGGGTCAGAAACTCTACTTACCTACTAGCTGAGGTACCCAGCATGGCTCGTGTTTACAATGGTTATTTCTGTCAGTTATAAGTCAGATCTGCCCATTGCACACACCAACGACAGGTCCAACCGGGACCACAACCCACTAATATGTCTTCTGGGATCCAACGTTACCACTCTGTGAGTTTTGTCCAAATCCATCCAGTAGTAGACCCAGAACAGACTCCCCTGGTTAAAGTTCTGCCCAGCCTACCCCAGCAGCACCCGACCCCCACTTAAAACCTGACCATGTTCCAACTGGACCACCTCAGGTTGGTTTTGACCCAATTGGTGCAGGGGTGACCAGATAACAAAAAGACCAATGAGTATATATATATATATATATATATATATATATATATATACACACACAATACAGTAGGGCAGACAAAGATGGAGGCACATTGGACAGCATTTGCCTTTGACAAAAACTACTTTAGAATTGTGCTGATGTGAATGTACTTACTGGGATCCCCGGTTCGCCCTTCCTGCCAGGAATTCCTCCTCCTCCATTGATCACTTCACCGGGTTCTCCCTACGCACAGAGAGTAATGTCACAATAAAAAAAGATAACAATCAGAACTCTATGACTATACTATGGAATACCAATATTTTGGGGGTACAATTTAAAGGTAGGCTAGGAGTAACCATTCAGCTGTCGCATATTTGGTAACATAGGAACAGAAAAGAGATGGCTCAGGAGGCCATTTTGGTTGACATGAATGTAGCCACCCATTAGACTTACTGGTAATCCTCTCTCCCCTTTCGGACCAGCTAAGCCTGGGGGTCCCCGACTTCCCTGAAAGTAGACCAGATGATTATGAATTAATGAGGTGAAGATTGTATAAGTGCCAACATCTCCATGAAATGATTGATAACTATGAATTCCCGGTCTGGAAATGAATACTTACAGTGTCTCCCTTGTCTCCCGGAGTACCTTGTGCCCCCTGAAATGAGAGAAACACAAGGACACATTATCTATGAGTGTGTCTATGGTAGGTATAGCATGTATGACAAACACGACATACTGGGCCTGTTGTTATGGTTTACTCACCGGAGTGCCTGGGCTACCGGGACTTCCAGGACGACCGGGAATTCCGGGGTTACCATCGCCCCCTGGCTCTCCCTATAAGATAATAGATATGTCAGTGATATGTGACACACGCAACAAAACTCCGCGACCAATGTGCAGCGGCGCGAGTGACTTTAGGTCCCATATATTTAAGTTCACAATGGACTTAAAAAAAGATGTCATAGCAGAAAGTGAAAGCAATTTTGCAGGAGCTGTGAAGACAGATTGGAGGTAGGAGCAGATAGGGACTGGGGTTGCGGCGATGAGTTTGTGGGCTAAAGAAAATAAAAACAGTCACAACTCAAAGTGAAAGTACATTTTTGAAGCTGTCATTTTGACAGGCTTTTAACTAGTTAACTAAAAATCAATTACCGCTGTAGTACCCTGCAAAGATATTTAGTGCGAGCACAGTATATTGCCGCTGTTACTCGCCCACTTGTGCTTCATATACAGTGTGTGGTACAAGGATTGTGGGATTGTTTATACAGTGCAGGATTAGTGCGGATCTCTCTGACCTGACAATGTCACCGGAGCTCACGCAAGGTACATTGAAAGTGTTACCGCCAAACCACATCGCCCTCCCGGAAAGCGGACATGTCACAAGTAGAGGCAGCCGCTATCACTGGGATGTGGCACAATACTGAGGCATGAGGTGCAAATTGGCTCCAAGTGACCTGAGGCTGGATGTTGTTGCAGAATACAAAATGGCTGCCACCTCCTGACAGGTACACATACATTGAAAAAGCTGTGATTTAATAAATATATACATCAAGGGGAATAATTACATTCTCCAGGTGACTTGGAGCACCACGGGAGGGCTGTGTATAGTTAAAATCATATAAGTACCAAGTTTCAGCAACTCAAGGGGGCGGGGCTAATACAACATGGGCGTGGCTGTGCAAGGTGTACTGAAACACAGTTTGTTACTTACAGGTTCACCTTTCAGTCCTCTGCTAGCCGTATCCTCACCGGGGAACCCACGTGGCCCGACAGGACCTGCAGGACCAGTGGCCCCAGGACGGCCCTGTAACACACAAATCATTATTCATTTATTCTGCAATGATACACCTTGTAGATATAGATGTGATTAAATAGCAATCAGTGGCTAGTATATGAATAATACAGTATATAGCTAACTTTGGTTAGACTACTTATACTCACTGTTTCTCCCTGAGGTCCTGTTAGCCCGGGACGTCCAGTGCTCCCCTAAAAGAGAAATGCATATTTTCATTTCACCACTACCAATAGCGACAGCTAGATGGCGCTAGTTATCAGATGCTCTTCTTACCACTTCTCCTTTCTGCCCCTTTTCTCCCTAAACAGATGAAACAGGTCAATGAATGAATGACACATTATATTTTATATGAGCAATGTATCACTAATGCAGAGGTGCCTAATCTTTTTATAACCCAACGTCCCATGTGAAATAGAACTCCCATTTGAGTAAATCCCCCCCCCCCCCCAGGTGTCAGTGTGTCATTGTCCTGGGATTCCAGGTGTCAGTGTGCCATTGTTCTGGGATTCCAGGTGTCAGTGTGTCATTGTCCTGGGATTCCAGTTGTCAGTGTGCCATTGTTCTGGGATTCCCGGTGTCAGCGTGTCATTGTTCTGGGATTCCAGATGTCAGTGTGTCATTGTCCTGGGATTCCAGGTGTCAGTGTGTCATTGTTCTGGGATTCCCGGTGTCAGTGTGTCATTGTCCTGGGATTCCGGGTGTCAGTGTGTCATTGTCCTGGGATTCCAGGTGTCAGTGGGTCATTGTCCTGGGATTCCAGGTGTCAGTGTGTCATTGTCCTGGGATTCCAGGTGTCAGTGTGTCATTGTCCTGGGATTCCAGGTGTCAGTGTGTCATTGTTCTGGGATTCCAGGTGTCAGTGTGCCATTGTCCTGGGGTTCCGGGTGTCAGTGTGTCATTGTTCTGGGATTCCAGGTGACAGTGTGTCATTGTCCTGGGATTCAAGGTGTCAGTGTGTCATTGTCCTGGGATTACAGTTGTCAGTGTGCCATTGTTCTGGGATTCCCGGTGTCAGCGTGTGATTGTTCTGGGATTCCAGATGTAAGCGTGCCATTGTTCTGGGATTCCAGATGTCAGCGTGCCATTGTTTTGGGATTCTGGGTATCAATGTGTCGTTGTCCTGGGATTCCGGGTGTCAGTGTGCCATTGTTCTGGGATTCTGGGTATCAATGTGTCATTGTCCTGGGATTCCCGGTGTAAGCGTGCCATTGTTTTGGGATTCCCGGTGTAAGCGTGCCATTGTTTTGGGATTCCCGGTGTCAGTGTGTCCATGTTCTGGGATTCCCAGTGTCAGTGTGTCATTGTTCTGGGATTCTGGGTATCAATGTGTCATTGTCCTGGGATTCCGGGTGTCAGTGTGTCATTGTTCTGGGATTCCCGGTGTCAGTGTGCCATTGTTCTGGGATTCCCGGGGTAAGCATGCCATTGTTAAGGGATTCCCGGTGTCAGTGTGTCATTGTTCTGGGATTCCGGGTGTCAGTGTGCCATTGTCCTGGGATTCCGGGTGTCAGTGTGTCATTGTCCTGGGATTCCAGGTGTCAGTGTGTCATTGTTCTGGGATTCCAGGTGTCAGTGTGTCATTGTCCTGGGATTCCAGGTGTCAGTGTGTCATTGTTCTGGGATTCCAGGTGTCAGTGTGTCATTGTTCTGGGATTCCAGGTGTTGGTGTGTCATTGTTCTGGGATTCCGGGTGTCAGTGTGTCCTTGTTCTGGGATTCCGGGTGTCAGTGTGTCATTGTCCTGGGATTCCAGTTGTCAGTGTGCCATTGTTCTGGGATTCCCGGTGTCAGCGTGTCATTGTTCTGGGATTTCAGATGTCAGCGTGTCATTGTCCTGGGATTCCAGGTGTCAGTGTGTCATTGTTCTGGGATTCCGGGTGTCAGTGTGTCATTGTCCTGGGATTCCGGGTGTCAGTGTGTCATTGTCCTGGGATTCCGGGTGTCAGTGGGTCATTGTCCTGGGATTCCAGGTGTCAGTGGGTCATTGTTCTGGGATTCCAGGTGTCAGTGTGTCATTGTTCTGGGATTCCAGGTGTCAGTGTGTCATTGTTCTGGGATTCCAGGTGTCAGTGTGTCATTGTTCTGGGATTCCAGGTGTCGGTGTGTCATTGTTTTGGGATTCCCGGTGTCAGTGTGTCCATGTTCTGGGATTCCCAGTGTCAGTGTGTCATTGTTCTGGGATTCTGGGTATCAATGTGTCATTGTCCTGGGATTCCGGGTGTCAGTGTGTCATTGTTCTGGGATTCCCGGTGTCAGTGTGCCATTGTTCTGGGATTCCCGGGGTAAGCATGCCATTGTTAAGGGATTCCCGGTGTCAGTGTGTCATTGTTCTGGGATTCCGGGTGTCAGTGTGCCATTGTCCTGGGATTCCGGGTGTCAGTGTGTCATTGTCCTGGGATTCCAGGTGTCAGTGTGTCATTGTTCTGGGATTCCAGGTGTCAGTGTGTCATTGTCCTGGGATTCCAGGTGTCAGTGTGTCATTGTTCTGGGATTCCAGGTGTCAGTGTGTCATTGTTCTGGGATTCCAGGTGTCGGTGTGTCATTGTTCTGGGATTCCGGGTGTCAGTGTGTCCTTGTTCTGGGATTCCGGGTGTCAGTGTGTCATTGTCCTGGGATTCCAGTTGTCAGTGTGCCATTGTTCTGGGATTCCCGGTGTCAGCGTGTCATTGTTCTGGGATTTCAGATGTCAGCGTGTCATTGTCCTGGGATTCCAGGTGTCAGTGTGTCATTGTTCTGGGATTCCGGGTGTCAGTGTGTCATTGTCCTGGGATTCCGGGTGTCAGTGTGTCATTGTCCTGGGATTCCGGGTGTCAGTGGGTCATTGTCCTGGGATTCCGGGTGTCAGTGGGTCATTGTTCTGGGATTCCAGGTGTCAGTGTGTCATTGTTCTGGGATTCCAGGTGTCAGTGTGTCATTGTTCTGGGATTCCAGGTGTCAGTGTGTCATTGTTCTGGGATTCCAGGTGTCAGTGTGTCATTGTTCTGGGATTCCAGGTGTCAGCGTGTCATTGTCCTGGGGTTCCGGGTGTCAGCGTGCCATTGTCCTGGGATTCCGGGTGTCAGTGTGTCATTGTCCTGGGATTCCAGGTGTCAGTGTGTCATTGTTCTGGGATTCCAGGTGTCAGTGTGTCATTGTCCTGGGATTCCAGGTGTCAGTGTGTCATTGTTCTGGGATTCCAGGTGTCGGTGTGTCATTGTTCTGGGATTCCAGGTGTCGGTGTGTCATTTTTCTGGGATTCCGGGTGTCGGTGTGCCATTGTCCTGGGATTCCAGGTGTCAGTGTGTCATTGTCCTGGGATTCCAGGTGTCAGTGTGTCATTGTTCTGGGATTCCAGGTGTCAGTGTGCCATTGTCCTGGGGTTCCGGGTGTCAGTGTGTCATTGTTCTGGGATTCCAGGTGTCAGTGTGTCATTGTCCTGGGATTCAAGGTGTCAGTGTGTCATTGTCCTGGGATTACAGTTGTCAGTGTGCCATTGTTCTGGGATTCCCGGTGTCAGCGTGTGATTGTTCTGGGATTCCAGATGTAAGCGTGCCATTGTTCTGGGATTCCTGATGTAAGCGTGCCATTGTTCTGGGATTCCAGATGTCAGCGTGCCATTGTTTTGGGATTCTGGGTATCAATTTGTCATTGTCCTGGGATTCCGGGTGTCAGTGTGCCATTGTTTTGGGATTCTGGGTATCAATGTGTCATTGTCCTGGGATTCCCGGTGTAAGCGTGCCATTGTTTTGGGATTCCCGGTGTAAGCGTGCCATTGTTTTGGGATTCCCGGTGTCAGTGTGTCCATGTTCTGGGATTCCCAGTGTCAGTGTGTCATTGTTCTGGGATTCTGGGTATCAATCTGTCATTGTCCTGGGATTCCGGGTGTCAGTGTGTCATTGTTCTGGGATTCCCGGTGTCAGTGTGCCATTGTTCTGGGATTCCCGGGGTAAGCATGCCATTGTTAAGGGATTCCCGGTGTCAGTGTGTCATTGTTCTGGGATTCCGGGTGTCAGTGTGCCATTGTTCTGGGATTCCCGGTGTCAGTGTGCCATTGTTCTGGGATTCCAGGTGTCGGTGTGTCATTGTTCTGGGATTCCAGGTGTCAGTGTGTCATTGTTCTGGGATTCCAGGTGTCGGTGTGTCATTGTCCTGGGATTCCAGGTGTCAGTGTGTCATTGTTCTGGGATTCCAGGTGTCAGTGTGTCATTGTCCTGGGATTTCCGGTGTCAGTGTGTCATTGTTCTGGGATTTCCGGTGTCAGTGTGTCATTGTTCTGGGATTTCCGGTGTCAGTGTGTCATTGTTCTGGGATTCCAGGTGTCAGTGTGTCATTGTCCTGGAATTCCAGATGTCAGCGTGCCATTGTTCTGGGATTCCCGGTGTCAGTGTGTCATTGTTCTGGGATTCCCGGTGTAAGCATGTCATTGTTCCGGGATTCCGGGTGTCAGTGTGCCATTGTCCTGGGATTCCAGGTGTCAGTGTGTCATTGTTCTGGGATTCCAGGTGTCAGTGTGCCATTGTTTTGGGATTCCCGGTGTCAGTGTATCATTGTCCTGGGATTTCCGGTGTCAGTGTGTCATTGTTCTGGGATTTCTGGTGTCAGTGTGCCATTGTTCTGGGATTCCAGATGTCAGTGTGCCATTGTTCTGGGATTCCGGGTGTCAGTGTTCTGGGATTGTGGGTATCAATGTGTCATTGTCCTGGGATTCCGGGTGTCAGTGTGTCATTGTTCTGGGATTCCAGGTGTCAGTGTGTCATTGTTCTGGGATTCCAGGTGTCAGTGTGTCATTGTTCTGGGATTCATTGTCCTGGGATTCCAGGTGTCAGTGTATCATTGTCCTGGGATTTCCGGTGTCAGTGTATCATTGTCCTGGGATTTCTGGTGTCAGTGTGTCATTATTCTGGGATTCTGGGTGTCAGTGTGTCATTGTTCTGGGATTCCCGGTGTCAGTGTGCCATTGTTCTGGGATTCCGGGTGTCAGTGTTCTGGGATTGTGGGTATCAATGTGTCATTGTCCTGGGATTCCGGGTGTCAGTGTGTCATTGTTCTGGGATTCCAGGTGTCAGTGTGTCATTGTTCTGGGATTCCAGGTGTCAGTGTGCCATTATATTGGGGCCCCAAGAATCCGTGTATAATGGTTTTGGGCCAATGTACAATGCAGAACGTAGACATTGGGTTCTGCTGCAGTTTTTGCTGATAGGGGAATATAATGATGTACATTAGTATTTAGCTCCGGAAGTTGATGTATTTCTACCATAAGGACAATTTTGCCCAGCTGGCATCACTGCTGTGTGAGTCTTACCTGCGGGCACTGTACGGTACACGGCTCCTAAACAAAGCAAAATAAGAATAAATTATACAACATTACAATGCCTTATAGAGTCATACAATACTACACAACTCCTGAATGGTGACATTAATGATGTATAGGGGTCAATAGAACTGGGTGTGAGAGGGATGACTTCCTCCACTTGGTAGGAGGGTGCAGAACCCAGGCCAATCCTTGCATTTATAGTGCAACGAATTTCACACTTTTTGTTTTACAGGTATGATGAATAATACATAAAGCATAACGTTTATTAACAGCAAGAAACACAAACTATACTGAAGTCTTTGTGGTTTTATATGGCAAAAACAATATTCACATTGTGGTTGTCACTTGAAAACGCTCATTGTAAATGTTTGACCCAAATACAGCAGAGAACGCCTGTGAATCAGTAGTGACCCATTGTGCTATAAGATCCAGTTACCCGGGAATCTGGTCAATAGCAGCTACCGATGCAGATCAGAAGGAATCTCCATCAGCCTGGATTGTGTGTACACACTACAACAGTTTAAATAAAGGACACAATGAGCACCTGTTTATAGTGTCCTCAAATGTGACTGCAGAACTGCTCATATCGCCGCTGCACACTGTGGGGTGGATTTATTAAGCTCGGTGAAGTGTTTTTATTACCAGCCAATCAGCTCCCACCTGTCATTTTTCAAACCAAGTCTGTAACTTCACAGTTAGGAGCTGATAGCCCTCCCGCACCCTATCCAAGCCCACTCGCATCCTAACCAAGCCCTCCTGCATCCTAACCGAGCCCACTCGCATCCTAACCGAGCCCACTCGCATCCTAACCGAGCCCTCCCGCATCCTAACCTAGCCCTCCCACATCCTAACCGAGCCCTCCCGCATTCTAACCGAGCCCTCCCGCACCCTATCCAAGCACACTCGCATCCTAACCAAGCTCTCCCGCATCCTAACCGAGCCCACTCGCATCCTAACCAAGCCCTCCCGCGTCCTAACCGAGCCCACTCGCATCCTAACCAAGCCCTCCTGCACCCTATCCAAGCCCTCCCGCATCCTAACCGAGGCCCTCCCGCACCCTATCCAAGCACACTCGCATACTAACCAAGCCCTCCCGCATCCTAACCGAGCCCTCCCGCATCCTAACCGAGCCCTCCCACATCCTAACCGAGCCCTCCCGCATCCTAACCTAGCCCTCCCACATCCTAACCGAGCCCACTCGCATCCTAACCTAGCCCTCCCACATCCTAACCGAGCCCTCCCGCATTCTAACCAAGCCCTCCCGCATCCTAACCGAGCCCACTCGCATCCTAACCAAGCCCTCCCGCATCCTAACCGAGCCCACTCGCATCCTAACCAAGCCCTCCTGCACCCTATCCAAGCCCTCCCGCATCCTAACCGAGCCCTCCCGCACCCTATCCAAGCACACTCACATACTAACCAAGCCCTCCCGCATCCTAACCGAGCCCTCCCGCATCCTAACCGAGCCCTCCCACATCCTAACCGAGCCCTCCCGCATCCTAACCTAGCCCTCCCACATCCTAACCGAGCCCACTTGCATCCTAACCAAGCCCTCCCGCATCCTAACCGAGCCCTCCCACATCCTAACCGAGCCCTCCCGCATCCTAACCTAGCCCTCCCACATCCTAACCGAGCCCTCCCACATCCTAACCGAGCCCTCCCGCATCCTAACCGAGCCCTCCCGCATCCTAACCGAGCCCACACGCATCCTAACCGAGCCCTCCCTCATCATAACCGAGCCCTCCCACATCCTAACCGAGCCCTCCCGCATCCTAACCTAGCCCTCCCACATCCTAACCGAGCCCTCCCGCATCCTAACCGAGCCCTCCTGTAGCCCTCACACATCCTAACCAAGCCATCCCGCATCCTAACCAAGCCCTCCTGCATCCTAACCGAGCCCTCCCGCATCCTAACTGAGCCCTCCCGCATCCTAACCGAGCCCTCCCGCATCCTAACCTAGCCCTCCCACATCCTAACCGAGCCCTCCCGCATCCTAACCAAGCCCTCCCGCATCCTAACCAAGCCCTCCCGCATCCTAACCGAGCCCACTCGCATCCTAACCGACCCCCCACACGCATCCTAATCGAGCCCTCCCTCATCCTAACCAAGCCCTCCCGCATCCTATCCGAGCCCTCCCACATAACCGAGCCCTCCCACATAACCGAGCCCTCTCGCATCCTAACCGAGCCCTCCCGCATCCTAACCGAGCCCACTCGCATCCTAACCGAGCCCTCCCACATCCTAACCGAGCCCTCCCGCATCCTAACCGAGCCCACTCGCATCCTAACCGAGCCCACTCGCATCCTAACCGAGCCCTCCCGCATCCTAACCTAGCCCTCCCACATCCTAACCGAGCCCTCCCGCATTCTAACCGAGCCCTCCCGCATCCTAACCTAGCCCTCCCACATCCTAACCGAGCCCTCCCGCATTCTAACCGAGCCCTCCCGCACCCTATCCAAGCACACTCGCATCCTAACCAAGCTCTCCCGCATCCTAACCGAGCCCACTCGCATCCTAACCAAGCCCTCCCGCGTCCTAACCGAGCCCACTCGCATCCTAACCAAGCCCTCCTGCACCCTATCCAAGCCCTCCCGCATCCTAACCGAGGCCCTCCCGCACCCTATCCAAGCACACTCGCATACTAACCAAGCCCTCCCGCATCCTAACCGAGCCCTCCCGCATCCTAACCGAGCCCTCCCACATCCTAACCGAGCCCTCCCGCATCCTAACCTAGCCCTCCCACATCCTAACCGAGCCCACTCGCATCCTAACCTAGCCCTCCCACATCCTAACCGAGCCCTCCCGCATTCTAACCAAGCCCTCCCGCATCCTAACCGAGCCCACTCGCATCCTAACCAAGCCCTCCCGCATCCTAACCGAGCCCACTCGCATCCTAACCAAGCCCTCCTGCACCCTATCCAAGCCCTCCCGCATCCTAACCGAGCCCTCCCGCACCCTATCCAAGCACACTCACATACTAACCAAGCCCTCCCGCATCCTAACCGAGCCCTCCCGCATCCTAACCGAGCCCTCCCACATCCTAACCGAGCCCTCCCGCATCCTAACCTAGCCCTCCCACATCCTAACCGAGCCCACTTGCATCCTAACCAAGCCCTCCCGCATCCTAACCGAGCCCTCCCACATCCTAACCGAGCCCTCCCGCATCCTAACCTAGCCCTCCCACATCCTAACCGAGCCCTCCCACATCCTAACCGAGCCCTCCCGCATCCTAACCGAGCCCTCCCGCATCCTAACCGAGCCCACACGCATCCTAACCGAGCCCTCCCTCATCATAACCGAGCCCTCCCACATCCTAACCGAGCCCTCCCGCATCCTAACCTAGCCCTCCCACATCCTAACCGAGCCCTCCCGCATCCTAACCGAGCCCTCCTGTAGCCCTCACACATCCTAACCAAGCCATCCCGCATCCTAACCAAGCCCTCCTGCATCCTAACCGAGCCCTCCCGCATCCTAACTGAGCCCTCCCGCATCCTAACCGAGCCCTCCCGCATCCTAACCTAGCCCTCCCACATCCTAACCGAGCCCTCCCGCATCCTAACCAAGCCCTCCCGCATCCTAACCAAGCCCTCCCGCATCCTAACCGAGCCCACTCGCATCCTAACCGACCCCCCACACGCATCCTAATCGAGCCCTCCCTCATCCTAACCAAGCCCTCCCGCATCCTATCCGAGCCCTCCCACATAACCGAGCCCTCCCACATAACCGAGCCCTCTCGCATCCTAACCGAGCCCTCCCGCATCCTAACCGAGCCCACTCGCATCCTAACCGAGCCCTCCCACATCCTAACCGAGCCCTCCCGCATCCTAACCGAGCCCACTCGCATCCTAACCGAGCCCACTCGCATCCTAACCGAGCCCTCCCGCATCCTAACCTAGCCCTCCCACATCCTAACCGAGCCCTCCCGCATTCTAACCGAGCCCTCCCGCACCCTATCCAAGCACACTCGCATCCTAACCAAGCTCTCCCGCATCCTAACCGAGCCCACTCGCATCCTAACCAAGCCCTCCCGCGTCCTAACCGAGCCCACTCGCATCCTAACCAAGCCCTCCTGCACCCTATCCAAGCCCTCCCGCATCCTAACCGAGGCCCTCCCGCACCCTATCCAAGCACACTCGCATACTAACCAAGCCCTCCCGCATCCTAACCGAGCCCTCCCGCATCCTAACCGAGCCCTCCCACATCCTAACCGAGCCCTCCCGCATCCTAACCTAGCCCTCCCACATCCTAACCGAGCCCACTCGCATCCTAACCTAGCCCTCCCACATCCTAACCGAGCCCTCCCGCATTCTAACCAAGCCCTCCCGCATCCTAACCGAGCCCACTCGCATCCTAACCAAGCCCTCCCGCATCCTAACCGAGCCCACTCGCATCCTAACCAAGCCCTCCTGCACCCTATCCAAGCCCTCCCGCATCCTAACCGAGCCCTCCCGCACCCTATCCAAGCACACTCACATACTAACCAAGCCCTCCCGCATCCTAACCGAGCCCTCCCGCATCCTAACCGAGCCCTCCCACATCCTAACCGAGCCCTCCCGCATCCTAACCTAGCCCTCCCACATCCTAACCGAGCCCACTTGCATCCTAACCAAGCCCTCCCGCATCCTAACCGAGCCCTCCCACATCCTAACCGAGCCCTCCCGCATCCTAACCTAGCCCTCCCACATCCTAACCGAGCCCTCCCACATCCTAACCGAGCCCTCCCGCATCCTAACCGAGCCCTCCCGCATCCTAACCGAGCCCACACGCATCCTAACCGAGCCCTCCCTCATCATAACCGAGCCCTCCCACATCCTAACCGAGCCCTCCCGCATCCTAACCTAGCCCTCCCACATCCTAACCGAGCCCTCCCGCATCCTAACCGAGCCCTCCTGTAGCCCTCACACATCCTAACCAAGCCATCCCGCATCCTAACCAAGCCCTCCCGCATCCTAACCGAGCCCTCCCGCATCCTAACTGAGCCCTCCCGCATCCTAACCGAGCCCTCCCGCATCCTAACCTAGCCCTCCCACATCCTAACCGAGCCCTCCCGCATCCTAACCAAGCCCTCCCGCATCCTAACCAAGCCCTCCCGCATCCTAACCGAGCCCACTCGCATCCTAACCGACCCCCCACACGCATCCTAATCGAGCCCTCCCTCATCCTAACCAAGCCCTCCCGCATCCTATCCGAGCCCTCCCACATAACCGAGCCCTCCCACATAACCGAGCCCTCTCGCATCCTAACCGAGCCCTCCCGCATCCTAACCGAGCCCACTCGCATCCTAACCGAGCCCTCCCACATCCTAACCGAGCCCTCCCGCATCCTAACCGAGCCCACTCGCATCCTAACCGAGCCCTCCCACATCCTAACCGAGCCCACTCGCATCCTAACCGAGCCCTCCCACATCCTAACCGAGCCCTCCCGCATCCTAACCGAGCCCTCCCGCATCCTAACCGAGCCCACTCGCATCCTAACCGAGCCCTCCCTCATCCTAACCGAGCCCACTCGCATCCTAACCGAGCCCTCCCACATCCTAACCGAGCCCTCCCGCATCCTAAACGAGCCCACTCGCATCCTAACCGAGCCCTCCCACATCCTAACCGAGCCCACTCGCATCCTAACCGAGCCCTCCCACATCCTAACCGAGCCCTCCCGCATCCTAACCGAGCCCACTCGCATCCTAACCGAGCCCTCCCGCATCCTAACCGAGCCCTCCCACATCCTAACCGAGCCCTCCCGCATCCTAACCGAGCCCACTCGCATCCTAACCGAGCCCTCCCGCATCCTAACCGAGCCCTCCCGCATCCTAACCGAGCCCTCCCCCATCCTAACCGAGCCCTCCCACATCCTAACCGAGCCCCCCCGCATCCTATACGAGCCCTCCCGCATCCTAACCTAGCCCTCCCACATCCTAACCGAGCCCTCCCGCATCCTAACCGAGCCCTCCCGCATCCTAACCGAGCCCACTTGCATCCTAACCGAGCCCACTCGCATCCTAACCGAGCCCACTCGCATCCTAACCGAGCCCTCCCTCATCCTAACCGAGCCCTCCCGCATCCTAACCGAGCCCTCCCGCATCCTAACCGAGCCCTCCCGCATCCTAACCGAGCCCACTCGCATCCTAACTGAGCCCACTCGCATCCTAACCGAGCCCACACGCATCCTAACCGAGCCCTCCCTCATCCTAACCAAGCCCTCCCGCATCCTATCCGAGCCCTCCCACATAACCGAGCCCTCCCACATAACCGAGCCCTCTCGCATCCTAACCGAGCCCACTCGCATCCTAACCGAGCCCTCCCACATCCTAACCGAGCCCTCCCGCATCCTAACCGAGCCCACTCGCATCCTAACCGAGCCCTCCCACATCCTAACCGAGCCCACTCGCATCCTAACCGAGCCCTCCCACATCCTAACCGAGCCCTCCCGCATCCTAACCGAGCCCACTCGCATCCTAACCGAGCCCTCCCGCATCCTAACCGAGCCCTCCCACATCCTAACCGAGCCCTCCCGCATCCTAACCGAGCCCACTCGCATCCTAACCGAGCCCTCCCGCATCCTAACCGAGCCCTCCCGCATCCTAACCGAGCCCTCCCCCATCCTAACCGAGCCCTCCCACATCCTAACCGAGCCCCCCCGCATCCTATACGAGCCCTCCCGCATCCTAACCTAGCCCTCCCACATCCTAACCGAGCCCTCCCGCATCCTAACCGAGCCCTCCCGCATCCTAACCGAGCCCACTTGCATCCTAACCGAGCCCACTCGCATCCTAACCGAGCCCACTCGCATCCTAACCGAGCCCTCCCTCATCCTAACCGAGCCCTCCCGCATCCTAACCGAGCCCTCCCGCATCCTAACCGAGCCCTCCCGCATCCTAACCGAGCCCACTCGCATCCTAACTGAGCCCACTCGCATCCTAACCGAGCCCACACGCATCCTAACCGAGCCCTCCCTCATCCTAACCAAGCCCTCCCGCATCCTATCCGAGCCCTCCCACATAACCGAGCCCTCCCACATAACCGAGCCCTCTCGCATCCTAACCGAGCCCTCCCGCATCCTAACCGAGCCCACTCGCATCCTAACCGAGCCCTCCCGCATCCTAACCTGAGCCCTCCCGCATCCTAACCGAGCCCACTCGCATCCTAACCGAGCCCTCCCGCATCCTAACCGAGCCCTCCCGCATCCTAACCGAGCCCTCCCGCATCCTAACCGAGCCCTCCCGCATCCTAACCGACCCCACTCGCATCCTAACCGAGCCCACTCGCACCCTATCCAAGCCCTCCCTCATCCTAACCGAGCCCTCCCACATCCTAACCGAGCCCCCCCGCATCCTATCCGAGCCCTCCCGCATCCTAACCTAGCCCTCCCACATCCTAACCGAGCCCTCCCGCATCCTAACCGAGCCCTCCCGCATCCTAACCGAGCCCACTCGCATCCTAACCGAGCCCTCCCTCATCCTAACCGAGCCCTCCCGCATCCTAACCGAGCCCACTCGCATCCTAATCGAGCCCTCCCGCATCCAAACCGAGCCCACTCGCATCCTAACCGAGCCCTCCCGCATCCTAACCGAGCCCACGCGCATCCTAACCGAGCCCTCCCGCATCCTAACCGAGCCCACTCGTATCCTAACCGAGCCCACTCGCATCCTAACCGAGCCCTTCCACATCCTAACCGAGCCCACTCGCATCCTAACCGAGCCCTACCGCATCCTAACCGAGCCCTCCCGCATCCTAACCGAGCCCTCCCGCATCCTAACCGAGCCCTCCCGCATCCTAACCGAGCCCTCCCGCATCCTAACCGAGCCCACTCACATCCTAACCGAGCCCACTCACATCCTAACCGAGCCCACTTGCATCCTAACCAAGCCCTGCGCATCCTAACCGAGTCCTTCCACATCCTAACCGAGCCCTCCTGTAGCCTGACCCTCCCCTCGCAGCCTAACTGAACTCTCCCACAGCCTGGAGAAGACAGGGAATTTCCTCTAGGATTAAACACAAATGAGATGGAGGAGGGAATGTCCTGCTCCTTATGTCCCTATTTTTATTACATGTTACTAAATAGTGGCAGTCTCTTACTTCAGCTTGGCTGACGGAGCATATAGCCTCTGTTAGGGGATCCACGAGGCTGTCAAGGTTCCCCGTGTCCTGGGTGAAGAAGACGTTCCGTGGGCTCTGGCCAGTGACAATCCTACGCAGCTGCTCCTGCTCTGCGCCATTCATCCCAACGGCCAGAACTCGAATACCTGAGGGCAGTGGGTGAAATTGTCAATATTGGCATTATCCCATCACCTGATCCCGGGCTAATAGAAACATTCAGGGCCGCCATCAGGGGAAGAGGGGGGGGGGGGGGGTTGGCTGGGACTCCAGTACTGGAGTACTGTACTAGAGTGTACCCGGGTTGAGCCGCCCGATTTCTAATGGCAGCCCTGCCAACGTTAATAAACCATCCAATTAGACTATAGGCGATGGACATGATCTTAGAATATATTAGCAATGTGCTGTAGAGAATGACGTACCTGCGGTCTTGATGGAGGTGGCTGCCTGTAGCGCGTCATCGGATGAAGGCCCATCGGACAGAAGGACCACCACACCAGGAACATTCTGCCTCCTTCCATAGGCCGGAGACAATAGATAGGACTTTGCAAAGTCTATGGCCGCGCCTACAATTGGACATAGCAAGTAGATACTTAGACGTCACACAGTCTGGTAGAAGTTGGCTGAAGACCAATAGGTCATTTACTGAGGTCAAACTTGTTGGTCACCATCAATGCACAGGTACCCCACCCCCTGATATCTGTCTTTCTGGAGTCCGATAGAATTGGTACCCATTGCCCTTCCCCCATCAATCCTGCAACCATTTCTTCTTACTGTCCCCTAATTCCTGCATTGTTTAATGCACATTGTGAGTGTCACCTTTGTATCTTGTGTGCCCATCTATCCTCCAGTATCTTCATGTCTTTAGCTATATCTTACCCCATCTCCCTCCATCTTTCCCTCATCTGCCCCTTATACCTTTTCCCTGCCTCTCTGTCCCCCTCTTTCCCTGGCTCCCTATATTTTTGTCTTTCCCCATCTCTCATTCCCACTTATCTCCCTCCTGTCTCTCTCTTTCGGCCTTATCACCTGGGGTGCCTCTCAATGTCTCCCCATCTTTCCTCTGCCACCTTTTTCTCCCCTTGTTTCTTTGACTGTCCCTTACCCTCCACTCCTTTTCCTCTCTGATTGTTCACCCCCCCCCCCTATTTGTGTGTTCATTCTCCTTCTCCACATCCCATCCCCAAGCTTCTTCAGTTCTATAACTAAATATAATTAGAAATGATCTCCATTCCAATATATTAATCCAAACATAAACTTTATTCCTGCCTTAAAAACTATAGCCTGTTAGGGAGAAGGCAATAGGGGTAAGGTACCAATGTTCGTTCCACTGGGATCCGTGAATGGGATGCCTCTAATTTGTTGCTCAACTGTTCTTAAATCACTGGAACGGTTCAATAAGACTGAAGGACGTGTCCGGAAGCTGTAAGCGCCCACTGCCACCTTATCAGAAAACAAAATTCACAATTACAACCATCTGTAGCCAAAGCTTAAGAGCACTCGTCAACCACAGCAAAAGATCCTGGGAAGCAGCACACTTGTAGTAACTTAGAAAATCCTCTAGATGGTGCTATTCTATTCAGTGTAGTTTATGAACTTTTACAAGAGAGTCCTACTAACACCTGTATTTCCTGAAGTTATTGTTTTTGAGTAATGAAACTCAGATGAAAGTTAGAATTTTCCAAGATTGCAGACTTTCCTCTCAATATATCCAGAATTACAATATACAAACGTTATTTTAAGTCTTTTATTTTCTCATATACTAGTTCTAAAATGTGTATTCCCAAAATACCTGGGTGGCATCTGTTCCGAGCTGTCCCACTGAGGACACCAGCTTTAAGAGGAATCGTTTCAGGGCCTCCTCGTTATATTTGTTGTCCTGTGTCGTGTGGACCAGGAACACAATGTCGGTCCTGCCGGTCCCACAGGCTGTGCAAATAAAAAAGGTCAATAATTGCAGATATTCTGGAAGTAGTATCAGAGATTACACGAGAAAACAGGGCCTTATTCAGACCCCCACAGTGCCATCATACACAGATGCGGATCAGTTTGGTCGGTCATACTTAGGTTGACACAGGGCTGACTACCCTCCCGGAATGGCCGGGAAGCTCCTGAAAATCGGGTCCCCCTCACGGCCCCCCGGAAAGGTGGGCAACCCTCCCAGATACCAGCAACCCCCCCTCCCCGCGGTAGCGTTAATTTCCCGTGATTGACGGCTTCTCGGGGGGGAGGGGCCAGGGCCAAAGATGCTAACCACTTTATTTAGCTTGATGACGTCTACATCAGGCCCCACCCCCCGAAGTGCTGCTGACAGTCTCCTCCTGGGGCTTCTCCTGGAAAGGAGACTTTAAAAGTAGGCAACACTGGGGTGACAATCAATAGGTTGACCATATATGGTTAACACGAAAGGGTCAAAAAGTCGATACAGGAAACATTAGGGGCTTTTTGTTTTATGACCCCAATTAATTTTGCTGTGGCTCAGAATGAGAAAAACTATATAACTAGATGAAGTCCCCTCATTTACGTCGTCCATATCTCACTCCTTTGTGCATTAGGAAAAATATATCAAAAAAGTTAAACAAAAACTTTTTTGGATGGCGCTGAAAGTGCGCCCATAGCCCACTGGGACTCTAATGCAAGCATGGCCAAACTGTGGCTCTCCCGCTGTAGTACACTACACATCCCAGCATGCCTTGCCGTAATTATAGCATTCCCTAATAGCAAACCTGTGGCAAGGCATGATGGGACTTGTAGTTGCACAACAGCTGGAGGGCCATAGTTTGGACATACCTGCTCTGATGGGTAGCCAAGCCTCTGTGACAGCTGGTCATACGCACTCTGGAGACTGGCCATACCCCTCAGCATGGTACCCCCCCTCATTATGCCCCAGTCCGAGACCATTAAATAAACAGATGATAAAATAGACTTACCAGTGTTAGCGAATATTGTCACAGCTTCACTCTCCCGGTCTCCGAACAGAGCGGCCGCGCGGAACTGATAGCGGCCGCCGGCTTGCAGGTTCTCTATGTCATAGAATCTGATGTCTCCAGACACCAGGCGGCTTGTTTCGGATCCACCTTTACAAGGGAGAAATCAGAGACAGTTTACGTGAAAGATTAAAAATAGGGACTTTAATTAGCTGCCGCTATGCGAGAGTTCCAGGATGTTCCGGGTCTGGAGCGCCACCTGTAATCTAGAACCAAGCAGTAGAGAGCGTTATACTGACTCTGTACAATAACACATCCAGGCCTCAGAGATAAAAAAATATTTCGCAATTTTTCATTAATTGTGAATTATTATTTTATTATTTAACCCGTTTCGTGCCAACGTTGATGTTAGCGATCCTTAAAATATCCGCTTAAAATACCAGCGTCGCTCACAGCCCCTGTTCTTATTTGGGTGCAATATTTATCTAAACTCCTATTAATTGGCTTTGGCTGTATTTGTATTTGGACTATAAGAACAGTCGCTGTGAGCGGCGCTGGAATTTTTCGCGGATATTTTGAGGATCGCTCACAGCAATGTTGTCACTCACAGGGTTATAGAAGATTTACGTGTTGTTCCCAAGACCTGTCTAGTTGCGGTGAATCGGTGCGTTTAGAGCAGTAGGAACCAATTAATAGAACTCAATGTGGGAAACTCACCATCAGCCCGTCTCCAGTAGATCCGGTATCCCGTACTCCCAGTGACAGCAGACCAGGTCAGTCTCACCCGCTGTCGGTTAATGTCCGTCACGCGGAAATCTGTCACGGCCTCTACGACTGAGAAGTCCGCTGAATCAGGCAGAAGACATAAATAGCCGGTTTAGCGGTTATCGGAGTTATGGTTTCTACTTTTTTAATGATCATTTTGTGGCCAACAGCGATATTCAGCCAATGAAATCTCTAGGAACTAGTGACATCACAAGGTCTCCTGGCTCAGTGACATCACTTGTTATTAGTGATTCCGTGGGCTGCATGCTCTACTGGTGGCTGGACCACTTATGACACACACCTACCTTCCCCACAAACGAAGAGAAGTCCTGGGCTT
This sequence comes from Crinia signifera, assembly GCF_055691185.1. Lineage (NCBI taxonomy): Eukaryota > Metazoa > Chordata > Amphibia > Anura > Myobatrachidae > Crinia > Crinia signifera. The sequence continues at coordinate 4,467,342 of NC_139224.1, read as the reverse complement.
ACATTACGCCCCTTATCATAATTATCCTTCTCTTGGACACAGCGGGATACATTTGCTAAGATGGGAATTCTATTTCAGATGGGATTTTGCCACCAATCACATTCTATCTATTATCTTTTAGCAGGTACTGAATAAATTAGGAGTAGATTCTGATTGGTTGCCCCTAGCAACATCTCAGCTTGCAGATTCACACTGCTGACCTAAATATCATTGCAATCTGCATAGGTAGTTTTTAATCCACAAGGAAGGCTAATGAATTTGTTTCTTTTAACTTATTTCCACCTACATGGGGCTGATGTCTGAACGACATTACAATGTCTGGTGCTAAACAGGTGATAAAGAGGACAAGTGAGGAACCAATCAGCTTCTATCTATCATTTATCAAGAATATTCTCTAAGATGATAGGTAGAAGCTGATTGGTTGCTCTGGGGGACGTTTCCAACTGTCCACTTTTGAAGTTTGATACATTGATACAATCCCTTAGGATTCTGCGCAATAAATAGGAAACTGCACCTCGTAGACTATTAAATATCGGCCAAAGTATTTAGGTACTTACGTGTTTTAACGCTCACACTGACAGGATTACCCTGGCGATTGCCCACCAGCGCCGTAACCTTCACCGTGTACTGCTTTCCAGCCTCTAGGTTTACCAGTTCTAATAAATTGGTGTTTCCCGGCACCTCTCTGGATTGCTCTAGACCACCTACAGAGAGAGCAGATGAAGGTTACCCCTGAGCTGTTTTTCATTTTGGTCACGTATGTTACAGATGTCTCCTCATCCCGTGTGGCTGCAGTTGCTGTTTAACCTAAAAATCTGTCACATATTAAATAAATCAGGCAGTATCCGGGTGCGTCCCAGTCATATCACGTTGTGACTGAGGCGCATTTTGCAGGAAAAAAGCTGCTTGACGCTAGCAGAGCTGCACCGGTCCAGGCGGCTCAGTTGCACTGCACTGTGTATTGGTGCTAGGTGTAGGAGGACATAAGTGTATATTAGGGTGACCAACTCATCCCTTTAATCCGGGACACATATTAATTACACAGGTTCTGTGGCAGTTTAAAACCAGGTGAAATGGAGTCTTGAGGTGTGGCAGTTTAAAACCAGGTGAAAGCCAGCCACAGAACCTGTGTAATTAATATGTGTCCCGGATTAAAGGGATGAGTTGGTCACCCTAGTGTATATTGCAGATCGCTATTCACTCGCAGATCCATATACGCAAATCCCGGAACATTGGAGGCACTAAAGTGTGGTATAATATGAACTAGGGCACTGCAATGGGGCACAATATGAAGTGGGGCACTATAATAATGAGGCACAATATGAATTGGAGGCACTATAGTGATTCAGAGGCAGTGCCCGAGGGTCAGAGGTCAGCAGAGCCACCTGTCCAGGGAGCATTCACATGCTGATATGCCTGCGGCTGTGGTGGAGCAGAATCAACAACGTGACTGGCGGAGGAGGTGCAATTACTCTCTGGGTTTCCACTGTGCCCACACCTGGGCGGGGCCTCGGGCGACTTATGGCAGGCAGGCTGTAGTGCAGGATACAATGTTTTCTAGTCTGCAGCTGCAGGTCACTGATCAAGGCCAGTTCTCAGGGGACCCAATCACTTGGCTATTGGGCCCGTCGGGCCCTAGGCGAGTGCCTAGGTTGCCTAGTGATAAATCAAGTCCTGATTATGGGGCATAAAATTAGTGAACAACTGTTGCGGAGAGCTGTCTCTCTAGAAGAATTGGGGCAGGGGGACCCTTCAAAATGTTGCTATGGGGCCCACAAAATCCTGGACATCAACCAGTCTAGCGTGATGTAAAGTGTAAATATTTTTGTACCTTCCAAAGGGCTCCAGGAAACTCTGTAGGACGTGGCACCCTGCACACCCACCCACGTCACTCTTACAATATTATTTGAGCTCTGAATGATCTGCACACTCGTGACGGCGCCGACTTCCTGCTGATCTGTAAGAGAAAGAAACGAGATGCCATTGTACATACAGACGGGCAGGGATTTATCATTTATATGACAGATTGGACATTCCGCCATTCAACTCTGACCACGCCCACCTTGCAACGATGTCATGCCACAAATACTGTACTTTCACCCAATAATCAAGCACCCAGTAATCTGTATATTTGGTCGTGGTTACTGGAGAGGTGCGCAAGCGTAGACCGAGTACACTAAAGGCACACATGCAAATGCAAACCATCCAGATCACAGGAAAGAGGCGCAGAACTTGCAAGTAAAGTCGGCACATCTGCAATTGTTGCAAAGATGGACTCTCAATTCTGCAAATTGTCTCATTTTGATGCAAAAATACAGTAAGACACTATGGGACAGATGTACTAAGCTTTGTAGAGTGATAAAGTGAAGAGAGATAAATTATCAACCAATCAGATCCTATCATTTTCCAAGCACAGCCTGTAACACGGCAGCTAGAAGCTGATTGGATGGTACCTTATTTCTCTTTTTTTGCTTATATTTGAGGCAAATTTGTGATACAGCGCCACCTACTGGTAGGAAAGACTAATAGACTCACCAGAGGTGTAATTCCATGGTACCCTTTAAATATGACCTGTACTTAACCGCAAGTTAATGGTGGCAGCTCTACAGAACAGACCAAACACCCCCACACAGAAACAAGTGTCTGGGGGTAATTCAGTCCTGATCACACGGCAGGCAATTATTGATACACTGCGCATGCATACAGCCCATAGTACACATGTGCGCGGCCGGCCAGAGATGAAAACTTGCTACTTTTTCTATCCGCATACCGTTACAAAACTCCTCCCTCTTCACTACTATTGGCTGTTAAAATTAAAACTAAGCTGGCAGCCTTAATGGGGAAACTACCAGCACATTATTAAAAGAGGCCACACTCAAACCCCTCCCTCTTTAATATCCATGATTGCCTAGAGTGTCTGCCTTTGGTTTAGCTTCTATACCAGGGTTGCCTATTTTTAAAGTCTTCCGGAGAGGAGACTGTCAGCAGCACTTCGGGGGCAGGGCCTGATGTAGACGTCATCAAGCCCCGCCCCGTACTACAAAACCCGCAATTCGCGGGTCTTCGAGGAGGGGACGGGGCTAAATGACGTGATCTGCATTTTTAGCCCCTCCCCCTGAAAAGCCGTGAATTGCGGGTAATTAACACTGCCGCAGGGCAGATCCGGGGGGCGGCCTGCCGGTATCCAGGAGGGTTGCCCACCTTTCCCGGGGGCCAGGAGGGGGACCCGATTTTTGTGTGCCTCCCTACCATTCCTGGCGATTAGGCAACCCTGAGCTGTACAGTAGCTTATACAATCATAGCCTATATTTCCCTCTGCATACCTGTCTGACCAGTGACAGATACTGGTTCACTTTCCCTTGTGCCAATCAGAGCTGTGACAGAGATGGAATAGGCCGTTCCTGGCACCAAGTCTGGGATATCCACAGACGTCTCGTCCCTGGTTACCAACCGGGATTCTTCCGCTCCTGCAAAAGCAAAGACAGCATTTATGTAAGGTTGTGTCTAGATCCACTTCTGTTTCTTGACCAGGATGTGACGTTAGGTGATGGTGGAAGTTGTTAAATGCCCTCACAACTTTTTTTATTTACGTAGGAGTAGGTTATTTTCTTTTATTTAAGCTGGATTGTACCCTTGCGGGCTTGCTTCATTCACCACATATTTATATATTCCCCCCTCCAGGTATATGTGAACCCAGTGCATGATGGGAAAAGTCAAGAAACAGAAGTGGTTCTAGCCACAACAAAGTCAGCTGTTAGTATACTTGTATATATATATATTTAGGGACTCAGATGTTCTGGGACAGTAGACAATTGTGCTTAACCGAGTGGCTATCCTGGAAAAACGTTTCTGCATAGATAAGTATGGAAGCGCACCCCATATAGCCACAATATGAGCCAGTGAGCAATAATATGTAATGGGGTCTAGTTCTCATCCATGACAACGATGCCCCTTTACTAGCTATGAGCAATGATAACGTTACGAACCATCTCGGCGTCTCCAGGTGATCCTATATCCGGTAGCTCTCTGGACGGAGCTCCACTCCACGCGTATGGTGTTCCCCCTAAGGCTTGTACTACGCAGGTTGGTTACTTGAGGCACAGGATCACTCGCTCCAACTAACAATAAACAGTGTAAGTCAGACAGAAGAGTGCATGTGACTAAGATCACTGCATTTCGCTTTGTTCATCTATTTGCAAAACAGTAAGGTACAGGTGACATAACCACTGTCATGACATCATTCTGCTCCATGATGTCATCTTCCTCTTTCTACAGAGATCAATAGTCAAACAAACATGAGCCGATGTAATGTCACAAGCACCTACAAAATAAAACACATTAGGGTGGCCAGGGCTTGTTAATTTAGTCTCGCCTTAGCTTTTTGTTACAGGGCACCCACTCTTTGTTATCTCATGGAGCAAAATACATTGCTAGTATGCACAGACCAATGGGGCATAGGCAGACTGGGCGGGGCAGACTCTGGTGGGGCAGTCTGCCTATGCCCCGCCCCTACAGAAAGGGCCAACCCCTTATGTAATGTAAGGTTCTAGATAGTCAAAGTCCACATCGTTACTCTATTAGAGGATGAGATACACGGTCTCTAATGGCTGTCCAAGCCTCTGTGTGAATTGGGGGGGCGGAGCATTAGGTGGGAAGGCACGACCTCAGGAAACGACCCCAGCCGTCATCATTTTAAGGGTGTGCCCAGCACTCCCTGAGCAGTTGGGCAGCCTCCAACAGAGCCGAGGTGATCACTGGCTCCCCCTCAACATTCCCCCCCCCCCCCCCCTTCCCTGCATGTAGGACAGCGGGACTGTGGGACAGTGTTCAAATAGCAGGACTGCCCTGCTGGAATTGGGACGCCTAATGTTGTTCAAGACTCCCTAAATTAGAACATTCTTCATTATTATAATATGACATTCTTCATTAATATGACATTTTTATTATTTTGTTTTACAAATTACCAGTCCGGACAGTGATGGTAACGGGCGATCCTTCTCTTCTGCCAATCAGAGCTGATATCTGGATAGTGTAAACGATATTTTCTTGAAGGTCGTCAATTTCAAATGTGTTTTGGTTGCCCGGCACCAGACTCGTTCTGTCTAAGGTTCCTGTGTGGATTTAATAGTGTAAAGGAAATGATTTCCATATATTTTGGTGCAGATATTGGCCTATCAGATTTATCAAAGCTTTAGAGAAAAAAAAACAGAGATAACGGGGTCTATTTAAGCCTTTATGGGCCTACACACACATATAGGGATTTGCTGAGCGTTCTCAGCGATGATCGATCGCTCAGCACGCAGTGATGTGCCAGCGCTGTGTGCTGAGCTATCTGCCAGGGCCAGTGTTCTCCGGCCCTGACCAATTATTATCCAGCATGCTGGATATTAATCACTGGGCGATATCAGCGAGCGAGGCTGCACAACACTATCGCTATTGCCCCTACACACAGAGCAATGTAGAGGAATTGTCTATTGCTTAGAAAATGCCCCTAAATCGCTACGTACGTAGGCCCCATTGGAGAGGGGAGAAGGGGGTGGAGAAAAAGTATCAGCAAATCAGTTTTAAAAATGACAGTTAGGAGCTGGTTATTTGGTACTTTCTCACTCTCTCTCCACTTTTCAAGGCTTTGATAAATCTCTCCTGTAGTGATGTAATGCTTACAGTGGGGAATGTCCTTACCATCAGAACTGCGAATCAGAACCCTGTACTCTGTCGCACCCACCAATCCGGTCCATGCAAATCGCAGCCTTGTGCCTGTTGTCTCTACGAGCCGCAGGTTTGTGATCAAACCGACGGGACCTTCTGTCTCAGGAAGAACAATATATAACACAATTACAGAAGCACAATTGTTAGTGGCAGAACATAAAAGGAAAATAAAATCATATTCCATCACCCTCTATCACAGAACCTCTCAATTATTGTCAAATGCAGGAACTGCCATATATTATAATTATTATGATGATGACGATGCGACATAAATCCATAGGATAAGTATAGACAGCGATACAGACAAAGGCAGGGAGAAGGGGGAGAGGGAAGAAGAAGAGGGTAGAGCGGCTCACCAGACTTGAACCAGCAAGCAATGATGACAAAAAGCCGATAACAATTTTCCATTTTCTTAAATGAAGTTAAAAACTGTTTTTAAGATGAATTCAATTATTTATTCGGGAAAATAAAATCTATGTATGTCTAGAATTCACTCACTATAGGCCACCGTTGCACAATAACCTCCCATTCTCCAGTGGCAAGAGATCAATAGATCCCCAGCGGTATTGCCCCTCATATTTCCTGCATGCAGTAGGAAAGCGCAGCCGGTGGAGGATGCAACACTGTGCCATGCGATGTGCACCTGAAGATCCCATGATGTTCAGCTGCATACAAATCCACCTATTACTGTACCCCTAAGGAGTACGAGGAACAACTAACGATGTTACTGCCTACTATATTCCATTCTGGAGACCCACATCACCAAGAGATGCTACCTGAATCACCCCCAATGAGCCTGTATTACCCCCAAGTGGGCAGACAATATTAGAGTCATGATGAAAAGGGAGACAGATACACCGGTGTCGGAGTCGGAGATAGTGCTGGGATAAATGGCCAAGGGCCTTGTCCATAAAGCTGGCCATACATCAGAACGCTATTAGTCCCGAACGCACGATTTTGACGGGTCAAGCGATTGATTGTGTGCACACCATGAGGCATTTCGGTGCGATGCGTGGTCCCGCGGGTCGAGAGGTCGCCCAACTGATCATACGTGCTGTACCATCAGTCGTGATGGCTTGTGGTCGTAAGCAGATTGTATGTGTTTTATAGCACATACGATCGCTCTTTTGACCGATCATACGACCTGCATATGATCTGCATCATGTATGGCCAGCTTAAGAGCTTACAGTCTTAAGCTGGCCATACATCACAACAATATCAGTCCTAACGCATCATTTTGACGGGTTGTGCACATCATGGTGCAATGCAAAGTCCCGGGTGTCGAGAGGTCGATCCTCAGATCATACATGCTGCACGTATGATCAGTCATGATTGGGTGCAGATAGTGAGTGGGTTATTGCACATACGATCTGTCATTTGATGGATGGTGCGACCCGCGTCATTTTACTGCCATTTTCCCGGACACTGTGATGCATACGATCGATCATGAGATGATCAATCGTATGCAGCAGGTGGATCGTACGATGCACCAATGGCACATTGTGGGTCAAATTGTGAGTCCGGGAATGCCAGGGAAATCGTGACACAATCAGAACCGCAAGCTGGTGGTTCTATTGTATGGTCAGACGAAGAGGGAGGATGATCTAGGAGAGAGAGAGTAGATGGGTGGTCAGAGGAACTGGGCAGTGAGTTATGAGGAGGGCTAAACATGGCAAGGTGAGCCTTAAGGGCTTGTGTGAAGGTGTGGACAGTGACAGAAAGTCTAAAGGATCCTGGGAATGAGTCCAGAGCAGAGGAACAACATGGGCTTTGAGCAAGGATTGTGTGAAACCCCCCAAAATATACATATATTAATAATATCACTGCTCCTCTCACCTGTCTGAGAGGTGCTTGCTGGGGTAGCCACCTCCCTGCCATCATAGAGAGTGAATAGAGTGATACGATACTCCGTTCCAGGACGCAGACGGGTGATGTCATACTTATTGGTGGTTGGGGGTAGTCTCACCACCTGGGGAGATTTTGCACTACCTGAGGACATTCAAACAGTTAGGGCACATCCACGGTGCTCAGGAGCTTCTGCTCCTCTCACACTGCAGTGGCACGGTTACCTGTAACTCGTATCCACTCCAGCCGATAGCCTGTAGCTTCTGGTATAAGATTCCACGTCACCTGGATTGAGGTGGGACTGTCGGCAAAAGTTCTCAGCACCTGAACTATTCCAGATTCTAGGCGAAGAGGAGATTGGTACATCCATGAGAGGATGTTTCTAGAGATGACACCACACTCAGGGCCTTAGTCTAGTTCACTCTCAGAGGCAAATTCCTTCTTAGCTGGACAAAACCATGTCCACTGCAGGGGGGCAGATGTAACATGTGCAGAGAGAATTAGATTTGGGTGAGTTATTTTGTTTCTGTGCAGGGTAAATACTGGCTGCTTTATTTTTACACTGCAATATAGATCTCACTTTAAAGAAAGTGAGAGTGAACTAGAATAAAAGTGAGAGTGAACTAGAATAAGGCCCTCAGTTTGTAGAGAACGCAGTGTGCTTCTTAACTAAAGAACAGCATTTACAACTATAACAACAACTTTGTAGCTTTCTGATACATACACAACACTAACTAGGAAGTAACAAATTTCTGACGAATTCTTCCGCAATTAGTCTAAAACATAGTTCTATAAACACCACGCTCCTCCCATTATTGATAAACACTCAATAAAACAAAATTACAAAGCAACAATGCTAGCTATAACTTCAACTCAAGTCTTTGTGGAGCATTGTGTAGTCTGTAGTCTGGAGAACATTGTAGAAAACATTGGGGTTCTGGTAGAGGTTTTGGTGTCTACTTGCTAGGTTCAGGTCATTGAACCTCTATTGATGGATCTAAATCTCCAGGACAGTCCACAGGGTCCCAAGCTGGTTAGAGTAAAGCTTTGACCAGATTATGTCATTATAGCACAAGAGATTTATTTAATGGAGGTGACATTCATCATGCCAGAAAGGTTAGGAGCCAAGCTGGACTCAACTGACCAACTGAACTCAATGATCTGATCCGCATGGCATTGCCACAAGTCTCCCACCGGAACATCTTACAGTACTTTAAGGGTCCAGGTTGGAAGTCGCCTTGCCTGCTTACCATTTGCCTGCTCTGAAACACTGACCAGGCAGCAGAGTAATCTTCAGTGGGTCATCGATAAACCTGACAAAACCATTGTGTATATCCTTCTTCATATTTGCTCACTCTGTTGGAACAACATGGCAACTGATTGCCCAAAGAGTTATCAAACTTGAAGCCAGAATTAACATAGGCTCTTTCCTCTTTGACTTTATACAGTAGCTCTCTTAAAGGCTGGTATGAATCTTTCGGCTAGGCCAATGGTAGTTTGATGGTGAAGAGCTGAAGTATAATGTTTCATTATATTTCTTTAATAAATCTCTGGAATTCAGCTGACAATTGCAGACCATTGGAACTACAAATCTTGGCCTAAGAAAAGAATCAATTTCCACCAAATTCTAAATTGTAACAGTTATTGAGTTGCATTTATGCAATTTCTGCAAACATTTGCTTTGGCGTTTGGGTGGTTTCATCACATTAGTCCTCTCCTGCCAGTTCTACACATTAGTACTCTCCTGCCAGGAAATATTTGAAACATTGGATTTCCATATTCTGGCCAGCTGATGACAGTGAAGTCAAAACATTAGGTGGCCAAACCGGTCCTCGAGATCTACCAAAAGTCCACACTTTCCAAATCACCTAGCTGGTTCACAGCTGTAGTCATTTTGAACTGTCACATTTTCAAACATGCTGCAGTCATTCCTACTATAGATCCACCAGTGGCCTGAAACACCACATGAACTGTTGGTAGACCTTGAGGACAGGTTTGGCCACCCCTGGCCTAAAGGGTCTTGAGAAACTGAAAGACAGCTTGCACAGTGCCTTCAAGAGATATCTGCTCGTTAAGATAAATTCTAATTAGACCTTTCAGGAGCTGGATCTGCTGCCCATCCAAATAATTCTGCCTCCAGAGTTGTCCACTTCTTCATCTGTCATGCCCGCGTCAAAGCTTCAACTATCAGCACCAAATGAATTTAATGGCAATCCTAAATTATGTTTTGGCTTTCTGTAGCAGTGTAATATGCACTTCACCTTGTATTCTGTAGTTTCCCCAATGCTAAAACACGTGTGAACTACATTGCATCTCTACCCACAAGACGGGCTCTTAATAGGGCGTCCCCTCTGTGGAAGAAGACTGACCCCTTGCTGTCCAACTACTCCTAGTTCATTGCATTCATTCCATAGCCTGAAAGGGCTCACAAAGTTGACTTTGAGTGGAGCCTATAATTTTATCTGTGTTTGCAAGAAAGACAAATGGAAAACAACCTTTAATATCAGGGAAGGGCACTACAAATATCTAGTTATGCCATTTGGTCTCAGTAATGCTCTCGCCGTCTTCCAGCACTTTGTTCATAATATATTCCAAGACCTTCTTTATTTTTGGATCATAATCTTATCCCAAGATCTGAAGTCCCATCTTGAACAAGTTAAGGAGTTTCTTCAGCAACTTCATAGCAGTCACCTCTATTGTAAACTTAAGAAATATATGTTTGATGTTTTAGGGTAAATCATTTCTGTATCTGGTCTCCAGATGGACCCTGTCTCAAAATCATGCCACATGCACCTAAAAAACATATTTAAAATTCGCCCTTACCTTACACAAGACACTGCAAAAACTATAATCCATGCTCTCATCATCTCACGCATTGATTATTGCAATAGTCTCCTTATTGGCCTTCCCCAATACAGACTCTCACCAGTCATAGAACCTTGCATTCTGGTGGAATCGATGCAATAAAGAATACAGTATCTATCCTTATGTATCAATGCCTATTTCCCTATAGATTGTAAGCTTGCGAGCAGGGCCCTCCTACATTTTGACTGTCTGTAAATACCCTGTTTTGTTGTATCACTGTCCCCTTTGTAAAGCGCAACGGAATATGCTGCGCTATATAAGAAACTGTTAATAAATAAATACATAAATAGTACAAGCTGTGTTATTTTGGGATAAACCCTCTCTTGGGGCCTTATTCTAGTTCACTCTTTCTGACAAAATCCTTCTTAGATGGACAAAACCATGTGCACTGCAGGTGGGGCAGATGTAACTTGTGCAGAGAGAATTAGATTTGGGTGGGGTTTTACTTCAAAATAAGATCTATATTGCAGTGTAAAAATAAAGCAGCCAGTATTTACCCTACACAGAAACAAAATAACTCACACAAATCTAATTCTCTCTGCATAAGTTACATCTGCCCCCCTGCAGTGCACATGGTTTTGTCCATCTAGGAAGGATTTTGTCAGAAAGAGTGAACCAGAATAAGGCCCACAGTTCCTTTGCTAACTACTACTGCAAAATGTATATAAGGCTTCTCCACATTACTGGCCCCATAACCCGTAAAGCAGCAGGTCCCATATTAGGGCCTCCAGAAGCTATGTCTGCATTTCAACTCCTGAAGCAATTCTTTAGTTCCGCACCTATTTTAAGACAACCAAATGTTACCCAGCCCGTTACTGTAGACGTGGATGATGCATCTGTGAAGGAGTTGGGTCGGCGCTCTCATATATGTGATGAAATGATCCCAAAGGCAAACCAGATTTTTCACAATGCAGCCTAAGGGCTCCATATATACATTCAATACGTTCCCAGAGGAGCATTACGCAACAAGCCAGTGAGATTCTGATATCACATACACCCGCCCACACTTCCAGTGTTCCTTTGATAAAAAAAAAAGTTTTGGACACACAGAATGGTTTCATGTATGCGGGCAGTCAGGTTACTCAGAATCAGAGTCAGGGAATTCAGAAATTTGCAAAAATATGGGAAAAATATATTGATAGTCTGGATGAAGATACACAAAGATATATATATATATATATATATATAAACTTTTTGAGTCAACTGCATGGTTTTCGATTCGTCAACTGTCAAGAACCTAAGATTTCAATTTAAATGTATTTTAAATAATAAGTAAATAATTTAATAATAATAAATATTTAATAATTATAATTAGACCCTAAATACTAAGGATTTAGTCTTGTCTTGTCTTCACCCCTACCTAACACTCCCTTCCCCATTATCTCCCCTTTATGTTTACTTGTATTGTATTGTATTAAAAAATATTATATTGTAGATGTTTATTATATTATATATATATATACTATATATTATACAATGCAATTTTTCTTTGTAATGCTCCAGTACTTCTTGACTTTGTATAATTGTATAATTCGTCAATTGCAAAATAAAAATATTTAAATAACAAAAAATAGGACACAGGGATTAGGCTACTTCCAAAAGACCTAGAGCCTGATTCAGATTTATGCACCAATGCCGTAGACTGTGCACGTGTCAAGGTTCTCTATCGATGCCGCCTGCAATCAGCAGAAAAAAAATTACTTCTAGGGATTGTTGAAGTGAGGAGGGCCCGAACTGGTATCTTGCTTAGGGCCCCACGAGGTCTAAATCTGCCTCTGAAAAGAACATCTTGCCATTGAAGAAAGGTTCTACCTGTTGGAAAGAGCTCTCTTGCCAATTTCCATGTACAACGATCGTAAGAATCTAATGTATTTTAAAAAGGTGTCCTTTGCCCTGGCTAGCTAGATGGGATCTATTCATTTCCAGATTCGACTTCACGTTATATCACTGTCCAGGATGACAGAATGGCAAGGCCGATGCACTCTTGCTCCATGTGTTTGGATGAGGAGTCCGCTACTTCTGAGCAGTACACTTTGCTTAATCCAGCAGTTTTCGGTTCTACCAGACTGTCACCTTCCCCTCCTCCGGGAAAGATGTTCCTTGTCCAAGACTTGCATAAGAAGCTCATTCAGTGAGCCCGCACTTCACAGATCATTGGATATACTTGAGTACAATAGGCCATAAACTTTGTATAACGTTCTTAGGGGTGTTGACCATGAAATTAGATATGCAAAAATATGTATTTTGTCCAGTGTGCTGAGCACAGTTCCTCATCTTCAACCTCCGTCCATTCCAAGTTATTTACGGACTCACATTTCAATGGACTTCATCACAAACCTCCCACCATCCAAAGGTCATAACCACTGGCGGCTTCAGAGATGGGGCTGTAGCAGAGTTCAAAATTTAAAAAAGGGAAGCCACACCCACTGCCAGTGAGTCAGTTAGGAATGGCAGTTGGCGGCTCTCCCATTTTTGAATTGTGAACTGTGCTGCAGCCCCTCCCCTGCAGCCACCACTGGTCATAACACATCTGGGTAATTGTAGGCCACGTCTCGAAGATGGATTATTTATTTGTAACTCTCTCTCCACAAGTCGGTGGCCTTTTGCTTTAATGTTTTTCAGTTGCAGTTGTCTTTCTCAGTGTCAGCACTGTCAGCAGAGTCATACTCTGGTGGGCTCCAGACATTTATATGTTATCCTGGATCTGTGCCTTTTGTCCAGGGCAGATCTTCTGCTTTCTCACATTCTATGTGCCCCACTGTGGCATCTTTGATAGACTTTATCTCCGTGGAAACAGCAGTGACTGGCATTGAGGGTAGATTTGCCTTGATGAAGGTAAGGAAATTTCTGACCAGATATATGTGCGGTGCACTGTAGGTTAGGTAATATCCGGTAAGCAGCCTTTTCTGAATGCGTTTTCTAATGATACCATATAGTAATCAGCCTCGTCTGTGTTAGTCCATCTCCAAGCTGGCAGCGTCGTGATCATATAACTCAGCAACATGTTGTGTTGTGGATTTGCTTTTCTGCTGACGGCATCAATGCAACCGGAAGCTCCCAGTAATGACTTTGGATTTACGTGACTCTGTCGAATGCCCACAATATCCTTTAAGGCCTTATGAGCGGGTGTCAATGGCACCAATAGCTTGCACAATACACTACAAACTACGACAAGAATAATAAATTTGAAATAGTCCCAAGGCGCAGCCAATCCGTGCAGCCACAAATCAGATGGAGGACCACAAAGGCGTCCCCACTGATGAAGATTTTCAGGAAAGAATGAACTTGTTGGCGCTAGATTTGTTGTCGCAGATGTTCTTACGATCAGCAAGGATTCCCCCGCTGATATTCGGTATACATGCAGAAATAAATGCAGGCTGTCAGAAAATTATATTTTTGAACTATATACTTAGGGGATCCAGTGACTACAGAGAGAATTCGTACCCAACTCACAAGAAAGCGGGAGAAGATATTTATATAAAGGTATCATCATAACGAGTCCTCTGAGATCACCACGTGATATATCATAGATCACAAAATACCAGTGAGGGTAGCTTTCACTTGTATGGATGCGAACCGTACTCACTCGCTCATGCGGGAGGTGTAGTTAAGGTTTATTTTAAAGTCATGTATGTGGAAGAAGCTGTCTCTAGGGTCACCACTTGAAGTGCAGTAAATCCCTCTATACCCAATATACTGTACAGTTGATTGCTTCCTCAACTGCGTATTGTACCGTACTCTCGGTGAGAAGATTCTTTGAAGCATATAAAGCTTTTTTGGAGACTCAATCCTTGTCTGACCCCATCTCAATTACCGCACAGGTAAGTAACGGCAGTAAAGAAGGAGAGGAGAACGGTCTCAGTAAAGTCCGAAAAACGTTTAATAAAAATTCATACGATGGATAAAACAATCCCCTGAGGAGCAGCCACATTGGTTAATGACCGCTTTCACAGGAGGACAGCTTACACCAGAGTCTGTTCAATCACTTCTTGCCAACATGTTTCAAAAGCAAAAGCCTATATATATATATATATATATATATATATATATATATATATATACTAATACAGCTTCTGTATGTAACTGCATCTCATTAGTAAATGTTTAGCATATATAGGTATATAGGGCATAAGTAATCTTTGAAATTCATGTGAACTAAGCTCAAACTTGTGAACTTCCTGGCTGCCCCAGGCATGTTGTGGGAAAGTGGGCGGGCCAGTGGGCATCATGACACGCCCCCAATGCACAATGCTGCGATTACTGGCACTGTCAAGCAGGAGACGTGGCCATGATGACTTGATTAAATATGAAACGTATCATTGGCCGTCCTGACTGCCCCCTTTTGCTCGGTAGAGGGGCGACTCCACTCAACTCCAGGCAGTTGTGGGCAGATGGCATCCAACTCCGGGAGATGTGACTGCTCTTCCAGATGGCCGGGGGCGGCACCTGATTTTTGGAGATCTCCCGGCCATTTCTGGCGAGTAGGCAAATATATCTTAACCCAGGTACTGTAACAATGTCATCCTAAGTTGTTAAACGCCAGAAACAGAAAGTTTAGAGCTGCCAGTTAATAGGACAAGCTGCACCCCCGCAGAGCATCTCTGGCCAATCAGCAGCAGCGTTAGCAAGCATCTTAATGTGACTAGTCAGGGTGGGAACGCAAGGTTAGGATCCATTGCTCGCCGACACCTCTCAAGCTGCTACGGTCGCCGACACAGAACACCAACGTTCCGCTAGTTACGGGGAAGGGCAAAGGGTGAAAAAAATGCATACATTTTAGGTGGCTTTATTCATTAGTGTTCCTATGACGCACCTGTTTTCACTCTAGTAGACACAGCCGGACCTTCCGTGGCTCCAAACAGTGGCCTGATGGAGACAGTGTACTCAGTGTTGGGCTGGAGGTTGCGGATGGCGTACGAGTTAATGTTTGAGCCCACATCAAAATCTTTAGTGTCTTCCTCTGTGAGATAAAATAAAATCAGATCAGTAACCTGATCAGATACTGAAAGAAAGAGAGAGACTGAGCGAGGGAGGGGGGAAAAGAGAGGGAGGAAAGAGGGAGAGAAAGAAGTAAAGAGAGAAAGAGGAAAAGAGAAAAAGAGGGGGAGAGAAAGAAGTAAGGCGAGAATGTGGGGGAGAGAAAAAAGAGGGGGGGAGAGAAAGAAGTAAGAAGAGAAAGAGGGGGAGAGAAAAAGAGGAGCGAGAGAAAGAAGTAAGGTGAGAAAGAAGGGGAGAGAAAAAGAGGAGAGAGAGAAAGAAGTAAGGCGAGAGAGAAGGGGAGAGAAAAAGAGGAGCGAGAGAAAGAAGTAAGGTGAGAAAGAAGGGGAGAGAAAAAAGAGGGGGGAGAGAAAGAAGTAAGAAGAGAAAGAGGGGGAGAGAAAAAGAGGAGCGAGAGAAAGAAGTAAGGTGAGAAAGAAGGGGAGAGAAAAAGAGGAGAGAGAGAAAGAAGTAAGAATAGAAAGAGGGAAGAGAAAAAGAGGAGAAGAGATAGAAGTAAGTAGAAAAAGAGGAGGCGAGCAATAGAAAGAGAGTGGAGCAAGTAAAAGAGAGAGCTGGAGATATTATTATTATTATTTATATCATTATTACGATAATGCAGTAGTAGTAGCAGTAGTAGCATCACATGAAATATTACAATTTACCGGTAAATATTAGGGACTCTGACTCTAAGGGGTGACAGTGTTACTCTGTTTCTTTGGGTATTTTTCATCTAAACCTGGTGCTTGTAGCTCTTAACTTTCTTATTAAACTAACTGGGGGCGCTGCCAGCGACGAGGGCACACATACCCCCCAGCGTCACTTGTATGTGTAATGGAGCCAATTGCTGATTCATTCATTTATCAAAATATATAGTTTGGTTTCCACTTTAATATGACACAGTGGTGTATTTACTAAGGTCCGGATTGGTTAGAATTGGAAGCATTGTCCATAGCAACCAATAAGATTCTAGCTATTATTTTCTGGAAGCAACTAGATAAATGTAAAGTAGACTCTGAACGGTTGCTATGGGCAACTTCTCCACTGAAAACCTGCACCTTAGTAAATATACTCCACATTGAGTCCGATGCAGAGTGAGTACTGCACCAGCTTGCTTAGTGCAT
This sequence comes from Crinia signifera, assembly GCF_055691185.1. Taxonomy (NCBI): domain Eukaryota; kingdom Metazoa; phylum Chordata; class Amphibia; order Anura; family Myobatrachidae; genus Crinia; species Crinia signifera. Next base: position 4,450,822 of record NC_139224.1, on the reverse strand, counting down.
CGTGCATGATTTTTCCCTACACATCTATGTTTGCATCTGATATGGGGGAGGAGCGGGTACTTTTTAGCAGGGCCCAGGTCTGCTGGAGGGGCCCAGGTCCCACACCCCCACCCCCATTGCAGGGTGCCGGGCAGAGGATTACAGGCTGCCGCCGCAGCACGGCCTCTCTCTCCAGCTCAGCTGTGCGCTGAGCTGGGGAGAGAGGCAGGGGCAGCAGCCTGACTTCTCTCTCTCTCCCTCTCTGTTATTTTTTTAAGGAGGTGTGGCCCCACCAGAGGCCACACCCCCTTAATTTTACCTGGGAAAGCCTTGGACGGCACATCCTAATTCCACACCTAACAAGAGGTGATATTCTGCAGAAACTTGTATTCCACACAGGTAAAAGAACATGCCGGTGCCCACTCTGTAGTACTAAGCACTACACTCTAACATACAGCCAAATTGAGGTGCTTAGCATAATTATTCAAATATAGGGGCCCCCCAACCATGACCAGCTTTCCTGGTGGGTCTCTTAAACTAAGTGTCAAGTCCAGGGCACGGGACCCCCCCCAAGTCAGCACAAACCAGCCATCCCAAGGCATCACACTAGTGAGAGGTTCCACTTTGCGACCATGGATTTATTGCTACCACATCTATTGTGGAGGTACGTCACAAGGTTGTATGAGGACGGCCAGTATTGTGCCTTTTCATGTTGAGCTATTATTGTGGTGCCAGTTGTAAACCCGACTTTGGATGGCTTCCAGAAATTCCTTCCAACTAGGTAACTCCCTGCGCTGGCCTTGTGTGTGGAGAAGACAATAGCTGGCACCAGAGAGGGCTCCAGGAGGTACAGATCTTTACGCTGCTCATATCACAGGCACCAGCCCCATGTACATTGTCGCTCATTATTATATTGTGTTGAGGTTTAGACTCTTATAATGAGAAAACAAATTAATTGCACAAGCTGCCATCTACGGCATCTGACTGTACAGAGAAAAACTCAGATAAACGAGTTTGTTTTCTGCATTTTTCCAGGTTTTTTTTTTTCTACTAAAACATCAATTAAGCTCCCTCCATTAGCAATAATAGGGGTGCATCAATTATCTGGGGAAATGATGAACGACTAATAATTACAGGGTAAATTCCTATGTGAGTGAGCACAACTTACAAAGAATTCATTGTATATTCATTGCATAATGGTAGTCCTAATGCTGTACAACTGAGTATGGGTATTAAATTCATATAATTTGTACTACCAACCAGTGGCGGATCCAGGGGCGGGGCTACAGTGCAGTCCACAATTCAAATTGAGGAGCCACACCAACTGCCACCCCACACACTGCCAAACATCACCAACTGGGCCTCCCTGGTACTTGATGCCGGTGGCTCTGTTGTTTGAATTTTGGTCTATGCTGTAGCTTCACCTCTGGAGCCGCCACCGCTGCAACTACTCAGTTTTTAGTGGGAATAAGCTAATTTTACACTAGAACACAGTAAGAGAACAGTTTACAGACAAGGTAAATTAATATTTGAGATCTATCCTCTCTAAAAAAAAAAATTTCATTTGGTCGTTTTTTAAATGAGACATTATGACATAAGGACAGTAGGTGGCGCTATGATTTCAGTTGTCACTGTATAGTTTCTCTTGTTGAAGCAGTGTACTGCCTTCCAGAATCAGATTTATTTTTTATTAACCCTTATTCTGTGATAGAAATGTATATTGGCATTAAAGGTTGTGTGCCATCCATGATCAATCCCACCAGTAGATCTACTCTACCTGATTGAGACACCCAGGAGATGCGATAGCCGGTGGCCCCACTGACGCTTCTCCATGTCGCAGTCATGCTTTGTGATGTCACATCCTGGATGTTTAGATCGGTAATCCCTTCGGCACGCTCTGTATGTAAGAGAAGTCATAGTCTTAAAGTATTCTCTATACTGTAGCTTTAATAACAACATCATAAAAAAACGATTCATTAAAATATAATAATCAAAACCTAATTGCCAGTGGTATAACATGAAGCTCGTTAATCCTTTCCACAAACTCTGTCTGACAGCACATACTGAGCCTATTCCTACAGCATATATAGGTATGTTATATTAAATATCAAACAATACATATAGAAAGAAAAAGAGTTGTCACTGTGTGATGCACCAGAAAAGAATTCAACCCAAAAAATTAAACTTTTATTGTATATTAAATAATATACATTTCTCCAGTGCTTCTCCAGTTAGAAATGATTTTCTGTTACTTCCCACATGCAAGTGAATTCTACCTTCAAGTTAGTGGCTGTGCGATGGGGTCACCAGTCGCACCATCATAAGCGAAAATAGTTTTTTAGAAGAATTCTTCAGTGACCCCCGCACAGCCGCTAATATATTATTCTTTAAGAGATATATTGACGATCTCCTGATTTTTTGGAGGGGGGACCAGTCTGAGTTTGAGGAATTGATCAAACAACATAATGGTAAAAATGGCCCAATCAAATATACGTACTGTATGAGTTTACAAGAAATTACTTACCTCCATGTCAAAATCATCAAGTCTGAGGAAGGCTTAATTACTACATTATTCACTAAAGAATCAGATCGTAATAACCTGCTTCAATATCAAAGTTTTCACCCAGAACCATTAAAGACTGGGTTACCATACTCACAATTTATAAGGGTAGTAAGAATCAATAATGAACCACTAGAGCTCAGGTCCAGATCAATGAGATGATGTCCAAATTTGAGGAGAGGGGTTACCTTAGGATATTCTGATACAGGCCAGGGACAAGGCATTGGCACTTGATAAAAAAACTCTTTTATCCGCTAAAAGCAACAGGAAGTCAGAACCCATGTTCCCTATAACATTAGCAGTGGAGCGATTAACAAACTGGCTAAGAAGAGTTGGTCGATTATATCATCTGACAATGACTTGTCCCGGAGTGATCCACTCACAGGCAAGTCATTTGACATGACATCACTTCACCTGAAAATCTAGGTTTGTCATATATCAGATTATTTGTCCTTGCAACAACGAATGCCATTCGTGCCACCATCAATACAGGTACCAGTGACCAGCCGGTGGCCCAACACTTGGGCATGCGCACGGGATATCCTCTATCCATTATCGGATGATAGATCAGGTTGAGAAGCCTTTAAGAGGAGGGGACCGTGGCAGAAGGCTCCTTCAGTGTGAATCCACATGGATTGTCCGCCTCAAACAGGTTCTGCTTTGCATTTACTGTATTTGGAGATTATGATTTGTTTATTTTTGTGATGTGGTTTCAATTTTGTGGTACTTATGTAATATCTGGGCTCCCGTTTTTCTTATGAGACCGCTGCGCTCACCACGCTTCGGGCACGGTGGCTCACTGCGCTCGCCACACTATATAAAATCAACTCCATGCGTAGTTGGATAGTAGGGTATGAAAAAATGGGGTGCATTTAACATGGGAGCCCAGATAATACATAAGTACCAATTTTGTATCTATGCTATATTCTGTCTGATTGTAAAATGCAGTGTTGAATATTAGGGTTGCCCGGCAACGATGTTTGCATTGCCGCACGCCCTGCCTAGGCCGTGTCTGATGACGTGTGCCCGTCGAGCTGGTGGTGACCGGAAGGACTGTTTGATTTGTTGGTGATGGTAGAGGGTATATATGTAAGTATATTTTGATATCAATTTTATTTCCTGATGAAAATGCTCCTGGCATTGAAACTTTGATAATTTCACTACGTTTGGAGTCTGAGTGGCGCTTATTGGTGTCTTTGTATTTGACCCCTGCGGGTTTTGTGGTCACTGGGGGCAAGCAACGCTGGACTTGGGAGTGCTGGCTGAATGGACTACATATATATATAGTTGCCGGCACTCACTGCATGAATTATCACCTGCCCTGTGCCCTCGGGCACCCCCGGCTCCTCCAGAATTGCTGCTGTGTATATAAATGTAAACACTGCGGCACTTAGTACTTTAGCAAAGAAAAACAACAGATAGTAGTACTGTGACGTTTCAGCCTTTATTAGGCTTTTTGTAAGCGGTTTTGAATAAAAGCCTAATAAAGGCTGAAAGTTCAAAGTAGTTCAGCTATCTGTCGTATATATATATATATATATATATACTGTATATATATATATATATATATATATACATATACATATAGAGGGGTATATATATATGAATAGGGGTGTAAATAAATCTTTGTCTATACCATAGCGAAATTGTAGTAAGGGCTCCCACCTACGCACCAAAATATATTTATATGCACCAGAATCTCATTATAACCTCAACAGTGCTAAAGATACTGGGTTGTGCTTCCTTCAGCCCCTACAGTTTGTTTAAAACACACACACACACACACACACAATATAATGACTTAAGGCCCCCATACACGTTGCAATGAGAAGCTGCAATGCGTTGTGATGAGATGCGCACTCCCGCGGGCATCCCATCGCACAGTACAAGTATGTGCTGCACATACTTCTTGTACTGCCCGCGGATCACATCGCATTACACGCAAATCACATGCAAAACGCATGCGATGCGATCCGCCCGATAATGCGTCGCATTGCACGCAGTTATCGTAACGTGTATGGGCACCTTTATGGGACATCCTCAATGTCCACTGGGTCCTAGGCAGGAGACTAGGTTGTATTATGTATGATATTAAGGCCTCAATAGGGAAGGCCCATCGCATCAGCACCGCCGGCATGCTGCACCTACATTATTACACCTTGGAACATCAGTAACTTTATTTTTGTGGACAATGTGAGGATGATACATTGACTGACCAAAGAATGCTGCACCTAAAGTAAATCAGTGATATCTGACTTTGAGCCGGATGCACTAAGCTTCAAAAGTGATACAATAGAGAGTAATAAACAGCCAGCCAATCAGCTCCTGACATTTTTCAAACACAGCCTGTGACATGGCAGGTAGGAGCTGATTGGCTGGCTGTTTATCACTCTCCATTTTATCACTTTTGAATCTTAGTGCATCTGGACCTTTGTAAATGGCGGCATACTTTGAAGCATACACATTGCAACTTACTTAGATATTACAGTCACATTATAACTAAGCGGTAGACTCACGTGTGCGCCCTGTAATTGTTACTGGGGTGCCGGTCTGCCGCTGGTATTGAGGATAGAGCACAAGGACATATTCTGTGTTGGGCCTCAGGTCAGCAATGGTGTCTGACAATGCGCTCCCACTCAGGGTCTTCTCAGCGGTCCTCCCGTCACCTGGGCATCAGCAATGGAAGATAAGATGTGATGAGTCACATACCTGTACAGTGTTCCTATAGTGATCCAGTCATCTCTCCTAGTGGTGCAGGTGAGTCATGAACTCGTTCAGCCTCTAGGGCCGAGAATTCTTTCATTATGGAGATACATTGCCATGTTAGGGCGCGGTACAGACTAGAACACATCAGGACTACAGACATGTACAGGTATGTCCACAGGTGAGACTGGCCACCATCCAGGTGCTCTGAGGTCCTCTATTTTTAGAACATAAAGGACCCCTTTAAATATAACCTGACATCGTTTATACAACACAGAGAAAAAAGTTCTCCAGCATCAAATGTCGGAATCTAATTCAGCAAATGACAAATATTCAGTCAGATATGTTCCGACACATCTTATTAAAAAGCCACAGGAGTAACTGGCACACACATAGACGCATCCAAGATGTCTCATTTATGGACTACATTATTTTACATTATAATCGCTATTCTCAATGAATATTTCCTTACAAGGTCCAAAGAAGAAGGAAATTAAATTGCTCTCAGTGACAGAAGAGCTTAATTTGTGCTGCATAGATGGTTTATATTGAAAATGAGGACTGTCTATGGAAAGTAGGGACTGTTGTTGGCTAGGTGCTTTGCAGGACAAACGCTGGTTTGCAGAGCATGGTTTCCAGTTCAAGAAAGGCTTGAGGACAGGAGCTGACCTGTCCTTGTTTCAGTGGTCCAACCAGGTAAATGTAAACCCATTTGTTTCAACCCTTTGAGAAGTTGGATTCTCTTATTGGCTGGTTGGTCTTACCCTGTGAATGTTCTAATTATCTGATTGGCTAGGATGGTCATTCTCTGTGAATGTTCTAAGGCTCTGACTGGCTAGTTTAGTCTAACTCAGTAAATGTTCTAGGACTCTGACTGGCTAGAATGGTCTAACTCTGTGATTGTTCTGGGATTCTGATTGGCTAGGGTTGGTATAAACATGTGAAGAGTTTAATGCGCTGATTGGCTAGGCTGGACTAATAAACTTTTTTATGCTGTACCTGGCTACATGTTGGCTTACTAATGACCACACTATGCAGGGAGCATGAGAGGTTGAACAATGTGATACTCATGTGTGTGCAATGTAGGACACAGGGAGATTTGCATGCAAAAAACATGTACAATGGACAAAAAGACCAGCATTATACAACTAAATAGTCATAATAGCAATAGCCATTTAGCTTACAGAATGCACTAACCTCTAGTGGAGTAGGTGAGTCGGAATCCTGACGGTGGTTCTGTTCCAGAAACGGACCATGTCAATCTGAGGAAGGACGAGCCGGCCTCGGACACTCGGAAGTTGGATATGCCAACTGGGCTTACTGCAAAATAAGTATATTTGTATATTACTGATATTGACCAACTTTGTATAAGGGTAAGGGTAATATAAGGGTAGATCCTGGGACCACACATAGCCCTGCCCTTCACCAACTGTCTTTAAAAAAAACCACTAAAAACTGCATAAAAATTGGTTCAGTTACTCCAGATAATTCAGGGCTCTAGTTATGTTGCTTGGAGATAGATACAGTCTAATGCCAATCAATTAGCTCCTGTCATTTTTAAAATACAGCTTTAAAAATGTCAGGAGCTAATTGGCTGGCTGGTTAGTACTTTATCTCTCTCTGATTTATCTCCAAGCTTTGATAAATCTTCTCCACAGTGTATGAGGACAACTTACATGTTCTTCCCCTGCCAGAGACGGATTCCCCGATGCTGTTGGCGTACAAAGCGGTCACTGTGACAGAATATTCTGTGCCAGGCCTGAGACCTTGTAAGACGGTATCTGTTTGTGCTCTAGTCAGGGTAATCTGTGGGCAGAAATCAGGACTCAATAAATTGTCAGACTTTGAATGCAAATAAAAGACATGAGACCTCTAGGTACAGGAATTAATAAAAAAAATGTTCATATAAAGGAATTTTCTCCAATATGAACAAATGTCAGCTTCAATACGATATACTTTAAAAATGTACACATAAATGCACATATCATAAATATTGTCACATTGTATACATTGTATTTAAGTCACCTGTATGCTCGAAAGTCTCTCTTAGATATAAAATGTTTATTTTAAAGCACAGTTATTTTTTGTATGGAACAGTTTTTATTTCTTCAGATACGAGGAACCGCCATGGGCATCAGATTTGCTCCGAGTTTTTCTATTGTATACATGGACACATATGTAGAACAAAATATATGAAATAGTTATATGGGACAAACCTGGTGCTCTTTGCACATTTCATTGATAATGTACTTTGGAGAGAGGGTAGTGAGTTGGCAAATAGATGTGTTTCTTATCTTATTTCTTATTAATTTAAAAATTATTCATGGTTTAATTACTGTGTTGCTCATTTCATAGAATGCCTCACTTCCAGCCTGTGGTCCTGATTTATTTTTGCCAAACATGTTTTTCTGTGTTATATAAGGAGCTAGTGCAGCTCTTAGATTGGATGATTAAATAAATTGCAACATAATTGTTCAAATCATTAAGATTTTAAAGCAGCAAGACATAAGATGAAAAAGCAGCATAAGAACTCTTTTACTTAAAAATACAAAACTTGCAAATATTAGTGTATCCCATAACATTCCCTGTAGAATAAAATGGATGTGACAATTGTACCACGGATGCATTTCTGGCTATGAAACCAGGTATATTTGGTAATTTTAGCACTTATATTCTTGCAAATACCTATATCTGAATGAATGAATGAATGAATGAATAAATACATAAAATAAACAAATCGACAAATAAGACTCGTACCTCTCTAAGTTCCAATGGGATGTCCTGACCCTGGCTCGTAAGTGGACCATAAACTACTTTATAACCAGTCACAGGTCCCGTTGCTGCTGTCCATTGGATCCTCAAGGAGTCAGATGCCTGATTAGAGAACACCAGGTTGGAAGGTCCATTGTATGTGTCCGTGGCTAAAATACACAAAGACAGAGTAGACTCATCACCAGGCTTGGCGGAGGATCAGGTTATCATTGTAAGCTTTAGTGTTATTATACTGTAAGTCCATACATTTTTTTAATGGAATATTGAAAGCCACTTTGGAAATATAACATCAACAACAGCACTACACACTTGCTCCAAAGACTACGACTATAAAGCCTGGTGCGTGTTGCGGTGCTTTGTTGTTTATTAAATGTAAAAGTGACTTACTAGATACGGGCCTGTAGGTTCCCCCACTAGTGGTACAAACTTTCCGCGACACCAGAGGCAGGAGAGTGCCCAGAATCTTAAACTCATTGACATAGAAAAAGAAGTCATCTGTTGGTGTGGATGCCACCCTCGTAAGTTCCCGACTGTCCGCATTTTTTATACCTAAAAAAGAAATCACACATTTAGAAAATGAAGCATCAAATTTTTTTTACAATTGTCAATTATGTAATTAATATGAAAATACAACAAATGATCATAAGCACAAAACAAGAAAATATATAATATATAATATAATGTAATTTATATAGCACTTTTCTCCTAAAAGGACTCACAGTGCTTGCATTAGCCTTTTACAGCACAAAATACAAAACAAACTTAACAACTTAACAAGGGACATTAGTGAAATGCTTGGATGAACAGGAAAGTCTTGAGTCTATTTTTTAATGTTTCCAGAGTGGAAGCTTCTCGCACTGAGCGGGGAAGTGAGTTCCATAGAGTTGGAGCCACAGCGCTGAAAGCTTGACCCCCAGATGAATTCAGGGAAATTCTGGGTACTGTTAGTAGTCCTTCATCAACCGATTGCAGTAATCGAGTGGCACAGTAAGGGATCAGCAGCTGCTGCAGGTACCTTGGGCCCTGGTCATGTAGACCTTTGACAGTCAGTAGGCCAATCTTGAAAATTATTCGCCATCTTACAGGTAGCCATTGAAGGGAGCACAGAATGGGTGTTATGTGGCTGGAGCGGGGCTGATTGGTTAATAGCCTGGCAGCTGTATTTTGTACCATCTGCAAGCGGTGCAATTCTTTTGCTGGGAGACCGAGTTAGAGAGCATTGCAGTAGTCTAGTCGTGATGATATAAATGCATGTACGACTTTAGGCAGGTCTTCTGAGGGAATTAAGTGCTTGATTCTGGCTATATTCCTTAGATGATAGAATGAGGATTTAATTGTGGTTGATACCTGATGTTTAAGTGTCAGGCCACAATCCAGGACAAAACCCAGATTCCGCACATGTTCCGTATATTGAAGTTCTGCACCCCCAAGCGTAAGTCCTGTTGGTTGGCTCTTCTGCAGTCTTGACCTGTGACCTTTAATAAGCACCTCTGTTTTATCAGGGTTCAGTCACAGCCAACTGGCATCATCCATTCCTGTAGCTCAGCTAGATGCCATTTAGGGTTTACAGTACACATGTAAATTAGGACAAGTACATGGTAAATAAAAGACAGTTGCAGCAGTGGACACTGAGGCAATTATAACAGTGGCAGAGATATATTCTTAGAAAAGCACAGGAGGAGAGAGGGCCCTGCTCGTTAGAGCTTACATTCTAAAGGATGTAAGCAAACCTTGGAAGATATTTCAAACGTTCCAAAGAGGACAAGTGGAGAAGATGATCTTAGCAACCAATCATCTTCTAATTATCATTTTATAAAATGGACTAGATAAATGATAGATTTAAGCTGATTAGTTGCTCTCTTTATAAGGTTTGATACATCTCCCGCAATGTTAGCCATATTATTATAATTATTATAATTTTATTTATAAGGCGCCACAAGTGTTTTGCAGCGCCGTACAAAGGAACAATACAGGGAGACAAGCAGGCGATTGGCCATATCATCGCAAAGACATTGGCGCATACGCAGTGCGATCGTAGCATGTGCGCAGTCTGCTGATAGTAGTTCTGCTGCAAAAACATCAGCTTTGCCTACAAATATGAATGCGGACCAACTTACTTGTCACTCGCTGTAATGAATACACTAGGCTCACTAAAAATAAAAGGTAATTTCTTCTGCGAAAACATCAGCATTGCCTATCGCCTGCTTATCTTCATCCCTGCCTATCGCCTGCTTATATTCATCCCTGCCTATCACCTGCTTACAGTATCTTCATCCCTGCCAATCGCCTGCTTGCAGTATCTTCATCCCCGCCTATCACCTGCTTATCTTCATGCGTGCCAATCGCCTGCTTGCAGTATCTTCATCCCCGCCTATCACCTGCTTATCTTCATGCGTGCCAATCGCCTGCTTGCAGTATCTTCATCCGCAAATTTTTACTATACGATGGACATCATGGGAGCCGTGATTGTACACAAGTACCCAGTTTCTTCATCCCTGCCTATCGCCTCCTTATCTTACAAGTGCCTGCTTGTCTTCATCCCAGCCTATTGCCTGCTTACAGTATCTTCATCCCTGCCAATCGCCTGCTTACAGTATCTTCATGCCTGCCTATCGCCTGCTTATCTTCATCCCTGCCAATCGCCTTCTTACAGTATCTTCATCCCTGCCTTATCTTCATGCCTGCCTATCGCCTGCTTATCTTCATGCCTGCCTATCGCCTGCTTATCTTCACACCTGCCTATCGCCTGCTTAAAGTATCTTCATCCCTGCCTATCGCCTCCTTATCTTCATCCCTGCCTTATCTTCATGCCTGCCTATCACCTGCTTATCTTCATGCCTGACTATTGCCTGACCTTTATTGTTTTGTCATACTCGGTTTTGCTGTTTAAGGATTCAACTGGAAAAGTGTAAAAAATAAAATCCTTCCAGCCCATCCTGCTCCAACTTTTTGGGGTAAATATACTAAAGCTTCTAAAAATGAAAAGAGGTGATGTTTCCTATAGCAACCATCTCTATTGCTTCCTAGAAAATGATAGACAGAATCTGATTTGTTGCTTTGGGCAACATGACCTTTTTTTTTTTTCATTTTTAGAAACTTTAGTAAATTGACACCTATATATAACATTTTTTAAATGTTCCTCCTAAATAATTTGTGTCTTGAATTAATCAGAGTAGGAACCCTATTAGGTGTGCTGCTGCTGGTTTTGTTATTAAGCTGTTGCTAAGCAACCTGGTCTGGGTTTTCTGTGCAGTAGTACACCTGCACTGAGTTTCTCATTAGCTGGTTATCCTTTGTTAGGGATTATGACCAGCTGCTCCCTGCTGGTTATACTTTCTGTTTAGTTCCCCAGTCAGTGTCAGCAGGTGCTTCTCACAGCAGTTCTTTGGTTCTGTTTTTCAGCCTGAGTTCCTTACAGTGTGTCTGCAGTCCAGAATCCTGTCTCCAGCATACCTTAGCCTGCATTTACTCCCCTTGTTCCCAGCTTGGAGTTTCCACACCTGCGGTTGAGCATCCGGTGTCCCTGCCTCTGGTGTGTGCCTCAGCCAGTGTGTTCCCAGTCCCATTCTGGTCCCTGCTTCAGTGTCTAGTCCCTGCACCTGTCAGCTTGTCATTGGTTCCTGTTTGGTCTGCCTGCCACAGCCTCATTTGGAGGGTCAGCCTAGTCCAACCTGTCTGCAGCTTTTACCTTGCCACAGCTGCTGCTGCCTCCATCTTGGACCAGATAAGTTAGGAACACTGACCGCAATGCTTGTTACTATTTTCTCTGTTAATTCCATCTAATTCATTGTTGCATTCCCTGCCTGTGGGTTTGAGGAATGCTGGGAGTATCCCACAGTCCTTCTGTGCATTCAGCAGCTGTTTTGTGTATATTATTCTGGTGTCATCTTTTGCATTGTTGCATCCCACTGTATATCTCTTTACTATGTTACCATCTTGTGTATTGTTACATATATTTGTCTTGTGGGATAGTTTCCCTGGTAACCGCTTTGTGCATTGTTGCATTTGTCAGCTTGTTTTGAAAGATATGTGCATTCAGGCCTGCTAGTCTCGATCTTGCCTCACCAATAAAGACCTGGCAGCACCGGGGTGGGGGTGGAACTAATCTACCCCCACGAACGTGGCTGTTATAGGTGAAGCCTTTGTTCACAGGAGGCAAACAGGAGAGCAGGGTGCCCGCAACAAGGTGCCTGCACATATCCTTCCTAACAAATACTTTTAGTACATTGGTAAAAATGGGCTTAGAAATTCTCTTAACTGCATGTAAATCTGGAAAGGAAAAGAGATTCCCCAATAAAACTTTAGTACAGTATGTCTCCTGAGCATCCATAACATTGAAATCCTTTGTGGGAAATTAAAATGTTCCAGGGACCCTTCCAAACATGAAATCAACCACTAAACTCACCATCTCCACCCCTTCCACCCCTTGGCTCTCCATCAAAGAGGCTAATTCCTACTAAATTTGCTGATATTCTATTTGTTAGATCAAGCTACAGACATTTTGCCTAATTCCTACCTGAATAGAAAGCTGTTTTTTTAGAAAATGGACAAAACCATGCTGCACTGCAGGGGGGGGGGGGGCAGATGTAACATGTGCAGAGAGAGTTAGATTTGGGGAAGTTATTTTGTTTCTGTGCAGAGTAAATACTGGCTGCTTTATTCTTAAACTACAATTTATGTTTCAGTTTGAACACACCCCACCCAAATCTAACTCTCTCTGCACCTGTTACATCTGCCCCACCTGCAGTGCAGCATGGTTTTGTCCATTTGCTAAAAAGCCTATAGTCAGATAAAGGTCATTTTATACATTTGAGCTCGGAAACATACCCACAGCAAATATTTTTATTCCTTGAGTTTTTAGTCTCTGGGAAGGCTGGTCAACGTCATCCTGAGACTTTCCATCCGTTATTAAAATTGCAGCCTAAAAACAAAACAAAACAAAACAAAACACATTATGTATCTAGAGGAATACAATGATTTCTGGTTTATAAATTCATGAGTGCACTTTTGTTTTTAGTTATTTTTACTTTTCTGGAGCGATCTCATGATGGCTCACTGTGGGGGAAATGTATGAAGCTTGGAGCAGTGTTATCTATACCCCATAAAGAACATTATGTGCAAGGTGATAATGCTCTAGATCCTAACTGTCAATTTACATATTGTTGCAGTGGTGGGCTGGGCCGGGGTGCATGGTGCCATGTGCCCCCCGGGCTGCTTGGTCCATTAGTGCAGTGGACCACCTTAAATCAGTGTTGCCTACCCTCCTAGCCAGGTTTACGAGGGTCGCGAAAACCGGGATTGCGCATGCGCAAAATTGTCCTCGCCCTCTTGACGTTGGGACGCTGACGTCACGGTACGGTAGTGTCTAGATCCCCTTCAGTTTTGTTAAGTTTCCCATCATGCACTGGATCAACATATATCTGGAGGGGGAATATAAATCTATGCGGGCCAGTCCATAGCATCAATGCCTTTGTCTTGCAGGAACTGCTGACACACTCCAGCCACATGAGGTCTAGCATTGTCTTGCATTAGGAGGAACCCAGGGCCAACCGCACCAGCATATGGTCTCACAAGGGGTCTGAGGATCTCATCTCGGTACCTAATGGCAGTCACATGGAGGGCTGTGCGGCCCCCCAAAGAAATGCCACCCCACACAATTACTGACCCACTGCCAAACCGGTCATGCTGGAGGATGTTGCAGGCAGCAGAACGTTCTCCTTGGCGTCTCCAGACTGTCACATGCTCAGTGTGAACCTGCTTTCATCTGTGAAGAGCACAGGGCGCTAGAGCCGAATTTGCCAATTTGGTGTTCTCTGGCAAATGCCAAACGTCCTGCCACCTGTGGGAGTCAGGCCCTCATACTACCCTCATGGAGTCTGTTTCTGACCATTTGAGTAGACACATGCACATTTGTGGCCTGTTGGAGGTCAGTTTGCAGGTCTCTGGCAGTGCTCCTCCTGTTTCCCCTTGCACAAAGGCGGAGGTAGCGGTCCTGCTGCTGGGTTGTTGCCCTCCTCTGGCCTCTTCCATGTCTCCTGATGTACTGGCCTGTCTCCTGGTAGTGCCGCCATGCTCTGGACACTACGCTGACAGACACAGCAAACCTTCTTGCCACAGCTCGCATTGATGTGCCATCCTGGATGAGCTGCACTACCTGAGCCACTTGTGTGGGTTGTAGACTCCGTCTCATGCTACCACTAGAGTGAAAGCACCACCAACTTTCACAAGTGACCAAAACATCAGCCAGAAAGCATAGGAGCTGAGAAGTGCTCTGTGGTCACCACCTGCAGAACATCTCCTTTATTGGGGGGGGGGTGTCTTGCTAATTGCCTATAATTTCCACCTGTTGTCTATTCCATTTGCACAACAGCATGCAAAATAGATTGTCAGTGTTGCTTCCTAAGTGGTCAGTTTGATTTCGCAGAAGTGTGATTGACTTGGAGTTACATTGTGTTGTGTAAGTGTTCCCTTTATTTCTTTGAGCAGTGTACAGGTATATCTACAAACAAACAGGGACTGCTATTTGTAAGTGCAATGCTTTGTGTTGTTTTAGCGTTTTGATTGTATTAACGCTTTTTTTCCCGTTTTTTTCCATTGAGCCTCCCACTGCCCCGCAAATCCTCCAGCTCCCCCGCAGCACCTTATGTGCTCTGTGGTCATTTCGGACTGTCCATACCTTAGGTACATCAGGCCGAATTATAGAGGGTCCAAAGAAGTTGTCGGTGGCGTATCTCAGACCAGCTCCAGTCCGTGTGTTCCCTCCCTTGTATCCCAGGCTTCTGATGGCCTCAATCACTTGCGACCCATTTTTGTAGCGGGTAAATTCAAACTCTGTTCTGCAGAAGAAACGAAGTTTACAAAGATGAGCCGGACAAGTTATCACAACCGTGTACAGTACATACAACGCGATACGGGCATTGGCTCACCAGCATGTTGGTTGACAGTCAATAGGTCGACTTGGATTTAGGTCGACATAAGTCTAGGTTGACATGCAGGAAGGTTGACATGCAGGAAGGTCGACATGAGTTAGGTTGACATGCAGGAAGGTTGACATGCAGGAAGGTCGACATGAGTTAGGTTGACATGCAGGAAGGTTGACATGCAGGAAGGTCGACATAAGTCTAGGTTGACATGCAGGAAGGTTGACATGCAGGAAGGTCGACATGAGTTAGGTTGACATGCAGGAAGGTTGACATGCAGGAAGGTCGACATGAGTTAGGTTGAAAGGGTCATTAGGTCGACAGTCAAAAGGTCGACACGGGGTTTTTCACATTTTTGTTTGAGCCGACATGTGCTGACATTTGTTATTTAATGCCCTATCATCCAATAGGGCATGGTGGGAGGATAAAATAGTGAGGCATGGTGAGTGCAGCGCTAAGTTTCAGTGTCCATGTCGACTGTGTCGACATTCAGAACAAAACTAAATGTGAAAAACCCCATGTCGACCTTTTGTCTGTTGACCTACCCCCATGGCGACCTAATGACCCTGACGACCTAGACTCATGTTGACCTTCTGCATGATGACCTAGACTCATGTCGACCTAAATGCATGTTGACCTAATGGTGTCGACCTGATGACTGTCGACCAACATTCTGGTGACCTAATGGTCCACACCCCATACAACGCGGGTTCAAGTATCATTAAATCAGATCAGGGCGGCAGCTGATTTGTGGGCTGAATATTGAGTCATTGGGATTAAGGTGCCTCAGTGATGTCACCGGTCCCTGAAAATGAGCTCAGACCATGGAACGGCTTCGCTCTGTGCAGCTGGTTCCTTACATATCAGTCCTTCCTGAACACTGTGCCTGACACGTACAGCCATGTCATATACAGTAATGGGCTCACTGCAGCGGCAGGATCCACCATCAGAGCAGCCCATATGATACTGGTGATACTGGTCCCCAGTCACCACCGGAGAGCTGGTGCAATCACAGTACCCAATGATGATTATAGCGAGATGTACTAAGCCTGGAAAAGTGATAAGTTACTAGCCAATCAGCCCCTAACTGTCATGTTACAGACTGGGTTTGAAAAATGCCACTTGGGGGCTATTGATTGGTACTTTATCACTAACCATTTTATAGTTTTCAAGACTTAGTACAGTACATCTCACCCAGTGACTGTTAGGAGCGCTATTTAGTTGCCTCTGATTGTCTGATTGTCTACCCCAACTAGGAATTCATCTCTGAGCACTATGGATACATTAAATAGCAGCCATTCAATTGCAATACTTGATATTTCCATTTGGATTGCACATTCCCTGTTGAAATTTATAAGGGAAGTGGACCGAAGTTTTCATTCAATTGAATTGTTATTTCGGACCTGTATAAACTCTGCATATAGTATATCAGACAGATGTGCTATATAATATATTAAAATATAGTAAACTATATAATTTATTTTCTTGATATTGTGGTATAGGTAAGCGCAGTGCTACCATTTGATCCCTTCATACATGAATTCACCAACCAAGAGTCCAGGTTGAGTATTTTCCCCCCATGGCTGTAACTGTGTGTAGTTTGTATATTCTCCCCGGACTTGGTGGGTTTCCTCTGGGTACTCCAGTTCCCTCCCACAGCCCAAAAATATACTGGTAGGCTAATTGGCTCCCAACAAAATTAAACCCTAGAATGTCTGTGTGTGTGTACATGTGGTAGGGAATATAGATTGTAAGCTCCACAGGGGCAGGGACTGATGTGAATGTACAAATATTCTCTGTACAGCGCTGCGGAATATGTATGCGCTATATAACTGGTAATAAATAAATAAATGTACTGTGTGTTACATGTCATCACAGTTTTGCTGTTTGATTGTGGATTGTGCCAGATGGAATGGGCTTCCTTGCATGGATTTATTTGGTTCCTTGCATGGATTTATTTGGTTCCTTGCACAGACTATGTTGATTCTTTGCATCGGGTTGTGGCCACCCAACATCCTATAGGCTGTTCACAGTTTATTAACCCTTGGACCAATGTCAGTAGGTTCTCAACATGACTGACCTTGAGCAGCCCACAAGTCTTGCCATTTTGTAAATCATCTTAGCCAGTCATCTGGCCATAACTATTTGACTTTTCTCATTGCGAATTAATAAAGGTCACTTACAATACAGCACATTTTTTACACCATCACGGGGCCAATTTGGAGCCCGAAGGGCGTAATAGACTATTATGTGGGACCTAATAAGTGAAAATGAAGCTTATATTATCGCATTGAACCCTCGTACAACAATGTATTTTGTTTTCGGTGCAATGGTGGAGTTGCACCATTGCACCCAACTTAAGGATGTAACACAATGTTGTGTTAATCTTTATAATTTGTCTTCCTGTTTAATCCAGAACGCTCACCTGGGATCATCGCTGTATTGGACCATTCCAAACCGTACTCCGTCCTCCCGGACAACATTTATAAAGGGGATGACTAGTCCTTCCATAAACGTCTTAATCATCCGGAAATTCGCCCTCCCAATACTAGACGATCCATCAACGACAAATACTATATCGGAGTCATAAATATTTTCACATCTCGCTGCAAGAAGAGAAATAAATCATTAGCGACATACTTTCGTTTCTAAAGAATGGAAGCCAATAAGTGTATAAGGAGGTAAAGATGTTGTAATATACAGGGTGCCTATAATTAAGGTTGACCTATTCCAAGCAGTTTTCCCCAACTTATCAGAATTGCCTAATTTTCAGTATGTCTTAATAAGGCCGCAGGAAAGACATTTACGGCAAACGAATGAGTTAAATATTTTCTTTATTTACACTTGTAAATTCCGTGCTTTACTGGTGAAATTGTTTCACAAAACCGTGAATTCCGGGCCAGAAGCTTTGTGGAGATTTTAGATACAGTATACTGATATCATTCTATATACCCTTTATTTATACCACCTAAGCTTGGGGTGGAGGCACTTAATACCACATACTCATACTCAGTGTTGAAGACAGGGTTACAGGTGATATTCTGTTAGTTTTGCTGTAGATGGCTTGGAATAGGTGAAATTTAATTATAGACTCCCTGGAGGGGGGAGGGGATCTAATTGTTTAAGGTACCTAATTTTCCAGTCTAAACAGGACTGTTTAAAACGGCCACACAATTGTCACAATTCAATTGTTTGGGAGCACATGCGTATCATGCAGGTTTGTACACCTGTGTGTAAGCGCAGGGTATACACCCATTTTTTTCGCACCTCAGGGGGCTGTGAGAAAATATGTGACCTCCATGACTGCTGGGTGCTCCAACAACAGGACACCGTTTTCGACTATACAAAAGTCAAAAGGTCGACACAAGCAATCGACATTGAACTGAAAAGGTTGACATGAGTTTTAGTGTATTTTCTTTAGTGTCACATCCACCCCTCCCACACCAAAGCACCACCAGCAGCACACCCACACCAGCCCCTCCCACACCCACAGCACCACCTGCAGCACACCCACACCAGCCCCTCCCACACACACAGCACCACCTGCAGCACACCAACACCAACCACTCCCACACCCACAGCACCACCTGCAGCACACCCAACACCCACACCAGCCCCTCCCACACCCACAGCACCACCTGCAGCACACCCACATCAGCCCCTCCCACATCAGCCCCTCCCACACCCACAGCACCACCTGCAGCACACCCATACCCACCCCTCCCACACCCACAGCACCACCTGCAGCACACCAACACCAGCCCCTCCCACACCCACAGCACCACCTGCAGCACACCCACACCAGACCCTCCCACACCCACAGCACCACCGGACACACTCCCCCACCTGTGGCCAGCCCTCACCTGCCACTCCCCCATCCGTGGTACTAATGCACCCACCCGTGCCATCCGCCACAACCACCCACAACACCACCGCACCCGCCCCTCTGCCACCCGCAGCACCACAGCATCCACTTGCGGAAATGCCGCAACTGCCCCTCCCCCACCCACAGTACACCCACACCACACCGCCCCTCCCCAACCCACGGCACACCGGCTTCTCCCCCATCCACAGCACCAATGGTATCACAGCAACAATGAATCACTGAGTAAACCTATATTTTCTGACAGTAAAAAAATGGGCAGAAATAAAATGCACAAAAAAGTACAAAAAAACAAACCAAAACTGGATAATACATGGGCACAACTGGACAATTCCCTCTACATGGAATCATCTATATATGTCTAGTGAGTCTCTGAAACACTGCTGACATGGAGTGAAACTACACCTTTCTCACACATACACAAACACAGAATGTAGCAGACTAGCTTTCGAAGCTTTTGCTTCAAGCGGGCTTACTAGTTATTTTAAATTCTGCCTTGATGTCTCTTAAATGACATTTATTTCCCAATCCTTTGCCCATAGAAAGTATGCGTAACACCTGGGCTGAGCTGGCAACTCAGTTTCCAAGAAAAACTGATAATAAAAGTGTTCTGGTCTCACAGATACAATAATGCTTTATAAATATCTCAACATGTGCAAAGTATCTACAGTATACAGCACCGTAAGAAGGGAAAGGGACTATTTACTGAAAATACAGCAACAAGCTGCCTCTCTGCTGCTTATCCTAAGCAGGGGAAATCATCTATTGCTACAACCATTAAATTATTATTATTATTATTATTATTATTATTATTATTATTATTATTTATACATGTGTGAGACCATTTAAGTGGTAAGTCACTGCTTCACCTGATTATCTCTGAGAAATATAGGTGAAAAAGTGACTTACCACTTAAGAGGTCTCACACATGTTTAAATAATAATAATAATAATACTAATAATAATAATAATAGTAATAATAATAATAAGAAGAAGAAGAAATAATTGTAGAAATACATTTTTAAGATGTACAAAATTCCTTATTCAAAATAAATCATTTTTGTCATTGATTTTCTAAAATAATTGCTGCAGTATATGTTCCTATGTTCCTGTTATCAGCGGGGTCTGTTGTTGTGGGCGGTGACACATTGATGTACAGTGCGGAGTCCTATAGTCAGTAAAAACACCCTTATTAACCGATGGTCCGGCTTTTAACCTTTCCACTTATGTTTCACATTCTGTACATAGTGGGCCTGATTCTTGGGGGACCATTCATATTATAATATTATTTTGACTAAAGTAATGAGAAAAGCGCATTTTTTTTAGTAACCAGATCGCATTTCGCATACTTACAACGGGAAATGTGATCTGGGCAAATTTAGAAAAAATAAATAAAATGGAGAAAAAAATTGCAGTGAGTCCTGTGATAATAACGTCATCTTCAAATAGTGTAATCGCAGGGCTCACATGCACATTGGGGGTTTTGCATAGCTTTCTCTGTCCATAGACAGCTCATGGACAGGACCAGTTTAATTAGCTATTACTGTGTAAAATAAACAATAAAACAATAAACAATAAAAAACCAAATGACTGGGGGTCATAGGAGAAGATAGTTGCAAAGACTGGCAGCGCTGCATGAGTGTCCCCAGGTGGTGAGTATGAATCAGTGGTGGCGGTAGATATGTACCGTGTGTCTACGAAGCACTTTGGGGGAGATTTAGTAATGATGAAGTCAAAAGAGATTTGTGGGTCTATGTACAAAGCTTTGCAGAGTGGTAAAATAGTGGTAGGGCAGTACGGATGGTGTAATGGTTAGCATTACTGCCTCACAGCGCTGAGGTCATGGGTTCTATCCCCACCATGTGTTATATATAGGGGGCAGTACGGATGGTGTAATGGTTAGTATTACTGCCTCACAGTACTGAGATCATGGGTTCTATCCCCACCATGTGTTATATATACGGGGCAGTACGGACGGTGTAATGGTTAGCATCACTGCCTCACAGTGCTGAGGTCATGGGTTCTATCCCCACCATGTGTTATATATACGGGCAGTACGGACGGTGTAATGGTTAGCATTACTGCCTCACAGCACTGAGGTCATGGGTTCTATCCCCACCATGTGTTATATATACGGGGCAGTACGGCTGGTGTAATGGTTAGCATTACTGCCTCACAGCACGGAGGTCATGGGTTCTATCCCCACCATGTGTTATATATACGGGGCAGTACGGACGGTGTAATGGTTAGCATTACTGCCTCACAGCGCTGAGGTCAACGGTTCTATCCACACCATGTGTTATATATACAGGGCAGTACGGACGGTGTAATGGTTACATTACTGCCTCACAGCACTGAGGTCATGGGTTCTATCCCCACCATGTGTTATATATACGGGGCAGTACGGATGGTGTAATGGTTACATTACTGCCTCACAGTGCTGAGGTCATGGGTTTCATTCCCTCCATGTCCCTAACTGCGCGGAGTTTGTATATTCTCCGTGTGCTTACGTCAGTTACCTCCGGGTACTCCAGTTTCTTCCGGGTACTCCGGTTTCCTCCCACAATCCAAAAATATACTGGTAGGTTATTTGGCTCCTAAAAAATTAACCCTAGAATGAATGTTTATATATATATGTACATGTGGTAGGCATAGGCGCCAAAACCGTTGGTGCTCTGGGGCCCGAGCACCCACGGAAGGTGAGGAGCACCCACGGCACGGCCCATTGCAGCGGGGTCCCAGCAGCGGATATGCTGTCATCAGCGGGGGTCCCTATGGCAGATGGGAACTAGTAGCGGTATTAATACCCTGACCCCGCTGCTGCTGCTCCCTGACCCCGCTGCTGCTGTTCCCGGACCCCGACAGTGAGTGAGTCCAGGAGGGGGGGGGGGGGGTTGTCAGGGGTTGGGAGCGGCCACGGAGAAAAAAGGAAATCAGCGCCCCTGGTGGTAGGAAATATAGATTGTAAGCTCCACTGGGGCAGGGACTGATGTGACTGTTCAAATATACTCTGTACAGTGCTGCGTAATGTGTGTTCACTATATAAGAAACTGTTAATAAATAAGAAATAAAATGGAAAGAAATAAAGTACCAGCCAACTAGCTCCTAAATGCCCTGCCAGCGGCTGTTTGAAAAATGACAATTAGGAACTGTTTCCCAGGCATGTCGCTGGTACACACTGATTCCATTGATATGTCCGTTACCTGTCTAATCTCGTCATGCAATTCTTCCGCTCTCATTCACTGGCTGATAGGCCTACAGTTATTGGGGAAGAGGTACAATGGTGACACAGTGGGGTGTGCAGTCCTGCCAAGTCCTCCCTCGCAGTGTGAAGGGATTACGGCCCTCATTCTGGTTGACTCGCCAAGCAGAATTTCTCAATTTCGGCTTACAGGCACCACTGACCCTCTGAACTGCAAACTGCTCTGTATTTACCCGAACAGAGTCATTTTGCAGTAGTGACTGTGGTCAGCATGGGACCGTGCAAACAGCATTAGCTGAGGACGAAATATCACAAACTAGTGGAATATTTCTCTCTCTGAGCACAAAGAGGCCTCTAAAGGCTGCAATACAGATACATGTCATAATGTACCAGGAGCAGCGAGGCGACATGCAAGTTCATCTACAGAACTAACAGTCTTGTGTTCTACTATTCCATGTAAATAAATAAAAATAATAATTGTAATAAAATAATATATGTTACCAGCCCAATGCAACTAGTTTAAAATGTATTTATGTATTTATGTGAAAACAAGTAACTTCCACTTCTGGACTCATGAGAGGAGCAGGCTGATACAGCTGACTCTCCGGCCACGTATGGAGACATAGTAGACGCTATTAAAGCCACGATGGCTCCTCTATTGTCTAATGCTGTAGCAGAAATAACCCAACAGCTTCAACACCTCACCTCCAGGGTCTCGGACACAGAGAATAGGATAGGAGTAATATGCCATGACATGCATTTTGTCCAAACTAATGTGATTAAATTACAAAAAGAAAATGATCAGATGTGGAATCGTCTTGATGATTTTGAAAATCGCTAAAGGCGTAACAATATACGTGTAGTGGGCCTACCTGAAACGATTAAAGGTCCTGCATTATCATTTGCTGCGGTCTCTTTACCCCAAATACAGTACTAGGTATCACCAAGGAATGCAAAGGATTCATAGAGTGGGTCCCCTTAGACAATTAGATTCCAGACCAAGGGCCGTTCTATTTCGGTATATGAATTATCTACACAAGGTTGCGATATGGAAGGCTTCACGCAAACATCAAGATATTTCATGGGAAGGAAAAAAAATACACATCTTTCAAGATTTCTCTGTTGAATTATCTAAACAGCGCAACCTCTTCTCGCCAATCTGCACAAAATTAGTTTCAGAAGGCCAGAAATTTGCGCTTATGTATCCGGCACGTCTCAGGATTGTCACTGCTGATGCTCACTACGATTTTACATGCACTGATGATGCCAGAGCATTCCAACATGAGAAACTAGCTGCTGGCGCAGCGGACATCTCTGATTCTCCAAATAAAAACCCAGAGAAGAGAACCCCCCCCCCTAACCCAACGTAGTCTTCCACTCATTAATCAGTGTCACGTTATGAGAACATGGTCTGGACAAATGAGAACGTTCTGCTAAAATACTAATTAAGAAGTCAAAGCAAAGATGTCAGAAGGACAATCACTTATAGATACCCAGAACAGCATATATCTCCAGTACTTCTAGAGACGCCACCCAGTTTTATTCCCCATCCAAGAAGTTGGCGAAATATAAGAAAAACAATATATAAGGGCGAAAAGCACCACCTCATGTCCCGTTCCTATTTTTGACCCAGATCCCACTTATTAAGGGATAATGTTAATATTAATAATTTTATTAATACATTGTGTGGATAGTTGTTATAGTTACTACAAAAGTTGCACATTGATCATGATTTCTGCTTTCAATGTCAATCATTGGCATAAGGTACAGCTCTACCTTCAAACACAGTCGCTTGACATAGTTTGTTTGCAGGAGACCCCTGAAATTTTGAAACTTCAAATGCTAAAATGGAGGGTATTGGCTTCAGCTCCATACAGTACAATAGTAAATCTAGGGGGGTAGTAATATTGGCTACACTTCCTGTAGAAGTTACTAAATCTACAGCAGACCCCGGAGGTAGATATTTGTTTATCAATATCAGCCTAGCAAACAAACCATACTTATAATTGGCTCAATACACGCAACTAACGTATACAACAAATCCTTTTTTACGACACTAATTAAAATTTTATCACCTCATATAGATTTATCGATGATTATTTGTGGAGATTATTTGTGAAAATTTTAATTTAACGACACACCCAGTACTAGATAGATCGTCCACCTCCAAGGCACCTACCCATAGTCCTAGAGTGGGTATCCCCCTCTAGCTAAGATCTCTCCATCTAGTTGACTCCTGGAGAGCCTCACACCCCGCACAACGCGAATACACTTGTCTTTCCGCGGCCCATCATACGTTATCCCGCATAGACTATATTTTTGTTTCAAATTCTTTATTTGCACAAGTTTCTAACTCACTTATACATCCCATCGTTTTATCAGATCACACTCTAATTCAAAACACCATAATGCTAACTAAAGAAAAATCTAATTACAGAGCTTGGAGATTTCCCTCTCACTTAAATCAATCTGAACAATTTAAATCTCTTATTACCAAGGCATGGGAAGACTTCCAAATTCACAATGGAGAGAGCTTAGCTACTAATCCACCAATATATTGGATGGCTGCTAAGGCCTCCTTAAGAGGCACTATTATGGCCTATGAACGATCAACTAAACAACACCTAGCAAAAAGCTATCTCTCTTTACAGGACAGCTTAACAGAATCCTATGCCAAGTTTATACAAAACCCATCACCTACAACTAGAACCACATATCTTCAGGCAAAATCAATACTTGAAGAATCTCTTTAAGCCTCCACCGACAAACTACAATTTATTTCTAACTATAAATTCCATACCTTTGGTAATAAAGCCTGGTAAACTCCTTTCTTCAATGCTTAATTCCTCCCGCCCCCCTATGCTAGTTCACCCACTAGTTCAACCAGACGGATCTCTCACAACCTCAAACTCTCAAATATCAGTAATCATGTCAAACTTTTACGCCACACTATACTCCTCATCTTCCTCCGACCCAACTCCAATTCACTCTACTACATCTGATCCACCAACTGAACAACAAAGTGACATATGGTCATCCTTATCTTACTCGCAACTACCCGAAGAATATATTTAACCTATTTCTTCTCCTATTACATTAAATGAAGTCATTAAAGCCCTTATCAGGCATGTCCAAACTGCGGCCCTCCAGCTGTTGTGAAACTACACATGCCAGCATGCCTTGCCATAGTTTTTGTATTCCCTAATAGCAAAACTGTGGCAAGGCATGATGGGACTTGTAGTTTCACAACAGCTGGTGGGCCATAGCTTGGACATGCTTGCCTTAAAACTTTAAAGTCAGCTAAGGCGCCTGGACCTGATGGATTTGCAAGTGACTTTTATAAGATGTTTCCAGACAAATTCGCCCCAGTACCTGTCTCTGTTTTTAATTACATACTAATTAATGGTTCCCTACTCTCATACTTCAATTCAGCAATTATTAAGGTTCTGCCTAAACAAGGTAGGGACCTATCTAAACCTGGTTCATATAGACCAAATTCACTCCTTAATTGTGATTATAAAGTCTTGACAACGATCCTGGCTGACCGTTTGGCACTTGTTCTACCTAGCATTATCCATCAGGACCAGACAGGCTTCATCAAGGGAAGAAAATCCGTCCGTAATGTCCGAAATTATTAGCGGCTGTCCAATCCTCCCACTCGAATGGTCCATCCCCCACAAATGATATTTTACTAGCTATCGATGCAGAAAAAGCCTTTGATCTAGTACAATGGCCCCACTTATTTCAAACTATGAACAAATTTGGTATCCCCCAGTCCTATATCAATTTTATCAAAACAATATATACTCTCCCTACATCAAAAGTTGCCTGTAATGGTTACCTTTCTCCTCCTTTCCCCATACAAAAGGGCACACGTCAAGGTTGTCCTCTCTCCCCCCTTTTATTTGCTATTGCCCTTGAACCTTTAGCAATTGCTCTTAGAACAACCCCCACTTTCACAGGTATACGAGTAGGACAAATAGAACTCAAAATCGCTCTATTCGCAGATGATATGATCCTATTTATATCACACCCCTTGTCATCTGTTCCCACCATCATGTCTATAATCAATCAATACAGAATATAAAATTAATATCGATAAAACGGAAGTATTACCAATATCTCCCCTTCCCAACGAGATCTTGACCCATGCAACTCTCAATCAATTTTGCATTGCTTCATCCCAGATTAAATATCTTGGCGTGCTTATAACCCCAAACCCATTACACATTTAAAGAACTCATTTTAATCCACTTCTCCACAAAATAAGAGCCCAACTTGAAGGATGGACAAAAGCACCTCTCTCCTTAATAGGCAGGGCAGCTGTCTTAAAGAATATAATATTCCTTAAGATATTTTATCTTCTTCAAATGCTCCCATGTACAATCCACCAACGCGATTTACTAATGATAAATAAACAGATGTCCAGGTTTCTATGGTGTGGGAAGAGGCTGAGGATGTCCCTCTATAAATTAGCCCACCCAATATATAATGGCGGACTGAAAATCCCAGATTTCCACTCATATGCCTGGACGACCCACTTCCACTATATTTCGGATTGGCTATATGACAGGTCAACATACACCGATGGCCCCTTGGACATGTCTTTATTTCATCCTTACTCTCCCAGTGCCCTACTCCACACCCCAATCAAATGAATACCCTCCTCTATACTTAATCATATTTTGTTTCGACACACCTACGATGCGTGGCTAAAAATAAATAAGAGGTTGAACAGGAATCCTGAAATAACCCCATTCATACCAATTTGGGGCAAACCGAATTTTCCACTCTCCCTGCTTAATTCTTCTTACTGTGTTTGTCGCTGAAAAGGGTTAGACTTGGCCTCAAAACTGTTCGACCCAAGAGGAAAGATCTTTCCCTACCATGTACACATTTCTTCATGTACCTACAAGTCAGACATTATATAACACCAATCATGTCAATGATCTTATCTATACAACACACAGACCACTTAACATCCTTGTTCTCCAATCTACATATTCAGGAATTTAAAGTATCTGGCCTGAATGACATTCTCCTGATGTACTTGCCAACAAATCACATTGATAAATTAAGTGACGCTCGGAAGTCGGACATCCCAGGAATCATTTCACCTGACATGATATTTAAACAATTCCCAAAAATAATTAAAACACTACACTCGACTTATCTCCAAGAAGTTCACTATAAAGTTATACACCGTATATATATTGCCCCAGCCCAGGGTAAATACATGTCCCCAAATGCATCCGGAGAGTGTTGTAAATGCAAGGTGTGGAATGCTAGATTCTCCCATTGCTTCTGGTCTTGCTCCAGGATTTTGTTGGCGTACGACTATAGGCTATAGAACCTCCTTATTCTCTACTAATGTAATCATCGACCCTTTCGCGTGTATATGCCTTAACTTTATCAGCTGCTCCTTCCCGCCACAATTCTCTAAACATATTCCCCTACTTATAATCATGTTAACTCATATTGATCCATTGGATATTACCAACAGCCCCTCTGTAACTGAGCTCAAATCTAGACGGTTCCTCATGTTTGATAAACGTTCTGCACAACTAGGAATCCACTTATCCCAAAAAATGTTTTACTTGAAATGGGAAACATCTATTCCCTCCCTAGAAGAACCCTACAAACCAAAATGTATATTTTGATCTGATGACTGTCTTTGAAGGTTCTGCTATGTAGTGCCATATTCAAGATACCGCCTGACTGGAGACCTCCAAAGATTAACCTCCCGGATTTATGCTAAACTTCAAATACAGAAATATACGGATCCATGCAATATGTCCAAAGTCTTAGATAGCGTCCCCCCACTCCCTCCCTCCACTCACTAACACCCTATACCCTACTCTCCCCCCCCTCCACTCACTATCACCCTATACCCTACTCTCCCCTCCCTCCACTCACTAACTAACACCCTATACCCTACTCTCCCCTCCCTCTACTCACTAACACCCTATACCCTACTCTCCCCTCCCTCCACTCACTAACACCCTATACCCTACTCTCCCCTCCCTCCACTCACTAACACCCTATACCCTACTCTCCCCTCCCTCCACTCACTAACACCCTATACCCTACTCTCCCCTCCCTCCACTCTCTAACACCCTATACCCTACTCTCCCCTCCCTCCACTCACTAACACCCTATACCCTACTCTCCCCTCCCTCCACTCACTAACACCCTATACCCTACTCTCCCCTCCCTCCACTCTCTAACACCCTATACCCTACTCTCCCCTCCCTCCACTCACTAACACCCTATACCCTACTCTCCCCTCCCTCCACTCACTAACACCCTATACCCTACTCTCCCCCCCCTCCACTCTCTAACACCCTATACCCTACTCTCCCCTCCCTCCACTCACTAACACCCTATACCCTACTCTCCCCTCCCTCCACTCACTAACACCCTATACCCTACTCTCCCCTCCCTCCACTCACTAACACCCTATACCCTACTCTCCCCTCCCTCCACTCACTAACACCCTATACCCTACTCTCCCCTCCCTCCACTCTCTAACACCCTATACCCTACTCTCCCCTCCCTCCACTCACTAACACCCTATACCCTACTCTCCCCTCCCTCCACTCACTAACACCCTATACCCTACTCTCCCCTCCCTCCACTCTCTAACACCCTATACCCTACTCTCCCCTCCCTCCACTCACTAACACCCTATACCCTACTCTCCCCTCCCTCCACTCACTAACACCCTATACCCTACTCTCCCCTCCCTCCACTCTCTAACACCCTATACCCTACTCTCCCCTCCCTCCCCTCACTAACACCCTATACCCTACTCTCCCCTCCCTCCTCTCACTAACACCCTATACCCTACTCTCCCCTCCCTCCACTCACTATCACCCTATACCCTACTCTCCCCTCCCTCCACTCACTAACACCCTATACCCTACTCTCCCCTTCCTCCACTCACTAACACCCTATACCCTACTCCCCCCCCCTCCACTCACTAACACCCTATACCCAACTCCACCCCCCTCCACTCACTATCACCCTATACCCTACTCTCCCCTCCCTCCACTCACTAACACCCTATACCCTACTCTCCCCTCCCTCCACTCACTATCACCCTATACCCTACTCCCCCCCCCTTCACTCACTATCACCATATACCCTACTCTCCCCTCCCTCCACTCACCAACACCCTATACCCTACTCTCCCCTCCCTCCACTCACTAACACCCTATACCCAACTCTCCCCTCCCTCCACTCACTAACACCCTATACCCTACTCTCCCCTCCCTCTACTCACTAACACCCTATACCCTACTCTCCCCTCCCTCCACTCTCTAACACCCTATACCCTACTCTCCCCTCCCTCCACTCACTAACACCCTATACCCTACTCTCCCCTCCCTCCACTCACTATCACCCTATACCCTACTCCCCCCCTTCACTCACTATCACCCTATACCCTACTCTCCCCTCCCTCCACTCACTAACACCCTATACCCTACTCTCCCCTCCCTCCACTCACTAACACCCTATACCCAACTCTCCCCTCCCTCCACTCACTAACACCCTATACCCTACTCTCCCCTCCCTCCACTCACTAACACCCTATACCCTACTCTCCCCTCCCTCCACTCTCTAACACCCTATACCCTACTCTCCCCTCCCTCCACTCACTAACACCCTATACCCTACTCTCCCCTCCCTCCACTCACTAACACCCTATACCCTACTCTCCCCTCCCTCCACTCACTAACACCCTATACCCTACTCTCCCCTCCCTCCACTCTCTAACACCCTATACCCTACTCTCCCCTCCCTCCACTCACTATCACCCTATACCCTACTCCCCCCCTTCACTCACTAACACCCTATACCCAACTCTCCCCTCCCTCCACTCACTAACACCCTATACCCTACTCTCCCCTCCCTCCACTCACTAACACCCTATACCCTACTCTCCCCTCCCTCCACTCTCTAACACCCTATACCCTACTCTCCCCTCCCTCCACTCACTAACACCCTATACCCTACTCTCCCCTCCCTCCACTCACTAACACCCTATACCCTACTCTCCCCTCCCTCCACTCTCTAACACCCTATACCCTACTCTCCCCTCCCTCCACTCACTAACACCCTATACCCTACTCTCCCTCCCTCCACTCACTAACACCCTATACCCTACTCTCCCCTCCCTCCACTCACTATCACCCTATACCCTACTCTCCCCTCCCTCCACTCACTAACACCCTATACCCTACTCTCCCCTCCCTCCACTCACTAACACCCTATACCCTACTCTCCCCTCCCTCCACTCACTAACACCCTATACCCTACTCCCCCCCTCCACTCACTAACACCCTATACCCAACTCCCCCCTCCACTCACTATCACCCTATACCCAACTCTCCCCTCCCTCCACTCACTAACACCCTATACCCTACTCTCCCCTCCCTCCACTCACTATCACCCTATACCCTACTCCCCCCCTTCACTCACTATCACCCTATACCCTACTCTCCCCTCCCTCCACTCACTAACACCCTATACCCAACTCTCCCCTCCCTCCACTCACTAACACCCTATACCCTACTCTCCCCTCCCTCCACTCACTAACACCCTATACCCTACTCTCCCCTCCCTCCACTCACTAACACCCTATACCCTACTCTCCCCTCCCTCTACCCACTAACACCCTATACCCTACTCTCCCCTCCCTCCACTCTCTAACACCCTATACCCTACTCTCCCCTCCCTCCACTCTCTAACACCCTATACCCTACTCTCCCCTCCCTCCACTCACTATCACCCTATACCCTACTCCCCCCCCTTCACTCACTATCACCCAATACCCTACTCTCCCCTCCCTCCACTCACTAACACCCTATACCCTACTCTCCCCTCCCTCCACTCACTAACACCCTATACCAAACTCTCCCCTCCCTCCACTCACTAACACCCTATACCCTACTCTCCCCTCCCTCCACTCACTAACACCCTATACCCTACTCTCCCCTCCCTCCACTCACTAACACCCTATACCCTACTCTCCCCTCCCTCCACTCACTAACACCCTATACCATACTCTCCCCTCCCTCCACTCACTAACACCCTATACCCTACTCTCCCCTCCCTCCACTCACTAACACCCTATACCCTACTCTCCCCTCCCTCCACTCACTAACACCCTATACCCTACTCTCCCCTCCCTCCACTCACTAACACCCTATAACCTACTCACCCCTCCCTCCACTCACTAACACCCTATACCCTACTCTCCCTCCCTCTACTCACTAACACCCTATACCATACTATCCCCTCCCTCCACTCACTAACACCCTATACCCTACTCTCCCCTCCCTCCACTCACTATCACCCTATACCCTACTCCCCCCCCTTCACTCACTATCACCCTATACCCTACTCTCTCCTCCCTCCACTCACTAACACCCTATACCCTACTCTCCCCTCCCTCCACTCACTAACACCCTATACCCAACTCTCCCCTCCCTCCACTCACTAACACCCTATACCCTACTCTCCCCTCCCTCCACTCACTAACACCCTATACCCTACTCTCCCCTCCCTCCACTCACTAACACCCTATACCCTACTCTCCCCTCCCTCCACTCACTATCACCCTATACCCTACTCTCCCCTCCCTCCACTCACTAACACCCTATACCCTACTCTCCCCTCCCTCCACTCACTAACACCCTATACCCTACTCTCCCCCCCTCCACTCACTATCACCCTATACCCTACTCTCCCCTCCCTCCACTCACTAACACCCTATACCCTACTCTCCCCTCCCTCCACTCACTAACACTCTATACCCTACTCTCCCCTCCCTACACTCACTAACACCCTATACCCTACTCTCCCCTCCCTCCACTCACTAACACCCTATACCCTACTCTCCCCTCCCTCCACTCACTAACACCCTATACCCTACTCTCCCCTCCCTCCACTCACTAACACCCTATACCCTACTCTCCCCTCCCTCTACTCACTAACACCCTATACCCTACTCTCCCCTCCCTCCCCTCACTAACACCCTATACCCTACTCTCCCCTCCCTCCACTCACTAACACCCTATACCCTACTCTCCCCTCCCTCCACTCACTAACACCCTATACCCTACTCTCCCCTCCCTCCACTCACTAACACCCTATACCCTACTCTCCCCTCCCTACACTCACTAACACCCTATACCCTACTCTCCCCTCCCTCCACTCACTAACACCCTATACCCTACTCTCCCCTCCCTCCACTCACTAACACCCTATACCCTACTCTCCCCTCCCTCCACTCACTAACACCCTATACCCTACTCTCCCCTCCCTCTACTCACTAACACCCTATACCCTACTCTCCCCTCCCTCCCCTCACTAACACCCTATACCCTACTCTCCCCTCCCTCCACTCACTAACACCCTATACCCTACTCTCCCCTCCCTCCACTCACTAACACCCTATACCCTACTCTCCCCTCCCTCCACTCACTAACACCCTATACCCTACTCTCCCCTCCCTCTACTCACTAACACCCTATACCCTACTCTCCCCTCCCTCCCCTCACTAACACCCTATACCCTACTCTCCCCTCCCTCCACTCACTAACACCCTATACCCTACTCTCCCCTCCCTCCACTCACTAACACCCTATACCCTACTCTCCCTCCCTCTCCTCCCCATCTTGTCTTGTGTATACTCCCTTCTACTCGTATTATCCCCATTCTTTTTTCTTACCTTATATTCATATTCAATTAATCACAAAGTATATTCTCAATATATGTTCAAAATTCTGCTAAGAACCTGATTCTTCATTAACATACTGTAGTATGTTGTTATCACTGAACAGCTAAATATATGTCAGGTGGGGCCGTAATGTCTATTGATGTATCTATTAATGTATCTATTGATGTATCTATTAATGTATCTATTAATGTATCTTTTGATGTATCTATTGATGTATCTATTGATGTATCTATTGATGTATCTATTGCTGTATCTATTGATGTATCTATTGATGTATCTATTGATGTATCTATTAATGTATCTATTGATGTATCTATTGATGTATCTATTGATGTATCTATTGATGTATCTATTGCTGTATCTATTGATGTATCTATTGATGTATCTATTAATGTATCTATTGCTGTATCTATTAATGTATCTATTGATGTATCTATTGATGTATGTATTGATGTATCTATTGCTGTATCTATTGATGTATCTATTGATGTATGTATTGATGTATCTATTGATGTATCTATTGATGTATCTATTGCTGTATCTATTGATGTATCTATTGATGTATGTATTGATGTATCTATTGATGTATCTATTGATGTATCTATTGCTGTATCTATTGATGTATGTATTGATGTATCTATTGATGTATCTATTGATGTATCTATTGCTGTATCTATTAATGTATCTATTATTGTATCTATTAATGTATCTATTGATGTATCTATTGATGTATCTATTAATGTATCTAATAATGTATCTATTGATGTATCTATTAATGTATCTATTAATGTATCTATTGATGTATCTATTGATGTATCTATTGATGTATCTATTAATGTATTTATTGATGTATCTATTGATGTATCTATTAATGTATCTATTGATGTATCTATTGATGTATCTATTGGTGTATCTATTGATGTATCTATTGATGTATCTATTGCTGTATCTATTGATGTATCTATTGACGTATCTATTAATGTATCTATTGATGTATCTATTGATGTATCTATTGCTGTATCTATTAATGTATCTATTGCTGTATCTATTAATGTATCTATTAATGTATCTATTGATGTATCTATTGATGTATCTATTGATGTATCTATTGATGTATCTATTGATGTATCTATTGATGTATCTATTAATGTATCTATTGCTGTATCTATTAATGTATCTATTGATGTATCTATTGATGTATCTATTAATGTATCTATTGATGTATCTATTAATGTATCTATTGATGTATCTATTGATGTATCTATTGATGTATCTATTGATGTATCTATTAATGTATCTATTGATGTATCTATTGATGTATCTATTGATGTATCTATTAATGTATCTATTGCTGTATCTATTGATGTATCTATTGATGTATCTATTGATGTATCTATTGATGTATCTATTGATGTATCTATTGATGTATCTATTAATGTATCTATTGCTGTATCTATTGATGTATCTATTGCTGTATCTATTAATGTATCTATTGATGTATCTATTGCTGTATCTATTAATGTATCTATTGATGTATCTATTAATGTATCTATTGATGTATCTATTGATGTATCTATTGGTGTATCTATTGATGTATCTATTGCTGTATCTATTGATGTATCTATTGATGTATGTATTGATGTATCTATTGATGTATCTATTGATGTATCTATTGCTGTATCTATTAATGTATCTATTGCTGTATCTATTAATGTATCTATTAATGTATCTATTGATGTATCTATTGGTGTATCTATTGATGTATCTATTGCTGTATCTATTGATGTATCTATTGATGTATGTATTGATGTATCTATTGATGTATCTATTGATGTATCTATTGCTGTATCTATTAATGTATCTATTGCTGTATCTATTAATGTATCTATTAATGTATCTATTGATGTATCTATTGGTGTATCTATTGATGTATCTATTGATGTATACCTATTTCTATTACTAAACATGTTCCTATGCACAACTTACTGTATGTTACATTCTGTGTTTAATGAAAATCTTAATAAAAAGATTTAAATAAAAAAAAGTATTTATGTATTTAATAACCAGTTAAAAGCCCATCAAAATGAAGGCTTCTTCAATGTACTTTCACTTTAAACTGTGGCAGTTTTTACTTTCACTTTAAGCTGTGACAGTTTTTACTTTCACTTTAAGCTGTGACCGTTTTTACTTTCACTTTAAGCTGTGACAGTTTTTAGACCAAAAACTCTCCACCCCACCCCCAGTCTCTATCTGCTAGTATATCTAATCTCTGTCTTCACAGATCCCTCTCTCCATATCCAAAAAGTTTGAAAAAGATCAGCGTCCCTGCACAACTTGCTTTCACTTTCTGCTATTACACCTTTTAGCACACAAAGGAGTAATTTGGTTCATTAAGTGACCTCTAGTGACCACTGTCGGTACTTCACCTCTTAGACTCCTTCAAAAGGCTGCATTTGATACCTCTTACCGGCCATTTTAGTTGTACATTTGCGATTACATGCCCATATTCCATACTTGCCCACGTCTCACAACTACCCTGCCACAGAGCCACAACCTGTTTTGCCACGTACCTTCCTGAGCGGAGCTCCGGTGCGGGAGTATCAGGAACGCGTGCAGTGCCGCTAGCAGGGCAATTGACCCTATCATCTTCTATTCCTGCAAGACAGCAACCAGGTACAGTCAGTCACAGATAAGTCACAGTAATATTATATGACGGCTATAAGAATGAACATTGATTTCCAGGGACACGTTCCTGCTTTGTGCAGACCTATAAAACAGCGGAATGGTTGGTACTTTGTACTACGCCTTGGAGAGTGATAAAGTGGATCTATGCAGGGCCGTTTCTAGGGCCGAGCAAACTTGCAATTGCACGATACTGCGGCCAAAGTATATCATACAGTCTGACCGTCCGCCTGCATGGAATACTGTTAAAACTATCCCACCCAAAATGGCGGCAGCCTCAGAGGAGACACTTTTGGGACATTACTGTGTGGGGCATAATATGGTGTAAGGGGCACTATTGGTTGGGTGTAAGGTAGCTTTCCTGAGTCTATGTGAAAGATGTGCCAAGCCTTGGAGAGTGATTAAGTGGAGAGCATTAAGTGGGTCTATGTACTAAACCTTGAAGAGAGATAAAGTGGATGGAGAGAAAGGGTGAGATTTAATAGAATGAGAGATTCAGAAAGTGAGAGATTTGGGGAGAAATCTCCAGTTTTTTTAAAGCGGCAATCATTTGCACTTTAAAAATAAACTGGGTTTGCAGTGTAAATGATTGCCGCTTTAAAAAAACTGGAGATTTCTTACCAAATCTCTCACTTTCTGAATCTCTCATCCAATTAAATCTCACCCCTCCAGTTTTTTCAAGCGGCAATCATTTGCAACTTTTAAAAAAAAGGAGATTTCTTACTAAATCTCTCACTTTCTGAATCTCTCATCCTATTAAATCTCACCCAAAGTACCAGCCAACCAGCTCCTAACTGCCATGGTATAGGCTGTGGAGGCAAATGTTTTAAGCTACCATGATATGCTGTTCACTACACCTAGGCCCTTATTCAGATCAGATCGCTGTACAAAATTGGCAAAACCGTGTGCACTGCAGGTGGGGCAGATGTAACATGCGCAGAGAGAGTTACAATTGGGTGGGGCGTGTTGAAACTGAAATTTAAATTGCAGTGTAAAAATAATGCAGCCAGTATTTACCCTGCACAGAAACAAAATACCTTGCACAAATCTAACTCTCTCTGCACATGTTACATCTGCCCCACCTGCAGGGCACATGGTTTTGCCCATTCTCCAAACAAATGTCTACTGCGATCAGATCTGAATAAAGGCCATTATTTCATATTTATCCTCACATTGGATACTTGTTTTTTCCCTATTCTGCGTACTTCATCACTTTGGGAGTTTCTCCACTACTGACGGACCCTGATATTGGAAGACTGAACATCTTCTCCTAAAGAAACCTTTATATATTTGAAGACATCAATGCGTACTGTGAGTAGGGGTACGCCCACTCTTTCTTTTCCACACTGTTTGAACTTTGTAATCAGTATCTTCTCATGTTAAACCACTAATAATGCTTTGTATTTACATTTATTTTGAGATACCATCGTCTTTGATCTTTAATGTGTACAGTACATGAAAACGTGCCAAAGCAGGAATATAACATATTAAGGAAAACTTCTCTTCACGAACCCTAGACCTATGCACCTTTGATAAGTATTCTCCTCCTCCATTTCTAGATGTTTTAAGCCTGGTGAACTGATAGCGGTCAGTGATACCGCACCAGCCAATCAGCTCCAAACTGTCAAGTTACATACTCATTGGCGTAACTAGTGTAAGGCAGCCCCCGCAGCCTAATTATATCAATACACCCCCTTCCCCCGCAGCCTAATTATATCTATACACCCCCTTCCCCCGCAGCCTAATTATATCTATACACCCCTTCCCCCGCAGCTTAACTTTTACAATACACCCACCTCCTCCACAGCTGTATACTCTATCTAGGGATGCCATCGACCATCGATGATTCAAAATCATCGATGGTTTATGGCCAATGTCAAATACTTTTGCCATCAATGCAAGAGAACTAGATGGTTTCCTCCCATCGATGCTTTGCTTTTTTTTTTTTTTAAAGTGCCGGGACACGGAGCATAGCTCAGCCCCCCGACACCCGCGAATCCCAGCCCCCATGTTTTGATTGGCTTAAAGAACAATCAGTCAAAAAAAAGGTAAAAATATCGATGGCCATCCATTGCATAGTTTAACACCATTGATGGCCAGTTGTGATATTGCCATCGATGGCAACCATCGATGGCAATAGCAACGATGGCCATCCCTAACTCTATCTATACACCTCCTCCCCCACAGCTTTGTTTTATGGACGTCCACATGAAAAAGCTGGGCGTTGCCATGCTAATGCGGCCCTGGCGCAGGTGCGGGGTGTGATACAAATAATAGCAGGGCCAATCTAGGTCCGTACCCCCTTGCTGGGTATCTCCACAACTGTAATGATCAGACCAAACCTGTTTGAAGTCATTAATTAATCATCTTTTAAGCAAATGTGATTGATATTTTTCACAAAAATTTGCAACGTGAAACAGAATTATTATTATTATCATTTTATTTATAAGGCGCCACAAGTGTTTCGCAGCGCCGTACAAAGGAATGCGAAATTGACCATTTGTCTCTTGCCAGGAGACGAGCTCTGATAAGAGACGCTCGCGGCAAAGACACGGGAGCAATGCGACGGTCTAACTGGAGCGCGCTGCTCAGTTCAGCTTCAGAGCTTGTACAGCATTTCCACGGCCGGCGCATGTATCAATAGAGACGAAAGAATCAGCAGAATTCTTGTGGGATCCTTAACCCTGTGAGTGCCAACGTTGCTGTGAGAGATCCTGAAAATATCCGCTAAAAATTCCAGCGTCGCTCACATCAATTGACTTGGCTGTATCAGTATTTTTTTATTAGATTTTTTTAACGGATACTTTGAGGATCTCTGACAGCAACATTGGCACTTAAAGGGTTAATATTTGCAGGTACCCTAGAAAAAGTCTGTGTTAGAGGAACTTCCCTTCAATATTGTATGATAAATAGGGCCCTAAATCTTTGTGGAGGTAAATGAGTACCTTTTGCTGCTGATGGGAGACGTACAATTCCCCGAAGGCTACAACATATTACATCATGTAATGAATGTGGGGCAGGACATACGTCTAATAAAGTCAGACAATAACTGAGTGGAGTAATTCAGAACTCCGATCCTGTGGGGTAATAACACTCCAGCATCTCTGATTACAGTGACTGATAAAACCTGCAATAACTACAGTATGTGACTATGGGGTGATTCAGGACTCCGATCCTGTGGGGTAATAACACTCCAGCATCTCTGATTACAGTAACTGATAGAACCTGCAATAACTACAGTATGTGACTATGGGGTGATTCAGGACTCCGATCCTGTGGGGTAATAACACTCCAGCATCTCTGATTACAGTAACTGATAGAACCTGCAATAACTACAGTATGTGACTATGGGGTGATTCAGGAATCAGATCCTGTGGGGTAATAACACTCCAGCATCTCTGATTACAGTAACTGATAAAACCTGCAATAACTACAGTATGTGACTATGGGGTGATTCAGGACTCAGATCCTGTGGGGTAATAACACTCCAGCATCTCTGATTACAGTAACTGATAGAACCTGCAATAACTACAGTATGTGACTATGGGGTGATTCAGGAATCAGATCCTGTGGGGTAATAACACTCCAGCATCTCTGATTACAGTAACTGATAGAACCTGCAATAACTACAGTATGTGACTATGGGGTGATTCAGGACTCAGATCCTGTGGGGTAATAACACTCCAGCATCTCTGATTACAGTAACTGATAGAACCTGCAATAACTACAGTATGTGACTATGGGGTGATTCAGGACTCAGATCCTGTGGGGTAATAACACTCCAGCATCTCTGATAACAGTAACTGATAAAACCTGCAATAACTACAGTATGTGACTATGGGGTGATTCAGGACTCCGATCCTGTGGGGTAATAACACTCCAGCATCTCTGATTACAGTAACTGATAGAACCTGCAATAACTACAGTATGTGACTATGGGGTGATTCAGGACTCAGATCCTGTGGGGTAATAACACTCCAGCATCTCTGATTACAGTAACTGATAGAACCTGCAATAACTACAGTATGTGACTATGGGGTGATTCAGGAATCAGATCCTGTGGGGTAATAACACTCCAGCATCTCTGATTACAGTAACTGATAAAACCTGCAATAACTACAGTATGTGACTATGGGGTGATTCAGGACTCCAATCCTGTGGGGTAATAACACTCCAGCATCTCTGATTACAGTAACTGATAGAACCTGCAATAACTACAGTATGTGACTATGGGGTGATTCAGGACTCAGATCCTGTGGGGTAATAACACTCCAGCATCTCTGATTACAGTAACTGATAGAACCTGCAATAATTACAGTATGTGACTATGGGGTGATTCAGGACTCCAATCCTGTGGGGTAATAACACTCCAGCATCTCTGATTACAGTAACTGATAGAACCTGCAATAACTAGAGTATGTGACTATGGGGTGATTCAGGACTCCGATCCTGTGGGTAATAACACTCCAGCATCTCTGATTACAGTAACTGATAAAACCTGCAATAACTACAGTATGTGACTGTGGGGTGATTCAGGACTCCGATCCTGTGGGGTAATAACACTCCAGCATCTCTGATTACAGTAACTGATAAAACGGTAAACCTGCAATAACTACAGTATGTGACTATGGGGTGATTCAGGACTCCGATCCTGTGTGGTAATAACACTCCAGCATCTCTGATTACAGTAACTGATAGAACCTGCAATAACTACAGTATGTGACTATGGGGTGATTCAGGACTCAGATCCTGTGGGGTAATAACACTCCAGCATCTCTGATTACAGGAACTGATAAAACCTGCAATAACTACAGTATGTGACTGTGGGGTGATTCAGGACTCCGATTCTGTGGGGTAATAACACTCCAGCATCTCTGATTACAGTAACTGATAGAACCTGCAATAACTACAGTATGTGACTATGGGGTGATTCAGGACTCCGATCCTGTGGGGTAATAACACTCCAGCATCTCTGATTACAGTAACTGATAACACCTGCAATAACTACAGTATGTGACTATGGGGTGATTCAGGACTAAGATCCTGTGGGGTAATAACACTCCAGCATCTCTGATTACAGTAGCTGATAGAACCTGCAATAACTACAGTATGTGACTATGGGGTGATTCAGGACTCCGATCCTGTGGGGTAATAACACTCCAGCATCTCTGATTACAGTAACTGATAACACCTGCAATAACTACAGTATGTGACTATGGGGTGATTCAGGACTCCGATCCTGTGGGGTAATAACACTCCTGCATCTCTGATTACAGTAACGGATAAAACCTGCAATAACTACAGTATGTGACTGTGGGGTGATTCAGGACTCCGATCCTGTGGGGTAATAACACTCCAGCATCTCTGATTACAGTAACTGATAACACCTGCAATAACTACAGTATGTGACTATGGGGTGATTCAGGACTCCGATCCTGTGGGGTAATAACACTCCAGCATCTCTGATTACAGTAACTGATAACACCTGCAATAACTACAGTATGTGACTATGGGGTGATTCAGGACTCAGATCCTGTGGGTAATAACACTCCAGCATCTCTGATTACAGTAACTGATAAAACCTGCAATAACTACAGTATGTGACTATGGGGTGATTTAGGACTCCGATCCTGTGGGGTAATAACACTCCAGCATCTCTGATTACAGTAACTGATAACACCTGCAATAACTACAGTATGTGACTATGGGGTGATTCAGGACTCAGATCCTGTGGGTAATAACACTCCAGCATCTCTGATTACAGTAACTGATAAAACCTGCAATAACTACAGTATGTGACTATGGGGTGATTCAGGACTCCGATCCTGTGGGGTAATAACACTCCAGCATCTCTGATTACAGTAACTGATAACACCTGCAATAACTACAGTATGTGACTATGGGGTGATTCAGGACTCCGATCCTGTGGGGTAATAACACTCCAGCATCTCTGATTACAGTAACTGATAACACCTGCAATAACTACAGTATGTGACTATGGGGTGATTCAGGACTCAGATCCTGTGGGTAATAACACTCCAGCATCTCTGATTACAGTAACTGATAAAACCTGCAATAACTACAGTATGTGACTATGGGGTGATTCAGGACTCCGATCCTGTGGGGTAATAACACTCCAGCATCTCTGATTACAGTAACTGATAACACCTGCAATAACTACAGTATGTGACTATGGGGTGATTCAGGACTCAGATCCTGTGGGTAATAACACTCCAGCATCTCTGATTACAGTAACTGATAAAACCTGCAATAACTACAGTATGTG
The DNA here is from genome assembly GCF_055691185.1 of Crinia signifera. NCBI lineage: Eukaryota > Metazoa > Chordata > Amphibia > Anura > Myobatrachidae > Crinia > Crinia signifera. Next base: position 4,409,089 of record NC_139224.1, on the reverse strand, counting down.
ACTATGGGGTGATTCAGGACTCCGATCCTGTGGGGTAATAACACTCCAGCATCTTTGATTACAGTAACTGATAACACCTGCAATAACTACAGTATGTGACTATGGGGTGATTCAGGACTCAGATCCTGTGGGTAATAACACTCCAGCATCTCTGATTACAGTAACTGATAACACCTGCAATAACTACAGTATGTGACTATGGGGTGATTCAGGACTCAGATCCTGTGGGGTAATAATAACACTCCAGCATCTCTGATTACAGTAACTGATAGAACCTGCAATAACTACAGTATGTGACTATGGGGTGATTCAGGACTCCGATCCTGTGGGGTAATAACACTCCAGCATCTCTGATTACAGTAACTGATAACACCTGCAATAACTACAGTATGTGACTATGGGGTGATTCAGGACTCCGATCCTGTGGGGTAATAACACTCCAGCATCTCTGATTACAGTAACTGATAGAACCTGCAATAACTACAGTATGTGACTGTGGGGTGATTCAGGACTCCGATCCTGTGGGGTAATAACACTCCAGCATCTCTGATTACAGTAACTGATAGAACCTGCAATAACTACAGTATGTGACTATGGGGTGATTCAGGACTCAGATCCTGTGGGGTAATAACACTCCAGCATCTCTGATTACAGTAACTGATAGAACCTGCAATAACTACAGTATGTGACTATGGGGTGATTCAGGACTCAGATCCTGTGGGGTAATAACACTCCAGCATCTCTGATTACAGTAACTGATAAAACCTGCAATAACTACAGTATGTGACTATGGGGTGATTCAGGACTCAGATCCTGTGGGGTAATAACACTCCAGCATCTCTGATTACAGTAACGGATAAAACCTGCAATAACTACAGTATGTGACTATGGGGTAATTCAGAACTCCGATCCTGTGGGGTAATAACACTCCAGCATCTCTGATTACAGTAACTGATAAAACCTGCAATAACTACAGTATGTGACTATGGGGTGATTCAGGACTCCGATCCTGTGGGGTAATAACACTCCAGCATCTCTGATTACAGTAACTGATAACACCTGCAATAACTACAGTATGTGACTATGGGGTGATTCAGGACTCAGATCCTGTGGGGTAATAACACTCCAGCATCTCTGATTACAGTAACTGATAACACCTGCAATAACTACAGTATGTGACTATGGGGTGATTCAGGACTCCGATCCTGTGGGGTAATAACACTCCAGCATCTCTGATTACAGTAACTGATAAAACCTGCAACAACTACAGTATGTGACTATGGGGTGATTCAGGACTCAGATCCTGTGGGGTAATAACACTCCAGCATCTCTGATTACAGTAACTGATAACACCTGCAATAACTACAGTATGTGACTATGGGGTGATTCAGGACTCCGATCCTGTGGGGTAATAACACTCCAGCATCTCTGATTACAGTAACTGATAAAACCTGCAATAACTACAGTATGTGACTATGGGGTGATTCAGGACTCAGATCCTGTGGGGTAATAACACTCCAGCATCTCTGATTACAGTAACTGATAACACCTGCAATAACTACAGTATGTGACTATGGGGTGATTCAGGACTCCGATCCTGTGGGGTAATAACACTCCAGCATCTCTGATTACAGTAACTGATAACACCTGCAATAACTACAGCATGTGACTATGGGGTGATTCAGGACTCAGATCCTGTGGGGTAATAACACTCCAGCATATCTGATTACAGTAACTGATAGAACCTGCAATAACTACAGTATGTGACTATGGGGTGATTCAGGACTCAGATCCTGTGGGGTAATAACACTCCAGCATCTCTGATTACAGTAACTGATAACACCTGCAATAACTACAGTATGTGACTATGGGGTGATTCAGGACTCAGATCCTGTGGGGTAATAACACTCCAGCATTTTTTATTACAGTAACTGATAAAACCTGCAATAACTACAGTATGTGACTATGGGGTGATTCAGGACTCAGATCCTGTGGGGTAATAACACTCCAGCATCTCTGATTACAGTAACGGATAAAACCTGCAATAACTACAGTATGTGACTATGGGGTAATTCAGAACTCCGATCCTGTGGGGTAATAACACTCCAGCATCTCTGATTACAGTAACTGATAAAACCTGCAATAACTACAGTATGTGACTATGGGGTGATTCAGGACTCAGATCCTGTGGGGTAATAACACTCCAGCATCTCTGATTACAGTAACTGATAGAACCTGCAATAACTACAGTATGTGACTATGGGGTGATTCAGGACTCAGATCCTGTGGGGTAATAACACTCCAGCATCTCTGATTACAGTAACTGATAAAACCTGCAATAACTACAGTATGTGACTATGGGGTGATTCAGGACTCCGATCCTGTGGGGTAATAACACTCCAGCATCTCTGATTACAGTAACTGATAAAACCTGCAATAACTACATTATGTGACTATGGGGTGATTCAGGACTCCGATCCTGTGGGTAATAACACTCCAGCATCTCTGATTACAGTAACTGATAACACCTGCAATAACTACAGTATGTGACTATGGGGTGATTCAGGACTCCGATCCTGTGGGGTAATAACACTCCAGCATCTCTGATTACAGTAACTGATAACACCTGCAATAACTACAGTATGTGACTATGGGGTGATTCAGGACTCCGATCCTGTGGGTAATAACACTCCAGCATCTCTGATTACAGTAACTGATAACACCTGCAATAACTACAGTATGTGACTATGGGGTGATTCAGGACTCCGATCCTGTGGGGTAATAACACTCCAGCATCTCTGATTACAGTAACTGATAAAACGGTAAACCTGCAATAACTACAGTATGTGACTATGGGGTGATTCAGGTTGGTTTGAAAAGCAAACTCTTTTTTTTAATAGACAAAACCATGCTGCACTGCAGGTGGGGCAGATGTAATGTGCAGAGTGTTACATTTGGGTGAGGTGTGTTCAAACTGAAATCTAAACTGCAAGAATAACGCAGCCAGTATTTACTCTGAATAGAAACAAAATAGCCCCCAAAAGTGCAGCATGGTTTTGTCCTTTAAAGAAGGAGTAGCTTTTGCAAACCAACCTGAATCACCCCCTATGTGAAAACTGGAAATTAAGCCCTATTGTAGCATTGTATTATTCCTGAGAGGCTTCATACCCAGTAGTATTTTAGTGCACTAGACATTGTGTTTTTAATGATTGTCTGACACGTGTATTCCCATTGGGGATTTTACATTTGTCAAGTTTTTGGGGTTTTTATGATTTCCAATGAGTGTGTCATGTTTGTGCCGCAGCGATACTGGCCTGGTGCTCCATAATCATGTATGGGTAACACAAGATACAGATGTGCCCACATACATCTTGGCTTTTTTTCTCAATATGTCACAACATGTAAAACACGGCTTAGCTGTTTTCCCTAATGCATACCTCCCAACTTGTGTCCGGATGAAATAGGGACACTCGTGCGGCGAAGCCGCGCGAGTGCCCGAAAAATGGGGCGGGCGTATGCAAATGAGGGCGCGGCTTATGCTAATTAGCCGCGACCTCATTTTTATACGAGAATAGACGCTGTGCGCATGCGCACAGCGTCTATTCTACTAGATTGGGGGGTCTCCCAACTGCCACCCCCCGCAGCGGGACAATGCCTGCCGCGGGTGGGACGTCGGGACAGGACCCGAAAATCGGGACTGTCCCGACGGAATCGTGACAGTTGGGAGGTATGCCTAATGTAGCAATTTGGTGGATTTTGAAAATTGTTTGCAGCAGTAGAATTTGTATAAAGTAATAGATTAGAGGTGGAAATTTTTAGAAAAATCACAAAGCGTGACTTTTGCAGAGTTGAAGATACACAGAAAAGCTTCTAGGCAAACTGTCACAAAGGAATTGTCTGGGCCCCTTTATAAATATATACATAGTAAATACTGCTAGTACCTGCATGATAATTGTATCAGATCAATAACAGGAACGCACTGTAGAAAATACACCACAGTCCAGTGCAGTATACGGTAACATATGTATAATATATATATATATATATATATATATATATATATATATATATATAGTACATACAGCTAGTACCTGCATGATAATTGTATCAGATCAATAACAGGAACGCACTGTAGCAAATACACCACAGTCCAGTGCAGTATAATGTAACACAGGGCTCGACAGAATCCGGGGGCTAGGTCGCTATAGCGACCAGTTTCTGCTTCCTGGCGACCAGACATACTTTTTGGTGCACACTGTCCCTATTTTTTGAGTTTCTGGCTCTACACTTTCATCCTGGCTCCAAAATTTTTACATTTTTTGTCAAGCCCTGATGTAACATATATATAATGTATCATTTAAGTGCACAGGATGGGATGCACTAAAGCGAACATGTGGGGAAACCCTTTTTTTTATGATTTTTATAGCATTTTTGAATGCACTAAAGCCAGCACACTGGGGTACCGCTGCAGGGGGTAACCCTATAGAAGCCTATGGGCTTCTCTTCTCAGAGCTGTGACAGATCCCTCCCAGCATACCCTGTGGCTGGTGCTGTCACTCTGCGCGTATGCAGAGGGACTCCCGGGTCTCTGGGCTGGAGCCGCATCGCATCTTATTGCAAGAGCCGCCCTTTGTGCGAATAGTCACCTATGTTAGTGCATAGGCGATTATTAAGAATGTCGGCAAATGTGGGGAGGCGGATGTTAGTGAATCCCCCCCCCCAGCCTGGAACCTGATCCCTAGTGGAAGAGGTAGACCCAAGGCAGTGGGGCTCACCAGGGGTTTTCCCTGTACCTCTGTGGGCCAGTGGACCAGATGCGCAGATCAGTGGCCATCGGCGATCCATCGGGAGAGTCAGGCAAATTAAGCGTGTAAAAAAAAGTCCTGATTCCACAATCCCTAGTGGGTACAGGGGAACGGGATTTGTACAGGTTTAATATCCCGATCCCCCCGATCAGGGGATGGGTGTTTGCCCCAATTGACCGCTGGTGTATGGGGACCTTAAGAGTCACACTGGCTGCTGAATAACCTGCATGCTGGAATTTCTTGGAAATAAATGAGTCACATTAACATCCCTTTTATGGCTGAGTATATCCAAATATTTGCTTTAAGCTGTAGACAGAGGGTCAGTCCTGGGGACCGCTGTAATACGGAAGTGTGTGTCTAAACACAGCTTTTGGCAGCGGAGATAATTACTTAGCCTGGGTCAGACCTCACATGCGGTACTGGCTGGGATACAAGGTAAGCTTTCTGTACACTGTGGTACATGGAGTAGCTGATACTGTAGGTGCCTCGCAGAGCCTCCTCCGGGCCTGTCAGTATGTACAGGATGGCCAGATGAGCCTCAGAGCGAATCAGTCAGCAGCACATATTATGCCTGACACATGCTTCAAAGTAAAGCCTTTGGAATTTCTTAAAATATTTCGCATCCATATGGGATATACCGATTTGCGAGTCAGTCTCCTATTTTTTCATTCACTAGAACAGATGAGAACACACCTGTTAAACGTTAACTGTTTCTATGCCTCCGGCTCATACGTATGGAAACTCCGAACCCACAGACAATTTTTTAGGTCCAATCCAGAATTTGGATATTAAATCTGATTTTAGCTGGTTTTACGTTTTTATCCATGTTTAAGAAAACCAAAACCCAAGATTCAAATTTTAAATCTGAATTCCAAACCAAAACACCTGAGAGTGGTTTTGCAAATCCAGAATTGAAACCAAAACACAACAAAGAAATTTCAACCAAAACCGAAACACTAGACTCGACTCATAATTGATCTTTTTTTTTTTTAAATTGAAAAAATAATAGTAGGGTCTTTGGGTTAAGGGAGCGACGTGTCCTAAAAAGTCACCACTTGCCTCAAACAGTAACCCCAGGCATCACTGAGTCATGGTTCAGATTCAGAATCTGGGTTCTGGATTTCTTGGTAGTTAAATATGGGGTGCATTTAAGACACCGGTAGCAAGGAAAAAGACGTTGTAGGCGACTGTACATCCATGAATTAGAACTCCAGGTTTTATATGGGTTCGGAACTCTAGGTTAGCCTACAGTATCATTATAATCTACAGATAATTACTATACATTATCAGTCATTGAGACGGGTGGTGTACATATAGCGTTGCATTATTTACAGCCTGACTCAGTGACCGTCCGTTGTGTAGCTTGTAGTGCACGTCGCCGTCCGTCCCCATCCGAGGGTGTATATGTGTCAGCTGTCATCGTGACCGTATACAACCTCACTGTATGGACCAGACTGTTTTTACCCCATTCCCGGACCATACGGGGAGGTTTTAATCTTTCCCTCCAGTCTCCCCGGTGACAGCTGACACAGAAGTCGCCGCCAGAGGGAGATGGTCCGATGTTCCAGGCGCTGTCTGTTCTGGTTTTTACCCAGTTTCTGATCAAATGTATTTACGTTATTAGCGTAAATGACGACAAATACACTGTGGCGCATGGAGTAGCTGATACTGTAGGTGCCTCGCAGAGCCTCCTCCGGGCCTGTCAGTATGTACAGGATGGCCAGATGAGCCTCAGAGCGAATCAGTCAGCAGCACATATTATGCTGACACATGCTTCAAAGTAGAGCCTTTAGAATTTCTTAAAATATTTCGCATCCATATGGGATATACCGATTTGCGTGTCAGTCTCCTATTTTTTCATTCACTAGAACAGATGAGAACGCACCTGTTAAACGTTAACTGTTTCTATGCCTCCGGCTCATACGTATGGAAACTCCGAACCCACAGACAATTTTTTAGGTCCAATCCAGAATTTGGATTTTAAATCTGATTTTAGCTGGTTTTACATTTTTTATCCATGTTTAAGAAATCCAAAATAAAAGATTCAAATTTTAAATCTGAATTCCAAACCAAAACACCTGACAGTGGTTTTGCAAATCCAGAATTGAAACCAAAACACAACAATGAAATTACAACCAAAACCGAAACACTAGACTCGACTCATAATTGATCTTTTTTTTTAATTAATTTAAATAATAATAGTAGGGTCTTTGGGTTAAGGGAGGTGTCCTAAAAAAAGTCACCACTTGCCCTCAAACAGTAACCCCAGGCATCACTGAGTCATGGTTCAGAATCTCGGTTCTGGATTTCTTGGTACTTAAATATGGGGTGCATTTAAGAAACCGGTAGCAAGGAAAAAGACGTTGTAGGCGACTGTACATCCATGAATTAGAACTCCAGGTTTTATATGGGCTCGGAACTCTAGGTTAGCCTACAGTATCCTTATAATCTACAGATAATTGCTATACATTATCAGTCATTGAGACGGGTGGTGTACATATAACAGTGCATTATTTACAGCCTGAGTGGCGGGAAATAACTGAAGAGGGTGGAATGGGGCACGCTATTTATTCATTGTGCTGAGAAACATAACGGTCCGGATCCTGGAACAGCGGATCGGCTCACTCAGTGACCGTCCGTTGTGTAGCTTGTAGTGCACGTCGCCGTCCGTCCCCATCCGAGGGTGTATATGTGTCAGCTGTCATCGTGACCGTATACAACCTCACTGTATGGACCAGACTGTTTTTACCCCATTCCCGGACCATACGGGGAGGTTGTAATCTTTCCCTCCAGTCTCCCCGGTGACAGCTGACAGAGAAGTCGCCGCCAGAGGGAGATGGTCCGATGTTCCAGGCGCTGTCCGTTCTGGTTTTTACCCAGTTTCTGATCAAATGTATTTACGTTATTAGCGTAAATGACGACAAATACATATTTTATCTACACCTGCATCTCTGTATATTACGCAAAAATGGATGCAACTTGCAGCTACGTTTTGGTGTAAAGTGCGTACAAATCTGCTACTGTCCCCCTGTCTCTTGGTGCCTCCCTGTCTCCCTGTCTCCTGGTGCCTCCCTGTCTCCTGGTGCCTCCCTGTCTCCGGGTGCCTCCCTGTCTCCGGGTGCCTCCCTGTCTCCGGGTGCCTCCCTGTCTCCTGGTGCCTCCCTGTCTCCGGGTGCCTCCCTGTCTCCTGGTGCCTCCTTGTCTCCGGGTGCGTCCGTCTCCGGGTGCCTCCCTGTCTCCGGGTGCCTCCCTGTCTCCTGGTGCCTCCCTGTCTCTGGGTGCCTCTTTGGGCAGCATTCGATGCTCTTTAGCGAGCTACGACGGCGAGCAGTGCTGATTGCTTGCCATCACAGCTTGCACCGTCGAGCATTAGCCGCGAACCTCAATGTTTGGGTGGAATCCTCGCCCTTCTCTGACAATGAGGATTCCCCGGAACGTTGAATAGGGTGAGTAGCCGGCACGATGGTTAAGCGGCGAAGATGGCTTGTTTTCAGCGATCCTCACCGTTTAACCCCCTCGCTGGCCGCATTAAATACGGTAGAGATAGATCGTTCGCGAACGAAGCGGGTCTTTTGAACGGATCCCATAAAAGACTGAGGGAGCTGCCGATCCCAAAAAGGTGATCCGTTGTTCTTTTACTTTCAGTTTCGTTTTTCATTACAATGCATTTGCCTATACTCAGCACTGCCACCTGTGGCAGCTGAGATGTACTGACTCCGGAGACTGAGTTCAGTGCTGCGACTGCAAGTAAAAGAAAGAATAACAAGGCTGCTGCTGCTAGGGATGGCCATCGGTGCAGACGCCATCGATGGTTGCCATTGATGGTTGCCATCGATGGCGATTCTGCACCCAGCCAGTGATCAGTGTTTTACTAGGTTATGTATGTTCTTATTTGATCAGCTCACTGTTTAAAAAAAAAAAGTAAAAAAAAAAGGGCAATAAATGATTGTCAAAAAAATTATGCTTCGTTATTATCAATTACCCCTTCTGCCAAAGTGAGCCGATGCGGCGCCTAAAAGATACAGATCTTTTCACTGACTGATCTGCTGGATCCCAACTCTCGTTAGTGACCCGTTTTGCCCATCACTAGAATACGGCCCTTTGTCTCTTCTTACATGTACGCTGCAGGTGTGCGCCCACAGTATACACACAACTGGCACATAAAGCAGCTACTATTATTCCTGTACTTAGATAACCCATTGATCCTCCCTTTGAAGTTCTGAATGAGTTATTAGTGGTTTTCACATCCATGACCTGAGGTAAGAGGTACATGATCAATCAGACACCCACCTTGAGCTCACAATTTAGGAATGCCCCACTATCACTTACACCCCCAGCTTCTCTTTATAATACAACTTTGAAGAGCTCTTGTTATTAGATGTTGTGTGATAGGGAACTGGCGGAGTCTCAGGATAAATGCTCAGAATCCGACAGTAAATACCACCAGCTGCAGGTTTATATATATATATATATATATATATATATATATATATATATATATATATATATATATATATATATATATATATATTAGGGCGGAGTGAAAAAACTGAAATTGAGAAATTCAAAATCGGCTAGTGTGGGAAAGTTGTGACTTGACTTGAATAAGAAACGTGCAAAAGCATTTTGATCTGAGTCAACATCTTCTGTTCTGGCAAGAGGCCTAAAGTTTCACTTTTTTGGTGAAAATTACGAAAACTATGAAGATGCTCCGATCTAGTTAAAATTATGTCAGGATGTCTTAGAGTGGTTCATTAATATACTTTAGCATAGTAAAAGAGAGTACGAGCTTGTCCTAGTGAAAAGTGAATGACTTTGGTGGGAGAAAAAATCCCTGATAATTGACCCATTTTCATGGTCACAATTGTGAATATTGTGTGTTTTCTCCTGAAAGTGTTTATAATAGAAGAACAAATACTCTAAATGGAATTTCGGTGACACTGTGTGAAATTTAACACTGCATAATGGCCCTTAATCAGACCTGATCCCAGTACAAATTTGTTCTCAAAATGGGCAAAACAAATGCTGCATTGCAGGTGGGGCAGATGTAACGTGCTGAGAGAGTTAAATTTGGGTGGGGTGTGTTGAAACTGAAATCTAAATTACAGTGTAAAAATAATGCAGCCGGTATTTACCTTGCACAGAAACAAAATAACTCGCACAAATCTAAAGGTGGCCATACATCTACAGATCGATTGTCATATTGGGCCGGTTGGAACAAACAGCTGGTAATATCTGAATGACAGTTTTTCAGCATTTCAAAGCAAATGGTCAACTGTCATTTGCTCTCATCTCTAACCAGGATTTTGTTCCAACCAGACAGATCGGACAATAAATCTGTAGATGTATGGACACCTTAAATCTCTCTGCACATGTTACATCTGCCCCACCTGCAGTCCAGCATTTGTTTGCCCATTTTGAGAACAAATTTGTACTGCGATCAGGTCTGATTAAGGGCCATTATGCAGTGTTATATTTCACACAGTGTCACTGAAATACATGAAATTGGATTTATGCTGCTCTCTTTGCAGTGCATATACAAAGATAGACAATCCTGTGTATATAAATAAGAAATAACTGTTGCAGTCTGTTATTGAAAAACAGTAACTGTTGCAATAAGTATTACAAGTAAGTGTAAACTGTCTAATGTATCATTTTACATATCACTTCTGTTTATTGACAGAAAAACAGTGTCGCATCCCCTATACTGGGAACATGATTGGACTGCATTACAGCATAGAATTATGCCAAAGATAAGCCAATATATTAACTGTTAAATACGTTGAAGTGTATTATGATGTAATAAATTGTAAGCTTGCAGCAGGGCCCTCTAACCCCCAAGTCTGTCTGTCATTACCCAGTTTGTTTTATCACTGTCTACTATTGTAAAGCGCAATGGAATCTGCTGAGCTATATAATACCCCTTTCACATCGCACTTTTAAAACGGTAAATTGCCGTTTTTTTCCCTTTTTAAAACGTTTAAGCCTGCACTGTGAATGCACCACAGCCGATTTACCGTTTAAAGTTAACTGGCATTTCGAACCGTGTAAAAAGCAGAGTCCTACACGGTTCCTTGCCGTTTTTTGTGCAATGTGAATGTGTACAATGCTATGCATTCACAGTGCAGGCTTAAACGTTTTAAAAAGGGAAAAAAAACGGCAATTTACCGTTTTAAAAGTGCGATGTGAAAGGGGTATAAACCGGTATTTAAAACGGTAATCTGCGGCAATGTAAGGCTCTGACCTGTTTTAATTACCGTTTTAAAATACCGTTTTTTAAAACGTGTCGGCGATGTGAAAGTGGTATAAGAAACTGTAAATAAATAAATAAATAAACAAATACATCTAATGTTTAGGGGGAAATAAACAAGAACATTGATTCAAAAAATAACAGGTTAATCATTCTATGAGTGGTGTCCAGCAGTACATATATGCCAATCACTGTGTTCATTTCTAGGTAGCAGGGCCGTCTTAGCAGTGTGGGCCCCTGGGCAAAGCAATGCACTGGGGCCCTTACCCATTCTCCCCTCCTAGGGGTGGGGGGTGGTATCAGCAGCAGCTTTGATGTCCCACGGGTGGCAGGGGGTGCTCTATCTTCCACTCAACATGTAGGACCTGGAGCAGTAACTTCTATACTGCACAGGTGGTGGGATTAAGAACACTAACGTGTGGAAGGGGGCACTGAGCTGTATGAAGGGTCCCTTGTAAATTACTTCCAGGGAGGTAGGGGGTGTTTTATACACAGAGGACGGTTGGATAATGGAGTGGGCTTAATATTCGTCATTTTCCGGTGGAAGGGCAGCTTGTTTGACTGCAGATATCGCCATTATCTGGAAATAGATTTCTTAGCCTAGGATAAAAACCTAGAGTCCCAACTTTCAGGAGGTGCTGGGAACTTGGGTATCAGAGATCAGGAGCCAGAGCAATCCATTGACAAAAATATAAAACTACACCAGACGTTTGGAGCTGGAGCAGGGACCGGCTGCTGGAAGGCTAAAATCTCTGGTTCTGGGCATGATAGAGACAAGCCGCTAGTGTCAGAGAGAACCTGAGAAATATGACTGGAAATTGTAATTAACAGGTCGGATGTGGACTGCTGCTTTGAAGTTGGATATCTCCAGTTCCCTAGGGCCGATTTAAAAATTCTGGTATCCCTGGAAAAAGGGGATCCTCAGCTATCAACATAGAGCCCTTATACGCCTGGGGCCCCTGGGCAAGTGCCCATTAAGCCCATACAAAAAGACGGCCCTGCTAGGCAGGATTGATCAGCAATACTTATTACAGCATAATGCACTTTAATGTATTTAACTGTTAATATATTGGCTTATCTTTGGCATAATTATATGCTGTAATGCAGCTGCAGGTGGGGCAGATGTAACATGTGCAGAGGGAGCTAATGTGGTCATACATCTACAGATTTATTGTCCGATCTGTCTGTTTGGAACAAAATACTGGTAATGGATGAGAGCACTTTGAAATGCTGGAAAACTGCCAAAAACTGTCATTCAGATATTACCAGGTATTTGTTCCAACCAGCCAGATCTGACAATTGATCTGTAGATGTATGGCCACCTTTAGATTTGTGTTGAGTTATTTTGTTTCTGTGCAGGGTAAATACCTGCTGCATTATTTTTACACTGCAATTTAGATTTCAGTTTCAACACACCCCACCCAAATTTAACTCTCTCAGCAAGTTACATCTGCCCCACCTGCAATGCAGCATTTGTTTTGCCCATTTTGAGAACAAATTTGTACTGGGATCAGGTCTGATTAAGGGCTATTATGCAGTGTTATATTTCACACAGTGTCACCGAAATTCCATTTAGAGTATTTGTGCTTCTTCTATTACAAACACGTTCAGGAGAAAACACACAATATTCACAATTGTGACCATGAAAATGGGTCAATTATTAGGGATTTTTTTCTCCCGCCAGTCAGTCACTTTGCACTAGGACAAGCTCTTACTCTCTTTTACTATGCTAAAGTATATTAATGAACCACTCTAAGACATCCTGACATAATTATAACTAGATCGGAGCATCTTCATAGGTTTCGTCATTTTCACCTAAAAAGTGAAACTTTAGGCCTCTTGCCAGAACAGAAGATGTTGACTCAGATCAAAATGCTTTTGCACGTTTCTTATTCAAGTCAAGTCACAACTTTCCCACACTAGCCGATTTTGGATTTCTCAATTTCAGTTTTTTCACTCCGCCCTAATATATATACAGGTATAACTGATCCTCCTAACGGCTGATGGTGGCCCTGTGAATGGGTCAGTGAGAACCTTACTATAATGACACAGTGATACAGAAATTGATTGTTAGTTTTTATATATATTTGAATGAAAACTAAAATGAATTAGAGAATGGTGGCAAAGAAAGAACCGCTAAACTCTTTAGAAAACCCGGAAAACTGATCAGGGGTTAAAATGGTCCGGAACAGGGCTGAACTGGATTCCGTCAGTTGTAATGGCAGGCAGACCCAGTTCCGGTCCGACACTCACCTTGCTGGTAGGGATGAGCATCGGCACAGCCCCCATCGATGGCTTTTAAAGCAAGAACCATCGCTGGCTATAAAACATTCTACCCCCTACCATCGATGGTTCCTGCTATTGATGCGCCATGCATGCGCAGAGCAAGGGGACGGGCAGCCTGAAGAAACTTTAACTAGCCATCCATTTCATTTAAGGTTCTTCTGTGCATGCGCGCACCTCCCAGCGGGGCGGGCCACCCACAGCGACACATCTGAATACAGCAACACTGCGCGTGGGTAAGGGGCACAACACTGTGGCATTATAATGTGATAGGGGCACAATACCTTACACATTATTATGTATAGGGCCAAAATACTGTGACATTATGTGTAAGAGGCACAATACTGTGGCATTATTTTGAGTAAGGGACAAAAATACTGTAGGCATTATTGTGTGTAAGGGGCACAATACTGTGGCATTAATATGTGTAAGGGGCACAATAGTGTGGCATTAATATATGTAAGGGGCACAATATTGTGGGCATTATCTATGATGCACACTAACGTGCATTTTGTGTATAACGGGCACTACTGTGTTTCATCACATGTATAAGGGGCACTATGCGTAGTGTAATGTGAATAGGATTGTTCTACTCCTGGTGTAAGTTGAACTGGGGGTAGTAGTGCTGTGCGGTAACACCAATAGTGCCCATTGTTCCTTTATAAAGTATGAGAGCTAGGGTGCAAATTTTAAGTTAATAGGGGGGGCTCCAAACACCCTAGCATGGGCACTGGGTCTACCTAATGAAAAGGCGGGGGGGGGGAGGGCAGGGAAAAGGAGTCTCACTACCTCTTGAGAACCACTTTACACCCTGATCATAACCACAGACCAAACAAGCTAAACACACAAAGGAATTCACTCAATCTTGTACCATGACTACCCACCCGCATGGTCCAGCAGATATAAAAGGTAAAGGACCGAGACCACAATAATAACTAGGTTACTAATCAGAAAACAGTCTATATGCGCCGTAAAACAGATAACCTGTCGTTACCACCGCTAACACATTATAGGACTGATTCTGGTTCACTCACAAAAGCAAACTCATTCTTTAATGGACAAAAGGTGCGATTACTAAGACGAAAATACGGTAAAACCCACATTTTACAGCATTTTCAAATGTACTAATACCCGACCGCCGCTTGATCGCAAGGCAGGGTATTGCCACCTTTGGGTGGCAATATCTATGGGCTTCTACTGCTGCCCGCCATCTGCTGCAGACTCCTACCCCCCTCCCCATCCTCCATGCTGCTCCTCCTCCTCCAGCAGCATGTCACTACTGGCGATGTCCTTCAGGTGGGAGGAGGAGACGCCGGGTACCGCCGCAGGGCCTAGGAGGTGACCCCCCACACACTACATCACAGGTTTTGCCAGGGGGGGGCCTCCGTAACCGCACCGCGATGCTTGCCGCTAATGTTAGTACATATGCACCAGCATCGCGGCAGGGGCGTGGCGAGAAGTGGCGATGTATGTCAATACATCCCGCCCAAAACCATTTGCACTGCAGGTGGGGCAGATGTAACCTCTGCAGAGAGCTACATGTGGGTGGGGTTTTTGTACTTCAAACTGATATCTATATTGCAGTGTAAAAATAAATCAGACAGTATTTACCCTGCACAGAAACATCGTATGTGTTTCCAACCCAATGCGCGGTCCCGTGAGTGTCGGATAGGAGCCCCTGGATTGCTTGTACTGCACCAGTGATTCATCAGAATCGCACGGAATCAGATGGAAAATGGAGTGCTTTTTGCACATGCGATATATCGCAGGAAGTTTGACTGGCATTTCCAGTCCCTCTAGCCCATCAGATATAGCTTTTGGTACAAATGTATACCATTAGATATATCTCATGCGATTTATCTCGGCTTGATCAGTCATATAAGATATATCCTATGCAAAAATGATGCCAAAGTTCCAAATCGTCTGGAATCATTACCGGGAAGGTCCAGGGGGGAGTCCAAGGGTAATTGCATCTGACTTCAGGATTACCGTTAGACATATTGTTTACAATCATTTTATTTTTCCTAGCGTTATCTCCCTTTAAGTTTAAACACCGTATAAGGCCCCTGATATGGAACATGTGCTGTAAGGGAGTCAGTTACGTGTGGGCCTTGGCATTATTACACATTGTTATTCTGCGGCCCTCTGTGTGGGCAGCAAAGGTTTCCCTGAGGAAACTCAGTATAAAATCTGATATGTCATCCCCAGCACAGGCAACTCTCCCGGAAACATTGGTTTTACTTCACAAGGAAACATGGCAGAGAGCGTCCAGGAAATGTATAAAGCAGCCGCGCTGAGCGCCTGTGTAATCAATCACAGAGTGAGGAGGAGGCCGCTCTGCACTCAGTGGCAGGGATTGCACTGAGTGAAAATAATGCCACAATATTTATAGTGGGTCAACACCTACACAAGACGGAAGGAGCCATTGTGTGGGCAGCCACTGAGCCAATGCTAATGGTCAGGATCCAATAGTGGATGAGGATAATGGTGATCGTTGGTGGCGCTAACGAACCAATAGTGATTGGCTGTTTGCTAATATTGCGCTTATGCTGATTGGTGCATTCTCCGTCATCCGGGAACATGATACCGCAACTTATCAATAAAATATAACCAGGACAGATGACTGATATTCAGCTGCCTCGGCAATGGTGTGTCGGGAGAGTAAGGGTTAATTTACTGCTTCACCAGGGGAATTCTCAATGTTAATAACAGATCATTCAATATATTGGCGGCAAAAACTCATCCATACCCCCTGGACTTGTCAGTCTATTATCTTGACTCACTGCCTTAGGGCTGTCTATATGTATAGCCAAGGACTCACAATTCTAGGGGCCTGCGATCAGCGGGGCAGGTGGTGGTCCCCAGCCAGACAGTGAATGGTTGTCAACATGCTGATTGGTGCATTGCTGGAGCTATTCACCAATCAGAGTGCAGCATTCCCCATCTACCTCCCAGCCAGACAGTGAAAGGTTTTCAGCATGCTGATTGGTGCATTGCTGGAGCTATTAAGTGCTGACAGCCCGTTACTGTATGGAAGCTTGTGGAGAGATGGTGCAGGAAGGACAAGTTCTAATTCTTTTTAAAATTGGTTCCCATGATTGGTGTGTAGGGGTCCAAGTGAATTGCTTTGCCCAGGGCCTACAATGCTGTAAGACAGGCCTGCAGTGCCCCAGCGATATCACTAGTTCATAATGAAATAGCAGGCAAAATACTGGTTCAGTGCAATAAAATCAGCCGATAGGTCGCACTTGCCAGTATTATCATTTTATTATGGGATACATACCAGAGGGTATGTTCGGGGGAGCACTGCGGTGGGGCACAACGCACAGGAGCCCTACCTAGTGACACAGTGTAATACCATTATTACAGTGTACAGCAGTTTCCTCTGTATAACAGATCCAGGCACATACAGAACATCTGTTCGCTCAGCACTATAATCCTAAGCAGGGCTGGGTGTGTCGCACGCTGTAATGTATGGCCTGGGGCATGCGGTGTACACTCCCTGCTTGCAGGACTTGTCAGCCAGGGTGCTCCGTCTTCAGGCTACATATTATCATGTGTTACCTCTGCACCGCCAAATAAACCGGCAATCAGAGCCTCGCGCCCAGACACCTAGATAGTGACATGTAATTACACCACGCCGCGGCTTCATGGGCCGGAACAGTAAAATACAGCAGATACTGTATCTGCCGGGGCCATGGGAGGAGTTGGGCAGAGGGAGGTTGCTCCCCGGTAAGTCTGGAGTCCCCACTTACCTCTCCAGCTCTGAGTTGAAAGAAACTAAAGGGACGTATTTTATGCAATTCCAGTTGCACGTTTTATCTATCTTACCGCAACGCAACATGCTGCTAATATCTGCGTAGGCTACCTAGCCAATTGGTTTAGCATCACACCTATGGCGGGCATGAGCATACCTAAACAAACCCTATAGCGCAGGGACAAAATGGTCTGTACCTGGACTATCCGCAGAATTTATGCTAACGCACCTTTCTTATCCATTAACCTGAAACTGGTGAACGCAGTCTTAAAGTAGGGCGGAACTCTGTAGCTCGGTACACTAGGCTATATCGTTTACGAACAATATCGCCAACAATTACCCAATATCTTTCTGGTATTTACACTAAATAATACATGAGCAATTAGCGCTAATGATGAGCGAGCACTTGGATGAGAGGGAGCAAATATAAACTGCTGGGGAGTGAGAGATTGCTGAAGCCTCACACAGGAGATCATGGGTTAACAAGCTAAGGAGTTTAAGCTAATTAGGTGTAAGGGGGAGTGGTTAGGGTGGAGACATTTTGTGTCTAGGCTTAGTTAGGTTCTGCCTCTTTTTCCTGGATTCAAGTCAGTTGGGAAACCTGGAGATATTGGTGGGAGGCTGGTAATAGTTACCGTTCAAGTCAGTTGGGGAACCTGGAGATATTGGTGAGGGCCTGGTAGGAGTTACCATACGAGTCAGTTGGAGAACCTGGAGATATTGGTGAGGGCCTGGTAATAGTTACCGTACAAGTCAGTAGGAGAACCTGTAGATATTGGTGAGGGCCTGGTAATAGTTACCGTACAAGTCAGTTGGGGAACCTGGAGATATTGGTGAGGGCCTGGTAATAGTTACCGTACAAGTCAGTTGGAGATATTGGTGAGGGCCTGGTAATAGTTACCATACAAGTCAATTGGAGAACCTGGAGATATTGGTGAGGGCCTGGTAATAGTTACCGTACAAGTCAATTGGAGAACCTGGAGATATTGGTGAGGGCCTGGTTATAGTTACCGTAGAAGTCAGTTGGGAAACCTGGAAATATTGGTGAGGGCCTGGTAATAGTTACTGTACAAGTCAATTGGGGAACCTGGAGATATTGGTGAGGGCCTGGTAATAGTTACCGTACAAGTCAGTTGGAGAACCTGGAGATATTGGTGAGGGCCTGGTAGGAGTTACCGTACAAGTCAGTTGGAGAACCTGGAGATGTTGGTGAGGGCCTGGTAATAGTTACCGTACAAGTCAGTTGTAGAACCTGGAGATATTGGTGAGGGCCTGGTAGGAGTTACCGTACAAGTCAGTTGGAGAACCTGGAGATGTTGGTTAGGGCCTGGTAATAGTTACCGTACAAGTCAGTTGGAGAACCTGGAGATATTGGTGAGGGTCTGGTAATAGTTACCGTACAAGTCTGGTAGAGAACCGGAGATATTGGTGAGGGCCTGGTAATAGTTACCGTACAGGTCAATTGGAGAACTTGGAGATATTGGTGAGGGCCTGGTGATAATGTGGAAGTGTCTGAACTAAAGAAGTATACTTCTCCTGAGGAAGCCGCTGAAGGACGAAGGCGGAGAAACGCATTGAGAGGGGACTTAAAGGCTGATATTTCATCCAGCTATCGGATTGGTCTCAGATATGACCGCAGTGTGGGCGGTCGGAGAAATTTGTCGCTGAAACTACAAGCCACAGATACCCCTGGATTACCACAATACTAATGTGCACATGTTGTGGGGACTTGAACTCTGACCTTTAATCCTACTAATTCGCTCTATCAATGAGCAACAAAAATCTGCAATTGCATGCATAACAAAACTAACCAGTTCTAATATCGAGGGGGGAGTTCTTGTTGTATGTTTGTGTGTCTTGTGTGTCTATATTGGCCTAATATTGTATTTTAATATGTACATTTTATTAAATATTTTCATATATTCAGTACAGCGCTGTTCCTATCTTTCTTTTTTTGGTTCTGTGAATTAAAAGGGGTTTTGGTAATCCCCCTACAGGTTCAGCAGCAGTGCCGAATATACAATCAGCGCTCACTATCACTTTGTGGAGTATTTGTTGCATTTGGATAAACAACCAGCCAGTCATCTCATAACTGGGATTGAAAAATGACAGTTATGAGCGGAATGGCTGGTTGTTTACCACTCTCTATTATATCACTTTTGAAGCTGGATACATCTGGCCCATAGGTTAGTATTACATTGATATTCCAGAGACATCAGTGATTATTGTACACCTGACGGCTGAAGCCACTTCCTGTATCTGTAGCACGACTGTCCTCATGCAGGGCACAAATAAGAAGCTGAAGTCAGTTGAGCTGCTGTGACATCACACACCTGTGTAGGAATACAGCCATCCACACAGTACATTTTAGAAGGTCAAGGCTGCAGGTCTATCAGACTTTGGAGGTTATTCAGGACCGCACGCAGAGCTCCCCCGCACGCAGAGCTCCCCGCACGCAGAGTTCCCCCGCACGCAGAGCTCCCCCGCACGCAGAGCTCCCCCGCACGCAGAGTTCCCCGCAGGCAGAGCTCCCCCGCACGCAGAGTTCCCCGCACGCAGAGCTCCCCCGCACGCAGAGCTCCCCCACACGCAGAGTTCCCCGCACGCAGAGCTCCCCCGCACGCAGAGTTCCCCGCACGCAGAGTTCCCCGCACGCAGAGCTCCCCCGCACGCAGAGCTCCCCCGCACGCAGAGCTCCCCCGCACGCAGAGTTCCCCGCACGCAGAGCTCCCCCGCACGCAGAGTTCCCCCGCACGCAGAGTTCCTCGCACGCAGAGCTCCCCCGCACGCAGAGTTCCCCGGAAGCAGAGCTCCCCCGCACGCAGAGCTCCCCCGCACGCAGAGCTCCCCCGCACGCAGAGCTCCCCCGCAGGCAGAGCTCCCCCGCACGCAGAGTTCCCCCGCACGCAGAGTTCCCCCGCACGCAGAGTTCCCCCGCACGCAGAGTTCCCCGCACGCAGAGCTCCCCCGCACGCAGAGCTCCCCCGCACGCAGAGCTCCCCGCACGCAGAGCTCCCCGCACGCAGAGCTCCCCGCACGCAGAGTTCCCCCACACGCAGAGTTCCCCCGCACGCAGAGTTCCCCCGCACGCAGAGTTTCCCCGCACGCGTGTGAATGGATGTTTAGCATAAATCCATACGCAGCTTGCATGTGGGTAGGAAATGAGTCGATGGTCGCCGACCATCGAATGATTTGTAAGGTGCACACTAGATCTGCCGGCTCCCTGTACGGGAAGCTAGCGGGGAGCTGACATCTGCTGACATCTGCTGCCTGCCCCACGCACCAGCGTCATCGCCAAATTAACATGGGAAATTTTCATGGGAACACCTATGGAATGCTGGGCATTCCCCTGGGCGCAGCCTGTCGCCGCAACCCCACTGCACACACTGCTAGGTACGAACGGGGCAGCGGATAAGCAATTTGCCGTACCTGCTCGCAGCAAGCAGCTGCACATCGCACATAAATTCGCACGTACATTCGCTAAACATTGCTCCACCCATTGCGCACGTGGGGGAGCGAATGGACCCGAGTAAGGCCCTGTCATCTCGCTTGGCTGCAGAGGGCAGTGATGGACGTATTACATTAGTTCTAGACACTTCCGTTAGGTGACAGATACTCATGTTATTAATTATACACAACAACAGGATACCGGCTTCACTACCGAAGCATTGATCACACATTCAGTGGATGCTACAAAAAGGGCCTGATTCAGTCCGGTTTGCTAGGCCCCCCTAACAGGGGGTGAGGTTGGTGCTGCATTGGCATTCTGGATTCTCTGATCCTCTGAGCAGCCAATTGAAAATAACATTGGTGCTGACACACGACAGGTTTTAGATGCTGTGCACGGAACAATATATTATGTCATGAAAACAAATCTCTAACGGGGCATACACACTGGGTGATTTCAGCCCATTTTCTGTATAGATCGCTTACAAATGAAGCACAAATCACTCCGTGTGTGTATGCCTCTGAGTGACAGCGATGTGGGTTCCGTGCGTCGCCATCGCCTGACTACAAGTAGTGAAGATCTAGTCAGATCACCAGAGAACACTGGTTAACACAGATCGCCTATACACACATCGCTACGTGTACATGTGCCATCCAGGCGCCGGCTGGCAGTGCCCTCGACCTTTTCTCATGCAGTGGGGACTTTTATCGTTTTCGAAGCCCTCATTTTATTGGGAGCCCCAGACTGAACACTTTCCAGGCCTGAGAGACTTGTTCTGGTTGATTGTAAAGGGCACGGTGCTTTCAGAAGAGGAGCCTTTGTGTGGCTGCCAAGGGAGACATCTCCCCCTTACTTATGGAAACAGCAGCCTCTGATCCTTCCTGTCCTGTCCTCCGCAAGGTCTGTGTGGCTTAGGACATTCACTCTGCTGCTTGCAATAGCCCTGGGGTACAAGACGAATGCCATCTATGTATTGCGCCTCATTGTGAGGGGCATCAGCCATTCCCATCCCTTTTATCTCATGACACCTTACACAAAGAGGGCTGGAGAGTTTAGGAAGGGACATTCTGATCTCACTATAATCTGACACGGTACATCATTAACATTCCTGGGAAGAGACCTCGCTGATACCATCTACACTATTGTATAATCTATGGGTCTCCTCTACATAACGCCTACTGCCCAGGGCTGGAATTAGGGTGGATGTTCTAGGCCAGTGGTTCCCTGTCATTTCCCACCTGGGTGCCCCCTGGCAGCTCTGCTCTGTCCTTTACACCCCTGCCTCCAATACTTAGACAAATTAATGATGGATAATGACAGAGCGTCCTATAACAAGGGCAAGAATTCATATTGCTGGAATATAAATCCTAGTTCCTATAGGTATGTACCCAGCGTGCCCATATATAGCAAATAAATCCCAAAAGCTGATATGTAACAACAGGTGGAAGCGGGGTTAGTTTTCTCCCTAACAATTCCCCAAAACAGATGGAAGTCAGATAAATACACCATACACAATGAGATGCGATATTCAGGGAATCTCGGAATTGTCTGCAACTTGTTGTAACAAAGGTGGGTGAGGTATCCCATGATCACCTCCGTCGCTGGATGCCTCGGAGCTAGGCTGTACCAGGACCCGCCTTCTGTACCCATGCCTAAATACACATGACATCATGGAGGTCTCTGGGCCCTTCCCACGAGGTGTCCCCTGCAGGAGATAAAGTGCTGCATTCCACATTCATTATCCCAAACGTTCAGCAGCAGAGAGCAGCTACACCTATCTGTCAGGGTACCCCAGTGCCGGGCTGCAGCCTGCAGTGTGGTAACAACATATTGGGAAACTGTCTAAGCTACTGGAAGCATTTACCAGACCACGTTCTGACTGCAGCACACATGTCTCATTTTATATAGAATAAGGCATCCTGGAACAGTTTACATTGCAGCTGCTGGGCTCTCCCCCAGTCCCGGATAGAGCAGTACTCTGGCCTCGGGAACACAACTGCACAACGCTTACACCCGGCTCTGATTATCACAGAGTACCTTAATTCATTGTGTAATTAGTGCTGGCATCTGGTTATATCACCACAGCTATATGTCATGTTTGGTCCAAAGATTGTGGATAGTAATGTGAGTGTGTATCTAGCGCAGTACATGATCATTAGATTGTAAGCTCCTGTGAGCAGGGCCCTCCTCCCTTACTTATACCGTACCCCCCAACATGTGAGAATTGCGTGAAAGTGTGCGTGGCCCTGTGCCCACGAGGCTATGCCCCTAATGTTTCCAGTAGAGCCCCCAGCTTCTCCCAACCCAGTGTGGATGTGGTTGACAGTCAAATGGTCGACCATTATCACTATGACAGGCCATAGGTCGACACATGAAAAAGGTCAACATACCTTAAGTTAACACAGTGAAAACATCGGCATAAGCAATAGGTCGACATGGAAAAGGTTGACATATGTAGAGCGTAACAAGGGCCAGCGGATCAAGCCCTGCGTGGGGACCTGGTACACATATACGTGTCCATGTCGACCTATGTTGACATAGACACCAATAAATATGAAAAACCTCATGTTGACCTTTTCCTTGTTGACCTTTTGTTTGTGATGACCTTTTGAACATGTCGACCTAAGGTATGTCGACCTTTTTCAGGTATGGCCTGTTGACCAATAGTGGTCGGCCATATGCGTGTCGTCCTTATTACTGTTGACCCTTACTGTTAAATCTTTTGTACTCTGTTCTTGTTGTGCTGTTTATGTATATTATATGGTGCTGCGGAGTCCTGTAGTGCTGCAGAGCCCCTGTAGTGCTGCGGAGCCCCTGTACTGCTGCAGAACCCCTGTAGTGCTGCGGAGCCCCTGTAGTGCTGCGGAGCCCCTGTACTGCTGCAGAACCCCTGTAGTGCTGCAGAGCCCCTGTACTGCTGCAGAACCCCTGTAGTGCTGCAGAGCCCCTGTACTGCTGCGGAGCTCCTGTAGTGCTAGGGAGCCCCTGTACTGCTGCAGAGCTTCTGTAGTGCTGCGGAGCCCCTGTAGTGCTGCAGAACCCCTGTAATGCTGCGGAGCCCCTGTAGTTCTTTATAGATAAGGAATAATCATACAGTGCAGCAGCATTGGCTATATATGGTTCTCTTATGTAATATATAATATATAATATAGTGCTGCAGAGCCCCTGTAGAGCTGCGGAACCCCTGTAGTGCTGCGGAGCCCCTGTACTTGTATATAGATGAGGAATAATAAAACATTGCAGCAGCATTGGCTATATATGGTTCTCTTATGTAATATATAATATATAATATAGTGCTGCAGAGCCCCTGTAGTGCTGCAGAGCCCCTGTAGTTCTATATAGATAAGGAATAATAATACATTGCAGCAGCATTGGCTATATATGGTTCTCTTATGTAAATATATAATATTGTCTTACCTAATACTTGTAACAGAGAATGTACTCCACATATTACTTCAATACCTAAATGCACTACAATAAAACATTACGAGGACTAGTAAACCACACTAAGCTACTGTTTAATGTTACAGGAGTCTACAGGTAGGACTGGCACCCTGGATATAATTACTCCTTTACAGGGGCTGCAGGTGGCAGGGGCAAGGGGGTGGGGGGGTGGGGGGGAGATGCCATCACTGGGTAGACAATGCCTAAGGCAACAGTCACTACAGGTGGAGTATGTGTCAGCGCGGCGGCGGGGAGCGGATTCCCTGCCCGTCTCCACTTCAGGGAGATGGGCAGGGCAAGTGGGGGCTACGACGGAGCAGCGCGCCCCCTTCTGTCGGATGGCGCGGGGTGGCGATTGATGATTATATCGGGAGGAGCTGCTCCCTCTGTAGGTCCACCACTAACTCATGTCGACCTTATTCATGTCAACAATGTATATGTCAACCATAAACTTGTATCAACCTTTTGTCAATGTCGACTGCAGTATAATGCCATTTCCAAAAATACAGTAAAGCTGGACATACGCTGGGGTGACTTCTCAGAGTGGAGAAGTCTCCCGCAATATCCCCCCCCCCCCCCCCACACACACCATGATATATCGTATGCGATCCTTTTGGAGAGGATATATTGCATGCAATCTCAGCCAAGCCGGCAATCCAACGTATCTCTCCCGCTGGGGGTGCGACTCGCAGGCTCCAATACATTGCTCATGTGACCGCGCATCGCATTGGACCTGCTGTCACATGCATGCGATTTGGACACTTTTTATGCCATTGTTCACTGCAAATGCATGAAAAGTGGCCAAATTACACGTATATCACCCCAGTATATGGGCACCTTCATGCAAATGTATTTACAATCTAAGTTACCTTTGTCGTACGGGCATAATCCACAATGCAGGTCGCTCTTGCCTCTATAAGCAGCTGGGAATTCAGTCGAATAGCAAGGGAATCTCACCGTGTGTACACACCATAAGCCAGGTGACGCTTGTCCTAACAAGTTGAGACGCCGTCTGTGTGCTGTACTTGTCGCCCCTTTCAATACACTTTTCAGACACAGGGAAGATTGCAAACAAAAATCACAAATCAAATTAGGAAAGCTGCTGCGTTGTCCCCAAAAAGTGAGTTTCCAAAAATATTCTCCGCACAGTTACTTGGCTCCTTTTTGTCGCTATCTCTCCCAGATTTCTGTCTCCAGCATGTACCCTAAAGCCACACGAAAATGTGACTGCTCTGTAATGAATCCTACAGTCCTCCCCCCCTGGTTCCCCACAGCCAATAGATCCAAAGATATTTAAATGTGGAGGAGAATCTCTTGTCAGCCAGGTGAATGGGTACTGGGATGTGAGCTGGAGATTCCCCTCTTCTGCACAGGATACACCCCCTCCGTCTCTTTCTGCAGATTTATCTCCATAGTATGTTCCTGTAACATGTGGCAGCTGGGCTGACACAGAAACATCCTGCTCTTGGTTACATTCAGCTCCCAGGCCAGTCATGCACTGATGGACTTAACAGGGCAGGCAGTGACGCCAGGATAAATGTGCTTATATGCAGGGATTCCCAAACTCTGTCCTCAAGTTTAACAGTCAAAAGGTCGACATGGGGTTTTTCACAGTTTTTTGAACCGACATGTGCCGACAGGCGGAGTTTCATGCCCTACCATCCACTAGGGCATGGTGGGAGAATAAAATAGTGTTCATGTCGACTGTGTAGAAATTGGGGACAAAAAAAGTGAAAAACCCCATGTCGACCTTCCCCCAGGGCCGGTGCAAGGCACCGGAGCGCCCCAGGCGAGGGGGGGTAGGGCGCCCCGATGCCTACGGGGGGGAGGGGGGGGGTACCTGCGGCGCTGTGTGATCTGGCGGCATGGTCCCTGCAGTGATGCGCGTTATCCGGCAGCCAGGCGGCGCCGCGGGAAGCGCTGATGGGTTTGAAAACTCGCCGCACGCTGATTGGCTGAATCTCAGCCAATCAGCATGCGGAATGTTTTCAAACCCAGCAGCGCTTCCCGCGCCGCCGCCTGGCTGCCGGATAGCGCACATCACTGCAGGGACCCCGCTGCCAGATCACACAGCGCCGCAGGTACCCGGCACGGACACCCCTGCAGCCTCCATGCGAGAGGCGAGGGGCGAAGTGCCGCCCTCCAGTGGCTGGCGCCCTAGGCAAATGCCTAGATTTGCCTAGAGATGGCGCCGGCCCTGCCTTCCCCATGTCCACCTAATACTTGTGTCAACCTAATGTCCTGTCGACCTTCAGTCATGTCGACCTTTATGCATGAAGGTCAACCTAGTGGAGTCGACCTAATGTCTGTCTATCCAATGATCCCATTCCCTTTCTCCGGGTGACTGGTAGTGCCCCCTGATTTCAGTAGCCTCCCGGCCGTTCTGTGTGAGTAGTCAGATATGGTGTAACTGAGGCATTTTATTTTTGTCTAGGATGCAAACGTGTATAATACGTACTATAATCTCCCAGGGATATTGGATTCCAAGGAGCAACAGTCTGTTATAGCATTCATGCGGTTAAGTGTTCTAATAGATTATACAACATGTAGGGTGATATTTAATAGGATGAGAGATTCAGAAAGTGAGAGATTTGGGAAGAAATCTCCAGTTTTTTTAAAGCGGCAATCATTTACACTTCAAAATCACACTGGTTTTGCAGTGTAAATGATTGCCGCTTTAAAAAAACTGGAGATTTCTTCCCAAATCTCTCACTTTCTGAATCTCTCATCCTATTAAATCTCACCCGTAGTCTCATTAATGATACTTTATTTCCTAAATAACATTTTAAAGTTTTGTTGCTGTTTTTGTTGTTGCAGATCTACAGATGGAGCGCCTCTCGTTCAGTGCCAGGGATCGGCAGAATGTCCCTGCTGGCGATCACCGGCGGAGAGGTGCTCCATCTGACTGGGACGCGTGACCATCTCACATGCACGTGCGTCCCAGTTTTTTGGTGGCGGGGGACGAGAACCCTGCCCGTCTCCACTTCTGGGGAGCACAGTTAAAAAGGGACGCGCGCATGTCTCATGCGCACCCGTCCCCTTCCGGCAGCTGGTGGTTGGCGATCTTACTGCCAGACCCCCGCTGAATGAGGCCTGCTCCATCAGTATGCTCCCTTTATCACTTTTTTGTACATTGCACCTTAAGGTGGCCATACACTGCTCCAACTTCAGGATCGCATGCAACCCCCGTTCCCCTGCAGGGAGGGGGGCCAAGTCGGAGATCGTACATGCAGCACGTAGAATCTCTGATGTATACGGGACCGTGCATCGGAACAGATCGGATGTCAACACAGGTCTGTTTTGGACACTTTTGCCCTGAGCCATCGACCCGATCAGTCGGAATCAGATGAAAACAGACCAAATCGGACCCGTGTATGGGCACCGTCAGGGTCTGCTCGTCCAAGGCGTGTCTAGCTGGTTTCCAAGATGCACAGTGATATACTTGGAGGCACAGGCTGAGTCTTCCATATATAAAAGACTTGGGGACCAGTAGTGCACGGGGCCAGCGCAGGTGCAGTAACTTCATACATACTGCACATGCGCTGGCCCAAGCCTCTATGGCTGCCTTTGCAGCAGCCCCCGGAGGCTTAATCCGGTTCCTGGGTATGGAGCAGGCGCAGAACCCAAATTGGGGGCTGACGCACATTTGCACAGAGATGTATCCCGGAGCAAGGGAACACCTCCCAATGGGACTGCCTTGCGTGACTGGCAGGTCGGACTTCCAATAGGAAGTCACCGCCAGTCACAGTGAAGCCAGTCACAGTCTCACAGACTGCACCTGCCTTCACTTTAGGCAGAGAAAGTGAGGGATTTTACCTGGGGGGGGGGGGGGGGGGGGGCTGCAGCCCATAGGTATAGATATCAAATTTCACCAAGCGTGTAGTAGAGCAAACTGTTACATATGTACATACATATATACATACATACATATATACATTGCACTTTCATACATCATAACAGGCTGTCTGTATAAAGCTGGGCGCTCAACATGTGCCAATGTCAGGTCGGGTGCTGTCAGGCCCGCAGGGGATGCCGATAGTGACCCATGGGAGTGGACATATCATGGGTACACATGAAAATCCCTAGGATCAGGCAATGTTTCGTGTAGTATGTACCCAGCTTGGAACAAGCTGTCATTCTGTATCACTATCATCAAGGGTGTAGCTACAATAGGTGCAAGGGGTGCAGCTGCTATGGGGCCCAGAGCTGAAGGGGACCCATCTTTACTGTCTAAATAATACAGTTGTGCTCATAAGTTTACATACCCCAGAGATTTTGGCCTGATAAAATGCACACGAGTTTGAATGGCTACTAAAGGTAACCATCCTCACCTGTGATCTGTTTGCTTGTAATCAGTGTGTGTGTAAAAGGTCAATGAGTTTCTGGTCTCCTGAAAGACACTTGCATCTTTCATCCAGTGCTGCACTGACGTGTCTGGATTCTGAGTCATAAAACAGGAAAGGGATATAAAAAGATATCCAAGCAATAGAGATTGCCAATCAGCAGTGTTCAAACTCTCATTAAGAAATGGAAAATGGGGATGCAAAGAAAAATCCACAAATAAATTCAGCTGAAATACAGGACTCTCTGAAAAAAAAGTGGTGTGGTTGTTTCAAGGGAGTCAGTATGAAATCCCGACGGTCAAAATCCCAACAGGGTCAAAATCCTGAATGGGTCAAAATACTGAAAAGGACAAAATCCCAACATTTAAAATCCCAACAAGGACAAAATCACGACATTTAAAAATCTCGACATGGTCAAAATACCGACATATAGAATGTACGGGTGAAAAAGTCAACATGACTTTCAGTCGAGAGTCGACATGAGAGTCGACATGGACACATATGGAAGTGAACCGCAGCCCTCGCATCGCTCGTTTCGCTCGCTATGCTTCGGGCATAGTGCCGAGCGCACACTATTTTATTCTCCCACCACCAGAGGCGTAACTAGAACTTTGTGGGCCCCATAGCAAAATTTATAATGGGGCCCCCCTGCAAATGCCCATTGCACATTATGTGACATTGTAATGCCCATCACACATTATTCCGCCATCGCGATGCCCTTAACATACTGTATTATGCTGCATACCATAATGATTATTACACATTATACCAGACACCATAATGCCTATTACACATACCACACACCGTTATGTCCATTACATATTATACCACAAACTGTAATGCCTATTACATATTATGCCACGTAAATTCTGCTTACCTACATGCTTGTTGCCAGGGGTTAATTGCTCGATGACAGGGAATATTGATCCTTGCCAAGAGTCACATGCTCCTTTCCAAGGTCATGATCTCTCCGGAAAAGGGGGTTCATGACCCTGGAAAGGGGGGATATATATATATACAGTGCCAATAACAGTGTCACTCGGGTCCGCCAATAGAAGAATCAAGCAGAGACCGAATTCTTTAGCAACGTTTTCATTTTCTAAACAAAAATTTCATCAGGATACAAATATTACATGAAAATGTGCTCACCTTATACCCCACAAGTGTTGAAGTGATGGCGTCATCCCCGTGCATCGCCGGGCAGCCTGTCCGGCGCATCACTGCACATTCGTGGTGGCGTACTGATGTCATCAAGCTCGGCCGTCATCGTATGATGTGTCCCGGGATCGCGGCAGGGGGCGGCATCAACTATCACTATGGAAACAATAACAAACATAAACAATAAAACATTACATAAAAAGGAAACATTAAATATAGTTACGGCAGGTTTATAACTATATAATTGATTTTAGAGCAAGCCACAGATAATATAATGACTGATCCGCTGTAAACATATACAAAATATGACAATATATATATATATATATATATATATATATATATATATATATATATATATATGCACTGTAGATATATATATATATATATATATATATATATACACACATACACTATATATATATATATATATATATATATATATATATGTAAGTGTACAGTAGATGGACAGAAATACAGCACTAGCTGCTGTAAAGAATAGGAGCTGTAAAAGGACTAGTATACTGTGGCAGTTGCTACTGGCAACAGGAACTGGTCCCTCTTAAAAACAGAGTCACCGGCCGAAGCAGGGGAGCGGGGTGAGGGGGACCCTGGATGCTGGGGAGGTGAGTACCTGATACAGGGGAGCGGGTGGAGGAGATACGGGCCTGACATAAAATAGGGGTGCGCCAGTGCAGGGAGGAGGGGAAGGAGAGAGTAACCTGACATAGAGGAGTCGCGCTTCACTAACCCTGTTCCGGTGCCGCTGACTGCGCGTCACCTGGCAGCAGCTACAGGTTAGAAAAATGCAGGGAGAGCGCGTTGGTAGCGCCGTCCCGCGCACTGTGACTGCGCTTCACTTGTTCTCTCCCTGGTCAGCTCCTACACGGTGACGTCACCCCCCCCTTCCGGCAGGCTCCCTCTGCAGGCTGAGGCTGCGCTCCTACTGCACGGCCCGTAACTACCCCCCGCCAGGCTCTATAATAAAATAATGAAACTACCGAGGGTGCAGGGGACTGTTTGCTCTCCACCGGGCCCCCCCAGCTGCCGGGCCCCATAGCAGCTGCACCCCCTGCACCCACGGTAGTTAGTTACGCCACTGCCCACCACGCCCTAGTCGATGGTAGTGCATGAAATACCGCCTGTCGGCACATGTCGGGTCAAAAAACAGTGAAAAAAAACATGTCGACCTGTCGACCGAAAGTCATGTTGACTGTTTCACCCGTACATTCTATATTTCGGTATTTTGACCTTGTCTGGATTTTGTCCTTGTCGGTATTTTGACCCATTCGGGATTTTGACCCTGTCAGGATTTTGATCTTTGGGATTTTGACTGCATCCCGTTTCAAGATGCACAATAAGGAGGCATTTGAAGACAAATGGGCTGCATGGTCGAGTCGCCAAAAGAAAGCCGTTACTACGCAAATGCCACAAAGCAACCAGCTTACAATACTCCAAACAGCACAGAGACAAGCCTCAAAACTTCTGGAACAAAGTCATTTGGAGTGATGAGAACAAATTGAACTTTTTGGCCACAACCATAAATGCTACATTAGGAGAGGAGTCAATAAGGCCTATGATGAAAGGTACACCATTCCTACTGTGATACACAGAGGTGGATCGCTGATGTTTTGGGGATGTGTGAGCTACAAAGGCACTGGGAACTTGGGCAAAACTGATGGCAAGATGAATGCAGCATGTTATCAGAAAATACTGGAGAAAAATGTGCACTCATCAGCCCGGAAGCTGCGCATGGGACGTACTTGGACGTTCCAACATGACAATGATCTAGAACACAAGGCCAAGTCGACCTGTCATTGACTACAGCAGAATAAAGTGAAGGTTCTATAGTGGCCATCTCAGTCTCCTGACCTCAATATCATTGAGCCACTCTGGGGAGATCTCAAACGTGCAGCTCATGCAAGGGGAAGGAAAGCATCAGAGGGATCAGCACCGAAAGGGTTATTAGCCCCCAGGGACAGGAAGGCATCAGTGGGGTGGACACTGGAGGGTTACTAGCTCTCAGGGGCAGGAAGGCATCAGAGGGATGGATACTGGAAGGGTTACTAGCCCCCAGGGGCAGGAAGGCATCAGAGGAATGGATACTGGAAGGGTTACTAGCTCCCAGGGGCAGGAAGGCATCAGAGGGATGGGTACTGGAAGGGTTACCAGCTCCCAGGGGCAGGAAGGCATCAGAGGGATGGGTACTGGAAGGGTTACTAGCCCCCAGGGGCAGGAAGGCATCAGAGGAATGGATACTGGAAGGGTTACTAGCTCCCAGGGGCAGAAAGGCATCAGAGGGATGGGTACTGGAAGGGTTACTAGCTCCCAGGGGCAGGAAGGCATCAGAGGGATGGATACTGGAAGGGTTACTAGCCCCCAGGGGCAGGAAGGCATCAGAGGGATGGATACTGGAAGGGTTACTAGCCCCCAGGGGCAGGAAGGCATAAGAGGGATGGATACTGGAAGGGTTACTAGCCCCCAGGGGCAGGAAGGCATCAGAGGGATGGATACTGGAAGGGTTACTAGCTCCCAGGGGCAGGAAGGCATCAGAGGGATGGATACTGGAAGGGTTACTAGCCCCCAGGGGCAGGAAGGCATCAGAGGGATGGATACTGGAAGGGTTACTAGCTCCCAGGGGCAGGAAGGCATCAGAGGGATGGATACTCGAAGTGTTACTAGCCCCCAGGGGCAGGAAGGCATCAGAGGGATGGATACTGGAAGGGTTACCAGCTCCCAGGGGCAGGAAGGCATCAGTGGGATGGGTACTGGAAGGGTTACTAGCTCCCAGGGGCAGGAAGGCATCAGAGGAATGGATACTGGAAGGGTTACTAGCTCCCAGGGGCAGGAAGGCATCAGAGGGATGGGTACTGGAAGGGTTACTAGCCCCCAGGGGCAGGAAGGCATCAGAGGAATGGATACTGGAAGGGTTACTAGCTCCCAGGGGCAGGAAGGCATCAGAGGGATGGATACTGGAAGGGTTACTAGCTCCCAGGGGCAGGAAGGCATCAGAGGGATGGATACTCGAAGTGTTACTAGCCCCCAGGGGCAGGAAGGCATCAGAGGGATGGATACTGGAAGGGTTACTAGCCCCCAGGGGCAGGAAGGCATAAGAGGGATGGGTACTGGAAGGGTTACTAGCCCCCAGGGGCAGGAAGGCATCAGAGGAATGGATACTGGAAGGGTTACTAGCCCCCAGGGGCAGGAAGGCATCAGAGGAATGGATACTGGAAGGGTAACTAGCTCCCAGGGGCAGGAAGGCATCAGAGGGAGGGATACTGGAAGGGTTACTAGCTCCCAGGGGCAGGAAGGCATCAGAGGAATGGATACTGGAAGGGTTACTAGCTCCCAGGGGCAGGAAGGCATCAGAGGGATGGGTACTGGAATGGTTACTAGCCCCCAGGGGCAGGAAGGCATCAGAGGAATGGATACTGGAAGGGTAACTAGCTCCCAGGGGCAGGAAGGCATCAGAGGGATGGGTACTGGAAGGGTTACTAGCCCCCAGGGGCAGGAAGGCATCAGAGGAATGGATACTGGAAGGGTTACCAGCTTCCAGGGGCAGGAAGGCATCAGAGGGATGGATACTGGAAGGGTTACTAGCCCCCAGGGGCAGGAAGGCATCAGAGGGATGGATACTGGAAGGGTTACCAGCTCCCAGGGGCAGGAAGGCATCAGAGGGAGGGATACTGGAATGGTTACTAGCTCCCAGGGGCAGGAAGGCATCAGAGGAATGGATACTGGAAGGGTTACTAGCCCCCAGGGGCAGGAAGGCATCAGAGGGATGGGTACTGGAAGGGTTACTAGCCCCCAGGGGCAGGAAGGCATCAGAGGAATGGATACTGGAAGGGTTACTAGCCCCCAGGGGCAGGAAGGCATCAGAGGGATGGATACTGGAAGGGTTACTAGCTCCCAGGGGCAGGAAGGCATCAGAGGGATGGATACTCGAAGTGTTACCAGCTCCCAGGGGCAGGAAGGCATCAGAGGGATGGATACTGGAAGGGTTACTAGCCCCCAGGGGCAGGAAGGCATAAGAGGGAGGGATACTGGAAGGGTTACTAGCTCCCAGGGGCAGGAAGGCATCAGAGGGATGGATACTGGAAGGGTTACTAGCCCCCAGGGGCAGGAAGGCATAAGAGGGATGGATACTGGAAGGGTTACTAGCCCCCAGGGGCAGGAAGGCATAAGAGGGATGGATACTGGAAGGGTTACTAGCCCCCAGGGGCAGGAAGGCATAAGAGGGATGGATACTGGAAGGGTTACTAGCTCCCAGGGGCAGGAAGGCATCAGAGGGAGGGACTGGAAAAAGGGGGGAGACCGCGCTTACATTGATGACAAAATAAGGTCAATTATAAAAAGCAATTTAATAGTACAATATACACTTAAATATATAAAGAACAAATGATAAAAAGGCACACAATGGTATGGGAAGGGAAAGGGGGAATGTAAAAGCTGCATCCACTTATTGTATTCACCTTTGAAAGTCCACAGTTCAGTGTGAGACTAGGAGATGGTTAGAGAGGTATGACCTCTAAGCCTGCCCAAAGCGGTATCTCAGTAGTACTTCCTCCAATTTTAGCGCTGCTTTTAGCGGCGAAACGCGTTGGCCCAGGCACCCAGACTGCTCATCCACTTTGCTGCCGTCCAGCTATCATCACCTGCCACCCACAAAGTCGACAGGAGACCCAGCTTTGCCATTTACCAACAGCCAATTGACCGGAGTGAGGTAAACATCTATCTGAAGGCAAGCCAGCCTATCTAAACACCCACCCGGGGTCATCCAGCGGACTCTCCAATCTTACTTCTGATATTCCAACTGGGAGGACTGCCACCCCCATCACAAAATTGGAGGAAGTACTACTGAGATACCGCTTTGGGCAGGCTTAGAGGTCATACCTCTCTAACCATCTCCTAGTCTCACACTGAACTGTGGACTTTCAAAGGTGAATACAATAAGTGGATGCAGCTTTTACATTCCCCCTTTCCCTTCCCATACCATTGTGTGCCTTTTTATCATTTGTTCTTTATATATTTAAGTGTATATTGTACAATTAAATTGCTTTTTATAATTGACCTTATTTTGTCATCAATGTAAGCGCTGTCTCCCCCCTTTTTCCAGTACATTTTCTATAGGGACTGACAACCCCTCTTTTTGACAGCTGCTGGCAGTATCAACTCATACAGGCGCCCCTTTAGTTACTTCGGTAACTGCTTTCTACCATCAGAGGGAGGGATACTGGAAGGGTTACTAGTTCCCAGGGGCAGGAAGGCATCAGAGGGAGGGATACTGGAAGGGTTACTAACCCCCAGGGGCAGGAAGGCATCAGTGGGATGGATACTGGAAGGGTTACTAGCCCCCAGGGGCAGGAAAGCATAGGAGGAATGGATACTGGAAGGGTTACTAGCTCCAAGGGGCAGGAAGGCATCAGGGAGATGGGTACTGGAAGGGTTACTAGTTCCCAGGGCAGAAAGGCAAAAGAGGAATGGATACTGGAAGGGCTACTAGCTCCCAGGGGCAGGAAGGCATAAGAGGGATGGATACTGGAAGGGTTACTAGTTCCCAGGGGCAGGAAGGCATAGGAGGAATGGATACTGGAAGGGTTACTTGCTCCCAGGGGCAGGAAGGCATCAGAGGGAGGGATACTGGAAGGGTTACTAGCTCCCAGGGGCAGGAAGGCATAGGAGGAATGGATACTGGAAGGGTTACTAGCTCCCAGGGGCAGGAAGGCATAGGAGGAATGGATACTGGAAGGGTTACTTGCTCCCAGGGGCAGGAAGGCATCAGAGGGAGGGATACTGGAAGGGTTACTAGCCCCCAGGGGCAGGAAGGCATAGGAGGAATGGATACTGGAAGGGTTACTAGTTCCCAGGGGCAGGAAGGCATAGGAGGAATGGATACTGGAAGGGTTACTTGCTCCCAGGGGCAGGAAGGCATCAGAGGGAGGGATACTGGAAGGGTTACTAGCCCCCAGGGGCAGGAAGGCCTCAGAGGGATGGATACTGGAAGGGTTACTAGCCCCCAGGGGCAGGAAGGCATAGGAGGAATGGATACTGGAAGGGTTACTTGCTCCCAGGGGCAGGAAGGCATAGGAGGAATGGATACTGGAAGGGTTACTAGCCCCCAGGGGCAGGAAGGCCTCAGAGGGATGGATACTGGAAGGGTTACTAGCCCCCAGGGGCAGGAAGGCATAGGAGGAATGGATACTGGAAGGGTTACTAGCCCCCAGGGGCAGGAAGGCATCAGAGGGAGGGATACTGGAAGGGTTACTAGCCCCCAGGGGCAGGAAGGCATCAGAGGGAGGGATACTGGAAGGGTTACTAGCTCCCAGGGGCAGGAAGGCATCAGAGGGAGGGATACTGGAAGGGTTACTAGCCCCCAGGGGCAGGAAGGCATCAGAGGGAGGGATACTGGAAGGGTTACTAGCCCCCAGGGGCAGGAAGGCATCAGAGGGATGGATACTGGAAGGGTTACTAGCTCCCAGGGGCAGGAAGGCATCAGAGGGATGGATACTGGAAGGGTTACTAGCTCCCAGGGGCAGGAAGGCATCAGAGGGATGGATACTGGAAGGGTTACTAGCTCCCAGGGGCAGGAAGGCATCAGAGGGAGGGATACTGGAAGGGTTACTAGCCCCCAGGGGCAGGAAGGCATCAGAGGGAGGGATACTGGAAGGGTTACTAGCTCCCAGGGGCAGGAAGGCATCAGAGGGATGGATACTGGAAGGGTTACTAGCCCCCAGGGGCAGGAAGGCATCAGAGGGATGGATACTGGAAGGGCTACTAGCTCCCAGGGGCAGGAAGGCATCAGAGGGAGGGATACTGGAAGGGTTACTAGCTCCCAGGGGCAGGAAGGCATCAGAGGGATGGATACTGGAAGGGTTACTTGCTCCCAGGGGCAGGAAGGCATCAGAGGGATGGATACTGGAAGGGTTACTAGCTCCCAGGGGCAGGAAGGCATCAGAGGGATGGATACTGGAAGGGTTACTAGCTCCCAGGGGCAGGAAGGCATCAGAGGGATGGATACTGGAAGAGTTACTAGCTCCCAGGGGCAGGAAGGCATCAGAGGGATGGGTACTGGAAGGGTTACTAGCCCCCCAGGGGCAGGAAGGCATCAGAGGGAGGGATACTGGAAGGGTTACTAGCTCCCAGGGGCAGGAAGGCATCAGAGGGATGGATACTGGAAGGGTTACTTGCTCCCAGGGGCAGGAAGGCATCAGAGGGATGGATACTGGAAGGGTTACTAGCTCCCAGGGGCAGGAAGGCATCAGAGGGATGGATACTGGAAGGGTTACTAGCTCCCAGGGGCAGGAAGGCATCAGAGGGATGGATACTGGAAGAGTTACTAGCTCCCAGGGGCAGGAAGGCATCAGAGGGATGGGTACTGGAAGGGTTACTAGCCCCCAGGGGCAGGAAGGCATCAGAGGGATGGATACAGGAAGGGTTACTAGCTCCCAGGGGCAGGAAGGCATCAGAGGGAGGGATACTGGAAGGGTTACTAGCTCCCAGGGGCAGGAAGGCATCAGAGGGATGGATACTGGAAGGGTTACTAGCTCCCAGGGGCAGGAAGGCATCAGAGGGAGGGATACTGGAAGAGTTACTAGCTCCCAGGGGCAGGAAGGCATCAGAGGGATGGATACTGGAAGGGCTACTAGCCCCCCAGGGGCAGGAAGGCATCAGAGGGAGGGATACTGGAAGGGTTACTAGCTCCCAGGGGCAGGAAGGCATCAGAGGGAGGGATACTGGAAGAGTTACTAGCTCCCAGGGGCAGGAAGGCATCAGAGGGATGGATACTGGAAGGGCTACTAGCCCCCCAGGGGCAGGAAGGCATCAGAGGGAGGGATACTGGAAGGGTTACTAGCTCCCAGGGGCAGGAAGGCATCAGAGGGATGGATACTGGAAGGGTTACTTGCTCCCAGGGGCAGGAAGGCATCAGAGGGATGGATACTGGAAGGGTTACTAGCTCCCAGGGGCAGGAAGGCATCAGAGGGAGGGATACTGGAAGGGTTACTAGCTCCCAGGGGCAGGAAGGCATCAGAGGGATGGATACTGGAAGGGTTACTTGCTCCCAGGGGCAGGAAGGCATCAGAGGGATGGATACTGGAAGGGTTACTAGCTCCCAGGGGCAGGAAGGCATCAGAGGAATGGATACTGGAAGGGTTACTAGCTCCCAGGGGCAGGAAGGCATCAGAGGGAGGGATACTGGAAGGGTTACTAGCTCCCAGGGGCAGGAAGGCATCAGAGGGATGGATACTGGAAGAGTTACTAGCTCCCAGGGGCAGGAAGGCATCAGAGGGATGGGTACTGGAAGGGTTACTAGCCCCCAGGGGCAGGAAGGCATCAGAGGGATGGATACAGGAAGGGTTACTAGCTCCCAGGGGCAGGAAGGCATCAGAGGGAGGGATACTGGAAGGGTTACTAGCTCCCAGGGGCAGGAAGGCATCAGAGGGATGGATACTGGAAGGGTTACTAGCTCCCAGGGGCAGGAAGGCATCAGTGGGATGGATACTGGAAGGGTTACTAGCTCCCAGGGGCAGGAAGGCATCAGAGGGATGGATACTGGAAGGGTTACTAGCCCCCAGGGGCAGGAAGGCATCAGAGGGAGGGATACTGGAAGGGTTACTAGCCCCCAGGGGCAGGAAGGCATCAGAGGGATGGCTACTGGAAGGGTTACTAGCTCCCAGGGGCAGGAAGGCATCAGAGGGGTGGGCCATGGAAGAGTTATTAGCCCACAGGGGCAGGAAGGCATCAGAGGGATGGATACTGGAGGGTTACTAGCTCCCAGGGGCAGGAAGGCATCAGAGGGATGGATACTGGAAGGGTTACTAGCTCCCAGGGGCAGGAAGGCATCAGAGGGATGGATACTGGAAGGGTTACTAGCCCCCAGGGGCAGGAAGGCATCAGAGGGAGGGATACTGGAAGGGTTACTAGCCCCCAGGGGCAGGAAGGCATCAGAGGGATGGATACTGGAAGGGTTACTTGCTCCCAGGGGCAGGAAGGCATCAGAGGGAGGGATACTGGAAGGGTTACTAGCTCCCAGGGGCAGGAAGGCATCAGAGGGATGGATACTGGAAGGGTTACTTGCTCCCAGGGGCAGGAAGGCATCAGAGGGATGGGTACTGGAAGGGTTACCAGCTCCCAGGGGCAGGAAGGCATCAGAGGGATGGATACTGGAAGGGTTACTATCTCTCAGGGGCAGGAAGGCATCAGAGGGATGGATACTGGAAGGGTTACTAGCTCCCAGGGGCAGGAAGGCATCAGAGGGATGGGAACTGGAAGGGTTACTATCTCTCAGGGGCAGGAAGGCATCAGAGGGATGGGAACTGGAAGGGTTACTAGCCCCCAGGGGCAGGAAGGCATCAGAGGGATGGATACTGGAAGGGTTACTAGCCCCCAGGGGCAGGAAGGCATCAGAGGGAGGGATACTGGAAGGGTTACTAGCTCCCAGGGGCAGGAAGGCATCAGAGGGATGGGAACTGGAAGGGTTACTAGCCCCCAGGGGCAGGAAGGCATCAGAGGGATGGATACTCGGAGGGTTACTTGCTCCCAGGGGCAGGAAGGCATCAGAGGGAGGGATACTGGAAGGGTTACTAGCCCCCAGGGGCAGGAAGGCATCAGAGGGATGGATAATGGAAGAGTTACTAGCCCCCAGGGGCAGGAAGGCATCAGAGGGAGGGATACTGGAAGGGATACTAGCTCCCAGGGGCAGGAAGGCATCAGAGGGAGGGATACTGGAAGGGATACTAGCTCCCAGGGGCAGGAAGGCATCAGAGGGAGGGATACTGGAAGGGTTACTAACCCCCAGGGGCAGGAAGGCATCAGAGGGAGGGATACTGGAAGGGTTACTAGCCCCCAGGGGCAGGAAGGCATCAGAGGGAGGGATACTGGAAGGGATACTAGCTCCCAGGGGCAGGAAGGCATCAGAGGGAGGGATACTGGAAGGGTTACTAGCCCCCAGGGGCAGGAAGGCATCAGAGGGAGGGATACTGGAAGGGTTACTAGCTCCCAGGAGCAGGAAGGCATCAGAGGGAGGGATACTGGAAGGGTTACTAGCTCCCAGGGGCAGGAAGGCATCAGAGGGAGGGATACTGGAAGAGTTACTAGCTCCCAGGGGCAGGAAGGCATCAGAGGGAGGGATACTGGAAGGGTTACAAGCCCCCAGGGGCAGGAAGGCATCAGAGGGATGGATATTGGAAGGGTTACTAGCCCCCAGGGGCAGGAAGGCATCAGAGGGAGGGATACTGGAAGGGTTACTAGCCCCCAGGGGCAGGAAGGCATCAGAGGGAGGGATACTGGAAGGGTTACAAGCCCCCAGGGGCAGGAAGGCATCAGAGGGAGGGATACTGGAAGGGTTACTAGCCCCCAGGGGCAGGAAGGCATCAGAGGGAGGGATACTGGAAGGGTTACAAGCCCCCAGGGGCAGGAAGGCATCAGAGGGAGGGATACTGGAAGGGTTACTAGCTCCCAGGGGCAGGAAGGCATCAGAGGGAGGGATACTGGAAGGGTTACTAGCCCTCAGGGGCAGGATCCTCTGGGTGCAGGCTGGAGTAGGTAGCCTCTGTCCGGTGACTAAGCAGCACCAGGGACTGCACACTGAGACACCAATGAGGTTAGCAGACACCACACAGCTGCCTGTACATGAGGATCTGGTGTAGGTGGGGTGACTCACATATTACACTGATGTCTGATAGCCTGGTAAGAATACACTTATATGTGGGTGTCTGTGATATGTGGTGTATTCACACACAGGGGACCCGATGTCTCATTTCTGCTTTACAGGGTTATTTAACATCTGTATACTAGCACAAGTAGATGTGAGATGGACAGAGGGGGTTATTCTGGTTCACTCGCAAAGGCACAATCACTCTCTAATGGACAAAACCATATGCATTGCAGGTGGGGCAGATGTAACCTGTGCAGAGAGAGTTAGATTTGGGTGTTTTATTGTTCCTGTGCAGGGTAAATACTGGCTGCTTTATTTTTACGTGGCAATATAGATATCAGTGTGAAGTACAAACCTCACCCAAATCTAATTCTCTCTGCACATGTTACATCAGCCCCACCTGCAGTGCACATGGTGTTGTCCATTACAGAGTGATTGTGCTTTTGTGAGTGAACCAGAATTACCTCCAGAGAGAGAGATACCCGCGTGCAGTCCCCACAGGGGTCACTTAGAGCATTGCGGTTACACACAGGGGGTTATTCTGGGTCACTCTCAAAAGCACAATCACTCTCTAATGGACAAAACCATGTGCACTGCAGGTGGGGCAGATGTTACTTGTGCAGAGAGAATTAGATTTGGGTGGGGTTTTACTTCAAAGTGAGATCTATATTGCAGTGTAAAAATAAAGCAGTCAGTATTTACCCTGCACAGAAACAAAATAACTCACCCAAATCTAACTGTCTCTGCACATGTTACATCTGCCCCACCTGCAGTGCACAAGGTTTTGTCCATTAGAGAGTGATTGTGCCGTTGCGAGTGAACCAGAATAACCCCCAGGTCACTATGTGTCCTGGTGCAGTATGCCCGGAAGGTCCATACACCACAACTGGGAAACAAATTGGTTACACAAATAAAACAATGTGGCTAAAACCCGCACAATAACAATGTCATCCGATAATGGCGATTTCCCAGCATACAGGGATGAAATGTTTGGAGGCCAAAAGTGACATTGTAGGGGATGGTAGAAAGATGCTAGTGAGACCCCCGAGCTAATAATTCAAAGACATAAAGTGCATCACTGTCCTGCATCCTCTACATTCTACCATAGCAATGCCCTAAGACCTGGTGCTGAGCTCTGGG
This sequence comes from Crinia signifera, assembly GCF_055691185.1. Taxonomy (NCBI): domain Eukaryota; kingdom Metazoa; phylum Chordata; class Amphibia; order Anura; family Myobatrachidae; genus Crinia; species Crinia signifera. Next base: position 4,367,807 of record NC_139224.1, on the reverse strand, counting down.
CCCCATAGCAGCTGCTCCCCTGTATATATCACATGTAACTGTGACAGGGAAGGTGGCCCCTCTCAGCTCTGGGCCCCATAGCAGCTGCATCCCCTGCACCTATGGTAGTTACACCCCTGTATATAACACATGTAACTGTGACAGGGAAGGTGGCTCCTCTCAGCTCTGGTCCCCATAGCAGCTGCACCCCCTGCACCTATGGTATCTACACCCTGTATATAACACATGTAACTGTGACAGGGAAGGTGGCCCCTCTCAGCTCTGTGCCCCATAGCAGCTGCACTCCCTGCACCTATGGTAGCTACACCCCTGTATATAACACATGTAACTGTGACAGGGAAGGTGGCCCCTCTCAGCTCTGGGCCCCATAGCAGCTGCACCCCTGCACCTATGGTAGTTACACCCCTGTATATATCACATGTAACTGTGACAGGGAAGGTGGCCCCTCTCAGCTCTGGGCCCCATAGCAGCTGCACTCCCTGCACCTATGGTAGCTACACCCCTGTATATATCACATGTAACTGTGACAGGGAAGGTGGCCCCTCTCAGCTCTGGGCCCCATAGCAGCTGCACCCCTGCACCTATGGTAGTTACACCCCTGTATATAACACATGTACCTGTGACAGGGAAGGTGGCCCCTCTCAGCTCTGGGCCCCATAGCAGCCGCACCCCCTGCTTCTATGGTAGCTACGCCATTGGTTGGGTGTATACAGAAAATCAGATGCTTTCCGCATCATTTTAGCTGTGGTTCATCCCTAATATTTCAGGTGTGTAACCAGCATCTGTCCCTTGTCTCAAAATAAATCTCTTGCTTAACAGTTTGTTTCCAGTCTGCTATTTGATGTTCCTTATCATGCTGTGTATCTCTCACTTATCTTCATGTATAAAGTGTTCCTGTCTTGTGGTTTGGAATGATCTAACATTAACATACCTCCCAACATCTGATTGTAGCTCTGTGTGTCAGTTTTCGCGCATACAGCATGGGTTGAATTTTGGAAGGCGTGTTCTGCACCAAGCCCCGCCCCCACAACCGGCAGCCACATTAATTTGTGGGTCTGTGGATGGGGGGAGGGGCTAAAATGACGGAAAATTACGTGATTCGCCCCATGATAGCCCCGTCCCCTCCACGCGGACCCCCAAAATTCGGAAAGCAGGGTCCGCGGGAGCAGGGGCTGTGGCTACATTGCGGGAGACTTGCCCACCTTCCCGTGGGGACCGGGAGGGGGACCCGATTTGCGGGACCCTCCCGGCCAAGTATGATCATGTGACTTCCTGAATCATGTGACACTGCTGGTGATCATCCTGCTCCTCCAATCATATCTGTTACTGACTCCTAGTCTAAAGGCTACATTTACTAAAGTTGGTGATGTTGCCCATAGCAACCAATCAGTCCGATTCTGTATATCCACTCTCTATTGCATCCTAGAAAATGATAGCCAGAATCTGGTTGGTTGCTATGGGCAACATCCCCTCTATTCATTTTTAGAACCTTTAGTTAATTTACCCCTAAGAGCTTGTCCCTCTTACATGTACTGTAAATCCACAATAAGAGAATGGACAATGGGGGTTATTCTGGTTGACTTTCGCAGCTTTGTAAGCCAACTAAATGCCACCTGCAGGGACGCCCGCCGACCCCCACTCGCAAGGCGCCAACCATTAAATTATTTCTTAAGCGCTCACAAATCAGTCACTCTCTGCCCGCCCCTGACATTTGCATGGGAACGCCCATGAAGTGCTGCCACCCCCCGCCCGCGCTGTTCTGTGGGAATGGGCCGGCGACTATGTGAGTCGCCATGTTCGTTCGCCAAAAGAGCCTGCACCTGCGCATGCGTAGAAACAAAACATTTCTCCCTGGTGCGAAAGCGTATGGGAGCAAACAGACCAGAATGACCTCCGATGTGAGGATAATTGCGTGATACGTACAATTTAATTACCGATATTAGTTTAATTTATAAATCAGACAAAATTCAGAACCACGTTGTCTTTGTTACCGAATACACATACAACTTCCAATTCAGACCTGATTGCAGGGCTGTATCTTTTTTGCAGCCCTGCAATCAGGTATCCCCCGCCCCGACTGGGAGAGATCCCGCCATTGTGCATAGCTGTGAATGGCATTGCAGCCGTGCGAAGCGGGGGGATTATTTCCGTAATCGCTTTAGGAATCCCACTCACCCTTACGCAACACTGCGATGGCTGTGGGGAGATCGGGGTTAGTGGCCCTCCCTCCCAACGGCTGGGCCCGCCACAAATGGCAGCCTGCTGTCCATAAGCCAGAGTTAGCTTGCGATCACAGGCCGTCGCTGACTGTGGCCAAACGGAGGGCTCACGTATTAACACTGCGGACCGTGCGCATATGCTGTCCTCCGATAATCGCCAGGGCTGCCAATTCGCAGTCCTGCGATTAGGGCATTTCCAGGAGTATTTGTACCAGCTGTATGATGACAACTTGGTGGAACTCGTTAAAGTAACTTTCCTAGAGATCTGTTGCTGGGAGGAGAGCGGGGGGGGGGGGGGGGGGAGCAGTGTTTGGTCACCTCTATGGTCACAGTGATGCCCCAGGAGGGGCGAATGTGAGAATGCACACAGTGCTGGCACCAGTCTGTAGTTACCAGTTGTACAACTTATTTACCTGGATCGCTGCGGGCTTGGGCCAATGACAGTTCGGCCCAATCATAGAGCTTCAGTGGAGACCGATGGAATGTCTCATCTGGCAGATTCTCAGGAGTTGGAGCAGGCGGCGGCGGGCAGAAAGTGTCAGCCCAGACAAAGGAGACGAGCAGGCTTTGTAATCAATCCCGATGCAGCGCAGGATGTAATAATGGCTTGGGAGCTTGACTTTATTGACTTGTCAAGGGTCCTGAGAAAGAGACGATGCGCTTACACTGCGCAATACTGTATATTCCGAGTGCACGTATCACACAATAAGTGGGAATGTTAGAATTTGATGATCCCTTATGTGTGGGAGTGCAATGGTTTTACTTCTAGTAAACCTGCAGCAATTTGGTTGTTGCCAGCTTGCACACATGATGGCGTTTGAAGCTTTCTCCACCGGGGCGGGGGGGGGGGGGCGATTATTTTTATAGTTACGCCACTGCTGAGACACTGTACCCCCACATTGTCAGTTATGTGGCTGCCGCCACTGACGTCACAGACCCTCCCTAAAACCGCTTGGGACAGCCTGAGTTTTTTCTGACACTCCCAGAGAATGGGTGGTTCCACCGCCAAACTCCAGCTTCCTGTCAGACGACATCCGGCTGCTTTGCGTTTACGATCCATACGCATTTCCTGTGGCTGTTCGGGCTCGCTGATGCCTATGGTACGCAGGCGCAGTCATTCCATATTCACTCCATTTGCTAATTCTCTAATTAGCAATCAAATCCGGGCCTGGAAGTTTTATTTATTGTTTCCCATTGACCTCTGCAGTAAAATAGACCCCAGTAAACCGCTTCGGTTAATCTCGCGCCGTAGAACCCTCTCACGTTCGCTCTGAGCTGTTTCCACATTTCCAGGTTGTACAGGGAGAGACAGTAACAGATCTATTGGAGGATCTGCTATTTCCACTGCTGCTGGGAGATCAGAGACCTTTAACCTCTTCCCCATTAACCACATTCACCAGTGTCAGCTCAGGGTAATGAATGGATGTTACCCTTTAGGCCGAATAAGGGGATCTTTTATGTTTGTATTCGCTGAGCCTTCAATTAAACCAGAGGAAAATATTACAGATCTCCAGAGACTATGGTCACACATGACACAGGCTGACCCATATTATCCCTTTCTTCTAAATATATCATATGGAGTGTCATTTCCTACACTGTACAGGGACATTGTGTAAGCGTTCAACATACAGTAGTAGGGGGACTATTTGTCTATATAATAAAATGACAAATTAAAGACTTATTTATCAAGTACAGATTTAGGTCACGCACTGGGTGGTTGGAGCATCTCGGGCTCCTTGAGTTTCTTGAAACTCAGTGGTACTTGTGCTGCCTTTTATCCACCGCGGAAAGGGATAATGCCGGGAATCGTGGGTCACGGTGGAGGGGGAGGTGCTAAAATAAGTTAAATAGACATAATTTTAGCTCCACCCCTTCCACAAGGACCATAAGGATTTACCACAATGGGGGCAGGGCCTAAGGATGTGTAATGATCACATGACCATTGGGCCAAGAAGACGCTACCGGAGCCATGCTGCCACTGGGAGCAGGTAAATTACTGGTGGGCCGCTAGGGATGATGGGGGAAATTTACTAATATGAAAAACCTAGTTTTTCCCGTTTCAGTCGTATGCACAGTCGTGTTCCGGAGGGGAATTTGCAAAGCAGTCATATACGACTGCTTTGTAACCCTCCAATGGTGTAATGATTCATATTAGCTGGCCATATATACGGCATAGCGGCCAATCAGGAGCCAAGAAAGTCGGCTCCTGATTGGCCGCTAGGCGGCCAATGGAATTATTCTGAGGAGAGGCGCCGAGTATGAAATATCTCAGCATCTCTCCTCAGTGCGATGCGGACAGTGCGGGGACCGGCGACAGCATGAAGATTACCTGGACTACGTCGGACCAAGACAAGACTTCTTCAGCACAGGACCATGTGAGTAGGATTTCCTTCCACAGCTCCAACATGGATTTCTTCGGACCCGGACACCGCCATGGACCTGGAGGACGACACGGACCGCCGACATGGACCTGGAGGATGACACAGGACACCGGACACCAGGACAGAGGGCTACCTATGGGATCAAGATAGGTAAGTATCAGTATGTGTGTAATGTATGTGTGATGATTGTATATATATATTGATGCTCTACAGGCATATGATGCCATACTAGTTATTCTTAATATAAGATACAGTATATTGTGCTATAAACATATGCTATCCCCACAGAGGACATTGACTGTGTGATGAATAATTCCCAGCAACCTCTGCAACTGTTTCAGAGGTCAGGAGTTGGTCACATGACCAGGGTCAGGGGATGACAGTTGAGAGGGAGCAACAGTAATGCAGTGCAGTCTGTGAGGGGAAGATGGAGAATCTCTGTGGAGAGGGGCAGTGAGTGGTGAGTGTGAACCTGGCCCCAAAAAGGCAGCCAAATCCAACACTCAGGCCAACCCTCCGCTTCATACTCAGAAGGGAGAAGCTAATATAGATTGACAGCCAGCATCCGTGTCTCCCCTATATAAAAGCTCCGCCACCATCAGCATAGCAGCAACTGACTGACAGCTGGAGGGACATTTGTAGTGATGGCGCTGTGAGGAAAGAACTTCCATATCTGGGATAAATATTTATACAACTACTACCCAGTCCATAGCCCTGTTGCCCAGTATAAAGAGAGACTAATGATAAACATCTCACGTTGTCAGAAAGGAGTAGTTACTGCAGATATAGTGCTCAGAAAAATGGATACCGACAGGTTGTTACAGACACAGCTACAGTTTTCGCAAGTGCCAACAGCTAATTGGAGGAATATACCATCCACACTTGTGTGTGCAGAGACTGAAAGTACGCAAATGTCCTACACTATCCCAGAAGGCAGTTACCTCAGGGACAATACTAATTAATAGAGGTCCTCAGCAAAGAGACAATACACTAGTTACTCCATTTGTTTCAAGTACAGTGTGTAAACAGTATTAGCCAAGAAACCTCTCATCTTGGGATTCAGCCATCTCCCCAGCAAGTTAGTAACTACTTCCGAGACTAACTAAACTATCTAATTGCTAGCAGCCACCACTAGCTGAGTCAGTACTGTAAAGAGAGCCGTATACTCAGTCAGCTCAGGGAAAAGTGCGTTATAATCTTGAAGAAATAGCAGTGATTGCTGCAAATAAGGACGACAGTGCGGCAGCTTGAGAAATAAGGCATTGGGAACTAGGGATTCCAACATTTATGAGTGGATAACAGTATTCCTGCTTTAAGTTTGGCGGATCAGCAACTTAATTGCTTAATACTTACCTCAACTTTGCTTTGTGGATTACAAATACCCTAGGAATTAACTTTCAGTGTAGACTTTAGTCGCCTGAGTGGGAAAGGGACAGTTCTATAAAGAAGCGCTTTATAAAAGAGTAACTGCAGTTATAATAGGAACACTCTGAGACCACGGTATATATTAAACAGTTATTGCGCAATAATAATAGTTCCTAGTAAAGTAGAGGCCTCTATGATATAGTAATTGTAATAGTAAAGTGGATGCTTAAAGTAACCATTTAATGAGAAATGCAATGGAGTTTATCTGTTGAATGTTGTATCTTGCTGAATACTTGAAATAACTTGTGTTAATTGTAGCGACAAGGTAGGGTTATCAACCTGTTTCATTTAATAGTGCCAGGAGGGCAAGCGAATAGAAGAGGACAGGAGACTGCAGTTCCTGTATAATAAAAATTGAGTTGCAATTGTACGTTTTATTGGTGCATATATGCAAATTTAAGGTTCTATGTATACAAATGGTATCTGTTGCTGAATAATAAATTGTTTGGTTATTTAAAAAGTACCAAATTGCTCGCTTGCAATAAATTGACCACCTGTAACGAGAAGAAAGAAATACTTACCTGTGAAGGATTTCACATTTGGCGTCTGACGAACAGGATACGTATATCAAAATCGGAGAAAACCCAACCCAGCGTCACTCAAAATGTCTCAAGACGATAGTCAGGAGAGACAAGAAGATATGCTTGGCAACGAGAACCAAGGAGATGCAGCGGCTAGAATAAGTTCAACGCCACGTAAACCGGCAGTGATAACTATGCCCTATTACTTGGGGGCGCCATGGCTTCCCACTTATACTGGAGATATGAGGACGACTGAAACCAATGCGTTCCGCGACTTCAGGGAACAAATCGAGACCATGTTCCAAGTATATAGGTTAGATGAAGACCAACAAGTGGAGATCCTTTTGGTTTAACTGAAGGGGTTTGCAAAAAGGGAAGTGAAGTCGTGGCCGGAAAGTCAAAAGAAATCGGCAAAGGACATACTGAACAAATTGGCAAAAGTGTTCGATGAGAAGACTCTATCAGAACTTAAGACACAGTTTTATTCCAGAAAACAGCAACCGCATGAAACGCTTCGAGAATATGCTGTAGTATTACAGGAGGCATTACGAGATATAAAGTTGTGTGCCCCAAGAGAACTGATTGAAGAAGATGAGACGTTAACCAATCAATTCCTCGATGGAATCTACGACGCGAATATGAAAGGACAAGTAAAAATGTTGCATCGACAAGAATCACCTATAAGCTTTGCAGACTTCAAGGACTTGATAACAAGGGTGTTAGGTGATAAGCCCAAACAAGGAACTACCCTCGGATCCGTTGAAACCGTTTTTCAGCAAGTTCAATCTGCTACCTTTAAAGACCCCATCAAAGAAATGAAAGAACAAATTGCTGAATTGACACAAGGCATGACTGATCTTTGTCGAGAATTGAGAACACTGAAAGAGACGCAGACACCACAGAGACCCTGGCAGATGGAGAGAGATCCTTGTTACGGAGATGATGGGAGAAACGCTTTATGGAGCTCTCGACGACTTCCTACAGATACATTCGATGAACAAGGAAGACCCATCTGCAGGCATTGCCAAAGGAGCAGGCATATTGAGCGAAATTGCCGCAGTACGGAACATTTAAACAGAACTCCCGAGGTCCGGGACCAACCATCGGGAGAATCTTTAGTAGAAGGTCCCACATCGCAAGAATGGATACCAAAATTCATTGGGTGTTGCCCTACCATTGAAATCAAAGTGAATGGAGTCAGCATACCAGCATTGTTGGATACCGGGTCACAAGTGACTACGATTCGATGGGATGAGTTCATTAAGCATTGGAGGAAAGAAAGTATCATAGCCACACCACCGGCCGGGTTGAATTTGTTAGCCAGCAATGGACAACGTATCGAGTGTTGCGGATACTTTGAAGCTGAGATCAAGATAGGACAAGCTCGTCTCCTCAATCAAGGATGTTTAATTACGGCCGTTAAAGAACAATGGTTACCGCCCATAATTATTGGAATGAATGTCCTAAGAAATTGCCCGGAAGAACTAATCTCGACACTGACACAAAAATCGTACAGCCAACCTCAGACTCTGAACCGAATTATGCAGCACACTATCTATGGCCGGAGAAGCCAGGTAGAGAAGAGAGTGCTGGCTACTCAGGTACAAGGAACTGTCACGTGGTTTAATGTCCGGAAGAGGTATGGCTTCATCAACAGGAATGATACAAAAGAGGATGTCTTTGTCCATCAGACGGCCATAAAGAGAAACAACCCCCAGAAATTTCTGTGCAGTGTTGGAGAGGGCGAGACGGTTGAATTTGATGTGGTAGAAGGAGAGAAGGGTGCTGAGGCAGCCAACGTGATGGGCCCTGGCGGCGTACCAGTTAAAGGAAGCCAGTTTGCTCCCAACAGACGTCAGTTCCGCAAATGGTCTTACCAGCCAAAATTAGAGGATGCTGCCGAATCTGGTGGAGAAAGCATAAGTACAGACCAAGCAAGTGAACGGGAGAAAGTGGAAGAAATGTTCCCTCCGCAGAGACCCATCCAGTGCAGAAGTCCACCGCCATTCTCCCACAGGCAACCTTTTGGTAGGGGAAACAGAGCAGCGGATCAGAAGCTTGACACCCTCCCTGAGGGGACGGAAGTGATACAGACCGATGGAGTGTATGGAATAAGAAGAGATGGAGATGACCACCAAGTTCTTAAGATGGTACACAGAAACCAAATCGAGCCATGCCAGGACTGTACAGAAGACGACGCAATACCACAAGTCCCCTACCATCCTATGGAAGACCCAGTATATCTTCAGCGCCTTAGGGAAATACTCCTCGCAGAGAAAAGAAGAGAGGCCGAGGAACGTGGCCCATTCGTCCAAAAAGAAGGTGTACTCATTAGAAGTCCCCAAGGGGTGAAACCACTCAGATTCAGAGACTAATCAAAACTTGTTTCAAGTAAAGCATGATTTATGATCAAAATGTAAACTTTCTTGACTTAAAAAGCATGTAATGATTTGCAATGTTTGATATGTGTATGTGTATATGTAGTATATTGATGTTTTAAAATGTATAAAGTCCATTGCCTGAGGACATGCAATGCTTTACCGGGGAAAAATGTGATGATTGTATATATATATTGATGCTCTACAGGCATATGATGCCATACTAGTTATTCTTAATATAAGATACAGTATATTGTGCTATAAACATATGCTATCCCCACAGAGGACATTGACTGTGTGATGAATAATTCCCAGCAACCTCTGCAACTGTTTCAGAGGTCAGGAGTTGGTCACATGACCAGGGTCAGGGGATGACAGTTGAGAGGGAGCAACAGTAATGCAGTGCAGTCTGTGAGGGGAAGATGGAGAATCTCTGTGGAGAGGGGCAGTGAGTGGTGAGTGTGAACCTGGCCCCAAAAAGGCAGCCAAATCCAACACTCAGGCCAACCCTCCGCTTCATACTCAGAAGGGAGAAGCTAATATAGATTGACAGCCAGCATCCGTGTCTCCCCTATATAAAAGCTCCGCCACCATCAGCATAGCAGCAACTGACTGACAGCTGGAGGGACATTTGTAGTGATGGCGCTGTGAGGAAAGAACTTCCATATCTGGGATAAATATTTATACAACTACTACCCAGTCCATAGCCCTGTTGCCCAGTATAAAGAGAGACTAATGATAAACATCTCACGTTGTCAGAAAGGAGTAGTTACTGCAGATATAGTGCTCAGAAAAATGGATACCGACAGGTTGTTACAGACACAGCTACAGTTTTCGCAAGTGCCAACAGCTAATTGGAGGAATATACCATCCACACTTGTGTGTGCAGAGACTGAAAGTACGCAAATGTCCTACACTATCCCAGAAGGCAGTTACCTCAGGGACAATACTAATTAATATAGGTCCTCAGCAAAGAGACAATACACTAGTTACTCCATTTGTTTCAAGTACAGTGTGTAAACAGTATTAGCCAAGAAACCTCTCATCTTGGGATTCAGCCATCTCCCCAGCAAGTTAGTAACTACTTCCGAGACTAACTAAACTATCTAATTGCTAGCAGCCACCACTAGCTGAGTCAGTACTGTAAAGAGAGCCGTATACTCAGTCAGCTCAGGGAAAAGTGCGTTATAATCTTGAAGAAATAGCAGTGATTGCTGCAAATAAGAACGACAGCGCGGAAGCTTGAGAAATAAGGCATTGGGAACTAGGGATTCCAACATTTATGAGTGGATAACAGTATTCCTGCTTTAAGTTTGGCGGATCAGCAACTTAATTGCTTAATACTTACCTCAACTTTGCTTTGTGGATTACAAATACCCTAGGAATTAACTTTCAGTGTAGACTTTAGTCGCCTGAGTGGGAAAGGGACAGTTCTATAAAGAAGCGCTTTATAAAAGAGTAACTGCAGTTATAATAGGAACACTCTGAGACCACGGTATATATTAAACAGTTATTGCGCAATAATAATAGTTCCTAGTAAAGTAGAGGCCTCTATGATATAGTAATTGTAATAGTAAAGTGGATGCTTAAAGTAACCATTTAATGAGAAATGCAATGGAGTTTATCTGTTGAATGTTGTATCTTGCTGAATACTTGAAATAACTTGTGTTAATTGTAGCGACAAGGTAGGGTTATCAACCTGTTTCATTTAATAGTGCCAGGAGGGCAAGCGAATAGAAGAGGACAGGAGACTGCAGTTCCTGTATAATAAAAATTGAGTTGCAATTGTACGTTTTATTGGTGCATATATGCAAATTTAAGGTTCTATGTATACAAATGGTATCTGTTGCTGAATAATAAATTGTTTGGTTATTTAAAAAGTACCAAATTGCTCGCTTGCAATAAATTGACCACCTGTAACGAGAAGAAAGAAATACTTACCTGTGAAGGATTTCACATATGTATTAAAGTTTTATTTTTCTTATGTGTCAGTGTGTGTTTATTTTACTATTTTTTTAACTGTGGAACTACAAGACCCAGCGGGCCCTTTAATGCCCCGCAGGCTGGGACTTGTGGTTCTCCAAGTCCCAGCTTGCGGGGGAGGCTTGTTGGGACTCATAATTCCACAGTTTTAAACAATAGTTTTTTTATCAATTTTTTTTACACCACTATCAGCCTGGTGACCATTGCCCAGGGTCACCGGGGACAGCACCAGGCTTCAGCCTGGTCAGGTAAGTCCTGGAGGGGGGGGACCCCTTTATTGGGGGGGTCCCCACTCCCCCAGGGCGCACAGACATTACAACAGAGCGCACAAAGCAGCACTGGTCCCTTTTTGCAGTTGTGGACTCAATTAATGTGTGTTTCACCCATTAACTACATTGTGTGCTGTGTTTTGAATGATTAAATGTTTAGTATCATTTTAAAGTAAAGTTAACACAAATGCTGAACGTCATTTTCCAGTTATATATAAGTGACGCACAAAAATTAAAATTTCCTTCCAAAGTTGCACAGCCAAAATCTTTTGCCGCACACAGCCTTCGTAAAATTAGAGGGAACATTGGTCAGGGGGTTAATGTTTTGGCTGCGGGACCTTATATAATAAGTGTCCCCCGGCTGTGACATTACCCTGCTGGCTGGTTGTGCCTGGGGCTGGTTCTTAAAATACAGGGGAACCCTAGTCATTTTGTCCCCCGTATTTTGGGAACCAGTCCCGGACCTGGAGTCTGGGGCTGGTTGTTAAAAATTGGGGAACCCCTATTTGTCGGGTTCCCTGATTTTTAATTACCGGCCCTGGCTCCTTCAGCCTGGGGTACTTATGTAGTATCTGGGCGTCCGATTTAGAAATCGGATCGGATCGCATCGCATCGCATCGCATGCGACCAAATCGTATGCGATGGTCAAGATTTTTCCATAGGATTCAATGTTAAAATGGTCTGAGTCCATTTTAACATAGAATTCAATGGGAAAAAAGGGGTCCTTTTCCTTTCCCCACTATCCAAGTGGGCATGGAGTTGGATATAAACCTGTGGCGAGCGTAGCGAGGGGACACAGAATACTTTTTAAGAAATATGCGTTCACTCGCCACGCTTCGGGCTCGGTGGCTCGCTGCGCTCGCCACGCTATATAAAATCAACTCTATGCCCACTTGGATAGTGGGGAAATGAACAGGACCTTCTTAACATTGAATCCTATGCAAAATCGCATCGCATCGCATCGCATCTGATTGTATGCCTTAAGGTAAGGCATACAATCACAAAATCGGACGCCCAGATACTACATAAGTACCCAGCCTGGTGCTGGTTACAGCTGTGGGGGGGACCCCATGCTGTTTTTTTTTTTTTTTAATATTTATTTTTCTATTTTTTTTTACACTAAAGCCTGCACGGATCTGACTGATCCGTGCAGGCTGAAGCCAAATACGACAGGTAAAGCAAGGTGTATTTTCCTGTCGTATTTTGGTGCCTGTTTTACACCAATTAGCAGCCGTATTATCAATACGGCTGCTTAGTAAATCAGGAACCACAATTCTTTTGAATGGTGATTCCTGTCTTATTCTATCGATGGTGTAGACATTCGTATTTGTAAATACAAATACGAATGTCCCATCTTTAGGAATACGAATTGCTGTATTTTTGGGATAGTAAATCCCGAAAATACAAAGGTGTAAAAAATAGGTGTATTTCTGCCTACGAATACACCTATTTTTTACGAATCCATATTAGTAAATTTCCCCCGATATGTCTATATTCTAGCATCTCAACATCACTGTCTACATCAGGGTTGGCCAAACCGGTCCTCGGGATTTAACAACAGTCCATGTTTTCCGTACCACCTCTGGATCTGTAGAATGTGTCGGTTAGGAATGTTAACATGACTAACGTCGACACGAAGGCTGTATCAGGTGTGCACTTCCCTTACGATGTATCAGGTGTACACTTCCCTTACCGTGTATCAGGTGTGCACTTCCCTTACCATGTATCAGGTGTACACTTCCCTTACCGTGTATCAGGTGTGCACTTCCCTTACCATGTATCAGGTGTACACTTCCCTTACCATGTATCAGGTGTGCACTTCCCTTACCATGTATCAGGTGTACACTTCCCTTACCGTGTATCAGGTGTGCACTTCCCTTACCATGTATCAGGTGTACACTTCCCTTACCGTGTATCAGGTGTGCACTTCCCTTACCGTGTATCAGGTGTGCACTTCCCTTACCGTGTATCAGGTGTGCACTTCCCTTACCGTGTATCAGGTGTGCACTTCCCTTACCGTGTATCAGGTGTGCACTTCCCTTACAGTGTATCAGATGTGCACTTCCCTTACCGTGTATCAGGTGTACACTTTCCTTACCGTGTATCAGATGTGCACTTCCCTTACCGTGTATCAGGTGTACACTTCCCTTACCGTGTATCAGGTGTGCACTTCCCTTACCATGTATCAGGTGTGCACTTCCCTTACCGTGTATCAGATGTGCACTTCCCTTACCGTGTATCAGGAGTGCACTTCCCTTACCGTGTATCAGGTGTACACTTCCCTTACCGTGTATCAGGTGTACACTTCCCTTACCGTGTATCAGGTGTACACTTCCCTTACCGTGTATCAGGTGTACACTTCCCTTACCGTGTATCAGGTGTACACTTTCCTTACCGTGTATCAGGTGTACACTTCCCTTACCGTGTATCAGGAGTGCACTTCCCTTACCGTGTATCAGGTGTGCACTTCCCTTACCGTGTATCAGATGTGCACTTCCCTTACCGTGTATCAGGTGTACACTTCCCTTACCGTGTATCAGGAGTGCACTTCCCTTACCTTGTATCAGGTGTGCACTTCCCTTACCGTGTATCAGATGTGCACTTCCCTTACCGTGTATCAGGTGTGCACTTCCCTTACCGTGTATCAGATGTGCACTTCCCTTACCGTGTATCAGGTGTGCACTTCCCTTACCGTGTATCAGGTGTGCACTTCCCTTACCGTGTATCAGAAGTGCACTTCCCTTACCGTGTATCAGGTGTGCACTTCCCTTACCGTGTATCAGATGTGCACTTCCCTTACCGTGTATCAGGTGTGCACTTCCCTTACCGTGTATCAGGAGTGCACTTCCCTTACCGTGTATCAGGTGTGCACTTCCCTTACCGTGTATCAGATGTGCACTTCCCTTACCGTGTATCAGGTGTGCACTTCCCTTACCGTGTATCATGCGTGCACTTCCCTTACCGTGTATCAGGTGTGCACTTCCCTTACCGTGTATCAGGTGTGCACTTCCCTTACCGTGTATCAGATGTGCACTTCCCTTACCGTGTATCAGATGTGCACTTCCCTTACCGTGTATCAGGTGTGCACTTCCCTTACCGTGTATCAGGAGTGCACTTCCCTTACCGTGTATCAGGTGTGCACTTCCCTTACCGTGTATCAGATGTGCACTTCCCTTACCGTGTATCAGGTGTGCACTTCCCTTACCGTGTATCAGGCGTGCACTTCCCTTACCGTGTATCAGGTGTGCACTTCCCTTACCGTGTATCAGGTGTGCACTTCCCTTACCGTGTATCAGATGTGCACTTCCCTTACCGTGTATCAGGTGTGCACTTCCCTTACCGTGTATCAGGTGTGCACTTCCCTTACCGTGTATCAGGTGTGCACTTCCCTTACCGTGTATCAGGCGTGCACTTCCCTTACCGTGTATCAGGCGTGCACTTCCCTTACCGTGTATCAGGTGTACACTTCCCTTACCGTGTATCAGGTGAAGTGCAAAAGAAAAAAGTTTGGTACCGTGTTAGCCAGTTGATAAGAAAAGTTTTATTGTTCCTCAGTGAGAAAAACAAAATAGCAATCTAGCAAATATGATACCTTTTAATGGCTAACAAAAATAAATGTTGTTAAAATGCAAGCTTTCGAGACTTCTTAGGTCTCTTCCTCAGAGGAAGAGACCTAAGAAGTCTCGAAAGCTTGCATTTTAACAACATTTATTTTTGTTAGCCATTAAAAGGTATCATATTTGCTAGATTGCTATTTTGTTTTTCTCACTGAGGAACAATAAAACTTTTCAGGTGAAGTGCAAAACCCTTGTTTCAGTACAATTCATATTAGACACGGGTTTGCTGTTGATTGTATTCAGGCCCTTATACTGTATGTCCTAACAGATAAAAGTATCCGCCATTACACTACGCCTTACAGGCAGTAATTCTGAGCTGGATTCCATGAATTCCCTCCACCTGCTGCCGGAATGTAGCAGGTTTCTCCCTAGAGCGAGGATACAGAGGCTGATTTATACCAGGGGCGGGTGAGAACGTAGTGATGGTATCAGTGACGGGTCAGTGCCATCCGGATAATGCTGTAAGCCGCTAACACCCCTGTGACTGCTGCACTGCTTCCAGTCTGTATGTCACATCACTGACACTTATTACATACAGCACTGCAAACATTTGTACAGTGGTGTAACTAGAAATTGTGCAACCCCCTGACCAAAAAAAAGGTTCTACACCCCCCCTCCCTTCCATACATTGATTATCATTTTTTTTTACCTAAATGCCTGTTGCCATGGGTTTCATGCACATTGACAGGATTTACACGCTCGTTGCCAGGGGTGTCAAGCTCGTCTGTTTATCACTCTCCATTTTATCAATTTTGAAGCTTAGAGAATCTGGCCCATTGTCTCCAACATGACAGTGGCGGATCCAGAGGTGGGAGCTGCAGTGCAGTTCAAAATTCAAACAGTGGATCACTGTGTGGCAGCGGTTGGGTTGGCAGTTAGTGTCCACTGTGTGGCAGCGGTTGGGTTGGCAGTTAGTGTCCACTGTGTGGCAGCGGTTGGGTTGGCAGTTAGTGTCCACTGTGTGGCAGTGGTTGGGTTGGCAGTTAGTGTCCACTGTGTGGCAGCGGTTGTGTTGGCAGTTAGTGCCCACTGTGTGGCAGCAGTTGGGTTGACAGTTAGTGTCCACTGTGTTGCAGTGGTTAGGTTGGCAGTGTGTCCACTGTGTGACAGCGGTTGGGTTGGCAGTTAGTGTCCACTGTGTGGCAGCGGTTGGGTTGACAGTTAGTGTCCACTGTGTGGCAGCGGTTGGGTTGGCAGTTAGTGTCCACTGTGTGGCAGTGGTTGGGTTGGCAGTTAGTGCCCACTGTGTGGCAATGGTTGGGTTGACAGTTAGTGTGGCTCTCCTATTTGAACTCCGGACTGTAATGCAAACTGCATGATATTCACCAGGTCTTCCAGCATGTTCTGTCCCATGTGTGTTGTGCTGTAAGTCTCTGGCCTCAGTAATAATAATATCATACAAACGCACAGCTGGGATATAGGGGGCTGCAGATCCTGACGCTGGATATATCTGAGCTGAAGCCGTACAGATCCCAGACACTCGCACTCACTGAACCTTCTGCCGGTGCGGGTAATAACTTGTGGTAAACTGACCCCAGGGAACTCATTCATTAGCTGGTCCCGCGTAGCGGAAAAGCCCCTGGACAGTGAATGGCGTCATCGGATATCACTAGACAGGTCTCGTGCAGACAGGGAAAGGGATGCTCCAACCGCTGTCATTACACAGGGTCTCCTGAAGAAGGAAATGTTACACAGTATTGTGCCTATGAGCAGTGAGTTGGTATTGAAGGGATAGGGGTTCTAACTTAAGTCAACAGTATGAAAGCCGACATACATAAGGTCCACCACTAAAGGTTGACAGGGCTTGGGGTGACACAATAAATAGTTTAACGGGGTCAGAAGGTCGACACAACCATTAAGTCGACAATTGGAAGGTAGACAGTTAAAAGGTTGACGTGAGGTTTTTCAAATTTAAAAAAAAAAAACAGGAGGAATTTCATACCCAACCATCCACTAAGGCAGGGTGAGGAACCTTTTTTGTGCCAAGGGCCGTATGTATGGGGAAAAAATCCTAAAAATTTCTCTTACAAATCCTGCTGCAGCCGTCCCACGCTCCGGCGGTGGCCACTGAATAGGACAATCAACAGCAGCCGGAGACTAAGAGAAATCTCGCGAGATTTCTCTGTACTTGACTCCCGGCAAAGCCGCCGTGCGGGCCGCTCAGATCGGCTACGGGGGCGTATACGGCCCCCGGGCCTGAGGTTCCCCACCCCTGCACTAAGGCGAGGAGGGAGAATATAATAGTGTGCCGAGCGCAGTGGGCACCGTGCCCGAAGAATGACGGGCGCAGCGAGCCTTGCAGAACATAAGACCTTTTGACTGTCGACCTTCCCATGTCGACCTAATGCTGGTATCGACCTTCAGTGTTTATGGGCTTGTTAGGCAGCGAATGTACACTACCTAGTGAGCCAACCTGAATCAGACCCAATATGCGTTAGATGAGACCTGTTACTATAATCAGCATTGCAGGGTACACAACAGGTTGCCGTGGACAACTGCTGCCGCTGCCATTGTGGAGTGCAGACATAGTGAAAGCTGATCCCGCTCTCCAGACCTACTCCCTTCTTCATACCCGGCGCCCGGCCGCCCACACTCCTGCCCCCACTATATATATATATACAGCTGACTGCCGCCCAAATAAAAATTAAAAAAACTATGGGAGGCAGTGAGCACTGCAGGAGCCCCGGTGCTCACACCTATGGGAGACAGTGAGCACTGCAGGAGCCCCGGTGCTCACACCTATGGGAGGCAGTGAGCACTGCAGGAGCCCCGGTGCTCACACCTATGGGAGGCAGTGAGCACTGCAGGAGCCCCGGTGCTCACACCTATGGGAGACAGTGAGCACTGCAGGAGCCCCGGTGCTCACGCCTATGGGAGGCAGTGAGCACTGCAGGAGCCCCGGTGCTCACACCTATGGGAGGCAGTGAGCACTGCAGGAGCCCCGGTGCTCACACCTATGGGAGACAGTGAGCACTGCAGGAGCCCCAGTGCTCACACCTATGGGTGGCAGTGAGCACTGCAGGAGCCCCAGTGAATACTTTCCTACTTTTATTGTTATCTCTCCAGGAGAAGCCTGGAGAGGCAACATGTCCTGGGGGTGGAATTTGCGGGTCTGCGGAGAGGGGGCAGGGCTTAATTGGTGTCAAATTATGCGTCATTTCAGCCCCGCCCCTCTTTGCCGACCTGCAAATTCCAGTATTTGTGTAGTGGGAAAGGGGGTGCGCGATTCGGACCCAATCTTCGGGAGCCTCCCGGACATTCCCGAGAGGGTAGGCAAGTATGCCCCAGTAAGGACTGCAATTACCTGCTGATTTAGCCAATGTTACAGCATCCTGTATCACTAACCGGTACCTACAGTACATACACTCACCAGCTGGCGAGCTGCATGACTGTCCCAGTGAGAACTGCAATTCACCAGTACATGTAACAGTGAGTACGGCCTAACCTGCTATCTATCAATAATCCTGCACTGCTGATTAAGTAACTGAGCTGTTCATAGTTTGAGTCACCCCCTGGTGCGTGCCTATATCACTCTGTAAATACTTGCACACACAGCAATGATAGGATGTACAGTACTAAAGGCCAGTGTTGGATATAGAGAAAGCAGATAAGTATATAATGTACTGGCTGTGTGTATATGCGTCATTCTAAACATCTGGCTGAGTATTGCTGACAGGTCACAGAATGAGTTCATCCTGGTCACAGAAAGGTCAGGGAAGGCCAGGTCACGATGTGACTGGCACTGGCTATGGAGAGGTCGGTCATCATGGACAAGCCTCTGGTCCCAGGGTGCAGGCCTTTATGCTCCAGGAGATCCCAGGCCCGATGGAACTTGTGTGCTGCTGTGCAGATGTGTCAGGCTGTGCGTGTTGGGTCCTGTCTGTGCAAAGCTTCTCTCTAAACCCCGTGTTTGCCTCCAGTCTCAGGTTACTTTATCCTACTGCTGTGACTTGTTGCACATTACGCTGTATTAACCCTTACATCATAAACCATTAATACGCTGCGCTGCTGGCAGGGTTACGGGTCAATATTATGGGACATTGCAAAATGAAATAAACCAAATGTAAGAAGCAGCCCATGATTATTAATAGGGGATATGTCATTCTATAGATTACAAGGGTCATTAATGAAATCTATGTAGATGCATTGAGTATAATTCCTAAAGGAAATGCCCCTATGTTACTGCAGTTCCTGCTGCCAGGACAGACATGAGGGCCCTTGTGGGGTGGCTTCACAGTCATACCCCTAGGTTACCTTTGCCAGTTGCCACATCAATAAGACGCTGCTGTGTGCACAGGGCCAGCAACAGAAATCTTGGGGCCCGGCACACTCCTATATTCAGACCCCCTTCGGTAAGCAGGGCCGTAACAATGGGTGTGTGAATAATGGCTTTGCACATTGTGTAGGGCTGAGGGTTGGTTCCAACACAGGATGCACTGCCGCCCTGTTGTGGTGCTGCAGGTAGGTACAGGCCAGACAGCCTTCTCCCTGTGTCTCCAGTCTTATCCCCTGTATTTATCCAGCCTTATCCCTTGTGTCTCTCCAGCCATGGCCTTGCCTGTATCTCTCAGTCTTATCCCTTATGTCTCTCCAGCCTCATCCTCACCTGTGGTTTTCAACCTTATCCCTTGTGTCTCTCCAGCCATGGCCTTGCCTGTATCTCTCAGTCTTATCCCTTGTGTCTCTCCAGCCTCATCCTCACCTGTGGTTTTCAACCTTATCCCTTGTGTCTCTTCAGCCTCATCCTTGCCTGCGTTGCTGAGCCTTATACCTTGTGTCTCCAACATCATCCTCATCTGTGTTTCTCCGTCTTAACCCTGGTGTCTCTCCAGCCTCATGCTATCCTCAGCCTTATCGTCCAGCCTCATCCTCACATGCCTCTCTCAGCCTTATCCCTTGTGTCTCTCCAGCCTTATCCTCACCTGTGGTTTTCAGCCTTATTCCTTGTGTCTCTCCAGACTCATCCTCGTCTGTGTCTCTCTGTTTTATCCCTGGTGTCTATCCAGCCTCATGCTATCCTCAGCCTTATCCCTTGTGTCTCTCCAGCCTCATCCTCACATGCCTCTCTCAGCCTTATCCCTTGTCTCACCAGCCTCATCCTCACATGCCTCTCTCAGCCTTATCCCTTGTGTCTCTTCAGCCACATCCTTCCATGCCTCTCTCAGCCTTATCCCTTGTGTCTCTTCAGCCACATCCTCCCATGCCTCTCTCATCCTTAACCCTTGTGTCTCTCCAGCCTTATCCTCACATGTGGTTTCCAGCCTTATTCCTTGTGTCTCTCCAGCCTCATCCTCGTCTGTGTCTCTCCGTTTTATTCCTGGTGTCTCTCCAGCCTCATGCTATCCTCAGCCTTATCCATTGTGTCTCTTCAGCCTCATCCTCCCATACCTTTCTCATCCTTATCCCTTGTGTCTCTCCAGCCTTATCCTCACCTGTGGTTTTCAGCCTTATCCCTTGTGTCTCTCCAGCCATATCATTGCCTGTATCTCTCAGCCTTATCCCTTGTGTCTCTCCAGCCATATCATTGCCTGTATCTCTCAGCCTTATCCCCTGTGTCTCTCCAGCCATATAATTGCCTGTATCTCTCAATCTTATCCCTTATGTCTCTCCAGCCTTATCCTCACCTGTGGTTTTCAGCCTTAACCATTGTGTCTCTTCAGCCTCATCCTCCCATGCCTCTCTCATCCTTATCCCTTGTGTCTCTCCATCCTTATTCTCACCTGTGTTTTTCAGCCTTATCCCTTGTGTCTCTCCAGCCATATCATTGCCTGTATCTCTCAGTCTTATCCCTTATGTCTCTCCAGCCTTATCCTCACCTGTGGTTTTCAGCCTTATTCCTTGTGTCTCTTGAGCCTCATCCTCGCCTGCGTCACTCAGCCTTATACCTTGTGTCTCTCCAACATTATCCCCACCCTGCGTCGCTCAGCCTTATACCTTGTGTCTCCAACATCATCCTCATATGTGTTTTTCCGTCTTAACTAGGGTTGCCACCTCATCCCTTTAAAACTGGAGACATATTAATTACACAGGCTCTGTGGCTGATTAAAAAAATACAGTTGGAATGAAGTCTGATGGCTGTTTAAAAAAAAAAAAACAGTTGAAATCGAGTCTTGAAGTGAGCCAGCCACAGAACCTGTGTAATTAATATGTCTCCAGGATTAAAGGGATGAGGTGGCAACCCTAGTCTTAACCCTGGTGTCTCTCCAGCCTCATGCTATCCTCAGCCTTATCCCTTGTGTCTCTCCAGCCGCATCCTCACCTGAAGTTTTGGAGGTGGGGAGAGAGTTTAATGGCAGATGGCGGAGAGATGGGAAGGTGTATAAAATAAACCCTGCACAATATCTAGCAGCCTGGTGAAGGACGGGTAACAAATCCTAGTTATGTTATGAACATGTATATGTCTCCTGACTGCATGCAGCATCATGCTAGATGATTGGCATTGAAGGCTTTGTGCTTAGAACCGTTCATGGGATTACACCATAGCTGCTGACAGCTGCTGTTCCCCATCAGTGTGATGATAAGTGCCGAGTGCTGAAATAAACCATTAACAATCGTTATTTCATATGTCCCAATACATATATATGGCCCAGATCTTCCAGGAAGCTATATATATGTATATATTTAGTGCATTGATTATTGATAGGTTATTGAAAAGACCCGTGCAGCTTAAGATTGCACCATCAGACATTGCACCAAACCTATAGAGGCGCAGAATGCCAGTGCAACTGTGGCAGTTAGATGCAGAGACATGCCAGCACCTGGCCGCTCCCCGACTCATCATCAATCCACCACTGGGTGAGCCTGCATTCCACCAGAAGCTCCCCAATCCACTGCATCTACGGAGGGTGAAGTATTCAAACCTATTCCTGCACCCAGTGTCCATTTACGGCACCTGACTGCTATATTAACCCTGCTTTGAGCTAACTGACAGTGTTATTGGCTGTTTGCCTTTATTCATCTCATCCCTCATCTCATTCCGTTTCACAACCTCATCATCATTTACATGACTGCTACTAACCACTAATTCTATACCCCGGAGCTCCCACCTAAGTTTGCAAACGTGACCCCCCCTTTTTTCAATGGCCATTGAAGCAAAATGATGGCTCGTTGCCTCTATATATTTTAATCATTGTTATATATGTATGTTTTTGTGTACATTTTGATTTTATGTATAAAATCTATTGAATTATTTAAACAGTGTGTCCAGTGCCATTCTGTCCAGTGGTATATCTTATTTGCACTTATCCACCAGCAGCGCAAAGTGGTTTAAAGATTATACAATCAGCTCCTAACTGTCATGTTACAGGCTGAGTTTGAAAATGACAGGTAGGAGCTGATTGGCTGGCTGTTTATCAGTCTCCACTTTCTACTTTTTGAAGCTTAGTACATCCGGCCCTGTGTCTAAATTAGTTCTGCGTGTCTTGGTGGTAACCGTGGGGACGGATGAGCTGAGCGGCATCAGATGCTGTCCCTGAGTCCACCACTGAATCAGGCCCAGTATGTATCAGTAAACTGCTGTTACATTTAAGTGTGGTATATTATGTTGACATTAGAATGTCAACATATCGACACTCATCATATTGACATTCATCATGTTGACACTGATGCAATTTTCACATCATTATAATGGCAACAAAACATCCCTGGTGGTCCCTGCTGCCCTTGCAAGGACCTCAAAGTCCAAATGTTGGAGTACAGGGAGCTGAGGGTCTTTGAAAATGGACCATACAGTGAGCCCCTTCCCACCAGCAATGGACCATACAATGAGCCCCTTCCTACCAGCAATGGACCATACAGTGAGCCCCTTCCCACCAGCAATGGACCATACAGTGAGCCCCTTCCCACCAGCAATGGACCATACAGTGAGCCCCTTCCCACCAGCAATGGTCCATACAGTGAGCCCCTTCCCACCAGCAATGGACCATACAGTGAGCCCCTTCCCACCAGCAATCCACCATACAGTGAGCCCCTTCCCACCAGCAATGGACCATACAGTGAGCCCCTTCCCACCAGCAATGGTCCATACAGTGAGCCCCTTCCCACCAGCAATGGACCATACAGTGAGCCCCTTCCTACCAGCAATGGACCATACAGTGAGCCCCTTCCCACCAGCAATGGACCATACAGTGAGCCCCTTCCCACCAGCAATGGTCCATACAGTGAGCCCCTTCCCACCAGCAATGGACCATACAGTGAGCCCCTTCCCACCAGCAATCCACCATACAGTGAGCCCCTTCCCACCAGCAATGGACCATACAGTGAGCTCCTTCCCACCAGCAATGGTCCATACAGTGAGCCCCTTCCCACCAGCAATGGACCATACAGTGAGCCCCTTCCCACCAGCAATGGACCATACAGTGAGCCCCTTCCCACCAGCAATGGACCATACAGTGAGCACCTTCCCACCAGCAATGGACCATACAGTGAGCCCCTTCCCACCAGCAATGGACCATACAGTGAGCCTCTTCCCACCAGCAATGGACCATACAGTGAGCCCCTTCCCACCAGCAATGGACCATACAGTGAGCCCCTTCCCACCAGCAATGGACCATACAGTGAGCCCCTTCCCACCAGCAATGAGGTCTAACTCTAAAACAACCTTATTTTAATGATATATATCATGTTAATAAAACTGTATTTCAACATCGGACCATTTATCAATGAGTTTTAGCTATTTAAAAGTTATTACGTTTACAATAATGGTGCGCCATCCAATCAGCACTTAACTCAGGGTTACCTACCCTCCCGGAATGGCCGAGAGGCTTCTGAAAACCAGGTCCCCCTCCCCGTCCCCTGTGTGCATCTCCCCCATGGCAGGAGTCATTTGAATCTTATTTGGGGGTGGGGCTAAAGATGCAAATCCCATCACTTGGCCCGCACCCTCCTCTAAGACCCACGAATTGCGGGATTTGCAGTACTGGGGGTGGGGCTTGATGATAGCTACAGACTTTAAAAATAGGCAACCCTGAAAAATCTTATCCTATTAAATCTCACCCTAGGTGATTGGCTCATAAAAAAAAAATCATCATTGCTTCTTAAATCGAATAAACTCCATGCAGAGTCATCCCAAAGCAATTTACAGAAAACCGCAGAGTACTTGAACCAGCGACTAGTAACAATGATTAGTAAGAAGGAACAAAGGTAATTGCGGGAGCAGCTGGTCTCCTGGCCTGGACGGCAGACATTCCTCGGGGTTGGATGTCTAATGATAGGCAGCAGAAATCTTCCGTTTGGGGATATCGTGTTGGATCTGTTCTAAATATTTATACGGCGTCGTTTCCCCCTCCATTCCCTGTGCTGAGTCACCATTCCTGGTCTGCTCACTGCTAATATATATTACAGGGATGTTCCACTCACAGGACATGGACCAGCTTATGGGGGATGTAGTCAAAATGTCAACGCTAAACATGTCGGCTGGTGCAGATTGTCGACATGTTCACAATTTTGAAACGTGACATGTCGACGTGAAACACAGACATACTGCACGGTAATGGCAGCGGTTCTGTACAGAATACGTTTTATGATGTAATAATTGGGACTGTCACTCTCTCCTCCTCCTACGACAGAGAGGCGCGTCTCTGGTCCTCGTTAGTAGTGGAACCGGTGTAGCTCATTTCTATTTTCTTTATATCATTAAACTGAACCAGGTCAGTGACTGAGGTCACTGCAGGCTCCAGATTGTGCAGCCTGATATTTTGCTTGTGTCAACCTTTTGATGTCGACATATTGATTTTCGACCTAGACATTGTCAACCCTATGATCCATACCCCACTGAGTGACCCGGGGGGACGTGTTTTGCACCTGCATGCGCAATGGCTATAAAACGCAGGGTGTTCCCCCTGCTGCCTCGCCCCTGCCCACCCCTTACCCCTCCCATTACTGTGCCAACATCTTGGCGAGTGTGATAATCACTGAAGGCGTTCCCACAGGTGTCTGCACTTGCGCAGATCCCTCAACATCGAAAATGGGGCCGTATTCGGATCCACACGTCTACGCACTGGTCTGAATCGGACCCTCAGGGAAACCACGCTAAACGCTGATACACAGAAGAGGTGATCCTGGGCCAGCGTCACGCCAGGTTCTGCTTGCTGGTCATCCTCTAGAATTACAGCCGCTATGGGAGAATGGAAATGTGCGGATCAGGTTCCTGCCAGAGAATTGTTTTCATTTATCAATGACCTCATTATATGGAACAATGATTAACCTCCGGAGGGCCGGTGGGAACAGCTCCAGTGCGAGGCCTCCTACACGTCTGCGGGCTGGGAGACCCCGCGCTTCAGGACAGATGGCACACATTGTTCCACAGAGTCTCCCTATATAATTATAGGGTCTGATTAGTAACCTCCACCTGTTGCCACAGCAAAGACGCGGCAGCTATTATTTATTGGGCTGGATCAATATCACTGATTATTGTAACCAATAACCAATATTACTGATTATTGTAATCAATAGTAATGCCCTCTTAGGGGTGAATTTACTAAAGCTTCAAAAAAGGAGAAGAGGTGATGTTGCCCATAGTAACCAATCAGATTCTGTCTATCATTTTTTGGGATGCAATAGGGAAAGGATAGACAGAATCTGGTTGGTTGCTATGGGTTACATCACCTCTTTTCATTGCACTTTCCAGAGAGTTACTGGGGCAATAACAAGCTTTGGGACCGATTCAGCCGTGCTCGTAGTGGGCCTGATTCGGCCATGTCCTCAATGGTTGGGGTTTGCGCATGTGCAAACCCTGGGACGGACGTCTTTGGCGAGTTTCATATTCCCCAGGTCCATTCGCTCCAAGAGGGGTAGGAATCAGGGGAAAGCCCAAAATTTTATGAGTGTGCCAATAAACACTCTGGGCGTACCCCTGCAGATGTACTGAGCTTCAAAAGTGATAAAATGGAGAGTGATAAACAGCCAGCCAATCAGCTCCTGTCTGACATTTTTCAAACACAGTCTGTGACATGGCAGGTAGGAGCTGATTGGCTGGCTGTTCATCACTCTCCATGTTATCACGTTTGAAGCCTAGCACATCTGGCCCGCAGTCTGGGGAATTCATTATTTTTTTTTATGAAATATAACATGTTAAATAACCATAATGGTCTGCAAGCTACTGTACATCCGTCATGTGATTTAGATGTAGTGGAAGGTGTCTGACAGCTCGCATTACACTGCGATCAATGGGCTGGGCAGTCCCCTCTGCAGAAGCATTGTCTCCGCAGCTTTCATGTCTCTGTAATCACCCAGAGGAGATCGGAACATATCATTATCATGTGCTGGGGGCTCCGTTACTGTCACACGCTATGTTACCAGTTCCTGGAAAGCAGACACATCACACCTCCCAACTGTGCCGATTTTAGTGGGACAGGCCTGTTTTGTTTAGGACTGTCCCGCTTCCCACCCAGGGGCGGCAGTGTCCAGCAGTGTGGCGGGCAGTTGGGCAGTTGGGAGTCCCCCACCCCTGCTTCTCACTGCTCTGCATCTATTCACTGAGACAGAATGGAGGGGGGGTCTACCAGCAGCGCCGGCTGATCCCCCCACAGCAGCGAAACAGGGGCATGGTTTTGTAATTGGGGACATTCTATGAAGCCACGCCCTGTTTTACCTGAGCTCACGCCCCTTTCTGGGGGTGGTAACTGCTAGGGTTACCACCTAGTCCCTTTAATTCCGGACACATGTTAATTACACAGGTTCTGTGGCAGTTTAAAATCAGGTGAAGTGGAGTCTTGAAGTCAGCCAGCCACAGAACCTGTGTAATTAATATGTGTCCGGAATTAAAGGGACTAGGTGGTCACCCTAGTAACTGCCCATTTTCTAGGTGTGTCAAAAAAAGTGCAGAAATGCCCAGGCATCTTCAGGGTGGGTCTCTGGCGTCAGCACCGGCATCATTTAGCCCACAAAGACCGTTCGATGTTCTGGTAATTGGGTATGGATTTGTGGGGTGAATTCGATTTGTGTCTCAGTGGCGAGTATCTACTCGCAGTCATCTGCAACTTCTCAGATTAGCGATCAATGATGAATAAGGCCCTATGATTAGTGCAGGGCTGCGTTCAGAAATTGTAGAGACAGGGACTGAAACAGGCCTTCCCTGCGGGGGCGGGGCTATGTATGCTGTGGGTGGAGCTACAGCATGGGTGGGGGCAGGGGCGGGCTGGGCTGGGGGGCAGGGTGCCATGTGCCCCCCGGGCCGCTGAATCGTTTTTCGTGCGGGCCGCCATTGTTCTGAGGCTGCTGCTGCAGCCAGACTGACCAGTTTCCGAGTGGTCTCCATAAACATGGCCTCCGGCCTCCTGCACCGAGGACATGTCTAGTGCAGGAGGCCACTACAGAGACTCTGCATGTTCCCCCTACTTCCTGCCTGTGCGTTACACTTTCTTCCCTATGCTGCAGCCTGCCTCACTGACTGGCATCAAGGTAAGAG